>NC_142083.1:21087500-21712500 GCF_054644295.1 Miniopterus natalensis | reverse complement strand
GAGCCATATGTTTCATATAGTAAATACACAGAAATGATTCACCTGAACATTTTGGATGGATTCAACCCCAAATTAACATAGCATATGGGTAATCTATGAATTATGTCTCTATACTCAGTCAGTAGAGAGAATCATCTACCATCCTTGTAGAAAAAGGCATTCATCTCTGGGGATTTGGCTGCTTAGAGTCATTAAAGATGCCATCATTTTTTAATGAGTCAGATAATTGTGTTTTTGGAGGATTCCAATTTAGTTAATTTCATAATCATGAGTTTCCTTCCTTCTTTCCTTTTTCCTCCCCTCCCCTCCCTCCCTCCCTTCCTCCCTCCCTCCCTCCCTCCCTCCCTCCCTCCCTCCCTCCCTCCCTCCCTCCCTCCCTCCCTCCCTCTTGAGTTAATCATTTACATTTTATATTTATCAAAAAGATTAATTTTCAACATAATTTCCCAATTATTCAAATACTTGCTTCATTTTAGTATATATTTATATGGAGTAAATGCCTTTTATCTCTCACCCATCCACATAATCAAATAATATAATTAGATGATGCTTTAATTTAAAAAAAAGCAAGGTAATCAGGCATCTGCCATTGATCTATTTATCCAAAGCCTAGATTATCTCTCATTCTTTGCTATCATTTGGCTACTTTTGCCCAGCATTTAGGGCTTATAATTTCAATTAGGGGGTGGTTACATGCCAATAATGAATTCACTAATGAATAGCTTTAAGGATCAATGTTAGCATTCTCTTAATGTAGTTTAAAAGTCCCTGTCAAGGGCTTGTCTAGGAAAAGATTCATAGATAAATAATCTATTTTCTAGACAAAACTTGTTTCTAGTGATAGTACAAGTTAAATAAATTATTGACATAACCTAAGGTAAGATTTTCCAACATTACCCATTCTGAGAACTGATGGAGACAGACAGGGCTTAATGTCTTATTAGTCTAGAGATTTAAGAAAATTCTAACTGCATTTGCTAACCTGTTCATCAGGAAGAATCCCAGCATTTCCGTGGTAGACTAAATAATTGCCCCAAAGATACCCACATCCTAATCTCTGGAATCTGTTACCCTATACCACAAAAGGGATATGATTCGGTTTCTTGAGATGATGAGATTATCCTGAAGTGTCCAAGTGGACTCTAGATGCAATCACAAGGTCCTTTAAAGAGAGCCAGAGGGAGATTTGACTACAGCAGGGCAGGAGACAAATGACTATGGAAACAGAGATTGTGGTGAGGCAGCCGGAGCCAAGGAATGTGGGCAGCCACTAGAAATGGGAGAAACCAGACCAGATTCCTCTCTAGAGCCTCTAGACAGAACAACAACTGCTAAGACCTTGACTTTAACCCAGTGAAATTGAGTTCAGACTTCTGGCCTCGGAAACTGTAACATACTAAATTTGTGTGATTTTAAGCCACCAAATTTTTGGTAATCTGTTAAAGCATCTATAAGAAACTAATAATATATCATTTTAAACTTCTTCATTGTTAAAGGTTTACACAAGTCATTCTAAACCAGTGCAACTGGACCACCAGTATATAGAACACGTCTCCATTCATATGTCTACACTTCATTAATTTTGATAATTAACTTTTGATTTAGTGCTTGTTTAGTGCACTTAGATTTTTTTCAAATTGTTTTTATTTCCTTTGCAATTTTCACGAAGCAATCACCAATATTTCTTTATCCATCTCCAAGGTAAACAATTCACTGGATTTTAAGCACAATTTGTTTTTTAAGTGACTCTGTGCAGTTAAAATTATTTTAGTAATGTATTTATAACTAAGACATTTGGCTCTATAACAATGAAACTTCTCCTGCTTTACAGAGAGAATATTTTAAAATTCAGAGAGGAGATGTCTCTATTTTAAAATCTCATTGACATTACACTATCCATATATGATTGGGTAAATTTTACAAAACTGAAAAATAGTACAAGTCTTGTATACCATGTTGGTAGCAGATTGCAGAGTAAATCTGATCACACTTATAGAAAACTCAGTGTATGTACATCAAAAAACTCACAAAACAATGAAATAATTATGCAGAGCAAAGGAATTCAAATGAATCAGTCTAAATGTGTACTTAATTATCTTTTATAAACATTACTAACTATTGATGCAAAAGAATGTCAGGTAGCCTAGATTTAATTCCAGTTGCATTAAATCACCTCAGTCCCTGAGCCACAGTATTTCCCAATACATTGGGAAGATTGGGCTGTTTAATTTCTCTTGGATGGAAAGATGCTGTGGATTTTATGGTCAAATTAATGAGTAAATCTCTTCGTTTTTGTTATCTCTCAGCCCTAGTGCTAGCCATAAAAGGCTGGACTGAATCGGCAAGGAACTACTCATTTGGTTTCACAACCAAATAATACAACCAGCCTGTTATTCTCAGAAACATGAGTTAGGAGTATCCTTCTTTCTTTCCAATTACACATCTAGTTGGTTATTTTCAAAGATGGCTAATGATTTTTAAAAATTGCGCAAGAAAAAGAAGGAAATCTTTCCAAATGGGTTTATCTATATAAATGACTACAATAATAATTGTTGAGAAAAACACACATACTCTTAATGAGTCATGAGTGTTTTCACGGGGTATGGAGATCCTTGTGATTTACCCAGGTACAACCCAGAAATGAGAGATTAATGGTAAAGTGCTTTCAGCTCCAAAGTAAAGTCCAAGTAAGTGTTCGGCCTGTGTGTGTGTTCATATGTTTATTTACGTGCACAGATGTGTCTGCATGCAAAGATAAGCTGCTGACCGTCTTCCCACAAAGTGGCACATGACAACATTAGACAAAGGACAGGTTAAGGTGGGCCCCTCCCTATGCCAGCAGTAATGCTGCTCCTGCATGTTCACTGTCCCTGGCGGAATCAGGTTCCCTGAAAAGTTAAGTGTTGCACCAACAATGTATAAGGGTTTCCTTTTCTCTACATCTTCAACAACACGTATCTTTTAACTTTTTTATAATAGTCATTTTCCCCTTTTGATTGAATTTATTGGAGGGACACTGGTTAACAAAATTATTCATGTTTCAGGTGCACAATTCTACAGCACATGATCTGTACACTGTATTGTGTTTTCATCACCCCAAGTCAAGTCTCTGTCCATCAACATTTATCCCTCCTCCACCTCACCTCAGTCCCCCCCCCCCCAGCAATCACCACACTGTTGTACTTAATAGCCATCCTAATAGGTGTAAGGTGAATCTCATTGTGGTTTTGATTTGCATTTCTCTGATGGTTAGTGATGTGGAGCACATTTTCACACACCTTTTGGCTATTTGTTTGTCTTTTCATTGTTTTGGAAAAATGTCTATTCATATCCTTTGCTCATGTTTAAATCAGGTTTATTTATTTATTTATTTATTTATTTGCTTGCTATTGAGTTGTATGAGTTCCTTATATATTTTGAATATTAACCCTTAATTGGGTATATAGTTTGTGAATGTTTTCTCCAATTTTGTAGGTTGCCTTTTTCGCTGTGCTGAGTACTTCCTTTGCTGTGCAGAAACATTTTAGTTTAAAGTAGCCCTCCTTGTCTATTTTTTGTGTGTGACCTGTGATTTTTGTGTCAAACCCAATCATTGTGAAGTCCACTGTCAAAGAGTTTTCCCACCTATGTTTTCTTCTGGAAGTTTTATGCTTTCAGGTCTTACATTTAAGTCTTTAATCCATGTTGACTTGATTACTGTGCTAGGTGTAAGCTAAGGTTCCAATTTCACTCTTTTGTATGTGGCTGTATGGTTTTTCAAACACTATGTATTGAATAGGCTATCATTTCCCCTATTGTGTATTCTTGGCAGTGTTGTCAAAGATTAGTTGATGGCATACGTGTGGGTTAATGTTTTTAAGCAGGGGGATATAATAATCAAATCTATGCTTCAAGAAGGTTAATGTGGCCCAGCCAGCATGGCTCAGTGGTTGAGCACTGACGTAGGATCCAGGTGATTCCCGGTCAGGGCACATGCCTGGGGTTGTGGGCTTGATCCCCAATGTGGGGGGTGGTATGCAGGAAGCAGCGGATCAATGACTCTCTCATCATTGATGTTTCTATCTCTCTCTCTCCTCTCTTCTTCTCTCTGAAGTCAATAAAGACATATTTTAAAAAAAGGTTAATATGGCTGCAGTGGTAAAGGATGAACATACATGTACACACACATACACTCACAGACACACATAGAGAAGCACACATTATTAGGCCATCAAGCTTTATAAAGGAAAGAAATAATATACAATTTGACTTTGTTTTACCAGAACTTTGTTTGGATATGAGCATAAATAGGTATTGAAAATATTTGTTAAAATATTAGATGGTTAGATTGAGTTAGAATGCCTTAAAACATCTGTTAAAAACTATGATAAGAGTGCAGGAGAGACATAATAAAATCTGGAAATAGAATAGAGAGGGATTTTAAATGTATACTTTTTATGAATTAGTAACTAAATAGACATCAAAAAAAGGACAATGCTTAAAAGTGGGTCAGAATTCTCTAACCAGATATTTATGAAATTATTCATAGAGAAAAGAAGGAAGGCTCTACCTGGAATGAAAGGGATGTAAGTTCTACCAATGTTTACACATTCATGAGATTAGTTTCTTGGATTAGCTTGAGATCATGCTAGAAAAAGAGTGGGTCTGCAAAGGTCAGACAACAGACAGATATGATGGGATGACCAGTGAAAAGAAGACCATGTTTAAAGTATTGTGTTTCCACTGGAACTGGAGTTTGGGTCCGGGTGAAGGATCTCAAAGATAAGTCTTCTTTGTATAGTATTGTCTTCACCAGGATTGGCACTAAGAATAGCAATAAAAGGTGAGGCTAGGTGTGTTGCAGACTTTTGTCAGGAAAAATCAATCATTTTTGAAGTGAGAAGGAACTAAGCATTGGTATTTAAAGTTGTTTTTGCACAAGAGGGAGCCATAATAGATGGAGGGAGACTTGGCAAACAGAAAAATAAAATGAACAGAATACTGGGTGGCAGAAATAAATACAAAGTGATTAAGTTTGAACACATCGCAGAAGAACAGGCATCATTTTTTCCCATGCTCTGATCATCATGAAGGATGGGAGGATTGACAGTGTTATAGTCCAAAAAGACAGAGGGGCCAATGACCATATTCTTAGCAGATGAGAAAGTATCACTTTTATAAATGGGGCAAAATTAAGTAAAATTTAAAAATTCTTAAAACATGGAGAATGCTTTATTTTTAGGTCATTCAGAGGCCATTCCAATATCGTGGACAACATTGTGCACCAAAAGCTCAGGTAAGATTCTGCACCTGTATTAGCATCACAAGTAGTCATGGGCACAAGTTCTAGGGGCAGAATGCCTGGATTTTATTCTAACCATCTATATGACCTGGTGATGAATGACCCAATGTCTCTGCTCCTCATGTTTTTAATCTGTAAAATGGGGATATAGTAGTGCCTACTTCAAAAAGTGATCACCAAGCTTGCTCTTATACATAAAGCACTTAGAACAGTGACTATAGAGTCCTTGTTAAATAAGCATAACTACAATGCATTGTGGGGGAAATTATGATTCCACGTGCAAAGAATAAATTTCAGTATTACAAGGAATCAACAGGTACTCCCCTTCTGTCCTAGAAATAACTTCAGGCCTAAGAACTCCCCAAATGTGCTGACTTTTCTTAGATCTTCCATCTTCTTGAGAATTACTGAAGCCCAGAGAAATCATGACTGAAGCTCAGGAAGAGCATGGGTTTCCTACGTTCATTCTAATTTTTCCAAGGTCCTTAAAATGGCACCTGGGCCCCATTCCTGCCTAAAACAGAAGAAATACTAGATGCGAGAATTAAGAAATAAATGAGAAATAAAAAATAAATTATCTTTGGGTATGTTCTACAATGATTCCTTTATTCCAAAATTCTTTCCATATCTCTATTAGAACTGAAGATTTCATTTTAAATTGAATCCTAAGGGTTAAGTAAAATCAATAAAGAACTTCAGTGTGCAGAGAGCTTAAATTACTAATATTCTCTGGGATGTGAAATTCATCATTATGTCTACCCTAGAGCGGAATTTGTTTGCTTAGAAATTATCAAAAACATATAAATTATGAAGATCTAATCCACAGAAACATATTGATCTCATTTTCAAAAATTCAAAGATTCTTGGAGGCAAAAAGTTCTTAAAATACAGACATGAAATGAGCTATGGTGATTCTGGAAGGTGTATAATTTACAAATGTTAAGGGCATATATTCCTACAAAGGAAAGCTTAAAATCACATCCCATCATTAAAAAATATATAATACACTTAATCATTTGGGTTTTCCCCTAGTATTTGCTATTCAGTGTAGTTACGGGCTAAATGTCCTTGACCTAAAGTCGGTGCTCTCACACCTCACTACTTATGCATACATACACTTTAATCCTTTTATTTGTATAACCCAGAGCTGGTTTTATGATTCCAGGCTTATTATAGGACAAAATAATTTATAGTTAATTAGAGTCTTTTATTTTCTAAGTGTAATTCCCCTATCAGCCACATCTCCAAAGAAACATTTATATGGGGGAATAAACCTAAAGAGAGGGGAAATGATGAGGAAGTGGGTAAGACAAATTAGATGGTACTAAATAAATAATCATGACACAGAAACATTGCTTTTACTTTAAGGGCTCCTGTGGGAGGTGAGTCAGAAGACTCCAGTCTAACTGCAGACTGTCTGCTTTGCCTGGGATTTGGCTGATTTTCTCTGGTTGTCATTAGATTACATTTGAGTTAATAGCATGTTAATATTGATAAGCTATAATTATTGTACGCTTTAAAGTTCTCATTTTTGAAAACTTTTTTTTCTGTATACAAAACTCACATATGCCAATGCGTCCAACACATTAAATGTTGTCTTGCTTATAAAAATGGGAGCAGGGGATCAGAAAACATGTTTGAAGTGTTGGCTGGGCCACTTTTCAACTTGGGGACCTTAGTCTGGTAAATGTTTGATTCCCAGAGTTCCAGATGGTGACAATAATATCTTCTCTTAGAGTTGCTCAGGAATTAAGTAAAGAACAAATTATGTGACACATGTAGACAGTGCAGAGATGCCTTCTGAACCTTGGCAGAGGAAAGTGGACCTTGCCAAGACTCTCAGTTTTTGCAAAGTCACACAGGGGCTGAGGGTCAGAGCCATGCTAGGAAACCAGGTCTACCCCGGGCACACTTTTCTAAATGCTAAGACATTACAAAGCATGACTTGCTATTCTGACTTTAGGCAAGTCCCAACTTTTTCCTTTGGTTTTCTAAACTATAACATAATGATATATTGTATATTTGGAATTCAGATTTGGCTAATGCTGAGATAACCACTCTTCATGGTCATTTCTGAAGAGCTGGAGGGAGTGAACAGAAACAAGTGAGACTGAGACAATTACTCATCGGTGTGTAGGAAACTGTAAGTTTTAAAATTGTAACTATTCCAAATATTTTTTCTACTCAAAGAAACCTTTCTGCTTTGAAGGACTATTCCTCACTGTAGTCACACAGGGCCGGCTTTAGCAGATACTTGTGTATGTTCAGAAGAGCCATTTGAAAGCACCAGATTTCAGCAGATGTTTTTATACTTGAAGCAGATGTAAACCTACATTAAAAGAGCCTACATAGTCGCAATGGGTGTCACTTTGGAGCGCTGCTTTCCACAATTGAAATAGTGATATTTTTAGAGCTGACAATTCTGATAATCTGAAGTGTATCACAACAGGAACTCCTTTAACACCTGTGAGACTGTTGTGAGTTGAGTATCATAAAATTCAGCTATCGTCAGTTGAATTACTAACTGCAACTTCTAAAAATAGAAAGTGATGTCATATTTATTCAAAATTTCTGTCATTTTGATTTTCAATTCTGTCTTAAGACTCAGATTTTAAGTCTATATGAACATTACACATTTATGCATGTTATGATTTGTTCTCTTTTTCACTAGGCTAATGATTTATTACAGAGGATATAAAAGGATACTAACCAACAGCCAGATGAAAAGATACATAGGGTGAGGTCCTGACTAGGAATCTTCTGTCCTCATGGAGCTTGGGGCCTGGAACACAAGCTTGTGGAAACATTCTGGTTCCCCAGCATGGAAGGTCTCTGAAAAGGCATTTATTCTTTCTAATCTAATAGAATATCCAGAAGATTGTGGCATCTTTTGGCTTATCCCTAAAGAAATCATGCAAAGATAAAAAGTAAGTGTGAGATTGTTTTGAATTTACTTAAGATCTGATCTTGACCTAGCATGCTTTCATGACCTAAATATAAAGTATGTTTTGATATATGATCACATACACTTCTTAAGATGATAAAGAAATTTTATTTACCAACTAATACAAAATTAAAATATCTTTAAAGTCATTAGGATTATGTAATGCTTATAACTGGGGACTTTATCTCATTTAAGTGGAATATTTAGGACTTAAATGGAATATGCCCTCATTCAAATAGCATAATTTCCCCAAAGTGATGATGATAGAGATGAATATGACAAGAAATGATTCTCTTTGGCCACTATATAAAGGTATAAAACGTCTCAGACAATGAATGTTCAGTTTTTACCCTCTACTAAGGCACCTGGCAAGCCCATATGGTCAGTGGGAGCTGAAATCCACCACACAATCTGCAGACCAAGCCAGGGGACTCAGCTCCAGGGTGCACCAGCCAGGAAGAAGGGATTCCCTTGTGAAACTGCAGGAGTGGCCCTGAGGGTGAGCATTAGCCTACCCAGCAATGGGCAATTGGCTTTGAATTAGAGCAAGAGAGGTGATTTTAGGACTGTAATTTATGGAGTAATGGGAAAGCACAAAATCATTAGAGGGTTTTAATACACTCTCTGAAATGCCTCTCTTTCATTTCTCTATTAAAGACACAATTTCCTAATTTATGCTATATGCATCAAAGGACATATTATTGAATACTGAATGGCAGCTGTTCTCAGACAAATTATAGTCCAGCTAAGATAACAGTACATTTGTTCATAGTTTAGGCAAAGACTACCTGAGGGGTGTAAATTCAGGGCTTAAGGAGTACACGACAGGGACAAAGCTCTCTGAATGTTGCAGATAAGCCTGAAGGTGGATAGGGAATCAGGGTGTTCAGAAGGTGAGTTATAGGGTTAAATGGAAAGCTCTTCTGAAACATGCAGAATACGTAAAACCTGGATACCTTGGTAAGCAAGGGCCATGGGAGAAAGATTGATTGGTGTCCTCGGTAGGTGATAATTGTTGGAGCAGGAACTGGTACAGGCAGGAAGGATTGGATGGATTTCACAGTTGCACACTCAATGTACTAGATAAATTCCATCTTTTTAAATGCAGAGATAGGCACAGGTTAAAAATACACGATGTCAAATATCTTACTATTAGATAAGTTAACTGGAACTGTAGCACAGAGTAGGAATTTAGAAAACTTTTCTTGACTTGAATCTAAAAACCATGCTGTCCAATAATGTTGCCTGCTGGGAGACACTTGCAAATGACTGGAGACATTTTGTTTGTCACAACTGTGCAAGGGGCACTACTGGCATCTACTGGGTAGAGGCTAAAGGTGAGGCTGTTTCCTCGATTCAACAAAATCCCAGTTAGAGGTATCTATGAATTCTGTGAACTCTTTCTTCCTTTTAATGGAACTGTTCTTTAGATCCTGGAGTTTACTAGTAACCTTTCTGACTTTGTAATCATTATACAGAAAAGCCCTTAACATTTAGATAAGATATTCAGTAATTGCTTAATAGTGACTACACAAATACTTAGGTTTTTGACTTTGATTCATCATTTCCTGATCATTTTTTTTTTTTTTTTTTTTTTTTACGTAATTGAAGTACCTTCATTTCTCTGAGTTAAATGTTAGCTAATCATATGGCTCTGGTCTTTGAAAAATGTGCATGTGAGTGGTCTCCTTTGCCTTTCTATAATATTGCTGGAAATTCCTACTGATGAAACTCAAGTTCACTAGATCATTCAGGCTTCTAAACTGAGGCCCAAACATAAAAAAATTATTTAGATTAATATAATATAATTAATTGAACCAAGCACCCAAAATATGACAACTGAGCATAAAGAGGAAAAAATTAGGTCATTTGAAAATGATGAATAAATTGTACTCCAAAAGTTTACATTTACTATTTTGGATCAAGAATGCCTCTCGTTACAAAAACAATTTTGGGAATGAAGGTTAGACTTTCATGCTTACCTGGAAGGAATATTTAAGGACTCTAGAAAGAATTCTTCTGAAATCCTTCCTCTACTAAATGTTGTGACCCTACAGTTTGGAAGAATTTTGTTTTAACCTAATGATAACTTGATTGTGTGTGAAAAACCTACCGTATGTGTGGTAAACTAGGAAGAATAGATTGGAAAATCCATTTAAATTCTATTAGTTTTAGAATACGATCCTGGAGTGACAGAAGTTATAAGAAAGACAGTCATTCGGGAAAGGAAAACTATAAGAAAATCAGTGTGGACAACTCTCAGCTGGAGATTGATGTGCCAAATATGATAATTCCAGTTACTGTCGTGAAATAAATGGTTTAGAAAATAATCACTCAGGGAAAGTCGGGGAGCTGTCATAAAGCTGGCAATGGGAGACATCAAAAGAGTCAGAGAAGCTAAGCATTAGGAGAAAACAAATTTAGATGTAAGATATATAGGTATTAAGCATAGGGTGATACAGTTATTATCATATATTAGTTCAATATTCACTTATTGGACCTATTCGTTATGGAGGAAAGCCTAGCATTGAATATAGCCACAGTAAAGGGAGATCTTTAAAATTTACATCAGAGCCAGCTCTGTAGTTCTGTCTCTGTAATTATTTTCTTTATATTTGACCAATATATATAAATTACATGAATGTGCTAATAAATTATCTTTAATAAATGTATTCTCTTTGCATTTAAGTGAAACACATGTTAAGGCGACTCTGCTGTACACTGAAAATTTAACCTGATTCTCGTGTGTCCTTTATGTTTGAGAAACTAAAACTTATGGTGGAATTCTCAGAAAACTTTAAAATGTTCAGAAGAAACTAACACCCAACCACGTGCACAGTGTTTCCCACACAACACAAACGTGCTGAGATATAGAGGAGCGCCATGGCATCCACGCACTCAAAGTCCCTTTCCTTCCTAGTCAAATGGTTGGTGACAACACCCTTCAGTAATTTGGATATTTCATGTGGTAACTGCTTTGTAATCAGGGACTTCAGCTATAATTATCTAGAAGGCACATGAAGATGGTTCATATTTAATTAAAAAACTAATTATCAAAAATCACCATAATTTGTAACAAACACATGGAAAAGGAAAGCATTCATTTTAATTTATCTCTGTTTTATTTGAGGAAATCTTTAATACATCTTATTTGAGAGAAGCTTTCACTAGGGGTAATAATTGGAGACATAAATAACACAAGGCTCCTCTTTTCATCAGTAAGATGGGGAGTAGAAAACATATGTGACCTGATTGCCGGAGAACAACAGTGAATTAAAGTGCTGCTAGGAGTCAGCCTGGTGGGTCAAGAGTGTCTAGTAAATTGGTCAGCACATATGACTTTGGGTTGATCTCTCTAATTTATTGAAAACAGGATAGAATTAACTAAAAAGTTTTTTTTCACTCTCTTGAAATTAACATTTCCCCTCTTTTTGTTTATATATTTTCTTTTATTTTTTCATCACCATTAATCCCCCTGTACCCTTTCCCACCTCCACCCACTCCCTTCCCTGCCCCACGATCACCACACTGTGGTCCGTATCCAGGAGTTGTTTCTCGGGGTTTTCTTTTTTGCTCAGTCTCTCCACCCCCCACCCAGCACCCCCCACCCAGCACCCCCCACCAGAGCTGTCTGCCTGCTCTCTCTCTACGAGTCTCTCTTGAAATTGTTCGTTAGTTCAGTCCCCAAATTAACTATTAACTAGAAAGTATATAGTCAAGATTTGTAAAACCTGTTTACATATTAAGAAATGTTAAAAAAAAAAAACAAAACAGAAAGAAAGACACAGAGCCTTCTAAGGAAGAACAGAAAGACTGCAGCAGGGGTCCCTGCAGAAGCTGGGGAGGCTGGGGACAGCAGAAGGCGTCTGCAGGGCGTGGGCAGCTGGCTGGCGTCTGCCCACTTAGAGTTCCAAATCGACTAGTGTTCAAAAAGTAAATATTTTTTTAAAAGAGACATTTTTAGGAAAATAAAACTAAGGAGGATTAGTCACTAGCAGAAGTATTTTAAAGAGCTATATTTATTTAGAAGAAAGGACAAAAGGTCTGGATGAGAGGCTGAAGACGCAAGTTTGAAAGAAGTTCTTTGGGAAGGTAAACTATATGAATAAGTATAAATTAATATTGTCTGTTAAGTACTACATTGAATGTAACCTGTATTTGCTCATACTCTCTATTGATGAAGACAGTGTCCAATAAGAGTTCACAAATGTTTTTTGAGTACATTTGAGGTAAAATAGAGAGAGTTAAAATACAAGACAAACGTAGAATATAAGCCCGGAGTAGGACAAATGAAATGAAAGCGGTCAAAGATCATCGTCTGCTACAGGAAGTAGCGTCAGGAGCAAAATTTGGTAGGCCAGGGATGCGTGGCCACTGAAAACCATAGAAAAACATTTTGCAACCACATACATTTGCAAATCTACCAAGCTAATAGGACGGTTAAATAGAATAATGGGAAACAATCAAACCAAGAGGCGTCAAAGAGAGAAGAGAGGACGGAAAGGCAGCACTGAGCATGAGCTGAGTTCACGCTCAGGTAAGAAACGAGTTAAACACCGATGGACCAGATGCTCTCACGAAACGGCAGCTCCGTGAGGCTGAAGGCACGCATCTAGAACGGAAAGAAGCTTGCACATGTCAAACAGCTCAGGTTCACACTGTAAGACAGGATTGCCTTGATAAAAATCTATTCATAGCTCTATAACGGAAGGATATGTACACAGATATTTTCAAAATGTATTCAAAAAACATTTGTGATCTCTTATTGGACACTGTTTTCAGAAACAGAGAGTTTGAGCAAATACAGGTTACATTCTAGATCGAAATCTACAGCAGTTTACCAGAAATATCAGCTTCAATCTTCTATTTGAATTAAAAAATTTCAGGCTGATTGACCCCACCTTCCCCATTTCTTATTTGGCTCATTGGTCTTTCTATCATTTAATGGCATCATTGACCCAGTGACCAAAGCTAGAAACTTGAGGGAAAAAAAAAAAAGAGTTTCCTTTTTCCTCCAGTATCCTCACTCCCACAAAAACACTTATAATGAATTCCCAGCCTATTGATCTTGCTTGGCAATATTTCAATTAGGGAAGTGTCACAACAGCTTTGAGTCTCTAAAGCAAAAGGACATGGTCCTCAATCTCTTCACTCCTTTGGCAAAATGTCTACCTTTTGCTTGAAATATTTGAATTTTACATCCCATAATATAAAGGCCTTTGCCAGGTTAAAAAATTATCTCCAAATGTTTAGTTTGGGGTACCATCTTTCTTTTAATGAAGGTTAAAAGTTATATCAGTTTGAAATGTAAAACATATAGCATATTTCCTTGATTTTACAGTGACAAAAATGTGATATCCTGCATGTAGATACACATATATACACTTATTTTTATGTGTACAAATCTTATGACAATTTTGAAGACATCAAAAATGAGAAAAAAATGAGTCTTAGAATCAAAGAAATGTGTTGATATATTAAAATGAATTACTCACCTCAACATTAGATCCATGGAAAGAAATTCCATGGAAAGCCATACCTGTATGTGCTCATCTACTTTTATTACTTCTAGAACACTGACTACAAATAGGGTGGATTCCCCGTGGAACATTTCACCTGATTCCACTCTCGTGCATGTACTTGTTTCTCTGATATTCCTACTTGGTCGCTTAGCAAATGCAAATAAACTGACCAAGGCCAACATCAAATTAATATACTCCTCAATTCACCAACCCTATTCCACGCTCAGGTTGACTCTTAGGCATTTTATTATTGCTATGTTCCCCTTACTCCCATTGCAAAAATTATGTCATCTCCCACTCTCATGGCCCATGTTGAGTTTTCTTGGAAATATAGTTCTTTCGCCCATCTGCTACTCTCACCAAATTATACATTTTTGAGACTCAGAAGAGACACCAGTGCATGTGATATACATTATAGGGTACTAAAATAGGTTGAATAAAATGATAATATGTAATACAAAATTTTTATAGACAATAAACAAAAATGGTCATTTTTGTGGACCATAAAAGTATTTTTGTTTTCTCATCACTTTCAAATCTGCTCTCAAATCATGAGGCATGAAGGAGTTTTTCATAGTACTGGAGCCATTTGAAAATGAGCATTCGATATCTAAGTCAAATCTCTCTCTCTCTCTCCTCATCGTCTCTGTCTTTCCGTGTGTCTCTCTCCATCTCTCTCTCCACCCCCTAACACAAGGAACACACACACATGCCCACACACATACACGCACAAATGCACGTTCACGGACGCATGCACACACAGAACAAAAGAGACAGAGACCCAAAGGGAACTTTAATGATGCAAATTTATAGTAAACTAACATTATAAAAAATAAAATAATACAAAACAATAAAAAAAATCTAGAGTAAGGAAACAAAGGTTGGCATGGAAGAAAATAAGATACTATTATTTCTTTCTTTTACTCTCTTTCTTTGTCCTATTATAACTATATGTGGAAATATTCATTGTATTTTTTCATTAAATTTAATGAGCTATGTAACATTTTAATTTTAGAGAAACAATTATACCATGAAGATTATACATAAAATTATACATAAAAGCCATATTTCATGGTCTTGAACACGAAATTAAGTCCTTTCATTGACATTAGTACTGAAAATCCTTACTGTACAAATTGCAACCTCATTTACTTCAATATCATAATTTTAATTACTAGACTAACGTTATTTCTTATGTAACCTGTAATTCTGGAGTGATTGAAGAACTTGTGTTTTAAAAAAGCATCTCTCTCCCGCCTCTCTGTCTCTATCACTGTCTTTATCTCTATCTCCTTTCCCCTAAACCCTGTGACTGAAACACGCTGCCTTCCTGACAGCCTGGCGAGGTGTCGGTCCTGATGACTTGCTGAAGTCCTCAATATGGTTGCAGGGTAAGCGGGAGGAAACATAGAAACGCTTGGGAAAACGGAATGTCTTCTTGGAATGCAAAGTAAGTAATGCTGCAGCTATGTTATAAAAAGGGAACAGAGAGAGGAGATATGAAATCTTTGACTTTAATAGAAGTAATTACTTGAAAGAGCAATCATAGTGGAAACTGCTGAAAATGAATACTTTATATGCAATACACAGTCCTCCAGATCATGTGTGTAGTCAACCAAAGATCACTAAAACAGCTCACAAATTGAAATATAGGCACTGCTGGAGTAGAATTGAGACGGAATCTGATGCTAGTATATCAAATAAACCTTCCAAGGTGAAGGGTAAATCTCTTTAACTTTGAAGTTATTGTAACAGTTTAGTTTATAAAGTTACTACTGCAGTGAGCACCCAGGCAACCCATCTATTCCCATGTGCGTTCTTCATTTTAAGAAAAAAAATGAAATGAAATGATTTATTGCTTTAAAACTGGCTCAAAGTTCCCAGTCAATTTCTCCCATAAAATCTGAATGCAGCAATATACTAAGGAGTTCTTTATAACTGCCAAGGTACAACACTAACTTTTGATGCCAGTTACTATAATTATTTCTCAAACTCTGGAATGTGAGAGATTTCTATTGCTAGTGAAAATTATTGCAACAGCTTGCAAATGTAAGAGAATATCAAATAATTACATTATTATACATAACCTTGATAAACTTTATTTCTTTGAGTGGCGAATATGTATTATTTTACTTTTATGCTTAAGAATGCATGTATAACTGATGAAACAATTTTCAAAGCCTTATGTGGAAAACTGAATATCTATGAAAAGTATACTTAGAAAAATTTACTATGTGCACTATAATTTATACCACGATTTCACAGGAGAAATATTTCATCTGAAATTGGCAAGTCTTTTTTTATTTTAAAAAATTCAGAGTACTAGGTTACCTAGTTGTCCATAATTAATGTGAATATTTCAGCATATTATCTTCAAATATTAATCAATTTTTCTCTTTTAATATTATTGTATTCCACCCAGTGTCTTTTCCTCCTTCAGGCAGTTGGAGTTTTCTACTTTCATCTCAGGGAAGAAATGACATAGCAGAATATAGAGCCAATTCTTATTGGCCTTTGCTTTAAAAATCTTGATGTCAATGGAAAAGGGAGTTATGGATACCTTTCTGGGCTTAGACAGTATATTTTTATTGAAGGCTTTCTGTTCCTGAGTCCTTGGTTGGCAAAGCTGAGATTGGGTGGACAGGTGTAAATACTGAAAAGACACTGTGGTATTCTAGAAAGAGGCTCTGAGCTTCCCCACCACATACCAGGAAGCCCACGAGGGGGTCAAGTTCAGGTTTGGTGAGGGGGGACAGTCAAATGCCTTGATACGTTTGCAGTCTGCTCGACAACATAGAAAGACTCTAATGAAAAATGGTTTACTGTGTACCTAAGCAGTTATGGCCTTAGACACCTCAGGGCTTGGGGTGTGAGAAAGGCTTAGAAGTAGCTGAGAGACATGAAAAGATCTTGTGACTTAAGGGGACTTTATTCTGTGAATTCAGGATCTTAGGCTCAATATACACATGCATATACCCGTGTGTGTGCGTGTGTGTACATTACAACTGTGACCCAGTCTGCAGCCAAAGAGGGACTGTAGTGTGTACCTGTGGATAAGTACTCACCTTTCTGTCCCATCACATGTGAATGTTGTGATGTGTTCTACATGGCTCTTCATGGCATCTGTCCAGAAAGATCAGGTCTCAGTTGCCTTCAGTGGTGATCAGCTCGAAGGACAAACCATTGAATTAGTTATTCCACCTTCTGCATCTGAGTCTTCCCAGTCTCCTATTTCAATTCCTTGATATCAATTCCCCAAGTAAATAACTCATATATATGTATGTCTCTGTCCCATGTTCTGCTTTCTGGAGGGGAAACCTGGCTAAGGTACTCATATGTGTTTCTTTCCTGTTGTCTTATGTCGTAAAATTATTTTCATGTTTTCTTACCTTTTCAAATTTTCTTAATTTTTAAAAAATTTTTGTCTTGATATCCTAGCTTTGGAGAGATAAAAAATGACTTAAAGCTATTAAAGGGCAGCATAAGGATCCTTATGATGATGGAACTGCTCAGCATTTGTGGTGATGGATTCACAAGCATAAAATTATAAAGTTGAACAGGCCTAATACATATGCACACATAAATATAAGTAAAATTTGAATAATATCTGTGGATTTCACCAATGCCAATATAATGCCTGTGATTTTATGTTAGAGTTCTGTAAGACCTTCGCATTAGGGGGAAACTGGTAAAGGGTATATAACATTTCTCTGTAATATTACTTATAACTGCATGTGAATTTACAATGATCTCAAAACAAAAAGTTAAATTAAAGAAAAATATTTTCTTTTCTTTGACAGCAGCCTCTCATTTTACACACATATTCTTTTAGCAGGTGAATAGCCCAGTTAAATGCTTATACACACATTTGTAAGAGCATCTATCCTATATTATAAACTCATATTTAAATGCCTATTTAGCTTTAAATAAAGGACATATTTTAGATTTCTGCAATTTAAACACCCTAGAATTTAGTAGAAATAGTTATATATTCTATGTAGGATTAAATTAACTTGAAAGTGCATTCTCATTTAGTGCTTTTCATATTTATTAAGAAGGAAACCACTTCTTAACTATTTGATCTGTGCTAACAGAATATACCTGTTATAAAGGAAGCTGTATAAAATTTGTTTAGTTTATCACTTTTTAAAAATTTTATTTGTTTATTTTTCACAGATCATCTGTGTTCAGATAAACCCATTAGAATGGTTTGCAGTGGGAAATATCATTGAGCATTTACATTATGGGAAAAACAATGGTATCATTTGGATAGATAAGTTGCATAACTATTACCTAAGAGTTCATTCCAGAGACTGAATTTGTATTAAGTATAAATTATACCCCCCCCTTTAAAGTTAGTTAAGCGTATGACTAAAACAAAAATTCCACATGCAATGCCTTACAATTTTAAGTAGCTTCTTGTTTTAAAATTATTTGTAGCAACTCGAGACAGCTTTAGGAGTGGAGAAAAAACTCCTCAAAAAAAAAACAAAAAAAAGCCCAGTTCTTTCCTTTGTTCTATCTGTTTAAAAGCAAGTCTGTTATATTTTTCTGTAGATGCTTACCACTCCCAATGCCAACATTTGTCTAATCCATAAAGTTTGCATTAGTATACATCATTCTCAAGTGCTCTCTCCATGTTTTAGTTACCCTTGGCCTATACCTTGGCCTTTTGCTGCCTGTCTCAATAAATTCAGAACACGAGCATTTACCTGCAGCAAATGCTAATGGTTCCCCCAGAAATATGGCATCCAATAGAAGTCAAAGCTAAAGGAAATAGAAAGGTGAGGTTGGGTATACTTTTCCCATCACAGCCTCCCTCCATTCTTCCTTTGGCCTGAGACACTGTTGACCTCTGTCTATTTTTATGGCTAGATTAATTCTGCTATTCCAATAAGTCTGAATTTTCAGAATCTTATTTTTGGGATAAATTTAAGAAGTGTTAACCTTAAAAAGATTGTGAAAAAAAATGTGAAAAAGATGGGGGGAAAATGAGGATTGCAGACCAAGAAAACACCTTTAGAGAGAGAGATGACAACCTCCTAATTTTGTAAAGAGGAAGGTAGAGAAAGAACAGTTGAATGG
The DNA here is from genome assembly GCF_054644295.1 of Miniopterus natalensis. Taxonomy (NCBI): domain Eukaryota; kingdom Metazoa; phylum Chordata; class Mammalia; order Chiroptera; family Miniopteridae; genus Miniopterus; species Miniopterus natalensis. The sequence goes on along the minus strand of NC_142083.1, from coordinate 21,693,668 downwards.
TGTTGTGTTGGGCTTGTATCCACCCAACACTGGCTGTCAAATCCCCTAAGTCTTGCTCCAGCAAAACTGCAGGCCCAAGGCCAGTTGTATCCCGAGTCAGTGGAAGAATGAGAAGTCCTAGATTAAGCACTGAATGATTCAGATTAAGATCAGAATTTCTAATTCTGAAACTTTGTCCATCTACCAGCAGCTGTGAGAATTTTAACCTTTTGCCAGTTGCCTGCTATTAAAATAGTCAGTGCATTGTGACTTTTGCCCCTATTACCTAAATTGTTTCCTTATGTCCGTACATAATGCTCTTTATTATTTTTTAAAATTTATCTTTATTGTTGAAAAAATTACAGATGTCCCCTCTTTTCCCCCATTAACCCCTTCTACCCCACTGCCACCCCCTGTCCCAGGCCTTCACCACACTATTGTCTGTGTCCATGGGTTATGCATTTATGCATATAAATTCTTTGGTTAACCTTTCCCCCACACCCCCACCTTCCCTCTGACAGCTGTCAGTCTGTCCCATGCTTTTAAAGTCTCTGGATCTATTTTGTTCATCAGTTTATTTTGTTCTTTAGATTCCACATATAAGTGAGATCGTGTGATGTCTGTCTTTCTCTGCCTGGCTTATTTCGCTTAACATAATATTCTCCAGGTCCATCCATCCTGTCCCAAAGGATGAGAGATCCTTCTTTATGGCTGCATAGTATTCCCTGGTGTGAATGCCCCACAGCTTTTCTATCCACTCATCTGCGCCCTTTAGAGCTTTGGTCCTGCCTTTCTCACTGTCAGTCTTTCTCTTCTCACAAATTTTGCATGGCCTGTAGAAGGACCCACAGTTCTCATCTCCCATAAATGAAATGTATCGCTTGTCCCCAGATTCTTAGATGTTAGCAACCTAACCATCTGGCTTGAGAGCTCACTCCTCTAAGAATGACTTGCCACCTCTGTGGAGCAGTATGGGACCAGCACTAGCCCTCCCAGCGGTGGATGTGACTCTCCACTACCAACTAAGGAGATGCCATAAGTGACTTACCATCTGCAGACGGTTTATCTTCGAGAAATATCTTTGAGTTTGGAGTTTCTGAAAGGTGTTTTAATAGGTCCCCTTCTGCCTATATCATGTTCAGATTCAACCCCAAAGGCATGCTGTATTTATGAGATTGTGAGGGAGGAAGAGGGGTATGAAAAGCCAGAATGTGAAACTCACAGTTTCAAAATGGAGAAAAAATGAAAAGTATTATAAAAACAGAACTACTGCCTTGTATTTGATTATGTGCTTCTCTTACTTCTCTACTTCCAGGCCTGCCTCTGTCATATTCAGCTCCCAAAACTATTTCCCTTAAGGACAATAACTGTGATGGCAAGTGTTATTTTGTGCATGCTGATGTTTGCTTTTTAAAAATATTACACCATAGTTAGTATTGTACAAGGCATATGAGATAGTCACATAATTGCTCTTTCTAAGTTATATGAAATACAAATGAAAAAAAACTTTATTATTTCAAGCATCATGCAAATGTAAAATAGAAAATCTCCTTATACTGAAGAACATAGATATAATGCAAACCAATTTAGAAATTTGAAATGTAATTATTTTGGATATAGCAATTTTAACATTTACTGTGGAGATGGTAACCTATATTTTCTATTTTTTCTTTTGTGCTACATTTTTCCCCCATAATTCCCCCTTGCTAATCAAAAGGCAAAAGAAAAACATTATAGGAAAACAGTGGCACTGTTTTAAAATAGCGTCAATATTTTAAACTATTGGAAAATGCAATAATTCTTAATTTTTATTTAAAAACTTGATAATTTGCAGATACATTTATTTATATGGTCACAGAATATACTCATGTAGAACAAAATATATTTATTATATTTAAACTATATTGTTTTTTCAACTCTCTAAAGCCTGCATAATTAAAATACTAATTAGCAATGAGAATGTACTGCAACTATGTACACCAAGGTAGATAAATATTGCGAACCTAATGTTGAACAAAAGAAACTAAACACAAAAGTGTGTCTACCTTGTAATTCCATTTATGAGAAGGTAGAAAACATATAAAAGGTACCTAGTGTCTTAGCAGTTACGATAGTGCTTGCTTGTGGATGGGAGCAATGCCTGGAAGTACAGGTGTGTGTCTGGAATTATGATAGTGATGTTTGTTTCTTTCTTTTTATTTATTTATCTTTATTGTTGAAAAAATTACAGATGTCTCCCTTCCCCCCCCATTGACCCCTTCTACCCTGCACTTACCCCCTGCCCCTGGCCTTTAATAGCTAAGATCTGGAAGCAGCCCAAGTGCCCCTCAGTAGATGAGTGGATAGAAGAGCTGTGGGACATTCACACCATGGAATACTACGCAGCTGTAAAGAAGAAGGACCTCGTACCCTTTGGGACAGTGTGGATGGACCTGGAGTATTATGCTAAGTGAAATAAGCCAGGCAGAGGAAGACAAACATCACATGGCCTCGTGCATATGTGGAACCTAAAGAACAAAATAAACCGATGGTGCTGCTTCTTGATCTGGGCCCTGGGTTCCTGCAAAAGCTGGCTGAGCCACATTCGTGTGACACACACATTGATACCCTCCTAGCTGTCCGGCCCGTTTTGGTTTTCCAGTAGAACGCTGATTTGAGGAGAGGTGTACGTAGTTAGGGTATGCTACGTAATTTGGCTCTATGTGAGTTACCATTTTAAGCCCATCAGAACTAAAACAGACTGGTTCTGTACTTATTAGAAGCAAGCAGACTGTGTGAATTCGTGAATTATTGTCTGAGCTGAGTTAATTGTCTTAAGTGAATACAAGCCATCTTGTGATGGTCATAACTATACTCAAGTTTTTGAATGGGATAAAAAGAGTTGAAATTGTACTACAAGGGGTCATTTCTAGTAGTTAACACAAACCACATTTCACTGTGTCATTTTTTTTTGGTCCATAACTTAATTGAAAGGTAATAGTCACAATGTTATAATTAAAGTCCATAAACACTTTGTATAAAAGACAACCGACAATCATCTACCTACAGCCGTAATCTCATTAAAATTAAGGCATAAATATTGTTTATAGAATGTCTCATGCATTTTTTGGATTACTGGGAAAAAGGAAAACAATTATTTTTATCTTTATTTCTCCCTACCCATCAAAGCAATAACAAATGAAGATAAATGAAAAAGGAGAGTGACTTCTGAATTTTTATGATTTTATCAAGAAACAAAATTAGTAAGTATAGCAGCCAACAGCATTTTCCTTCCCAGAAATGCCTTTCAGTCTTAGAAAATGAGGCTTAGTCTCATGAAAATAAAAGAGTCAAAGCAATGCCTAGTGCAAATTTTTTTCTCAGGCAGCTATTCTATTGCCATAAAGGAATATTGTCTAGTTATTAAAAGCTTATATATTGCAACTTTATGGTGAAGCCTTGTAAACTTTCTATCTTTAAATGAACCATTATCTTAACCCTCAAGCCTAAAATAAGTGTGGGCAGTGCGTCAGCTTTCAGAGTGACGACAGGAAATACAATGCTGAGATTACCCCCCAGTGACCGTTTTTTCTCTAAAAGTTTAAGTAAAAATAGATTTCTCAGAAAAACTTTGATTATTAATACAAAATTTCATTACTTAAACCTATATTGGGCAATCACTACCATGTTAATACAATGATTTAGGCATTCAGAGGTGAATGAAATTTCAGCAGGTTAATTTTGTTAGGGAAACTTAGGACAGTAATAACACTGAGGGAAACAACGGGGCAGTGGTAAGAGCGGGTGTATAGCAAGGAATCTCCTTCATTTTTATCTAAGTGGATAGAATAAATTCTTTAGGCACTATGCTATGTCTCCACTCTTTTGGGAGAAGATGACAGATACAGTATTTGATTAAATAATAAATTGTACTGAAAAAACTACTCCAAAATAGAACTTTGGCTGTGTGTTTCCAGCAGGTGATATGAATGTTATTTCCAACTTCTCACTGTGTGGCCTTTTAGAGTTCAGGTGATATTCTGGACCCCAGACTACTCATCTGAGATATTAGGAATATAAACCAAGTTGTCTGTAAGGTTCTCTCCAGTTCTGAAAGTCTAAAATGTAACAGAACTGTTTTTATTTTTAATCAATTTCAGTAGAATGCATATTGACCATGTGGAGTGGCTGACAACATATTCTTTGGTACCAAAGAAAATTGTGTTTTATTTCCGTGTTCACCATAGTTTAAGGGACAGTGAGTAGAAGAGGAGATGGTGGAAAGAAGCATGTCGTTTGCCGTAATTCTACTCTCCAGTTAAGCTGCTGCCACCTGATCATCTCTCCTTTGCTTTACAGCAAAAGCTGCGATCGATGAATGAATGCACATGCTCCCTAACATGTTTAATGGTTAAAACTATCGATTTTTATTGTTTCCCTTTGACTAATTTACCCCTACTCTTAAAAAACAGCTTTACTGAAGTATAAATGGCATACACTAACCTGCACTATTTTAAGCGTACAATTTGATAAGTTTGGGGCATGTTCACTATCTTCATTGTGGTGATGGTTTCCCAGGTGCAAATATATTTCAAAGCTGGATCTACTAATCCTGACTTGATTCAGCACTCTTTCTACCGTAACAATCTGCCTCCTTGGCTCACTCAGTATATCTTGTAAGGTTTATGTTTTTTAAAAATTCAGTTTAACAATCTACTTTGAAATGTAAATGATCAATAGACAAATCAGGGTTATCCATTTAAAGTTATAATTTACTTATTCATTAATTTATCAAAATATTTTTTATTAGGGACTCTGCTGGACATTAGATACCACTGAGCTGTTACTGCAGTTGATGAGAAAAAGAGGGTGTGGTTTCTTACAGTTTCATTGAAAATACAGATAAGGAAGCGGTAGAGTAGGGGTGTGATGCAAGATAAACACAGGATGCTCTGGGGACAACATGAGAACCCACACCCAGTTTTGTGGACTAAGAAAGATTTCATGGAGGAATTGATGTCTGAAAATAAATAGGATTTTTCCAAGGAAAGGAGGAGCATGAGAGAGTGTTCCAGGAAGAGGAAATGAAATGTACAAGATCCCTAATGGGATGTACGACATGGACCTTGTAAGTAGCTCAGCACTCCTGGTGCAGGCTGTTGGGTTTATAAGGACCTGGAACGCGCAGGGCCTGGTGGGCGGTGTCAACACACTTGAGCCACTGACCTGAAAATGGCAGAATTCCATTCAGTTAAAGTGAGTGACTGTTCTGAGAGTTGTAGCTTGAGTCATGGTGTGATATAATGTTAGCCTAATTTATATTAATGAAATTGTGAAGCAAACAAGTTTGAGAAGTATTTATGAGATAGACGTGGCAGGATATAAAACAGAGAACATTGAAAAGGTGTGAGGGCTTCAAATGAAAAACTGAAATCAAGGCTACTGCCCAGGTTTCTGATTTGAACAAAGCTATAAATCATGGTGTTACTCATAAAATTAAGGTTGTGGGAGAAGGGGAGAGTTTAATTAGTTTGATCCATAGGGTATTCAAATGAACATTTCGGTAGATAATTAGATACTTGAGTTGTAAACTATTTAAAGAGATCAGAGCTGGACTGATAATTTATCTTTTTTCTACTGAGATATAATTGACATGTAACTTTATATAAGTGTAAGTTGTTCCAAGTGTAGATTTGATATATTGCAATATGATTACCACCTTAGCATTAGCTAACACTTTTGTTATGCCATATAATTATTATTTCTTTTTTATGGTGAGAACAATTAAGATCTAGACTCTCAGCAACTTTGAAGTTTATAGAACAGTATTGTTGATTATAATCACCAGGCCGTGCATTAGATCTCCAGGACTTATTTATCTACTAGTTGCAAGTGCCCTTAAACAACTTCTCCCCATTTCTCCCATCTCCCAGCCCTTGGTAAGCACCATGCTACTCTGTTTGTACGAGTTTGGCTTTCTTAGATTCCACATTTAGTGATCTCATATAATCTTCAACAATATGCTCTATGATCTTGTGATTGAAGCCTTGAGAATAACTTACATGCAGTGTAAAATTTTCTTTCTCATACATGGTTCGGAATTTTCCAAGTACTATCTACTACACATTTATTATTAAGCATGAATACCTAGTTTGAAGTCTTTAAATTTCTAGTTTAGACTTAAAAACTTTTAACTTTAATAACTTTGTTAAGGCCCTTAATTTACTCTTCTGACTCTTTAGGAAAAAGAAGAAAAGATGATTCATTTTAAAAGCAAGAAGACTCATGCAGAAAATTAATCAAGTTAATATTAGATCCCCATACAGAACTAGGTAAATGTGACTTTTTTGGGGGTTTATGAGATAAAAAGCATGATTCTAATGGAACTATGACTTTAGTTATATGTATGGTGATATTTACCTACAAAATAAATAGATTTTTCAAAACCTTTATTGATAGATGGTAGTAATTTTATAGAAAGATCATTAATCTTCATATAGTTAATACTCTAGATAATGAAATAGCTTAATAAATCATGATATTGATAAAAATCAGTCATTTGTCTAAGAAATTAAAAAGAGAAAAATGGAAAGAAGTAGTAGAACAAACCTAATGTTTCAGTTCCTCAGTTTTAGTGACAGCAAAGCCAGGCAATCAAATAAAGACATATTTTCAATCACTTTTGTGCGCCTAAATATAACTTACAAGAATATTGGATGCAAGACAGTAATATAAAAAAGGAATTGATATAAATATTTATGTTCTTATGAATAAAATCTTTTATTATGACACAATTATTTTTGTGTGAATATAAAACCCTGAGGTAGTGATAACTTTTTCACAGAACAATCTGACAAAAATGTTCCCATGAAGAAGTATTATTGTAATATGATATTTAACCTAGTTAGAAACTGTTTTGTACTATTCATTTATCTGTTATTCTATGTAAAATATTTAAATATTTATAATTTTGATCTTAGCTGAGTTGGTCTATTCCCTTTCTAAGGAAAGGGAGTATTTTTCTTCTTTTAAAATTATGTGTTGTTTTGTATCATTTAACTATTGTTGAATAAGAAATCACCCCCCCCCCCCCAAACTTAGTGGTTCCAAATAATAAGTTATTATTTCATAAGTATCTATATTGATGTGGTGGTTTTATGATTGGGCTGAGCTATCATGCATCCATGGCTTATTTACTGGGATCTAATTGGTCTGGGAGCTCTAGCCTGGTCTACTTCACTGTGCTCAGCTCCACATGGTCCCTCAGGCGTGAGGAGGTCAGCCCAGCTTGCTTCTCATGTGGTCAGGGCTTTAAGAGAAGCAGCAGAACCAGCATCTAAGGGCTAAGGCAGGTCACAGGGTCAGTCCAGATTCAAAGGGAGGAATTCCAAAGTCATGCTACAAGCAGTGAAAGGGCGTAGGCAGGGTCACCTTTTGCTACCAATCTAACACAAACTGTATGATTACAAACTATTCAGGAATTGAAAAGGGATTTCTTAAAAAACAGTTGCCATTGTATTGAAGACGACTTAAGCCATTATTTTACCCTTTTACTTGTTGATTCATATTGTCAGTTGCACATGATACAATGTCTTTTAAGCATTTTATGTTACTATTTGTTTTTTATATTAATATCTTAACTATTTTTGAGCACTTGTAAAGTAACATACTCTATGGATACAAAGATGAAGCCCCATCCAGTTTACAGTCAGTGGGTTCAGTTTACAAGGGAGACATAAAGACACAAGAATAAAAATACACCATGGCTTTCTTTTCACTAAGTAAAATCCACTGCGAAAATCATGGGTGGAGGGTCACTGAAGCCTGTCAGTGGGAGTTAGGGAACGTTTTCTATAGACGGGAAGGCCTGAAGCGGTGACGGGGAGCTCATCATCCAGAAGGGGAAGCGTAGGGAGGGTGTGCCGAGCTGCGGAGGCAGGAGGATGCTTTGCATGTGGACCAGTAAATAAATCAGTAGCCAGCAGTGAGGAGGAGGGGACTAAGGTTAGAGTTGGAAAGTCAGTGAGGAACAGATGGTGAAAGACCTTGCAGGCCCTGGTCAGGAATAGGGACTTCTGTAATGAGAACTGGTAAATTCTGTGAATCCATAAGGCATTCAGACTCTGATTGTGGATTCACAGATTCCCATCTGCAAGAAGAAATCTTGTCTTTGCATATCCCATCATGCCTCATGCTTTTTTTTCATGCAAGTATTTGCTAATCTGACTTTGGATTCTAAGCAGCAAGATGGGTCAATGAACTCACCTTGGATGTGCATTTTTTCTAGTCCCACAACTGTTATATGATAATTTATGTGGTTAAACAAAATAAAAAATAAATATCTTTCTGTTCTTGGTATTAAATAATGACAGACATATTATAGCTTTAGAAACTTGAGTTAAGTCTATCATTAGGAATACCTTTTCTGAAATGTTTCCCCAAAATATTTCCTTTTAAACTATTTTCTACATTCTTCTATATCTAGGATTAGTACTACTGGAGATTACTTCCTTCAGGCCATTCTGTTTTTCAGTTCTCAATATGACCTTTGCTTACAAAGGGCACCTGCTCCATCAGACTCTGAAAACATTGATAAGGAGCACTGTCTAGCTGGTGAAACACCAAGTATAACTAGGCAAGGTTTTGAATGTAAGCTTCCTGCTCAGATTTCTATTCTGCAGATGTGTGTTGGCTTTAAAGGTCAAAAATGGTACCACAGGGATTTTTTATTGCATTATCCTGATTTCTCAGCAATGAATCACTTTCTTTCCAAAGCTACAGAAGCAGAGGCTCTAAAATAAATTTAATCATTACTCTTTATGATATTACCTTCACTTCTTTGCCTGTCTGGCAAAATGCCTGATATTGGCTGACACTGGAAAAGAGCTTTTCAATTTTGCCTGGAAGAAAGGGAGAGGGGAAAATAAAATCAAAAAAACAAAGTGCAATAGGCTTCAAAATACTTCTATTTTCTGTTGGTCGTCAATGACCGATTTTCTAGAACACTGATCATACCTGATTAAAAAGGTCAAATCAGAGCCCCTATACTATTTCATCTGTTAATCAACTCATTTATTTATTTATTGAAAAATATAGCATTTAAATACCTCTTAATTTCTTCAGGATAAATCATTACTTGCTTTTAAGAAACATATTTTATTACAGAAAATATATATTCCTAACCAGAAAACACCAAAACACATGTCTGTATATATGCCTGTGCACAATATAAAACAGCTGTTAAAACTATTAGTGTTGTTAAGTATGAATTTAAAGAAAAACACACAACCATTGCCAAGATATAATTAATTCTCTAATTTTTTTCATCCACAAAAATGTATAACATCAGGTTATTTATTGTCTGTAGGGTACATTTTATAAAATAAAATTTATAGAATTTTATTCTTGTATATAAGTCAGTTACTCTGTAATATAAATTAGAAAGTCTTGTTTCAGCATGTTTCAATATTATTTTCTTTAAAATAAATGGATACTGTGTAAATACTGGCCTTATCAGAATTTTTTATATGGGGATTCTCTAAAAGTCAGCAAAAATGTATCAGGGTCCAAAAGAATAAGAGTTCTTTCCCTCAAAAATTTAGGCTTTAAATATAATTCTCTTCTCTTAGAAAAATGTCTAATTTTTGTTTAATAAGTTTGTGATAATACATTTAATAAAATAAGCTTACTAAAATGTCCATTTATATTTACTTGTTTTTGTTGATAGGTGACATTAATTGATTTGATAATGAAAAATCTACTTTATAATGTAAGGATCTAATCAAAGTAATTAGAGCTCTAAGTGATTCAATTATTTAAATTAATTAATTTAATGGATTATAATGTTTTTATTTAGAGAAATCAAAAATTTTAGGGCATGGAATACTGTAATATCTGACACCTGGACATTACATTAGAATTTTCCAAACTTTCTAGTATGCTGAATTAATAACACAAAGAATGAGGATTGTGGGTGATATTTTTAATTAAGTTAATATCTTCTTTATAAACTGAATTTTTCTTGTAAGTCTGCCACCTTTCTTGTTTAGCCTTATAAATAATTTTTTGTGTGTGATCATGTCCAGTGCAAGATATTTTCTCTACATATGAAACCTTATGTTAAGAAATGTGCCTAGTTAATTTCAGAGTGTTTAAAAGACATCTTGTTATATGATTTTTTCCTTAGATTAATTTTCATTCATTTTTAGCCTCTGATTTTCTGAATTATATCTGTCATATTGCTATGTCTCTGATGGTCAAATAGACATTAGTGACTTCCTTTTGTAAACTCTTGATTTCACAACTTACTGCAGGTCCCAAAGGGCCATTCTGAGTGAATGATTTATTTACTTATTTCTGGTACCCAGGCCCTAACTTCTTTGCTTCTCCTTTGACCATGTGCTTCAAAAATCCCCACTTTTTTGCAATTAAATAAGTTAAATTTTACTCCTAATATACAAAATATTATCTTTTAATTAAAATATTTTTTACTTCCAAAAAGTGATGTAACTAATTATTTAGTTGTAATTTATGACATCTGCAGTGGGATGGTTACAAAAATGGCCCACATTCTCCAACACTCTTTGTATTCATGCACTTAACACATTTTTTTGCTCCCCCCCAAGAAATTATTACAAAAAATTATTCAGTTGTAATTTTTTACATCTATGGTAGATTGATTGCAAAAGTCCTCCAATTCTTCAGTTCTTCCTCAATTCTGGACTGAAGTATAAAGAGGCTCTACATGTTTCTTGGATCCCTACCAAACATGAGAAGACTGATTGCGGGAGAATCAGCTCAGGTGAGGTCGCCCTTGCCTATCCATCCCCCATTGACTTGCCACCTGCCTGAAATGCATAAACAATCTCACCTGAGAGTCACAGACTAAGCCCAACTGACACTAATCTCAGTCAACTGATCTACAGACTCATGAGCAATGATAGTGCTTATGGTTTTATGCCACTCAATTTTCAGGTGACTTATTACACAGCAATAGCTAATTAATACATCTATGTTAAAATTTAGACATTAATTTCATATATAATCAAAGTAGCTTATCAGGACAACAGTTGATATGAAAATGAGGAATTTGGCTTATGTACAGAATAAATCTCAGCATACAAACAAAGTACTATTGTTTGGCCTTCAGAGAAGAAAAAATAGATCAATAGATAAGCAACTCCTAGCTGAGGATGAGTTTTTCCTCAGATTTTCTCAATTTGCCCTACTATGGTTTATAACAGTTTTAAAATAAGTTATCATTAACATAGAACAGGAATCAGAAAGTTTTATCTGTAGTGGGCCAGATGGTAAATATTTTAGGTTTTTCAGCCATACAGTCTCTACCACAACTACTCAAATTTGCCATTGTAACACAAAAGCACTCATAGGCAAGAATAAATGAGAAGGCATGAATGAGTTCCAGGAAAAATTAGTTTACCAAAACAGGTGTAGGCCTTGGTGTGCCAACTCCTGACATCACAGTTAATCTCTTTTTTTACTGCTTATCTTTAAGAAATCTAAGTGCGATAAAATTTTTGAGACCATATGAAGGCTTAGCATATAATGCATTACCTAGAAAAATCATGAGTTTAAATATTTTCAGGTGAATCCCAGAATTTAAATATTTTTAGTGGCTTAGCATGTGTATTTAATAGATTTAGGTTGAGAAGCCCAGTTTTGTTTTATTTCTGTGCTTATCATTTTAACTTGCAAATCTAGTTTATTATTGCAATTGCAAAATAAATTTATTATGTACATACAGAAGAATAGTTACTTACCAATACTTCTCAGTGTTCCTGCATGAGCTAATTTAGCCATAAGCAAATGAAATCTTTTATAAACATTATTTGTTCGTCCTCTATTCACTCAAGTGAGTTATTTGGATGGATAGGACCTTTTTAGAATTAAATATTAGGCTAAATTTTAATGTTTTATGTTACTTAAAACATTTAAAAATAATATACTGATATAAAACTATTACAAGTAAACATATCACATTTCAATTTTATACTTTATTTGAATATATTGTCATTATTAAGAAAATGATAAAGTGAAATTAATGTGTTTCCCTAGTGTCTTAGCCACTAGCATATTATGTAACCCAGAAAACTAATTTCTAACAGCCTTGCATTCTGATATGTCACAAATAACAAGAGTTTTCTGAAGGTATGGATAGCAAGAGTACCTTAAAAGCTGTGCATTTTAAAATATGCCATGATAAGTAGTAAGGACTGGTTTTTAATGAGTCGGGCATTTATTCAATCAAAATTTTCAATTGCCATGCAATAACTTGAATTATAGATAACACCTTCCTTTTATATTCTGGATGCCAGTAGCTCTTTAAGTCAGACTCCCTTCTACATGCATTATAATTGCAAGCAGAAATTTCTCTTATATTAAAGTATATTTTTCTCTTACGGAATACTTGGAGGTCCACCAAGAATTCACCCACCTGATCTGACTAAACTGCAATTTGGCTGTGATAACACGGAGGCATGCGCTTTCCACTGACTCACTGAAGTTTGCAGAATTAAGCTCCACTGACCTAGATTGATACCTGGCTGGGTGAAGCCGTTTCTTACAGTTAACCCTTGAACAGCACAGAGGTTAGGGCCACCTCACAGTCAAAAATTCTCGTACAGCTATTTACTCACCCCAAATTCAATTCCAGTCAGTCCCTTAGCATTCACTGATTTGTGAAAACAGTATTTCAATCCCGTTGGCACTCTGTGGTTTGGAAACTGTGGCTGAGAAATCCAAAATACTGTATTTGATCCGCTGTTTGCTGAATGTACGGATGCGAACCCCAGGGATGCAGAGGGCAGCTCTGTTTGCAGGACACCAGCGGCAGGTAAGCAGACCCGCAACGTTCAGACCCCTGTTCTAAGGTCAGCTGCAGTTGCCTTCAGGGGAGGGCAAGGGGGCCCTGAAGAAGAAGACAACTCCAGGCTGGTAGGTGGCCTTTTAGCAAGCAATGGAACTTCCATGGGAGGCCTGTCTTGGGCCTCCTGGCAGATCTCTGCACCCGCAGGCCCAATTTTAAAAGTTTACCTATCTTGGCTATTGTAAATAATGCTGCAATGAACATGGGCGTGCATATATCTTGAAGTTAGTGTTTGGGGCTTCTTTGGCAATATATAGAGGCCTTAACAGGGTCTCCTCGCATATACTGTCAGGTGGTCCCAATAACACCTCTCTCTCAAGGCTGCATCTTGGACAGTGGCTCCCTCTGTGGGAACAGTGGGTAGGACTTACTTTCCAAGGCCTGGAGGAAGCGAGGCGCCTCCCTTTCCTAGGGTGCAGCTCGGGAGTCAACAGGAGTCATACGCTCTGCGTGACCTCCTCTAAGATGCCTTCAGCCCCCACCTCCTGTTCCCTTCGCTTCTCAGCTGCCTTCATAGGAATTCTGTTACAACGCAAACTGGGTGAATATCGCTCTGACAACTGTTTCATCAAGAATGACTGTGTGACTCTGAGATTTCAAACCAAAATATAATTTCCAAAATTTTGGATTTTAAAAAATTGATTAAACTTTGATTATTTTGGAACCAAATTAATTAGTCACAAGGGAAAGTTTTGCTTATTTTTCTTGTCTCTATAAAAACATTGTAAATTATAAATAAGAGGGTAAATTCAATGTGATATATTAGTTATTTATAATTTTTTCATGGTCTTGAGTTGTTTTTAATAAAAGTTCCAACTTTTATCACAGATAAAATTTGTAATAATGCTGATTTTCCTCATATAAAGAATGCTAACATTAGCTATGTAAACAAGACTGCAACTCTTACTTGTCCTGAGATACCTATGACTGCACTCATCTACTGATATAATAGTAACTCTCCTCTGACAACTTTTTTGACATTGCCTTTCTAAAGTTTCTGAATTTAAAGTGACTGCTGGGTGGTTCCCACTCAGGAACTTGTTACTGTGAGGCATGGCATTCATGAGTAAGGAGGGATGCTGAAATAAGAAGCTATGAAAAACATTTATTTTGAATTAGCTCATTCAAGCAAGGAAAATTATTTTTATTAAGACCATAATTTTAATATAAATGCTTCAGCTATATTATATTTTACAACTGTTATAAATATATTCTAATCATAATTCATGAGCAAGCTCTAGCACAGTATTAGTTAGCGAATTGATTTTTAAGAAAATTTCGTTTCTACAAATAAAATACACTTGTCCATGTTGAAAATCTTAACACATACCTCATAAGATAGTTTGGAAAGTCTGGGAAACTTAGAACTGCCCTTCTTACCCTCAGGGTAACCATTAACTGACTCCATATGGTTTGTTTTTGTTTCATTCCACAATAAGGAATTCTGTTTTCCCCCATTCTGATCTTGTCTTATCTCAATAGGTTGTCAGCATGATTCTCTTGTTATTGCTTAAAAACTCCTGCTACAGGTTGTAAAGCAGAAGTTAAATCTCCTGGGAGAACCAGCAAAAAGACCAGTTTCTCGGAATGTTAGCAGAAAACGTTGACAGGTTGTTGGTTGATATAGGAAATAGGACCATGGGCTCAGGCTCAGCACCAGATGACATTGCCTCTGGAAGCAAACATCTCATATTCGGGGACTGAGTCATGACTTCCAGATTTATTGCTAAAACAGATGATTCCTTGAGATGAACTGCTGACTCAGGAGATCCGAACAAGAATTAGTTATGTAGGTCAAGATGAAACTAAAGAGGAAAAGTTTAACTGCACTTACTCGCCCTGAAATATTGCTGATACTGTTTTAATGTTCTATTTTCTGGTAGTGTGAAAAAAGGTTTTTCTTTTTTTTTAATAGCCACCAATTTCAAAGGACTTACTTGAGAAAATTGGAATGACACAACTTTTTAATAGTGACTATTCTAACTGATCACTCAGAATTCATGAAAACTTACCTTATGGGAAATTGTATATGTAGAATAAACAAACAAGGAATAGCTAAGGAAGAGAAATCTTTTGAAAATATTACATGTGTTCATAATTCTTGTCTAAAAACAGGTAACTATTGATTTAAGTGATTTTTTGAGTCCTTTAATTTTATGGCAAAATACTTATTTGCATAGGGAAACAACAACCAAATTTTCAACCATAGCCATGCCAGAGATGTAATATTCAAAATAAAATGCCATCTGATTAAATATGACATCCCACAATTAAGGTAACAAAGGCTGTGTTTCATACATGGAGATTATGTCTGCAAATTCCTCCTATGAAAAGGGTATGTTGCTTGCTCTGGATTTACAGAATCCAGCCTCACTGGTAACAGAGAATGCTATTTCTTGGCAGGTATATCAGTGACCGCGGTAAGCCTGGCTTCCAGCCTTGGAATGACAAGAAGACAATGAAGTTATGTTTTACAGAAAAACATGGTGAGTAAATAACTCTAGGTGCTTTAAAAGCATCTGGATCATTTTATAGTTCTAGCTTTTTTAACCGTAACACAAGGATATTATTATCTATTAATCGTTATCATAGGCGACCCCTATACAAATAAAATAAGCAAAATAGAACAGATTATCAAGTTAATATTTCGGAATTAAAAACAAACACTATTTAGTGAAATGAAATCTATGCCATAGTAGAATTTTAGGTCCTGGGAAATTTACCTGCTATCTGGCTCTTCGCCTCAGCACACATTTTGGCTGTAGAAGAACAAAAGTAGGCAAAAAAGAGCTTAGATTTCTCAAAATCTGAGATAAACAATCAATAATAGAAACTTTCTGTATACAGGCCATGAGAATCAGAGCCTTCACACAAGTCCTAAATTTTGAGATTTACCTTCTAAGACAGAATCATCTTTTTCATTAAAACTGACTCAAGTTTACCCAGATGGAATTATTGTTGACTTTATAATCATTGTAACTACTATAAATACTGCTTTCACTTTTATTCTGGGAGCCAGTAGTACTGAAAGTTAGACTTCCTTGTATGTTTTCTTGTTACTAGAAAGCGTTCACTCAGTGCTCAAAAGTTGTTCACAAGTTTTTTTCTTTGAAAACATGCACTGTATTATCACATGCCAGGTAGAAATTGGCAAACATCTGAGACAAACCATTGAATTTTCAATCCTACCAAAACTTTTAAAACTGCAAAAATCCTATGTGTATGGAAGGATTATCATGTATGGTTTCCCTTTATTATGCCTGTTAGAGGCTTAATTTCACTTGAAAAAAGTAAGTTGGATACTGATTATATTTAATAATCTGTTATTCAGTGAGGAGGGTGCAGGAGGAAACTCCTGTTTTATCAAGTAGGAAATTCAAAGAAAACACTACTTTTCCTCTTCATTCAATAAGGTCAATTGATATCTAGTAAAGTGATCCCTCCCACTCTGTTCTTTTTTCGCAAGATGGCTACAGCTATTCGGGGTCATTTTTAGTTTCATATAAATTTTTGAAATGTTTGTTCTAGATCTGTGAAATGTGCTTTTGGTATTTTAATAGGAATTGCATTGAATTTATATATTGCTTTGGGTAGTATGGACATTTTAATGATATTAATTCTTCCAATCCATGAACATGTACATTTTCCCATTTGTTTATATCTTCCTCTATTTCTTTTTTCAGTGTCCCATAGTTTTCTGAGTAAAGGTCTTTCACATCCTTGGTTAAGTTTATTCCTAGGTATCTTATTTTTTTAGTTGCAATTGTAAATGGTATTGTTTTTTATTTTCTCTCTCTGAAAGTTTATTGTTGGTGTATAAGAATGCCACTGATTTCTGGATGTTGATTTTGTATCCAGCTACCTGCCAAATTTGTTTATCAAATCTAATAGTACTTCGATGGAGTCTTTAGGGTTTTCTATGTACAATATCATGTCATCTGCAAATAATGACAGTTTTACTTCCTCCTTTCCAATTTGGATGCCTTTTATGTTTTCTTCCTGTCTGATGGCTGTGGCGAGGACTTCCAGTACTATGTTGAATAAGAGTCATGAAAGTGGGCATCCCTGTCTTGTTCCTGTTTTTAAGGGAAATGGTTTTCGTTTTTGACCATTGAGTATGCTGTTGGCTGTAGGTTTGTCATATGTGGCCTTTATTATGTTGAGGTATGATCCCTCTATCCCCACTTTGCTGAGAGTTTTTATCAGAAATGGGTGATGGATTTTGTTGAATGCTTTTTCTGCAAACCATTGTAATCAAAACAGCCTGGTATTGATACAACACCAGGCATATAGACCAGTGGAACAGAACGGAGACCCCAGAAATAGACCCAACCCATTATGGTCAGTTAATATTTGACAAAGGAGGCAAGAGCATACAATGCACTTTTTCTTAAGTGTCAGTTATGGACCCAGCACTGTCCTGGTGATTGTGAAATACCAGTGAACCAGGCAGACAAACATCCCTGTTGTAAAGGAGCTTGAATTTCAGCAACTGGCAGTGAATGGAAGTAACAAAGAGCAAAAATTATAATAAATATGCATACAATTTGGTATGTTATTTGGTGAAATGATATTGAAGGAAGGAGACTTGGAGCAACATAGATGGGACGTGCGTGCAGTGGCATAGGAGGGTGGAATGTGACACTGTTAAATAGAGTGAGCTGGATAAGCCTTATTGAGAAAGTCATATTTGAACAAAAATTTGGAGGTGAGGAGGGATTTAACCATGTGGCTACCTGGGTACAGAATAATTCAGGCAAAAGAATTAGCTGGTTTTAAATGAGGAACATGATAGGAATTTTAACTGCAAACAGGGTCATCAGTGTGGATGGAGTAGTGTGAGCAAGAGGGAAGTTCCTGGAAGAGGAAGGAGATCAGAGACATCATCAGGAAACAAGTGAAAACTCTGAAGGAAACTGAGTCACATTTCACTGACATCTTAAAGGGATCTTTCCAGCTGATGTGTTAAGAAAATACCAGTGGGTGGGGGTCAGGGCAGAGCAGGAGAAACAGTTAGGAAACAATTACAGCAATCCAGGTGTTGAGTGATGTGGCATGAACCATGATGGTGGCATTGGAAAAAGGAAAATATATATATTTTATTTATTTATTTATATAACATATGTAATATATTAGATATAACATATATCTAATATATAACATAATTATATATAATGTACATTTATATATACTTACTTTGTATAACTTAAACCCTAGTAATATAGAATATACTTTTTAAAATTGCATGAGACATTTATAATAATTTACCATAAATATACATACAGAGACAAATTTTTTAAAAAAATAGTGTAATATAAAACAAACAAGCTTGTGTTGAAGAGAAAACAATATACAAACTTAAATATTTTAAAAAATGTAAATAGTAAAATGACATCCTCCAAATCTATGATGCATGGGTAAAACATTTTTCTGTGATTATATTTCAATGATCAATATTCTAAGAGAAGTTATAGTAATAGATGCCTGCATTAATAAAAATTTTAAGCATAAAAATTACTGAATAATATGCTCAACTCAAAATTCTGGGAAATGAGTACCAAAGTAAACCAAAAGAAAGTAGATAAAAGGAATTAATAGAAGCAAAGAGAATTTTTTTCTAGTTTTAATGAAGTGTAATTATCACATAAAATTGTAAGATATTTAAAGTGTACAACAGGATAGTTTGATTGATGGTTTGATTGGCTATACATTGTGAAGGCTTCCTCGAACTGAGTTAATTAACATATTCATCATCTCCCATTATACCTCCTTTTTTTTGAGAGGGGGAAACATTTAAGTTCTACTCTTTTAACAAATTTCTATCATTAAACAATTGGACAATATTTTTAAAACACAGCGAAATTAATAAACCCATAAGCTGTTGTTTTGAGGAAAATCAACAAAATAGTCAAAAGAATAGTTAAAGGAAATTTAAAATAAAAAAATCAGAAAAAATAGACTACTTTTACAGAAGAAATGGAGAAAGAAGTTAATGCGTAAAGAGAGGAAGTAATTACCATGCTTCTCCATAAAAATTCCAGGCGCAGACAGATTCATGGATGAAATCTAGCAAGGATCAAATAATTGTAATGCAACATAGTTGTGTTAGAAACAGTTGAGACAAAAATCCATCAGGCTTCATGATTAAAATAAAAACAACACAATTTAATAATGGGAAATCATAGGTACTTTCATAATACAAAGTATATGTACAGATGCCAGTGGGTGAGAATGAATTTGTGTTAAGAAAATATGTAGCTAGTGTATCTGGAGCTTAGGGTGTGAGTGTGAAGAAATGAGTTTAGCTAGAGCAGTGCAGGGGGAAAAAGGGTGTGTGTGAAATGTTGAGAATATTTTATTTTATCTTGACATATTAGGAAACCATAAAGTATCATCAGCAGGGAAGTTGAATGATCAATTTTGGGTTTTGTAAAGGTCACTGGAGAGGAAAAAGTGAGGCCAGGAGATAGATAGGGACATTGGTGCAGCAATGTTGGCCTGAACAGTAGGCATCTGTGGTGCCGGGAGTGGCTAAATTCCTGAGCACATAGTAAGACCTTGATAAATATAGCATTTAATTCACAAACATAAAAAATAACTCAAGTAAACTTTATTGGCCTGATTTTATTTAGAAATATTTAAAGATCTCGCAATAACTTGGGGTGAGTGTTTTTGTTTACAAAAATTATTTCACAATTACAGAGATTAAGAGACTATTAATAGGCAATTTACTTTATGGTTTCTATCTTTTTTGTTATTGAGGTCTAAGATGTGGTTTTCTTTATTGTTGGTTTTCTTTTCTGGTTTTTTAATATTTAAAATGTTTTGTTTGATTTTTTATTTGTATAATTTTAAAAGGTGCAGAAACAACACAGAAAAGAAACTCCTTAACAAACATACAAACAGACTAAGCTTATTGCACATAGATATGCAAAACATGAAGTTTATATGTGAGGAAAGCCTCCTCAGGGCACAGACTGTGGCTAGTTTTTGCTAGCATTTGTACAGAATTATTTTGTACATCCTGTATTTAGTGGCATGAGGGAAGGCATTCCATATGCAGCTTCATATATTTACATTTTAAAAACTACCCTTATAAGAGTTAGCATGTTGTCAGTCTCCACTAGATAAATTCTCTAATTTTACTTTGATTATGAACAATGTACCTAATTTAAACTTCAGGTTTCTTATCATCTCAGTGATTTCTACTATCATTGAAATCTTAAAAGAATGCAATTAGAGACAAATACCCGAGAGTATGCTATGAATGGTTAAGTGATGTAAAGTGTAGTAGAATTTTAAGTGGGAAACCATTCCACTTGTGGAAGTGAGGCAGTTCTAGTGTGTGTGGAAAGATGTGAAAATGTGTCTAGGCAGAGAGGAAGTGAATTCCAGTTCTTTAGTCCAGCTCCTGCTTAAGGTATTCCAAACGAAGGAAGATTGATTTATAATTAAAATGCTAGTAGGGATTCTGTTTTCAAGTGAATATTACCAATACCTGATTTTTTTATTACCGATGTAATTTTGGGCTCCCAACAATGAACTGCTAATTTTTATATTAATTTATTTTGAATGCTTGGGACTTGTTACTATTGAATTATACTTTATATATAAATGCTAATCTCCTTACTATCATTCCTTATTTAAGAAATCTATTTTTTTGAGCTCTGTCAAAATGTAGAGATCATCTAGCTCATCCAGGTCATGTTTATAGAGGACAGGCGCTTTCTAGAAGAGGTTGGGTGGGTCTCGACCTGAAGTTTCCCTTTTATTGAGTCAGAGCTGGATATAGAACCACGAAGATAACCATGGTCTCTGGGTTCCCAAGAGTCTTCCTCTCTCTCACTCAGCCATCCATGTAGGCACACCCCTGGTATTCCCTCAGAGGTCATAAAATTTGAACATAACTGTGAAAGAACTCTGAAATAGTGTAAAAACTATGAATGAGTTTTTAATTAATAGCTGTGCTTTAGCAGAGATCCATATTTGGCACAAGGTTGGCATTCAGAAATACACTTTGAAACCTAATTTTATTGTTTTTAAATATGGCTTTTGTGGCAGGCCTTGTTTTAATGAATAAATATTTGGTAATTTGCAAATTGACAGGCTTAAGTAGTGTTTCTTGGCCAATATTAATGTGAAATTGCGTGTGAAACTTGTAAGGAACTTGAAAACTTATTGTCCCAGTTATAAATAATACCTTTCAGTAAACATTTAAAATATAATTTTAAATAGAGTCTCATTGATGCTTGAAATTTTCCTACAAAAATGGCATTATTAAGCTTCATTTTCATGATAAAGCAATTAAAACCACAGAAACCATGTGAATTATACAAGATAATATAGTCCACTAGATTAGACCTAGATTCTAGATACACCTGTTGTGGCTCTCAGGTGAGCATTGTCCTCATTAATCCCCCCCCCAGCTTTAAATTAAATCTAATGTTTTGCTTTTCTGTAGATTGATATTTAAGTACAGTTTGCCTTTGCCTAAATAAAGTGAAAATATCAAATCAATGAAAACTCGATAAACTAGATTATTTTTTAAAGTTATGTGTTCTAAATTTCCCAACTGTAGGAACTAGGAGGTACGATATCATTCAGGGAAATGGTGGGAACAATGAAAAAAAAATTTAATTCTGTTTATTTGCAAGGTCATTGCCCCAAAATCTGAATCACCATTGTACTTTGACAAGGTAAAAACTTACTTTCTCAAAATTTTCAATTCAGCTTTTATGGAGTTTATTTAAGATGTGATTGTCATTTTTATTTTACGAAAGCTTTGCATCATACAGCAAAAGTTGAGATATTACCAACGCTATAACAATGAAAATATTACTATTTCCAATA
Source organism: Miniopterus natalensis (assembly GCF_054644295.1). Taxonomy (NCBI): domain Eukaryota; kingdom Metazoa; phylum Chordata; class Mammalia; order Chiroptera; family Miniopteridae; genus Miniopterus; species Miniopterus natalensis. The sequence continues at coordinate 21,671,974 of NC_142083.1, read as the reverse complement.
CACTGCAGCAATTGTCTGGATATATCACTTTGTATGGTTGACTAATTTTAAATAGGATATTAAAAATTCATTTAGATGTCCTCAGTGAAACATCTCAGTGATTCACTTAGAGAATGGAAAATCCTTTTCTAAGCCATATAACTACAAGTTTTAATCAATCAACAGTTACTAGTTGAGCTCCACTTACAATAAAAATAACCTCCACTTCTATAATTTTTGACAGTTAAGATGCTGTCCTATAGATACTATGTTGTTAAATCATACCAACTCTTGGAATTAGCAAGATGAGTACATTTTCTAGATAAAAGCATCCTTAGAATAAACAGTGTTACATATCTCCGGTCTTTTCATTCCAAACCAATTAGGGATTTTTACCTATTATTACTATTATTGCCTAACTCAGCACTAGAATAACCACTGTGATGAAAATCATTAACTTCAAGGTTGTTTTTTAATCCAACAAGTGAGTTGACACTGCCACACATGAAGCAATAAAATAAAAAGAAGAGATTTCCCTAGTGGTTGAACTGACCAAGGAAGGCTTAATATGAGATGTAAAACTTTAGGCTGTGTATGCCCTACACAGTCTCAAAGGAACCTTTAGATATTTGTCTAGCTCACATTAATTTCACTCTCCCCCATATTGGGGCACCATATTATTTGAACTTTAACATTGCATTCATCATCTTCTCTCTAAGTTATATATGATTTGGTTTGAACTCAAATTGTTAAGGTTCCAGAAGGCCAAAGCTGTTACCTATTTCATGCCTGCATCTCCTTATAATGCCTATCAGAGTGGTCCTCAACAAATGTTTATTGAATTTAAAAAATATGTAGGAGTTGGACAGGAAGCATCTGTCTCGATTTCCATGGGGGAACAGAAGTAATATATTCAAACACCTACTGTGTATCAGACACTCATGAAAGTACTTTTCAATCCTTTAAGACAGAAATCATTTTTGATATTATAACCATTATAGATATTATAACCATTCGTATATTTAAAAATGAGTAATCGGAAGCTCTGCAACATACAGAGATTTTTCTGTATGTTCTGTATTTTTCTGTAAAATCAGAAAGCAGTCCAGTTTTCTGTCTCCAAACCACCTGCTGCTTTGCAGTCCCTAGTAGTCCCTTCCTTGGAGTTATCTTTCAGTAACAAATGGTAACTCACGTTCCAAGTGGACACATCGTATTTGTGACTCTGGTTAGGAGTGTAGGAATCTCATCTAAACTGTTTTCACATGATTCTGGGCTTGACTCGGGTTTCCACTTAGAATTTCACACCAAGTTCAGCAACAAATCATCCTGTCTTTATGAAACTATTTCCCTCCAGTTCTAGCTCTCAGAATTAAGGAATGAGATGTCGTGAGTGCCCTGGGCACAGTCTTCGAGACTGACTCCCATTAATCAATTAACTAGATAAAGAATGGCAAGTCAACCAACCTTCTTTCCTCCCTCTCTCCCTTCCTTCCATCCTTCCTTTCTTCCTTCTTTTAGTGAAAGATATATTTTTCAGGCAATCATCCACCTAGTGCTCCAAATACAGTACAAAATCTTGAGAAGTCAGTGATTTAGAAGGAAACTATTAAAACAATAACTTAGACTTTTTCATATGTTCATTCATAAACCTTTAGTATCTACAATAATCCAGGCAAGTTTCTTAGACATGGAGATATAAGCTGTGAGATAGTGACTGCTCTGGGCAGCCAGCAATTTTGTGAAGTTGAAATTGTATAAATATACAATAGAATTGTAGCAAAAAAGAATAGACTTATAAAATATTTAATGACATTAAGTTTTGATTGCCTAAAATATTTTCCCCCACAACCACATTAAGAAATAATCCCCCATCATGCCCTGGCTGGTGTGGCTCAGATAGTTGGGCGTCATCCTGTGCACCGAAAAGTTGCAGTTCGATTCCCGCTCAGGGCACATGCCCAGGTTGCAGGCTTGGTCCCCAGTAGGGGGCGTGCAGGAGGCAACCTATGGATGCTCCTTTCAAACGTTGGTGTTTCTCTCCTTCTCTCTCTCTCCCTTGCCTTCTCTCTAAAATCAATAAACACATATTTAAAAAAATACTCCCTCATCGGTGTCTCTGTGCCAGTGATGTCACTATGGTTCTATTTATGACCAACAGCTTTTGCAATTCAGAGGTGTCTTCTGACAGGTGGCAGTTGTTCAATAAACATACTCTCACCAGATCTGCTGTGGATGACAAATGGACTTGGAGGAGGTTGAAGGACTTAAAGAAAGTAGCTTAATTTGAGTAACAAAGGGGAATGAATGATGCTAAAGGAAATGTCCACAGTTCTTGTTTTACTCAGCTTTTTCACAAAGCCACCTAACAACACAGCACACTCCTCACAACCTTTACACACTCAGCAAGCTTGCCGATGAGTTCTGAACCACAAAGTGCACATGTCTTAATTTCTGCAGGTGCACGTATTAAGTACTTCCTCTAATGGACTCATGTTGTTGTAGCAGTAAATATGGTTAGCTGTCTACTTAAATAATAAGTAGATGCCATTTATGGGAACACTGATTTTCTTTTATGAGGGAATCCGAATATAAATGATAATGAAAAGTGAAGAAATTTTCATGTTTCTCTCTAGTGAGCACATGAGAGAAGAAGATGGGCGACAGAGGATTTCATTCTGTAAAAGCTGGCAGACAGATAAGTGAGAAAGTATAATCTGCGGGTTTAAGATTCTTAAAGCTATATATCTTTTCTGTTTTCTTCCTTTTTTTTTTTTAAAAAAAAAAAAATTTCCAGGCCACTTAATATATCCTCTTGCATATTGTACACACTCAAGAACAAAAATAAAGTTTATAAAAACAAATGAGAAGATAGTAGTTGACATCTTGGATTTTGAAATAACACATTATTGATGTTATTTGACATATCATGGCATTCCTCTTGGAATCCTCCAGAAACAAAGCAATATTTCTTTGGATGTTTGAATGGTACAAAACTTTATGCATAGAACTGTGCCTCTCATTGCAGGATGTTTACCATCCCTGGGACTTCTGCAAACTCCACCCCCTGAACACTAAATACCAGTGGCACCTGCCTCCCATAATTACATGCACAACCAAAAATACTGCTCCCCTCATTTAAACACCCCTTGAAGCACAGTCTTTCTCCTGATTGAAATCCAAGTGAATAGGGAAAGGGGTTGTATGGAAAAAATAAGACTGATTCCCATTCACTTAAGGTTTTCTGGTTGGAGGTGGTAGATTGTGTTGTGCTTTTGTTTTGTTTTCCCACTGAAGTGACAAAAAGATCAGGCTACCTGAGGGAGAGGGGAGTAATGAAAAGGTATTTATCAGAACTACTGGAAGTGTCCTAAAAGGCCGAAGCAAGGTTAGAGATCAGCGCTCCCCTAGAATTTTCGGATTATCTTACTATATTTGTCGATGCTTTATAAGATGATTTGTCCCAAAAGTGGTTATCTGAGTTTCTCTTATCATATTTCAGCTCCTCAGCAGAGAGTGTGGTTGCTCCAGTTTTAGTCATGAGCATCTCACTTAAGGTTTCTGTGCTAGGGAACCAGGAGGTGAGTTCAGGATGAACCACTGGGGAAGTATTGCAGTGCATATTGCCTTGTAACTAATTCAGGTAATCTGCAACCAGACATGTTATACTAAACCTCCCCAATATTTTAAATCATTTGACCTAAAGATAACAATTAAAAAACAAAATTCTAAGTAAAGAGCTGGATCCCATTTTGAAAACTCAATAATCAATCAATAGTAAGTCTTTATTTTCACATGTCCACAAATGACTTAAATCAAGAAGAGTTGCCCTTTCAATGGGGTAACCCTTGCTAGTGTGCCAGATAATGAACTCGTCTTTTAAGTTACTTACCTGTTCCTGCCAACATGTGCTGCTTCTATATGTGTTCATGAAGAGGTTCTTAGAAGTGTCATTCTCCTAAGATCGACAAAGGAGTTCTTTAAAAGAAACTAATTAGCCCAGCCAGTGTGGCTCAGTGGTTGAGCATCGACCTATGATCCAGGAGATCTCGGTTTGATTCCCAGTCAGGGCACATGTCTGTCCCCAGTCGGGGGCCTGCAGGAGGCAGCCTATCAATGACTCTCATCATTGATGTTTCTCTCTCTCTTTCCCTCCTCCTTCCTCTCTCTGAAATCAGTAAAAACATATATATATATATATATATACACACACACACACATATATGTATATGTACATATGTATATGTATATATATACATATATAAACTAGTTATAAATTTCATATAAAGCACAATGCAAATTAAGAAAAGTAAAAAATAAAGTGCAAACGTGATGTATACAATGTGTAATTTTAAGCTTTTCCTGTTATTATTATGTGTCTAGATTGAAAAAATTAATTTATTCTACATGTAGAAGGAAAAGGAATATACGTTGATTTTGAAGCAACAGCCATGTGCTATTTATATTGCCTTTTAAAATGCAAGTGGATTTCTGGAATGTGCTGACTATCCTGGTTTTGGCAGCTTCTCTTCTGCTCATTAGCTATTTCACATAAAGTAACATGAGAATCCCGCCTGTACCTATTAATTCATTAGAGAACTGATTGCATTTTCATTTTCACCATTTGAGCTGTCACATGCATATTTATTCCTTATAAAAATGTCTTAACTAGCTTACTTCACTTCGGCTTTCATTTTAAACAAAACTACTGATTTTTTCTCCTTTAAGTATGTTTAAACTTGCTATTTGCTGGAATCACCAATGTAGAATGATTTTTGCTGCACTTTTCTATTTTCCACTAAGTTCCAACAGATGATAAAGATATGTTTTTGATATAGGGGTATTTTGGATTTTTCTATTTCTAAATGAAGTAGAAATTCTTGAAAATTAACCCTGCAATTCAAAAGAATTGGGGGTAAATTTCTATCAATTTTATAACAATTATATTCAATAAGGATTTTCCTAAAGACAGAAAGAACAGTTGCTTTGATTTTCATTATGAAGACAAATTCCAATTAGGGTTAGAAAATGGAGGTAGAGCTGACATCTAAATTTGGTGCATCCCACTGAAAATCTGAAGAAGCTCACCATATAAAAGTTTTCTCTGACTGATGCATGGTAATAGGCCTCATTTATGTACCTCAAAACAATTTTCAATTTGTAACATATACTAAACCCATGGAGCATTCTATTGTTTAAGCCAGTTAATAGGAATTTGGTTAAAAATAATAGCACAATCATAGTCACAGAGTTAATTCTGAGGAGTGGAATAATGGGCAGTGTGATTAGAACCTTCATTTTCTCCTATATCATTTATAGGTACAGAACTGCTTATACCCATAAAATTATTTTGCCTACTCTGAATAAATATTAAGAATTCACCTCATATTATACACTGAGTCCTTAAGTTAACCTTAGGTAGTGCGGTGACCAGGGAAATACGCGAAACATGCAAGGACCTTGAAACCGTGCTGACTATGACTTCCAGTAGGTAAGTGTTCCTTTTCTGTGAAATCCGGCAATGAGTCCCTATTCATCCTTCAACCCGTGAAGTGACATAAACAATGTAATAATGAACATAAAATGAGATTTCGGTTTGTATTAGTTACCTATTGTATAACAAATCACTACAAACTTAGCTACTTAAAACCCCACATTTAGGGGTCAAAGTCAGGCATGGCTTAGCCTCATCCGCTATTTGGGTCTCTCAGGAAGCTGCTATAAAGGCCCAACCAGGTTTGGGAGTATCATCTGAAAACTGAAGTGGGGCATGCTCTATTTCCTAATTCACATGGTGTTGGAAGATTTTATTTCTTTTGGGCTGTTGGAGTGCGGGCCAGAGATTCTAGCTCATTGTTGACCTAAGGATGCTCCCAAATCCTTGCCAAATGTACCCTCCCAACATGAAACCTTACTACATCTCAGTCAGAGAGGGGGAGAGGGGGATAGTAATAGAGATGTTACAATCCTATGTATCATAATCAAGAAAGTGGCATCTTGTACATTTGCTACAGTGTATCGGTCAGGAGTAAGACAAATGTCCTGTCCATAGTCAGAGTGAGAGGACTATACAAGGCATGAATACAAGAAATGGGGACCACAGGGACTATCTTAGAGATTACCTGACACATTGTCCTACATACTAAGTGGTTCAGTCCTTTGTAGATCCTCAACATATTGCACCATTCAAGATGAAAATTTAAAGCATAAAAAAATGCAAAAGAAAGTCATGCTTGTTAATACACAAATAAATATAATAGTGCACTAAATCAAATATGCTATTACACTTGACCTTATAATTTGAGTGATGTTGCGTTTAAACTCCAGGATACATGGAAATCTGTGATGCCGGTTATTATATCTCACACATTGTGTAAAATTTACCCATAAACTTCTTTGTGAGTGTGCCCATAGTGTTCCTGAGAAAAAATTTCTAAGAGATTTTCCAATTTAGGCACAGATGTTTGGGTGTTGGGATCAGTAATTTTGATCCAAGGAAGATGACAACCCCCAAATTCTGTGAGTGGTCCCAGATAAGCTGGGACTCTCATTGCAATGTGAGGTAGGTTAGGGTGCCATATATCATCCCTTCAGTCAACGTGTTCAGAAACATGAGCTTTAAAAGAGGCACTTCTGATTCCTAAAGGGATGACCTGCTTTATGGGGATCAAAATAAGTATCATTATTTAAGGGACAGATCAGTCATAGTCAAATGAAGAAAATTTGAAACTCTTTCTGCCCAATGGATAACTTTCTTTGGCTGGCATGTTATTTTGTATTAATATAGTAAATATAAGCTCTAAAAAAAAACAAGAACAAATCTTGATTAGAAAAATTAACCTTTTTGAAAACATGTTGTAATCTTGTTTTAGATGTTATTAGATTAGGTCCAGTAAAAATCACAAATTTCCTTATTTATGAAATTTCCTTTTTATTTTATTTATGTATTTTTGAAATTTCTTTTTGAATTAATGAGCTCTGCCCACCAAGTGATATTTGCTTCCAGAGGACGCATTTCTTCCCATGAACTGGAATTTTCACATTATACTCCATATATTTTCTTAATTCCTTTATTTGAAATAACCTAAATTGATATGAACTATTGTACTCTCAAGTTTATATTCTCAAGACTCTTTTATTCACTTTTTAGGACCCATTTTAAAGGTAAATAGGTGATCTGCAGGTGAATTTTCCTAGTTTTCTGTCCAAGTTTAGTGTTATTGTATCCAATGTTAAATCTACTGTATGGAAAAACTGCTAAAAATTGAAAAGCAAAGTTAATACAACATAAAACCAGTAATTCAATTATTGATTCTACCTTAGGACATTCTACTTAGCCTTTGGGCTCTTTTCAAAGTAACTTTCTATCAATTACATATTTTTTACCCTTAGTAAGAAGTACAGTTTATCTATTTACAACTTTTTTACGTGTGCTTTTACAGTTATATGTGATTTAAATAACACACATTCACATTTCTATATAAAATACAGGATGATAAATTTCTAGAGGTTGAGATTTTCATAAACAGATGTTGTAATATTTAATTTCCTCACCCTACTGCAGTGTTTCCCATACCCAATTTTAGGAATCTGTGTAACAGAAGTATAATAATAACTTCTGGTAAAGATCAATGGTATAAAATATTGGCTGAAATACATATAAAAATATAAATGGGAAATTAATAATTTTCATTCAGGGTAATAGAACCTGTCTTTACTCAGTTTCTATGAAAATAAAAATTAGAATACAACCTTGGGAAAAATTCAATATTTTATGGGCAACTTAAGAATTATTTAAATAAGAGACTAGAATTTATTGGCTTATGTGTTTCTAAAAAGTATTATTAATATTTATTATTTAAATAATTCAATCACTTAAGAAATAGATAAAGGCCAGTTGTAAGAAAGCTAAACAATTACTTTAGAAATTTTGCTTAATAGCATTTAAATATTTAAGAATCGAAATCTGACATAAATAATATAATAACTTTTGTTTAAATTGGCAATGAATTTTAAAACATAACATTTGTTCTTACGTGAAAGAAAGCAGTTATTAGAAATGTTTAGCTGATTTCTATAAAAATGCTTTCTAAATTATAGATTAGTTCTTCTGATATTGGAAAAAGGCCATCAGACAGAATAGATATCTTAAATCTATTTGCTGTAGTTGGGTGGCACATTGAGTAAGTGGAGTCCTTTCCCTGTGCTCATTCACTTCACGCGATGCCTCATGCCAGCTGCCTACGCTTTCCTTCTTCACATAAATGCATTTGAATTTATCTAAAACATCTTGAAGTTCCACCTAAAGTTATATTTTTCCTGTAGATCTCATCCATGTTGTTTAAAACTACTCTGAATTACTGTCAGTTGCTATGGCGTTAAAATATATGCTGTCTTGCTCGGAATGTGTTGCCACAGGTACATGCAGCGAACACGGGAATCGTGAGGGATATGTTGCCGCCTTGGTTTGACGGATTCGGGTCCTGCGGGGCCTTAGGATATGAGCATCATTGTTAGACAGCTGTGCCTACGCTTCCGATTTTTAGAATGCTAATTCTGCCTGTGCCGTACCGGAGGCAGGCTGTTATTCAAGACGTGAACATGCTGCCTTGGGACTGACCCACCTCACCTGCTGGCTCGGGCTCCACCAGTCTCAATCAGAAACTTTTAACTGTTAAGACCAGCTTTTCCTAATGGAATATCAGCATAATGCATTAAAATTATTAATCATGGTTGGGTTAAGTTAGTCTGAGTTAGAGTGAGTTTTGAGAAAAAGGGGCAACTTGAGAGAGTAAGTTGCACTGGGTATAGGGGATACAGTACTAGGTATCACTAACATTTAAGAACAGGCCTGAAAAGGAGATAAACATGCTAAATATATATTATAAATTTAACAAACTTGTAAATAACCAAAAATTGTGTCACTTAAAAAATTGTGTCACTTGGCAGCACAATGTCATAGATGAATATGTTATCACTCTCTGTGAAATTATATTCTTTCTCTCTAAACAGAGTTCAGTCCTTTAGATTGATTTGATACTGAAGAAATCTGGGGTCTGATAAATGGGTGGAGATTAATCTATAATACCTATGATTTTTGAAACTGTAAGAAAGTCTATATACTAGTAATTTTAAAAGGAAATTTAGGTGTATAATGCCAGATGATAGTCCACAGAATTGGTCTTCTTATCTGGTGAATTTTAAATAACACTTTAAGTTTGGTGTCTTTGTTCTTCTGGGAAAAGAAATAATTTGACTCAGTTTTATAAACTCCAAGGCTTTTAATGGCAACCCAAATTGCCAGTTGATATTTAGATGCACCCAAGATTGAATCAGAGGTAGGAGAGTTGTAGGTGCTTGGGTGATGTTTTTTATCAGTGGCTATTAGTTTATTCTTCAAATTAGGAAAATAAGACCTCTTATGTATGCAAGAGAGGTAAACAAATTTTTTTATTTTATAGATTATTTGTCTTGCTGCAAAAATACAGATTTAAATATTATGTGAAAAGTTTTAAAATAAGTTTTGGCTAATTAGGACATTCATAGTATATTTTCTGTAGAATATATTTTCTATACAATCTTGCGTGCATTTTCATGAAATTGAAATTCATTACTAGTTGGGCTTTAAGTTGTGATATAAACTGGAATGAAAAACTGCACAAACATATTTACATTAAATACACACACATACACACACACAGGATAAGGGGCCTTTTACTTGTGAACATACCTAGCAATGAAAGCAGGATTTATGTCTAATTTCATACATATATTGAACCTTGCAAGCTAGATATTTGGCTGAATTTGATAAGTACAAGGTAATACTCTGGTAGTGTCCACTTGGGCGGACTTCTCCATGTGGCCTGAATAGTCTCCCTGCGCTCCTGTCCTCCAGCATACAACAATTCAGGGTTGTGACCTGTATATTGAAATAAAAAAATTTCCCTTGTAATTCAATTAATGTGTAAAAGATTTGAGTCTGACTACCTAGATCTCATGTAAATGCATTTGTAAAATACATGCATTTGCTATTTCAAGACTGGTTAATGTATTTTTTAAACTTCAGATACATCTAGTTTACTATGATTCAGTGAAATATTCATATAGGCTGAACAGTGCAGTTACTGAAAAATGCAGATAAAGCACTACCACTTAACACATTACTACACTGGTTAAACTTTGAAATATTAATCAAAGCACATTAAGCACTGAATTTGGAGTGTATGGAGGAACAAAAGGGATCTCTGCAATTGATTGAAAGGAAAAGAGTCTAGCACTAGGGACCTGTAATCACAGTGGCTCAGGCTGCAAGATGCTGCTCATTGCCATAGCAACAGACTGTGTTTTGTTACATCATGGAAATAAGGAGTGTGAGAGTTATGAATGCAACATCCCATCCAGGGGACAAATACGAAGCTATTATAGGAAAGGATAATAAAAGATATAGTCACAGGTAAAGATGAGCATTTTGAAAAGGGTGATAACAAAAGTGCATGAAGATGAATGAGCAGCTCATGAAAATTCGATTCTATTTTTACAGTGAGGCTTTCATTTATAACCATTTTTAATCACTGTTATCACTGTCTTCTTTTCCTTTCTTTTTTTCCCTTTTTCTTTCTTTTGTTCAATAAGGCACAATAGAGTGCAGATTCAAAAGTTCAAATTTGCACTTATTTTATTTCCTGAGACACTGTAATGTATACTACAGTCAATTTAAAGAAATATGTTAAAATTTTAATTCTTTATATTATAAAAATTGCAGTTATCCAAATATTAGACTGCACCTATAATATGGGGAAAATATGTCACATCTTCAAAGTGGGTATTCCAATTATATGTACATGTATTCCAGTGTTATGAAGCATATAATACACTTAAATATGTTAATACATTATTAAGCACAGAGTTCATTTTCATGGCAAGCCTACATTTGTTCAAAGCCTTAGTACATTCAGAATGGCACTTTCCACGGTGATTGAGTAAGGTCCAAGTGGACAGATGTTGCCACAGAAAGCAATGATAAATCTGAACATAATATAATAAACAGCTGTCTGAAGGTACTGGGCAATGAACAGAAGCTGGCAGGAGTGGAACACTGATTCTGAGGGAAGTTGTACAGTAGGTTTGGTTCATTGTTTCTCTCCCAGGGGGAGTGGGCACACATGGAGCTGGGAAGTGGGGATGGTAAGAAGGCCAGAATCTTTCTGGCCTCAGGGTCCACATTTAGAGGTCAGGGTAATTCAGCCACATTGAAGACCAGGCAAGACACTTATGACAACATCTTGTAATGTCTCTGAAAGGGGCAGAGAAGGGGTCTCAGATTTCTCTCTGACCACATTTTAGCTGATCTTTGAACCACACCCGAGTGGAGCAGACTCTCAGACAACAGATCGGAACTGAGGCTGGAGCTACTGTCCAAGAAGCAATTTCCACTTTGTGGTAAACCAAGTTAATTGCCTGCTAAAAAAAAAAAAAAAGGTGAACATTACTTATAGAGAATAATAATATATTTCAGTTTCCACATCTTAACATTCATAATATCTGGGGCACTGTCAAAAGTAATTTTCAACAAAGAAAAGGTAAAATTTTGAGCCTCATACAGATATAAAAATGAACACGTAAAATATTTTATTCACTCATCAAGGAAGGGGGCAGGTAGATGTTATAACCACTTCAAAAGATATATATCAGGACTATTAAAAAGAATGTTCAAATGGAGACAAAACTATTTTTTTTTCACTATAAGGAAGAAAGTCAAGAAACCAGATAGAATGGAATTTGTAGATCTATAAGTTACCCAAAACTTGCAGAGATATAAAATAGCTCAAGGACGAAAAACTAGAGTCAGAAAATAACCTGGAGGGTGTCTTCTAGACAATTCATAGTTTTCCATTGAAATACATTTTTTTTTTTTTTTTCTAAACAATCCAAAGTTTCCTAACATGGAAAGGATCAGGAAATTTAGTAGCATTCACAATTGAAAATGCAATGAAATGAAACCATCCTTGAGATGGTCCAGAGGTTGGAATTAGGAAATCAAGATTTTGAGAGACATGATTAATTACTTAGAAAGGTAAAGGAAATTTAGTTTTCAAAAAAGCCTTTAAAAATAAGGAGCCTTTTATCAGAGAATTAGAAATAATAAAAAAGGAACAAAAATTCTCACACTGAAAACTTAATAAACAGAAATAAAATAAAAATAATTAATAGGATGAAATTAACAGCTGAAGGGAAAAGAGAAAAAATTCAGTGTATGTGCTCTGAATACAGAGGAATTAAATTAGAGATCAAATAATAAGGAATCTCTATAAACACCAAAATATTTGAAAAATAAAAACATACCACTGAATAATGAAAGTTTAAGTTAAAAATATTTTCAGTAATTGAAAATTACAAGATTTGTGAAATTCAGCTAACACAGTGCTTAGAGGCAAATTTATAACTTTAAATATTTATATTAGAAAACAAGAGAAATCTCATATAATGATCTACGCTTTCACCTCAAGAAATTAGAAAAAGGACCAATTAATTCTCAAGAAAACAGAAGGAAGACAGTAATAAAATTATTAGCTGAAGTAAGAAAAAGTGAGCAAATTATTGGGAAAATCAAAGAAATACAAAGTTATGAAAAATCAATAAAATGGATAAAATTATTGCTGAACTCACTGAAAAAAAGAGAAATGGAAATTAAGAAAAACCTAAATAAATCAGGAGATATATTACTTTCATGGATAGAAATGTTCAATTAAGTGGCAATTTCCCCCCAAATGATTTAATTACAGATAAAATACTAGCAGTCATTTATGAAGAATTTGGCAGACTGTTTATAAAATTACCTAGCAAAATAAGGACCTAGAATGGACACAATACTTTTACCAAAGAAAATGTTAGGTGTTTTATCCTATTTGGCTTTAAGAGCTTATCATGAAGATAACCAAAATAACATCTATCTATTTCTCTAAATAGAGATATATGTGTCTCTATCTAGATATACATATATATATATTTATGTGTATGTACACATATGTACACACATATATGTATGTGTATATGCACATATACACATACATATATAAAATCATTCAAATATTATAGAATCTAGAAATTGTTCCAAACAGAACTGTCCAATTGATCTTCAACTAAGGGGACAAAATAATTCAGTGGAGATAAATGAGTTTATTCATCAAATGGTTCTGGAAAAATTAGATATACATATGCAACTATTTCTTAAACAGGGCACAAAAGCACAAGTTATGAAAGAAAAATACATAAAATGTAAAAGTGACTTCATCAATATTGAGATTTGCTTTTTAGAAGACACAATTAGGAAAAAAATGGTCAAACTGAAGACTGGCAGAATATATTTGCAAAATGTATATCAAAAAGTTCTATGATAAAAATATGTATATAACACTTCCAATTTAATACTAGGAAAACAACCCAGTTAAAAATGGGCAAAACATGCAAAGAGACAGTTCATACATTAAGATATACTAATGAACAAAAATTATCCATGAAAAGATGTTACATATTGCTTACTGTTTGTTAAGAAAATGGAGACACATCCACAAGATTGGCTAAAATTAAAAAGCCTGACAATTCCAAGTGCTGACAAGATAAATTGTAACTCTCATAAGTTAGAGATCAAAATGTAAAATGGTTCAGTCAATTTGGAAAGCAATTTGAAAGTTTCTTATAAAGTTAAGCATATCCATATTATATGACCTATCCATTCCATGCTAAGGTATTTATCCAAATGAAAACATATGTTCACACAGAGACAGGTGTGACAGTTCATAGCAGTTTTACTTATAGAAGCCCCAAACTGCAGAGTACCCAGGTGTCCATTAACTAGTGAATGGATAAACCAGTCCTGGTATATTCAAACCATGAAAATCAACTAAGAAATAAAAAGAATGAGCTACTGAAGCACACAAAAACATGGATGGATCACAGAAGCACTTTGAAATAGACTAGATGCAGTATGATACAATCTATATCAAATTCTATAACAATCAAAGCTTGGGTAGGAATAAGCAGATCAGAGGTTACCAGGGGTTGAGGGTGGGACAGTTTTTACTGCAAAGTAGACAGAGGGAACCTTTTGGGGAAATGTAAATATTCTATATTTTCATTGTGGTAGTGAATCCAGAACAGTATACATTCGCCAAAACTCAACAAACAGCACACTTTAAAAAGGTGTGTTTTCTTGTATATTAATTATACTTCAATAAACTGGATATTTAGAAATATGCATTTTTATGATGTGGATGCTGAAACATATACAATTAATTATAACATTAAACATAAAAAAATTCATTCCCTACTTTATGGAAATTGTTGAGAGAAGTTCAATTTGTACTAAATGATTATAAATGAGATGATCTAAAACTTATTTCAAAATTACTATTTAATATATGAAATCAGTTTTAACATCCGTTCCATCATTTTAATGATGTTTATCTGAAAACAGATATTCTGCATAAATTAGCAAGTAAACTGAAGAGTGGTACCAGTGTATTACATAGATAAAGTTTTCATTCTACCACATTCACCCCAGGAATGCATATTAATCATTGAAACATACTAAAATTCACTTATTTGCCGTACTCTATTTACTAACAATGAATAAAGTAATACAGAAAAATATTTTAGTACCAAACACATAGTCCAGTTTTTCATACAGTTGGCTTGTGGGAATGACTGTCATAATTCAGCAACTCTAATAAATATAGCATAGGATTGATTGTCAGAAATGTCATTTTGGATCCTGACTCTACTTATATATTGATCTAAAAAGAATTATCTTAATGCATAAAAACTGAATTTATAACAGTAAAATCCAAAGATTATTTATTACGGCATTACTTACTGCTACTGTAAGAAATTATCATGTTGTAGCTTAAAACAACACAAATTTATTATCTTGGAGTGCTGGACATCAGAAATTTAAAATCAGTCTCACGGTACTACAGTCCACATGTCAGTAGGGCTGCTTTCTTCTGGGGGCTCTAGGGAAGAACATTTTCCTGTCTTTTTCAGCTTAAGTGGCCACCTGCCTTCCTCCTGGCTCCTGCCTCCACCTTCAGAGCAGCAGCATAGCCTCTTCAGATCTCTAACCCTCACCTTCCTCTTACAGAAACCCTGGTGGTTACATAGAGCCCAGAGGGATAATCCAGGATCAGCTCCCCAGCCCCAAATCCTTAACTTAATCAGATGTACAGTTTTTCTTTTATCATATAAGATAACATATTCACAGGTTCTGGAAAGTAGGACATGGATATTTTTGGAGGGGCTATCTTTCATCCTGCCACAATTGGCAACCCTGACTTGTGCTATCAGCTGGGCTTTCCCTGGTAACTAAGAAAGGCTAGACCCTTGACCCCCTGGACTTTACAGTCCAGTAGAAATTTTGATAAATGTTAGCAAAGTGATGTAGGACAAAATAAATTTATATGAAGTGGCTGGTAAAAACCACGTAAGTAGTTGTTAATATTCCCACAAAGGAAAACAAATATATAATAAATATATTTTAGATAGTTCATATTAAGAAGTGGTAATAATTAAGAAATTGAAAGTTATTCAGAAAATATTCCAGTAAAAATTATATGAAAACGTGATCAACAGCAAAGAAGGGATGCTATTCCAGTAGTAATTTTGGTAATTTAAAAATCTGGTATTGAAGCAGAGAGGGTGTTTAAGTTCAACAAAATTAAGTAAATGCATTTGGTAGATTTTTTTAGCAGCTTTTCTGGCAGTATTTACCTTTTTCTTTACTAAAAGACTGATATGTGAACATAGATCCACATTTTGGTGGATAACTGTGACCCGGAGAGAGAGGCCAAAGTGGTTACTTAGTGGACTGGACTTTCAGCCTAGAGTGACCAGGGGCACGGCCTTCTCGTCAGTGATCTGCTAAGAGCGAAAGGCCTTTGTGATGTTCTCAGAGAAAAACGTGGAAGAAAATGTTAAAACCCAATGAAGTATCAGTTAACTGACAAGTACATGTAATTGAGGTTGCCATGGTGATGGCACTGGCAAGACAGGACAGTTGAGTCCCCAGGAGTGCCGTTGCCACATGCCGTTAACATTTTAGTTAAGCTATGATCTGAAGAGCTTTGCTTTTAGTATTGTATGCGGTGGTTGCCTTTGCTGGAGATATGTGTGTGTGTTTTACAGGAACCTGTGTTTTCAATTAACATTTTAAAATATATAGGATAGGGATAATATTGTTTTCTCGTAGTATGTTGTGATTTCTTAAGAAAAAACTCAAATAAATTCACTACATTTAAGGGTCATCGTTTGAATGTTTCCAAGTTATTTTTTACAATATTATTTTTTTCTAACTAATTAATAATTTTACAACTATTATTTTGGAAAATTTGATGGCATATGAATTTTATTCTAGTTTCCTGTTGGTTTAATATATTAAGCAGCCTGGTAACATTGTTTTATGATCTCTTATAGCCCAGGTAAGAATAAAGTATACTTTTATCTACAACTTATGCTAAAATTTCCAAAAAATAGAAAAATTGAATGAGTAGTTTAATGAGCATCCATAGACACTTTATTACCAAAATTATTTACCTTTTGTCATATTTCTTATATTTTTAGATAAATATATATAATCATATTTTTCTCTGATGAACCATTTGAGAATAAGTTGTAGACATAATACACTTCACCTCTAAGTACTTTAGTATGACTTTTCAAAGATATATCATAGATGTTCTCTGATATAATAATAGTATAATGAACACATTCCAGGGATTTATCCTTGATAACATTTTCAAGTTGCTCAATTTCCTAATAATAGGTTTTGTAGCATTGTTTTAATACAAAACCTGTTTTAAGATAATATACTATACTGAGTATTCATATTTCTTTAACTGTTTTTAATCTAGACTAATTCTCCAGGGCTTTTTTTTTATACTATTGATAATTTGGAAGAGCCTAGGTCAGTTGTTGGACAACTGGATTTGTCTGTTTCCTCTGATTAGATTCAAATGATGTGAGTTTCTACGAGCACTGGTAATACTGAGTTGGGTTGCTTGGTTTTCTTTATTGTTAAAGTATCGTTTCTTCTTTTTATTGAATTATCTACAGGATGACACTTTGAGACTGCTTCACTGTCTTTGCTTCCCAACAACATTTTACTCAATGATTTAGTATCAATTCCTAATCCTTGCCTCAACCAATTACTTGGATATTTTACATTTATTATGTGGCATCCTTCTGAGGAAAAAAAAGATTTATGTTCTCTTTTTTTCATTTTTACTATAATTATGAAGTCTTGGGTTTTAAAAATGTGTTTTAAACCATTACTGTTACTATTCTTTTAGAGCTTCAAATTTTCCCCTATTTGTCATTGGGAACATCATAAAACTGGTTCTCGTGCTCTCTTAAAATGTCTGTATCAGTAATTGTGCCCTTCCTTATTTTCCAGTATAACAAGATGTTTCAGGCACAACATGCTTTCCCCCCCCCCCCTTGCATCTGGAGCAGGTGATTTTTCCAAGAACTTTTCTTGTTTTTAGCAGAGAATGGTGTTATATCCTAATATCAGGGCACTAGTTATACTCAATGCTATTGAGAGGTCATTGTTTCTAGGTAATTTCAATAGACTGAGCTAGAAAAAAAGTCTAAAATTTTTTTTGAGTTCATACTGGTATTTTCACAGCCGATTTAATAATACAGGGATATTTCTCTCCCCCATTTCACATTTATATCATAGGTCTCACACAAGAATCATCTTGATTACCCCAAATATAAATATATTTAATAATTATTTTATATTATAATACATACAAAACATACAAATAATTTCTGGAATTACAAAACTAATATTACTAATAACAAATTTTAAAATCTATTTCAAGATTTCTGTGGCGTTTCTTTTGCAGTTAAAACATATCCAACTGATGTTATGTAATCAAACCCTTGTATTAAAAAGTTAGGTTAACTATTTTCTTTGTTGTTCTATTTTCAATTTTACGTACAATTACACTCTTCATTTATAATTTATCAAGCCCCGTTGTTCTTAATTTAATTTTGTGTTATGATATGTAAAACAACACTATTCAAAATCAAAACCATAGTAAAAGGTATAAAAAACCTCAAAAGGGCTGTATTTCATTTTTACAAGCACATTTTTCATCTGTTTTTGCTCACTTCATTTTGACATAAGGTATGGATGGATTCGAGTTTACCTATCATCTGTTGGCTCTGATCTCCAAGTACCTTTTAAGTGAAATTGTACAACTAGAAAAATTCATCTTATAAAAATTGATTTGAGCTGCCAGCTATTCCTATAGATATTCACGTGGAGTATCCTTGCTCGGTCTATCTGTTCACTGCTCACACCAACATGCTGATTTTCTCTTGACAGGTGGCTAAAGCCAGATTACACTTTTGACATAACTGACATCTTTATATCAAGTCAGTCATATTATTTTATATATGTAAAATATATGAAACATGTTCTGCATATGTTCTTTTATCCTCATATTGTCCCCTTTTTTCTTTTTCTATTTTTTTAATTCAGAAAGATTTCTTCTGTTTTTATGCTAGTGGTTACTTTCATGTTAAGATCTTACATAAGGCCCTGATTCCCAGCATGTCTTGATTAGGTTTATGCTCTTCGGATTTTTCTGTTTTACCTCATACTTTTCTCTTCGAACCTTTTAGCTACAGTGCAATCAATGAGACGACCTTACTTTCCACTTTCTCTAAACCTTATGCCCACATCTTTCATTTCTCCAGCTGGAACATGGGGCCATTTAATTGTTAGCCTCCCACTCTGTCCCTAGCTTGTTTTAGTCTTAGATCTAGGATTAAATATATGCATTGTTTTCTATCAGTTATTTTCCCAGTTTCCCCCACTAACCCTTGGGGGGACGAAGCTTGTCCTATAAGCACTTTTTAAAAGAAGTGTGTACAAGTTTCGAAAGCAGGCCAGGCAAGAAAAGGAAGCCAAGGAAGCTTGTGATATTGGCGGTTTCCCGGATCCTCAGAATTGCACTGACAGTTAGCAGTGGCGCTGGGCTTTCATCCCACGCTGAGTCCTTGGCTAAGGCCGTCTCCGCGGAGCTCCGTGAGCCTGGCGGAGGCCTCCTGAGATAGATGTTGGCTATGGCAGGGGTGGGAGAAAGGCGGGGGCACCCACACATGCCAGCCAAGGGTGCTCAGAAGGCCTTGGTGGCTTGCTGGCCTTACCCACTGACATCACGATGACCCACTAGATCTCAGGGCTCATTCCTCCACTCATCATGCTGTCATCTCTTTCTTGGGGTGAATTTACTTCTGTTTCATCACTTCCAGTTCTTTCTCCCTTGGCTGGCTGGCTCCTGAATAGTCTGAAGCTGGCTTTTCCAGGTTTGGGAGTTTATTCCTTATTTACACATTAAGTTTGGAATATTCTCTGTCTCCTACTTATGTTATTGGACTTGATTAAAACAGTTTAAATTTTTTTAAATATATGTATTTTAAAAATATATCTTTATTGATTTCAGAGGGAGGGAGGGAGGGAGAGAGAGAGAGAGATAGAAACATCAATAATGAGAGAGTCATTGATCGGCTGCCTCCTGCTCGCCCCCCACTGGGGGTGTGGCCCTAAACCCAGGCATGTGCCCTGACCAGGAATCGAACCTCAATCTCCTGGATCATAGGTTGATGCACAACTGCTGAGCTAAGCCAGCTGGGCAAATTTTATTTTTTTTTTTTGTCGCATGAGCCATCTTTATTTTGTTCTGTGCAGTTTTTTGGAGTTTGAGAGGAGTGATTTGGATTTAGGCTGTTTGACTTGGGTGAGTTAAGTATGTTCTTAACACCTTATTTATAATTGCTATGATTATTTTTATATGTATTTAGTGCATTATGTAATAGGGGGAAAATTTCAACTTATTATTTTATTTAATGCTTGTAAGAAAACTTTGATATTCTTAAAAATGAGGAATTTGTGGATCAATAAGCTTAAATGACTTGCTGTGGGAGGCATGAGGGAAACGCAATAATTCAGAATTTATTGTCTAAGGGATTACAGTGATCTATTGCTGAGTTATATATGTAGCCACATGTAACTCATGTCATGCAGCCAGAGGTTAAGCATTCTAATTAGTGGCTCTGATTTAAGCAAATGTATGTAAAAATCTCTAGTTAGTTTGAAACAGTAGATAAGTTCAACATTTCAAGTATTTACTGTGTATATATTATGGGTTTAATCATATTTTATTATATTTCTGAATTTTTCAACATGGTATTGTTAAAATCACAGACCCCAAACGGCCTCATTTTGTGTTAATGCCCATGATACCAAACCTAGATTTAATACCTGATCTAATTGCTGTTTCAACCTTTTCTAGAAATATAATCTTAACTACCCAGTGTGGAATTTTCTGATCACCACCTTTGAGTTTATCTGTCTCTTAAGCCCTCTCCATCCCCCTAGAAAGAAAAAGCAATCTGCATGATAAAAACCCTTAAAAGATGTCCTGGTCTAAAAACAATCCTTTATTATCTTTGGTTGATAGCTCCCTTGTCCCACTCTCCTTTCTATAAAAACCTTCCATTTTGTACAACCTCTCTGAATGCCCTTCTGGTTGCTAGATGGGATGCAGCTTGATTCATGAATTATTTAGTAAAGCCAATTAGATCTTCAGTTACTTAGTTGAACTTTGTCCTTTAACAGTCATCTAGCCCCATGTACTTTTTTTAGTCATATCAGAAAGACTTCTATTTATTTTGGCTTGATTTTGTAACATGATTGGAATTTTTATTGTGCTGCTTCTTCCTACAAATTTTGTAGCTGCACTCTGATAAGGATATATTAGTTCCATGAAGTTTTATAAGATTATTTTGCCTAAATGGAATTTCTGTTCATTATATATTCAGCCATTGAAATTGTTGGTATGATTAATCAAACTCTATAATTATGTTTTAATATAATATAGTCTTATGATTGTTATAGTAACAAAGAGATTTTAATCCTTGCACTAAAACCCATTAATTCCAGCCAACTTTATGCTTATTGTAGATAAAAATTGTACTCAGCTTTAGATAGAATCTTGGCTAAGTTGAAGTTGGCAAGTACTGTTGGTCTTTAAATTCTAAATACACACAAACATTTATTTGCATTAAGTTTCCTGCTATGTATTTTAACAGGGTGGGCTTTATACAAACGTAGGGCATAGAAACATTTATCTCTACATATTTATTTTCCCTTTCCATTGAGTCTTTCTATGCAGTACTGCAGTGCCTACTACAGTTTTCTAGGAATTCCCCATTTTACAGATTCTTGTTGATTTTCTGCTAAACTACTAAGTATTAATCACTACTAAAAGTTAAGGTACGTCTTCTTTCAGAAATGTAGTCCCAATTTTAAACTGCGTGTGGGGGCTGTGGTGGGGGGCAGTTTCCCTACATCTTCAACAAGCAATGCTTGAGACACCAGCTGGTCCTCCTAAATTCAAGTCAATTTTGACACTGTTTATCTGAAGATAGAGTCAGATTCCACAGGTTAAGGGTTCAGCCCTACAAGACTGTGCACCCACCCCGTCCTGCAATTTCAGATGCTGATCACAAGTACAGGTTGTCACCTGTGCTTCAGATAAATCAAAGTTTCCTGTGCCTCCCTCCTTGGGTTTGATGAATTTGCTAGAGCTGCTCACAGAACTCAGAGAAACATTTACTTAATAGATTCCCAGTGTATTATTAAAGGATATTACTCAGAAACAGCCAGATGGAAAAGATGAACAGGGCAAGGTATGGAGAAAAAGGTTCGAGTTTCCATACTTTTCTGAGCAAGCTACTCTCCCCAAATTTCCACATGTTTACCAACCTGGAAGCTCCCCAAACCCCATCTTTCTGAGTTTTCACACAGGCGACATCATTACATAAGCATGATTGTTTAAGCCATTGTCCACTGGCGATTGATTCAACCTCTAGCCCCTCTCACATGATTGGCTCTTCTGGCAACCAGCCCCCATTCTTAGATATATTCCAAAAGTCACCTGATTAATACAAAAAAATACATCTTTATGACTCACTTCACTTAGGAAATTCCAAGGGTTTCAGAAGCTCTGAGATAGAACTAGAAATGATGAGCCAATATCCATTTCTTATTACAAATCACAATATCACAGTGCAAAATAGGCAAATCTTAATGAAAGTACTGAAAGCCCAAACACATAAATCCTAATTATGAAGATTTCCCACTACTTTTCTTATGGATGGATGAATGGAAAAGAGTGTTTTCCAGGGCCACTGTACTATTAGAGTGTGAATGTCTGATGTTCAGAAATACTGGCTTTGCATAAACTTAGACTAATGCAGCAGACTGAGCTGTCGAATGAAATTGTTGAATAACTGAGTCTTTATACCCTGCTGCTTTATTGAGTGAGCCTATATTCTAATATTTCATGAGAAACTGATCTTTTTTTCTGTTTTAACAGTCTCAATAATACTAATGAGATCTGTAATCTGCCAATTTTTCATGTGAAATTAAACATAAATTAATAGTAATGATTCTATTTCCATTTTATTCATTTGTTAATTATCCTGTCAATCACAGTTTTGAAAGGATAATTTTTCTTTTATAACAGATGGCTTAAACATCTGTATTTGGCCATTTTATTGTATCAGATGTGCAGTGTAAAGTGTGTAGGCTATCAAAATTGAATGCAACCATTCAAGGAAAAAGTTTTCTATTAAAAAATTTCCTTCAGTGTTATGAAAAGAATCCTATTAGGCTTCTATAACCTTCAGTTTGCTTTGACTTTATAAGATGTTATATATTGATATTTTCATTATTCTAGAAATATGATTTAGTTTTTAATTCCAAATCTCCATGTATCCCAAAGGATATTAATTTTAATTTTGGGGGTATACATATAATTGTTACAACAAATATATTTTCATTTTGTTTAGGAAATTAAATTCAACAGAATTAATAATCTTAATAGTTTCAAATTAAAAATGGAATTGCCTTTTGACCCAGTGATCCCACTTCTAGCAATATATCCTAAGAATCCTGAAACACTAATCAGAAAGAATATATGCACCCCTATGTTCATAGCAGCACAATTTACAATAGCTAAGATCTGGAAATAGCCAAAGTACCCATCAGTAGATGAGTGGATCTAAAAGCTGTTGGACATTTACACCACGGAATACTATGCAGCTGTAAAGAAGAAGGATCTTGTACCCTTTGGGACAGTACGGATGGACCTGGAGAGTATTATGCTAAGTGAAATAAGCCAGGCAGAGAAAGACAAATATCACACGATCTCACTTATATATGTAATCTAAAGAATATAACAAACTGATGAACAAAATAGATTCAGTGACATAGAAGCATGGAACAGATTGAGGTATCTCAGAGGGAAGGTGGGGGTAGGTGGGGAGAGATTAACCAAGGAATTTATATGCATATATGCATAGCCCATGGACACAGACAATGGTGCGGCGAAGTTTCTGGGGTGGAGAGTGATTGTGGGGTGGAAGGGGTTAATGGGAGGAAAAGAGGACATCTGTAATATTTTGAACAATAAATAAGTAAAAAAATAAAAACAACAACAATAACAATAAAAAGTTGACATTGAAAAAATAATAATAATCAATAGTTTCAATTTTTATCTTCTGGATGAGTTTCCTGTGTCTTGCCCCACTGGCTCCTGTGGGAATAATATTGCAAATCTTTAAAATATTACATAACCAGCTAAGTTATGAAGAAATACTGTGTGCTGGTTAAGAGTACAGCCGCTAGAATCATGGCAGACTGTTCTGCTATGAACACTGGCCTCCAGACAACCATTGGGATAAATCAAGTAGAAGAGAGTTGTTGCTCTAAAAGCTCATGCTTTAAGACATTTAAGTTGTTCTCAAACAACTCTTTGTGCACACCACTATCACCTGGAGTACTTTTAAAACACAGATGACTGGGCCCGACTGCAGAGCTGCTTCTTTAGTAAGTCTGTTTGAAACGCAAGAATTTAAATGTCTAAGATGTTTCCAGGTGTTGCTGCTGATATTGCTGGTGGTGCAGAGATAACATCTGGAGAAAGGACTCTAGATTCAAGAGCTCGAAATAAGCTCTTTTCCCAGGTTTACTTTACTGGCAGGGAGAATACGAAATCTGCTGGACTTTCCATAGTCCTGAAAAGTCTCCACTGCACACTCTCCTTCAACAATACTAGTCTTATCCTCTCATTTGCCATAAAGAGACCTCGAAGCTTAATCACATGGCCATCATGATTGTAAGCCCAGGGCACCAGGTCAGTCCTCGTCTCCTACACTGCAGTTCTCCTCTGCTTCTACACGTCTTCCTTTCACTTGCCTTAGCCTATCTTCCCATATAGCTCCCGAGACCTTTCAGAAGTGTCCTCTGGAACTCACTGTTTATCATCAACAGCACATCCTCTATTCTCAACTGCTTCTCTTTGACTTCTTGTTTAACTAAAATTGGACTCTTCTCCACAGCCACTGCTTCCTCTGTGGTCCCCAAGCAAGGGGTGTTCCGCCTTCCATACCTCCTGTTTGCCCGGAGGTAGAGTAGATATCTTTCATTCTCTTCATTGCCATTTCCAAATCTTTCTCCTTTCCTTTTTCCTAAACTTTGTCCCCAGCTTTGAATGTCAAGCCAGCCGGCTGTGTCCTCTAATTGCCCACTCCGCTGCAGTCATCTTCTCATCAGCTGCTTTTCATGAAGATTTTATCATCTGGTTCACTTGGTCTCTGACAAAACTTCTGACTTGATTCTTGGTAATTTCAGTCTATGAACCTTTCAAAGTAGTTCCTTGAGTGATTGTACCCTTCACACTCTCTCTGTCACTCATTCTTGGGACATATTCCACATTTTGTAATTTTTTTATAATAGCAAAGCTTTTCTTTTTCTCATTTTAAAGGATCCTTCTCTGATCTTTGCTCTTTCTCTCCAGCCCACTCACACAAGTTTTCACCATCAGCAGACCTGTGAGGAAACTGTACCCTTATCTCACACCACATGTAAAAACATGTCCCGGTTTTTTAAAATTTTATTTTATTTTATTGTTGACCGTATTACAGATGTCCCCCAATTTTCTCACTTTCCCCTCCCCCTCCCAGCCTTTGCCCCGCCCCAGGCCTTCCCCACACTATTGTCTGTGTCCATCAGTTACGCATATATGTATGTGAGTTTTTTGGCTAATATCTTCCCGCCTCTCATCCCAAATTATTAATGATTTAAATGTGAAGGTATGCAATATAAAAAATGATGCGGGAGACAATCTTTATTACTTCAAGTGGGGAGGAATTTCTTAGCCAAGTCACTGAAACACTAAATACAAAGGTAATTTGATGTAGTTTTTGACTACATCAAAATTATGGATTTTTTGCCAAATGAACAACACCATAGACAAAGCAAAGTGACAGCTGACATGAGGGAGAGGGGGATGTTATTGCAACTTATAAACCAACAAAGATTAAATATGTTGTGTACAATATAAAATCCAACACCCTATTGCCTGAAAGGTCTTGCAGAATGGGGCCCCCTTAAGGATGTAACATGAAAATTCCCTCACCTCATTTGCAATAATTTTATTTATTACTACTATTATTATTTTAAATTTTATATATACTAAACATTTTCCTTTCACAGAAAGTTCTTTCATTTGCTATCAATTTTGCGTAAAGACCCATAGTCTGCTCCTTTCCACTTTCATGTGTTAGTTAAAATTTACCTTGTCAGGCATGTTTCTTTTCACCATTTAAAAATGCCCCTTTAATTTCTACCCCAGCACCCCATTAATTTTCTCTACCATTTTTATTACCATGTGTAAATAGTTATGTTTTTTAACTGTTGTGGTTTATCATAGATAAAATGTCTTCATTTTTTCTACACAGGGTTTTCTGAACTAATTTTACTGAAAAGGGCTTCTGGGCTAAGAATACATTTCTAATTAATTGTTTCTCCTGAAAATAAAAAGAATTTACAACTCTAGAAACTGTGAGGACTCTACCTTTCAAGTAAGAATGACAACAGGGACATTGGAGCCATCTCTGCCTGGAGACATATAATTTACTTAGCCGTTGGAAAGTTTTTTTCATATACTAAAGAGTTGGAGGGAGGATCCGGCCCGTTACATTTCCAAGGAGACCCCTCTAGGAGGGGAAAAGAGCAACTGCCTCTCTCCCCTCTGTGAGCAGAGATCATTCATTTTTCCTCCATTCCTTGCTTATGACACAGACATTAAATTTTTAGGCATAGGTCATTTGACCTGGCTTTTATTGTGTTTACCTAGGGTAAGAATTTGGGTGTGGGGAAACATGGTAATTTTTTAAAGTGAATAATTACCTATGTCTGATTCAGAGCCCTCCACATGCGCAACAGGAGAAAAGTAATACAGATGAATATTAAAAGCTCAACACATACATGGCTAATTAATGCTGGGAAATATCATAGTGTGCATGTGTCCATGCCTCTGTGGGTGTGAGCATGTGAATGTGCATGTGTGTGTTCATATGAACTTGGAGATTTAGTCATTGTTTCTTTCTATGACACATGTCATTGTCCACAGTATTTTTTGGTACCCAGTTTTTGTGCCTTGTTGCCAAATCAATTGCTTGCTTTTCATTCTGTTTGTTTCTTTATTTGTTTATCACAAAGTTGTAATGTCTGTGTGTCTCTTAGTCAGCCCCCGATCCCCGGCCATGAATCAGACTCCCACCTAGGGAGGCAGACGCTTTTCTGTTTTCCATTACTTTATCATTTAAAACTATGTTCAGCGTGATTAGACTATGAACATATATTTAGTCAATAAATACCCTTTGAAAATATTAGAATGTTGGAAAATTAAGATAAAGGCAATCAAGATTTTGCAGCTTTCCACAACATCTTTTAAATATGTGCCCCCATTAAATCTATATTATTGCTGTTACGTGCTGTGAATAGAGCCTTCTATAAATACAGTCATGTCCATAATGTCCTGTCCTCACCTGCCCTGCTCAGTTCCTGTAGACTCATGCCTGTGGCTTCTTTTATGGAGTCAATCCATCTTCTATTTGGTCTTTCCCTTTTTCTGCCACCTTCTATTTACCCCAGCATTATTGTCTTTTCCCAAAGACCCTGACTTCTCATGATGTGCCCAAAGTAAGACAGATTTGATTTTGTCATTTTTGTCACCAGCAGGGTTTCAGGCTAAAATACACCTAAATACACCTGTTAATTACACCTGCATACTTTCATTTAAAAACTAACTTTAGAAGTCCATGAATAGTTACCGGAGGATTATTTAGAATGCTTGCAGTGTAGCCTTATCATATGTGAGGCTTTTGGTTATTAATCCCATTCAATATATACTTGATGGTATTTCAGGCAGGGATCAATTAGGCAAATGAAAGATACATCTGAATCTGTGTGGAATTTACAATATCCTAATAATTGCTGAGGCTAAAAAGTAAAACTGCTTAAATTCTATAGTGACTGGCAAATTTTTATATCTCATAATTTTTTGGCAAAATTGTTCACACCTCCTTTGGGACATAACTCATATAGCATATTACAATCCCATATCTCAATATTCACTTAAATTTATAGTATTATTTTTATGAAGAATGTGTAATCATTTTTATATATTTTCAATTGATGGGTAATAGATTTTCCCCCCATAATAATGCCTATCTCATGGCAATAGCTGTTGGATTTGTTTGCATTTTTCATGTGTTTTATTGGCAAACACTTTAAAATTGCTTCATCAAATATAAATTACAATGATTAATTTAATGCAGTGCACAAAGTGAAAACAGAATAATCATTTGCATTAAAAAAGACTGCCATTTTAGTAATTCAACACAAGAGCATACAAAGTAGTTTCCTTGACAACCAGAGGTAGTAAAAATTTATTTGTGATTTTAAAACTATGTATTCTCATAAATTGAGGTGTATTCACATTGTTTTAATCTTACTGTGAGAAAATTTCTTTGTACAAAACAAAAGTAAGTAAAACAATTCTGCCATTATAAAAGAATAGATGATAAACTTACCCAGCTCCAGAGAACACAAAAGAAATGAGGGTAAGTAATATAAGCCATGTTCAACTTAAGTTAAAAATAATCATAGTAACTTTCACTCAGTATTTTTGAAAACAATAGTTTTAGATGAATAAAAATTTAATGAAATGAACCTAAGACTAAGATTTTTAAAATCTTTTCGTTTTCCAGACACATAACAAGTATAGGTTTTTTTCCATAAAAGAAAAAATAAATCAGACATTGGATTTTATGTAATTATTTTTATTTCCTATAATCGTTATTATCTATAATTTGAAAATAACATTAATAACTATAAAACAGAGATATTGCATCAATGTATGAGTCAGATTTCTCTCAAGAAACAGGACTAGTAGTATATATTAAGAAATTTAAGGAATCGTGGATAGGTGAGACCAAAATTCATGGCAAACTGTCAGGTTGAAGATTTAGGTAAGAGCTGATATTGCAGTAATGAGTCTGAAACTGGAAACTGCAGCAGAATTTCTATTTTGCAGTATAGAGGTCGAATTCCTTTTTCAAGAAACCTCCATTATTGCTCTTAAGTCCTCAGTTGATTGGATGATTTATGGAGGGTAATATGCTTTACTTAAAGTCAACTGATTGTAAATGTTAATCATGTCTAAAAAATCTTTATAGAGCATTTAGACAAGGGTTTGATCAAACATTTTGTCACCACAATCTAGTCAAGTTAACACAACATTAACTATCACTATCAGTAACTAAGATTTCAAGTGACAGAAGCCCCAAATCAAAATGACTCACATAGTAAGAATACTTATTACCGCACATCAAGGAAATCCAAAGTGACCCCAGTGTTGGTGGAATCAGATTCTTTCTGTCCTTTAAATGTGGTATTTTCCATGCTGACTTTATTCTCAAGCCTACAGTAAGATAGCTACAGCTCTTTGAAGCCTGGAATCCCAGGGACAGAAGAGAAAGACTATTTCTTCTTATCTCTTGTTTAAGATTAGGAAATGCTTTTCCAAAAATCCCACCATCAAACTTCCCCTCACACCTCAATAGACAGAATCAGATCACATGTTCATTTCTAGTCTACACTCTCAAGAGGAACCCTGGAACTCAGCCTTGCTTAGACTAATCATTTGATGAGAAATAGACATTTTGGAGTCAACTACAATATCTGCCAGAACCAATTATTTTACCTATATCTTCATATTTCCATGGGGTTATGCCTATTGTATTTGCAGAGTTTGCTGTTGATCAAAGAAAGTTCCTGGTAACTGCAGAGATATGCATCTCAAATCTTGTACTTTCTCCTACTTACTGAGCATTTTTACCAGGAAGTGACATAGCTTCCTGAAATTCAGCATTCATAAGACAAGCTCATAATCTCCCTCTCTAGTCTATTATAAATTTTATTTAGTAATTAGAACAGTCATACACTCATTCTACAGAGAAAACTTACAGTCCACATAGATAACCTATTTTCTCATACCTGCATCCAAAATTTAGGTTGTTCTAGCCTGAACTCTTGGCATAGACTCCTTTTCTCCATTCCATTGTCACTTCACTGATATAGGCCTTTTTATTCAAAACTCTAAATAGGCATGGCTTTTCCAGCTTTTGCCCTACCAAACACCCTCCACCTTTGAAGCATACTGCTGACAAAGCTCTTTTCTAAAATTCAAATATGGTTATTATGATAACCTGCTCAGAACTCTTGGCTCTTAAGAAAATGGTAGGCAGGACTTGTGAAACCTCAACAGCAGGATGCTTGTTCTGGGTATTAATAAAATACTGAAGACCATCCAGGCCTTTAGCTGACACTAGATTTGTGTGCCATCTGCTGTGACTTTTCTATAAACAACATGTGTCAGCCTT
This sequence comes from Miniopterus natalensis, assembly GCF_054644295.1. Classification (NCBI taxonomy): domain Eukaryota; kingdom Metazoa; phylum Chordata; class Mammalia; order Chiroptera; family Miniopteridae; genus Miniopterus; species Miniopterus natalensis. Next base: position 21,642,130 of record NC_142083.1, on the reverse strand, counting down.
AGTACATACAGAAGTGAGCTGAAAGGGAGCTGCCCCAGAATTATAAAGTCAAGTGCTTTAATTAGTAAACACAGCTAAAGCAATGATTTAATTATTGGAAATAAAATCCATCAAAAATTACATAGTCTTTTACACACAGAAAAGGCCCAAAAAATAAGGGGAAAAAAATTCAAGAGATATAGCAGACCATACTCAAATGTTGGAATTGTCAGACAGGAATTAAAATATCTCTGATTTATAAGCTAAAAATCTAGGAGAAAAATGTATACAACAGGTACAAAGAGATGGAGAATTTTAGCATAGAAATGGAAATGATAAAGTGGCAAAGGGAAGAGCTAGAAACATATATGAAGAATTTGTTTACTCAATAAAGATATATTTTAAAAAAAGAGAATTCGTTTAATGGGCTCATCTGAAAATTTATACATAGTTATGCAGTTAAGTAAAAAAATCTGTGAACTTGAGGATATATTATTATAAATGTCAAATTAAAATACAAAGAGACAACTAGTTTAAAACTAATACATGAAATAGGATGTCTAACAGCTGCAGGGCAAGGTGAATGCTGTAACACACATGCATTTAGAGTCTGAGAAGGATAAGAGAGCGAGAATAGTATAAAATAAATATTTGAAGATATCCAAAATAAAGAAATTAAAATGCCAACATTTTAAATTCAGTTACAATAATTAAAGCCTCTTAAATGTTAAAAAAGAACTTAAAGTCCTTCTTATAAGTTAAAGCCGAAAGTAAAAAATGCTTTAGAATCAATAGCAGAAAGATATTCAAGGAAAATCCCCAATCATTGAAAATTAAATAACAAATTTATAAATAACTTACAGGTTAAAGAGTTAGGTAGTACAAAAAACCCCCACAAACTTGTAAAATATTTTCAATTAAATGAAAAAAACATTCAAAATTTGCGGAATGCTGCAAAAGTAGTGTTTAGAAGAATGTTTAGCTCAGAATATAAAACAAGAGTTTTACATCAGTAAGCTAAACTTCCTTCTTAAGAAACTAGAGGAAGAAGAGCAAACTGAACCCAAAACATGAAGAAATTAGAAAATAATGAGTAGGAAGCCATAAAATTGAAAACAAGAAAAACAAAAGAAAAATAATCACTTAGACTAAATTTGGCTGATTCTTGGAAAGGGTCAATAAAATCAGTAAACGTTTGTCCAGACGTATTGAGTGAAATGGGAAGATGACACATATTATCAATATTAGAAAGACAGAAGGGACATATTTACAGATTCTGCAGATAGGAAAGCAAATAAAAGGAATATTATGAACTTTACACCAGTCACCAGTTTAATAACCATTGAAATGGACAAATTTCTCATAAGATGCAAATTTACTCAAACTGGCTGAAGAAGAAAAGGTAATTTGCAAACTTCTTTTGAATTGAATTGCTGTCTAGTAATCAGTCCCCTTAAGTCTCCTCTGTGGTCTCCTGCAACACTAAGTACTAGACCTGCTCTTATGATTTTCCTCAGGATGTTTACCTTTGGGGTTGGAGTCTGGCATGTGCTTTAAATTTGGCTACTATGGGTCCTTAATTGGGAAAAAACCTGGCCTTTTTTTTTAAGCTTTGGACAGTTTATTTATTTATTTATTTATTTATTTATTTATTTATTTATTTATTTATTTATTTATTATTTATTTATTTATTTATTTATTTATATATTTATCTTTACTGATTTCAGAGAGAGAGAGAGAGAGAGAGAGAGAGAGAGAGAGAGAGAAACTCCAGTGATGAGGGATGGAGCCTGCATCCCGGGCACGTGCCCTGACCGGAATCAAACTGGGATCTCCTGGGTCAGGTTGATGATCTGAGCCACGCGGGCCAGGCAAGCCTTGGACACTAAAAAGTGAACAGTGTATATCAGATTTGGCACTGATCTAATTAAACTTCTGAGACCGTAAAGGATCCGCCCCAATCTAGTGAGAGGCATCCAGGCCGCCCTGTTGCAGGCACAGCTCCACCAGGTGCTGAGGGAATTTCTGGGGGAGAGTTACTGCCTGAGAAAATGGTGGGTAAGGGCACATTTAGGTGTGAGGGGTTTTTGTACTTAGTGTGCTTTGTAAGATTAGTAGCTGTATTACAAAGCATGTTGTAGTGATGTTTAAATGTGTGCTTTAATAAGATAATATTTAATTTAATAAGTATTTAATGTAACAAGAGAGTGTTTCAATATGTGAGAGACTCCTACAAATAGCACATTTCCCCAAGATCAGAAGTGCCATGTAACCAGCAATGATGAACTGTTCTGCCTTCTTGCACTGTTATGAGTCTTGCATATTCCATTTATTAGGTAGTTAACTGGTTTAAATAATTAATACATTTATTTGTGAATAACTTCTACCAATATTTTTAAGTGCTGTTAGGTGCTGTGTACTAGAACTAAAGCTAAGAGTAGGGAAGGAGCCTCCTCTGTTATCATGGAGCTGAGAGCTACCCCTTCATCCACTCTGGGAGAGGAGGCAAAATACAACTATAGAAGGAAAGTTAAAGAATTTTTGGCGTTCTGAAAATTTATGTACGACCTTCATTCTAAGCTTTTTTATTCATTTGGCATATTTTTAGATAGGATCCTCTTTTTTTCTTGCAAAATCATCAAAAGTAGAGAGGAAGCTACACATTTAAAAAAATACTCGAATTCAATTTTCCATTTCCTACATTAGATTTAAATATTCAACAATAATTTTGTGTATTCTACTAAACATTTAAAATTTAAAAATTATAATTTTGTAATCACATAACAATGAGAAACTGCTTACTTTCTAACTTTTCTATGTAAATATATATCTTAGAACTATTTCCTTGTCAATTTACACAGCATTAATTCTTTTATTTTATAACTGCTGTCCACTATATCACAGTATATTTATACAACAGTCCTTTTAATTCTTTTCAGAGTAGTCATTTAATGTTTTCCCAAAGTCTTACTATAACAAGTAATGCCGCAGAGAGTAGCTTTAAGAACTCTGCGCACATTTTAAGTAGTGGTTTTGGATAAATGCCTAGTAAAAGACTTGCTAGATCAAATCATATGTTCACTTTTGTGGGAAACGAGTTGTTGTTCAGTAGCTATAAAATTTCAGTTATGCTAGATGAACAAGTTCTAGAGACCTGCTCTACAGCAAGGAGTGTAGACCTCATGGTGTGTTCTTTAGAAACAAATACAAATACACACAGAAACAAAGGGTCTCAAAGAAACTTTGGGAGGCATTGGATATGTTTATTTCTTTGATTATGGTGATGGTATCATTTGTGCTTGCATCTGTCCAAACTCATGAAAATGTAAACAGTAAACACTTGCAATTCTTTGTATATCAACTATACCTCATCTAAACTGTTAAAATTGTTTTGCTAAAGGGAGTAAGTTGCTAATCAGAAAACTGGTGTCACTTTAAAACCTTTGCTAGAAATTCATGAAATTATGCACTTCCCACAACTATTTTCCATATGGAATTTTATCACATTACAAATATAAATAGCCAAGTGACGAGGGAAAATTATGTACCATATTTTGTTAGAATACGCACTTGACCGATAATTACTGAGTTTGAATATCTTTTCACACACTTACTGGACATTAGTATTTCCTGAGTGTTTATTCTGTAAATTTGTTTTCATACTCAGTGTTCGTTCTCTTTCTTATTATATCATAAGCAATTATTTCACATGCTAAGCCATTTATGTTCTTCAGAAAGAGGTAAAAATCAATCCAAGTCCTTCAAGTGAGGGTAAAAACAACAGCTAACATGATGTAAGTGTCCTCTTTGTACATACCCACACAAGATAAAAAGGATCATTTTATATATGTAGATTTCTCAAGAGCCTTTTCTTTTATCTAAACGTAACATCTGGTCTTTATCAATTACCATACAAAATCAAACTTTTAAAATGGCAATGTATTCATCTCTTGTATGGATGCGTGTAATTTATTTAACTGATGTCCTATGAGTGGACATTTAGCATGTTGACATTTATTATAAGCAAGATTGCATTGATAATCGTTACGTGTGTGTGCATATATTTGTGTACATACACACACATACACACACATACACACACATACACACCACCCTTTATCCATTAACATCTTAGAACATGTTCATTGATGCGAAAGAGCTGGGGCAAATGATATGCATATTTTAAACATTGATACATATTGTAGAATTGCCTCTGACAAGGCTGCACAAATTTACAGATTATTAGAGAACTGGTTTTCAATAGCAGCAACAAATCCTGGAATTAAAGAGTTTATTTTTTCTTACCTATTGATCAAATAGATGGCAAAATGTATTTTATTATTGCTTATATTTGAATTGACTTCTGCCCAGAGAAGTGAACATTTAAAGAAGTTCAGTGAATTTTAGAAAGTAATGCACTTAAGTAGCAAGATTGTAGTGTTTAGACTAAAGAAAAGACAAATGCTTCACATTATGGGATATTAAGAGAGAAGTTAAATTGCTTCAACACAAAATTTCAGTGTTTGAAAATGACCATATTTAACTTTGTCTTTGTGCTTTGACTGAGTACCCTGTAAGAACTGCTGTTTTCAAGAAGGAAATATGAATTTAAAATATATTTTGTATGCTTGTGAAATTTCAATGCATGTGATAAATTCCAGGAATTCGATGTGTTCTTAGATTTTCCTTTCTGTGCCTTATTATCAATAGATTGTCGTAGAATCTCTACAGACATTGATCAATTTAGTCTTGGCTTATGCTTTATTTCTATTAAATTATGTGTTACATCCAAACGTTAGAACTTAAGATGCCTTTCTAAACAATTTCCTCAATTGTGCTGTCACAAATCTCCTTATGCGATGAACTTGGAGAGATTCACATTCATTTACAATTGCCAACATTCTTATTTTGGCTTATATTCATACATCTTTGGCTTCAGTCTCTTTCCTTATTTTTAGTAAAACAAATTCCTACAAAATTAGAGGAATAGAGGATAGGTACTTACTTTATTTATATTAATTCTGCTGCTTTTAGTCTCAGTTGCTTTCCCAGGCTCCTTAAAGCTTGCCTCCTATTTGGCAACAGGTTCAAAAAAAATCTTAGTTCCTGAGACAATCTCAAATGGGATTCAATGGGATTATCCACCCTCACGCCCACCCCCACTCACCCCATACACACCAAATAAAATGAAAAGAGAAGGACTTTAAGTCAATTCACTGTGTCTGGATGTAGATTCCCACTGCTATGGTTTTGTTTCACTGTTGCTTATGTCTCCCCGCTGCCAATCATTCAACGGCCCCTCTTGATCTTTTCTTCTGGTTTGTTGATGTGGTCAGATGGGTATAATTTTAGCTTAGTTCCTACTCTAAATGACTACCGACCTGCTTTGTATGATTATGGATGCTCTAGCATACTTTAAGTGATTCTATTTTTTATATTTTAAAATAGTTTTGTTATAAACTGAAATGATATCCTATTTGTGATTACAAATGAGGTTGTATTTTAAGCAGCTGGAATATCCTTAGCAAATTAATTCTCTGACTCTCTCATTCATCTAACCCCAGCCATTTCTGTGAACTTTCCCAAGGGTTCCATTGCACTTTGCCCCTGGTCTTTAGAGGATGCTTTGCTCCAGGTGATAATTGCTTGGCTTCCTACAAGGCTGTGTCCCTTTGAAGTCAGATGCTATGGCATACAAACCTGAATGGCTAACCCTGGCAATTGGGGTCTCAGTAGGTGCTGGGAAAATGAGCAGTGAATAACATAAATTATAACCTCTCATTCCCTTCAGGGTGAGGAAGATTTTTTTTCTAACATTTTCAGTGCTTTACTCAATTTCAAATGGAAAGGCACTTCCTTATTTAAATATATAGCACTGCAGTATAAATAGATAAGAAGAGAATAAATATTTGCAACACAATGAATAGCCTAGATGGGAGTCAGAAAATAGAATATATAATTCTTAAATAAGTGATTTATGTGGTGATTTGAAATATGTACTCAAGAGATGGAGGAATGAAAGCCTCTATTATAGAGCTATTAATTTCTCAATTATGTGGCCAATTGTAAATTCATTTTTCACCTTCACTGATCTAATTGAATATAGAATTCTTTGAAAAACAGGATTATGTGATTACTCTCTCAATTAATACATTTTTACAAAGATACTTTAAATATTACACCATCACTTAAGAGGAAATTAGATCCTTTCATGAGAAAATTGCAAAATGGTATTGCAGGGCCATTTTCATTGTTAATTTATTACATGATAATTTGGGGGCTACTGACAAGATGCTTTTTGTGATTGGACCAGAATATGATCTTTAAGTTTTAATTCACGCTCTTACAGTTTTGAAAACAGCATTGTGATCTGTATTTTCACTGAGTATATACAGTTTTTGCTTAATGTAAAAACTTAAAAATGCACTAGAAGGTTTTCTGTTGTTTTGCCTCTAGAGATAACTGCTGTCATTTGAAATTCAGCTCTTAGACTTTGGCAATTAGATATGTAATACATATGATATCATTCTATATATTTGGAGTATTAACATTTTTTTCCCTTTAATCAAGGGCAATTCTCAGTGTCAACAGACATATATCTACCTTGTAATTCCAATGGCTACTAAATATTCCATTTGATGAAGCACTAAATTCCCAGACAGCTCCCAGGTCTTGAAGGCATATGCTGTTTTGAATTTTTTACTTTTTAAATTAGGTTGCATCACATATCCTTAAAAGTACTTTCCCTTAGGAAAACATTCTGAAAATGATATTGTGAAATCAAAGCATCTGCACATTTCAAAATTTTATACATCCCTTGATTACTGTCTAGATAGGTCTTGCATTTGACATATTTCTCCAAGGAGGAGCAACTCAAAATTCAGACCTGCAAGCATTGCAGCTAGCATAATACATGTAGACAAAATTTCCTTTTGAACATTTAATGTTTACTTAGAAATAACTGAATTTTACTACAGTACAGGTTACCTCTAATTTACATGGTATTTTTGAAAAGTTGCTCTTTTGGGAGGAAGGGGTGAATTTCATAATTAATTTCCTCATATAATGCAGTTAAACTAATATTTTCTGCTTATGTTTTCATATCATTCCACAAAACCTATTTTTATAAATAATAAATATAAACCAGTATATTCAACATACTTGACAGAATTTCACAAAAGTGAGTAGTATGAGGTGGATAAACCTCTTTTTCTATTGCTAGTCCTGGTAACATCTATTTTAAATGAACAACTTCCTAGATTTATTTCTGTAGTTCTTTCTTTTATTCTGTTTCTTCTCTTCCAACACTCCAAATACTACAGCCAGGTTCATGCTCAAAATATACTTTCCTGTTTGTTGACCCTAAAGCAGTGGCTAATTTGTTGATGTCAACTTGCTGATGGAGGGAAAGCAAGGCACTTTAACTCATGTCCGCTACAGAGTAAATGACTTATGCCAGACAGTCTGTTCAGAGAGTTGTTTTTGACAGTAAGTGACATAAATGTATATAGGAACTATAACAAACTGAAGCATGTTGAATTGTGTCACATAATAAATCATTTTAGACAATTTGAGTAAATTTATTTTTAATATTTTTAAATTAAGGGATAACAAGCCTGCAATAGAACATATTCAGTATGCTAATCTGAAGTGTACAGTTCAATTTTATAAGTGAACACAGGTTTAACCACTAGCCAGATTAAGATATAGAACATATCTTGGGCCACATAGGAGTCCCCAGTGCACTCTCTCAGTCTCTACAACACACACATGCCCACTTACATTCATACATACCTTGACAGGAGCTGCTGTTTTGACATTCTGATTTCCATATTCCATTAGGTTTGGTTGTTCTTAATTGTTTTTGTTGTGTAAATATTTCATTTATCTCTTGATGGATGTTTGAGTCATTTAGTTTGGGCTGATAATGGCACTACTGCTATGAGTACGTGTCCTTATGTAGATAGATACACCCATTCAGGGATATGTCCTTGTGTACACAGACATACTCATTCATGTACACATCCTTGTGTAGATAGATGCACTAATTCACGTGCATGTCCTTGTGTAGATGGATGCACTAATTCACGTGCATGTCCTTGTGTAGATAGATGTACTAATTCACATACACGTTCTTGTGTAGATAGATGCACTAATTCACGTGCACGTCCTTGTGTAGATGGATGCACTAATTCATGTGCACGTCCTTGTGTAAATAGATACGCCTATTGGGGTACATGTTCTTGTGTAGATAAATACATCCATTCATGCACACGTCCTTGTGTAGGTAGACAAGCCCATTAGATACATGTCCTTGTGTAAATCGATACACTCATTTCTTTAAGAGGGCAATTGCTAGATCATAGAATAAGAGTATGTTTCAGTTATTAGAAACCCTCCAAAGATTTCAAACTTGGTGGTACTGTTTTGCACCCCTACTCGATCTGTAAGGGAGTTTTTACTGCTCTGCATACTCACCACCACTTGACATTGTCGTTTTAGCTATTTTGTTGTTGTAGTGCAAATGTGCTTTTTTTCATGAGAAGGGATGTAAAAACAAGAGTCATTTATTATAATCATGGAAAATAAAAGATCTCTCAGATTTCCTTAACTATTTAATTTTCTATACACATATATTTTGAGGTTATTATTATATATTCCTGTTTTTTAATCTATTCTAAGATTATTTTTTTACAATTTTACATTTGAATTGGGATTTTTCTTACAGTTAAGGATACTTACTGCTGTGACTAGATAGGTGACTGCCATTTATAATTGTCACAGCTTCTGTGCAATGATAAACTTCGCCCCTGCTGTTCATATTGTCACCTCTTTAGGTGCAGTTAAATAAACTTCATGCCGTGAGTTTAATTGCCTTTTGAAATATATTCCAAAGATTACACTATGACTTGGTACTAAAGAAAAGTTATTATGTATAGAAAAATGGCACAGAAATAGAGCAGTGGACAAATATTTTTCAGTGACACAGATATTCATTGGAGGAGAAATATCTTCAATTGCCAGTGTTCTTTTTTTGGGCTGCAAAAGTCTCTCTTTGGTATTTCAATTTTTGTCCATGATTGACGTAGATGTAGGGAAAGTGAAAACACTTAGGCTTTCTCGCCACCGTCTCCTGGCCAAGGCCCCAGTTATGTAAACATGATACAGCGTAGTTGTAACAGATGCCTTGTTAGTTGACTCATGTCTCACCCATCAACTGAGAGCCACTATTGTCCTGGTTCTTATAAGACTGGCCCAGGACTTTCAGAGGTGCAGTTTGTCCCCCAGGGGTCCAGTCTGTCCCCCTAGGTGTGAGTTTGTCCCATGTGTATGCCCGGCTGGCCACCACCAGGCCGGCCACATCCTCTGGCTCCATAGCTCAGGGGTTAGAGCACCGGGCCACAGCAGGAGGCAACCGGTGATCTTTGTCATTACAGAGATAAGTGATAAAACATCTTTGTCTAAATAATTATGAAAGAGCTCTTTGAAGAAGAACAAAATTAAAACTAAATTATTAGGAAACAGTGTCATAGTTTGTCTTAGATTTTTTTCCCTCTTAACATAAGATAACGATGCTCTGTGAAATATATGGAGTCTTAAATTCAATGGACTACAAATTCAATTCTCTGTTCTTTTAAGTTGTTTATGCTTTTTAGTGCTTTGTGCATTTCCCCCCTCTCCTCCCTCAGGAGCAGTTTGGGCTGTTGTCTTGGTAAAGAAATGTGGGTTTTCCATCTGGGAATAAGAGTCTTTCTATTTTCTGGGTAGAGGTCATTTAGCAAGTTGAGGACTGTCCGTAAACAGCATTTATGGAATGAAAAATTGGAGGAAATGGGAAGCCTAATGACAGTCTTTCCCATTTGCTGTTTTTCTGGATTCACCTTGCCCATTTTCCGTAATTGTTTCTGTTACTATCGCACCCTGTTCTTGCTGACTTCACCTATATGTCAGCCATTCTCTGCAGTCAGTACTTAACAACTGTGACGGTCAAACCTCATTTCTGGGCTTGTATTTCCCAGATGCATTTTAAAGTCATATTGCTGTTTTTCTACTTTATAACAGGTCTCATAATTGTGCCCTTCCCACATGGTCTGCATGGCTGGGAACCGCTGTCTGAAATGTTTTTGCTAATGTTTACCTACAACAAATAAGAAACTATTTGCTGTTCATATTGATGTATTATTATTAGACTTTACATCCATAACATAAAAATAATAATAGATTTACATCTATAAATACTTTATTTGTAATTAGGTTAATATCCCTAAAGTAAAAGATTATATGACTAAATAATTTCTGCCAGAGTTGAGTATCTATAACATTGGGAAGTTCACTTAAGTCTCCAGAGCTAAAACAGTCACAATAAGGCTCTACTCCCCTTACTGGGTTGTTGATTGTGGATAATGGCATCACCAAAGGAAATAAAGCCAAGAAATATTATGTAACTCAAGGGAGTATAATGATTATATTGGCCTTTACAGTGTTTTTCAAAGATATTAGATAAATTCGTGATTTCTTTTCTTTTTTTGATTCTTCAAGAAAAGTTTGGAGTTTGAAAGAAGAAAACAGTCCCCTCAACACTGCTGAATGCTTTTACACACACCCCGGGCAGTCTTGGGACACAAGTCAGCATGAATCCCCTTCTCTCAGAAACCAGGCAGCTTGTGAAGGGCTATTTTTAGCCTAGTTTTGTGTACATGAGAGAGCTGTCAAGAACAATGTACCTGAATAACACGAGTTCACTAGGGAGAGGAGGGGACAGGTTTCAAAGCAGAGAGGGGCAGGCACAGTGAAAACAGACATTATCCCCAACCTATGCACTAATGAGAAATAACACCTCTGTCATCAGCTTTGTGGAAATTGAAGGGAGGGAAAGGTCTGTTACTCTGGCAGGAAACCTCAAATATGTACCAGGCTTGTGATGCCAAAGCCTGCACTGGATTCATAGAGCCAAATACCTAGACCATCCTGACACAACTGCACAGATAGTTGGCCTAGATTAAACAGCCGGAGTTTGGAATCTCTTCTTATAAACAGATTGTAGGACAAAAGCAACCTCCATTCTGAGGTGAAATACACTCAAAATGGGAGGTAGATGGTACTTGCTGTGGAGGCTTGATGGAGGTATTGCTGCAGAGATGCTGGACCTGGGAATATTGCCCCTTGGACAATTGAAATTATAATTAGTAACTGGTGAAATTTATTGATCACTGTGTATGTCCCAGATTTTGCTAAAAGCTGTTTCAATGTTTTATGTTATTTAATCCTCACAATTCTATGATCATCATGATTTTGGTGCTTCGAGTCCCTTTTATAGATGAATAACTGAGCTTCAGAGCAGTAAGTGAATTTCTTAAGACCACACAGCACAGCAAGCAATAGAATGTGGTTCCAATCCTGAAAAGTCTAACTCCCGAGACAGGGCCCTTAACCCTGTGTCAGACAGCTTCTGCTTCCTCACTTCCCACACCAAGTCTGTCCGCATCTGATAACTTCAGCATACAACCTACAATCGTTCTTTTCTTGGTATTTCTATGAACTCTAAGGGCTCATGATTATTTGGATGCAGTTCTCACCAAGGCAAGCGAGGGATGTGGGGAGAAACCTCCACGACCACCACACCAATGCCCTTGTGGGCTGTGTGCTGAAGAGTAGCACCCATTAAGGGCACTGTGTCCCTGCCACCCCAGTGTTGACCAGCAGCGCAGTGGGCCAAACGGTGGGAGAAGATACAACAGACAGAAAAGGTTGTAGGGTAAGTGGACATCTTGGGAATGCTCTTGAAACAAGCTGCCCCCACCCCCACCAATGACTGCAACAGACAAGTAAGTAACTTTACATGGCTTGAAAGTTTCCTAATTAAAAAAAAAATCAAGACAAAGAACATGGCAAACTACCAAAAATATAATCAGCCATGTACTCTAGATTTTACCTCTTCAGTTTAAATTTCCTTGGTAGCTTATGGACCAAACTGACATATAATGTATATGTAATTAAAAACAATTTTTTTGGGCCCGGCTGGGTGTGGCTCAGCAGTTGAGCATCGACCTAAGATCCAGGCGATCCGAGTTTGATTCCTGGTCAGGGCACATGCCCGGGTTGCGGGCTCGATCCCCAGTTGGAGGCGTGCAGGAGGCAGCCAATCAATGACTCTCTCATCATCGATGTTTCTCTCTCTCCCTCTCCCTTCCTGTCTCTGAAATCAATAAAGATATATTTAAAAAACAAAAAGCCAATTTTTTTCAGTTCTTAATAATCACCAGGACAAAAATACATAGCAGAATACCAAGTTTGTTCTTAAATTTCACACCTTGTAACGCACTCTGCTTCCCTCCAGCAGCTTAGCAAGAGATTTTCACCCATTTCCTTCTGCATGTGAAGCTTATTCAGTTAACAAAAGCTACTCTTAAACTTGACAATCCACAAAAGGGCATTACAAGACTGAGATCCTGCGTGTGAGAGTGTTTCAACTTGTCTGAAAAAAGGATGAATTTCTTGGCTGCCGTAGGTGTACTCAGGAACTATCACTTTTCTTGGCTGTTAAATGTGTCTAACTGATTTGTGTCACCAGTGTTAAGTCATCCAAAGTCATAACAAAGATCATAGCGCATGGCATGCCTGGGAGATATTTTTAACCTGACACCCCCACCCCGGGGGGAACAATCCTATAACAGGGGCCTGTTCCTACAAAGTTTTCAGCAGCCCCCTGATACCAGTAAGGTCACAGCTTTTCATTTTAGATTTTGTATAATTTTCAGTTGGAAGGATTTTGATTCCTAATTTACAGGATCCCCAGGAATGTTACTTAGGTTGTTTTTTAGATTTTTTTCTCCAGTGACTCATTCAGGTCCTTTGTAACCTGTGATGTGCTTCTTTATGTACTGTGTAACTTTTAGGTTATAGAAATAGTATTTCATAGGCACAACTTCCTGCATCGATTCATGTCTATGTTTACTCTCCTATTAATTTGTTATTTCTAACATTGTACTCTTAATTGGTGGTGAGAGATTGCCTAAATTCAAGGGTTAGATATTAACTACATGGGTATTATCTAGGTAAACTAAACCTCCCCTCAGTTTCTTTTCGATGCTAAAAGCAGCTGTGATATTAAAGTTCCTTTGGGTTATCATCTAAGGATATTACAAAGCTGACATAGTTATTAAGCCAACTCAGATATTATATATTGATGTTGGCAAGAGCCAGACTCTTCTTTTTCATTTTTCTTCTTTTTTTATTTTTATTTTTTATTCACTGATCCTTAGAGAGAGGGGGAAGGAGAGATTCATTTGTTTCTTCTTGTATGGTCCTGACAAGGGATCACACCCACAGCCTTAGCATACTGGAATGACACTAACCAACTGAGCTAATGAATCAGTCACTGGTCTGGGATAATCAGGATTCAACAGTAAACCAAGAGATGAAAATGCTTGCCTTCACAGAGTTGTGATAGAAATTGGCTTTTCTATACGTAAAAGGACTGTGTTAAATGTTTGTAATATGCCTGACCATAGGCAAATATTGAGAAATAATATAATCAAAATTTTGGAGGGAAACAAAAATAATCTAATCAGACTCAGGGAGATTATAGAAGCTATCAAGAAATAACATTACTGATCTAAGAGTATCACGGCGTGGCAGATTTATAGTTATCCATATTGGGAATATATTTGTTTTTTGTTAAAAATCAATTTTATTGATAGTTGGGTTGCATGTCCATTTTTAAAGTTGCTGTAAAACAAAGGAATAATATAACGACAGCTGGATAATATTTTGAAATACTGTTCAACAGTTTTGCATTCTCAGTATTTAATTTTAGCCCATGAAACCTCTTCTGTTATTAGATAATAGAGTTGCAGGTTTCTATGAAAGTGCTGACTACCTAAATCCTGCACCAAATTTATGGCAGAGGATGCATATGACTTTGGGTTTACCTTCTTGCAGCACTGCCTGGGGAATGTATTTGGGTAGCATGGCTGAGATGTCAGCTGGTTCATATGGCACCAAGGGAACTGTATCTAGATATAAAAATTACTAATGAGATTTAATGGATAGTTTGGTAGCTGTATTACCTTGTGACCAAGGATGGTTTTGTGTGTGTGTTTGGGGGGTGCACCCGGTATTTTTCACAAGCTTCTGATGAAACTACTACTTAGACATGTGCTCTTTTTCTGCTCTGCATCTTTTACAGTTAACTAAAATGATGTGTTGAGCGTATTGTCTCACATAAAACCTTTTTGATAATTTCAAACTAAGGTCCAATGGCTAATGTCACGTACCTTGCAAGAATCTGCCCCCCAACTTTACCCCATCTAACCAGAGCCATTTTATCTGATCTAGGAAAATAAGCTATTACAAAGCAAATAAAAAATAGCAGATGGTATCTGCAATAAGAATACCATTGGATATGAGAATTAAAATCTGACTAATCACAAAAATTCTCCACAAACACCAATCACACTCAAAAAAGGAAAATTTTCATACACTCTGAACCACAGTTAATTATCCTTAAATAAGCAATTGCAGGCATGATAAAATCCCCTATTCAGAAGTGTTAAAAAAACTAGGAAATAAATGAACAAAAACAAAATAAAATATCAGGAAAACATTAAATGAAAATTAAACAAACAAAGAAAAAAAATTGAAGAAAAATTTATTTTTATAATGGAAGAAAAATGAGGAAAATATATTACTTTGGACAAAAATACAAAATTACTAAAGGGAAATTAGATTTCACCAAAAGTATAATAATGGAACTGAAAAAATAATAAAGGAAATAAATATTTTTAAAGATTTAAAATGGATCAGAAAAGAAATACTATCTCTAGAAGACAGGACAAAAATCCATTATATTTTTAACAGAACGTTGAAAAAGAAAAAAATAATGCTACATTAGAATATTTAATACTATAATCCAAAAATCATTTCTGGAAATAAAAGAAGACTTGACTTTATTTTTTAAAGGTCACCATGTACCTAGAAAAATTGACCTAGAGCCTTCAAAATCAATTCATCCTCTGATAAAGTGGCGATGTTAATAATAAGTGAAAATACTCAAGGCCTTAGGCAGCTACAATGGAATGAATATCTAGTTGGCATTGGACTTAAACATAAAAGTCAGAGAGACTTCAGCATTTTCAGTAAAATAAAGGAAAGAAAGTGTGAAAAGAGATTTTATATCCAGCCAACCTCTAATTCAAAATTCAAGGCTAAAAAAGTTTTCAATATCCAAAAATCAAGGAATGTGGATTTATGAAAAATACTAGATAACTCAGTAGGGGATTGGTTTATCCACGCAAGATTTAAAGGAGGTAATTTCCAAAAGGATTGCTGGGAGGAACTGAATATATATAATTATAGATCTCATACTTAAACATGAATTCATGTGTGGAAAGACAATATGTAAAACCACACAGATATTATAACGTAAAAACTATGATGAGTAGGGTAAACAGAAAGAAAAGTTAATATAAATGTATTCATTGTCACTGTGTTAGTTAAGTGCAGTCAAATAAATCCCATGAGACTGAAGCACATTAGACACCTTAATAAGGGAAAGCAGCTGAAGGCCTTGTACCTATATTAGTATCTATGCAGAAATCACTGGAGCAAAGTACAGATATCCCTGAAGATGCAAAAGAAAGCAGAGTAAGTAAATTTGAGTCTGCATGGATAAAACAATCACCTGAACAAAAAGTATCCTCTTGTAGCAAGAACAATGAAATCGAGTATAGAAATGAATGTCTATGGGATTCATTCAAGTGTTAAAAAACACAGAAATTTCAAATTACCCTGCAAAATACAACCTCCAAAATGCTGTATGAGACAACCCTAAAATGAAGGGAATCAGAAAGGTAAAAAGAATAAGGGAATTTGAAAAAAGAAAAGAAAACTGAAAATAATCAGAAAGGAGGGGTTTTATTTCTCGTATCAGGAAAAATTCAGAATTCAGACTGACCCACATTAAATGTTTGGGCTTCCCAAAGGAAGATTAAGCTTTGTCTCTTGTACTTTATTGACAGGAGGTACCTTTGCAACTTGGAAGGTTGTTCTCTTACCCTCCCATGGGGCCCTGTCTCCTTGATGAATACATTCCAAAGGGTCCTTGAGAAAGACATTTCTGAGATGTAGAAGATTTATCTCTGAAAGGGGAAGAGAAAGACTTTATAATTACAATTTTTCTAAAGTACTAAGGGAAGGGAGGTCAAGGGGAGGGGAACATTAAGGCACGCTCAGTTACCACTTAGATATGCATCAAACTGATCTGGATAAAGAAAGCAAAGTATTATCCAGGAACCTTTTAAACACAGTCTGACCACTCTCAGTGGGATATATTCTAAGCATGAAAACAATTGCAAAGTAATACTGAATTTTTCTTAGTTGCTTTGTTATTGGTACTGTTCTGGAAGTAGTAGTGATTTTTATACAAATTTGTTTCATTGTAAGATTGTGCAAGTGTGCAGTAGATGGCAGTTGAATTCTGGGATGAGATGAGGCAGTGATAAACGACGTTATTGGGAAAAATAGGGAAGTTTTGATAATGTATCGATGTTAAGTTCCTTGCATGTAATGACTGTATTTCGGTTATGTAAAAGGTTGTCCTTGTCTTTAAACACAAATATTTGTGAAGTGACATGGTCTGCAACATATTCTTAAATTTGCAGAATTGTGAATGAGAGAGAGAAAACATAAATTTGGCAATACTAATAATACTAATAATTAGGTAAATCTAGGTAAAATGTCATCCAATTTACTATTCTTTCAATTCCTCTGTATCATTGACATTTTGCAAAACCATAAGTAGAAAAAAAGTAGCCCTACCCCAAAATAAGTTAGGAAGTGAATTATAGACGAAACTGCTGAAATAATTATTCTAAAGTAAAATGACAAAAACAGCTTACATAGAGACTGTTCTTCAAGGTTTAGTAAAATAGAGACATAGCAAAAATGAAATTATAGTCTTTGAGTTGCAAAACTCAAAGGGGGGATAGTGGTCTCAAAGAAAAAGGTTTTCTCTTGCTGGAGAGAATGTTTGATTTTGGAAAACTTTTCGAATTTTCCCTACAGGGTCTGTTACGTAAATGCTGTGCCCCAAAATACAAGTCATATTTTGGATTACCCAACTTTATTAATGCTTGGGCTACCAATGCTAATGTAGATATGTTGCCAGAGGAATTAATGGGCCAGGTTTCTCAGACATGAGTGGGAGTGGGGGTTCTTGGGGCACCACTGAAATAAGCATTTTCAGAAGCCCCCACAGGAGAATGAGATGTGGTAAAGGCTTTATTTGCATGGGTTGTGTAGTCCCGTGGACCCTAAGCCAGTCCTGAAAGAGGTGTAGCTGGGGCACCAGCAGAGCCAAAAGGAGGGTCAATGTCCAGAGCTTCCTTTCCATGTTGCAGCCAGGCCTAGTTCAGCATTCAGGCTAATTAAAGCCCATCAGTCCATTGTGTGGGTCCCACATGGCTGTGAGCCACATGGGTGAATGCAGGGGAGCACACCCCCTGCTCAGGAATGCAGGCAAGCTGGAGAACAAGAGCCAAGAGAGCAAAAGCCAAGAGAGCTCCGTCCTTTGTCTAGGAGTTTAAATATTCAGGTTTCTCTCCCTTGCAGTGGCCGTGCCTGTTCTACCCAATGACTCACTCCCAGGTGTGACTGACAGTAAAGCACCTTCCCACATCACTCAGACCTTATGGGGCATGTGTCCAAATTGCCTTTGTCCAGTCCTTTCCCCCAACAGTCAGTGGGGAACAGACTTGGAGAGTGTTAAATTATCGAAGCTGTATAAATGGCATGCCTATATTATCTAGTCTTCCCTTTGCTCCTTTCCTAGGCAATTTCTTATTAACATTGGGACTCTATTGCTTTTCCAAGCAGAATAATATGGTACATCTCCCTTACTTTCTCCTTCCACATTAAAAAAAATTTCTGGCATGTTCATGAATTGCTCCTATCAGATGGGGGAGGGGAGGGTACCAGCATGGAGTTTGTAATTCAAGCTTTGGTCAGTTAAATACCATGTTCAATTAAATACCATGTTTAAGGACATTATTACCCTGGTAACTGGGGACTTGGGATGCCTTGGCTTGTTGAAGTTTTATTTAAAAATTTTTAATTTATTTTAAGTGTACTATATTTGATTTACATTCTGATTTTCCCAATGGTTAAACCTATGTTAAAAATCATGAATAAAAAATTAGATTTAAATAATTCTTAAAGTGATTAGCTATCAAAAAAACTTAAATAAGAGAAGGCTTTTAGATAATTCTGTATTCCAACTTCAGATTTATACAAGATGAATTGAGGAATCAAATTCAAAGAAAATATATTTAAATAAAGATTACATTGAGTAACCAAGGAAAATAACTGACTTACATTGTATAAATGGACACCTTGAATATTTCACATAAGGCTTCTTTAAGACAAGATAATATGAAAAGGAGAAAGAGCTAAATGCAAATAGATCATCTATATGTTCTCATGGAGGAATTATGTACAACAGTGTAATATATCAAGTTCAAAATGTCTGTCAGTTTCAAGCAGAAATCACCCACTAGCTGTTAACAACCCATGGAGACCTGTCAAATGAATTCAAAGTAATTTTAATATTATGTTGAATCAAGTTCCTTTCAAATTTGTATATTCTGTTCTTTGCTGCTCCTAATTTATTTTATGGATTTTTAATGTGAATTATTAACTATTTTTCTTGGCAAATGGTTTCCTTTTGCTCACATTCCACTGTTTCAGCATTAATTTTAAGCTCTTGGTTTATTGATTTATTGCTTCATATTTTTATTACACTGTATTTAAAAAACACTTAAGGGAGTTTTCTTCTGCTTCTTGGGGTAACTTTCACTCTTGGTTATTTATCAGACATTTACATTCTATGTCCCTTTTAAAAATAGGTACACACGCATATAAGCATGTTGGTATAGGGGCATGTAATTTATCATAAGGTTACAGGGCTGATTGCCACCATTTCTGTATATTAGATAATGCTTAGTTTGGGCAGCTCATTGTAGACCTTCTATTTCATTCTGATATAGTTTGAGTGAATTCCATTTAACAGCTTTACCATCTTAACTTTATTTTCTTTCCCTTTATTAATTCAATTGTTCATTAACCAGAATGGGTTTGAGTGGATACCTACTGTGCTCTGCATGTCAGTCGCTGTCCTAACTCTGGAGAATCAGCGGTGACGTAGAATAAAAAGATAAGTTTAATAGATAATATCTTAGATAGTGAATAAAACAAAGGGAAAAATGAAAAAAGGAAATGAGATTTAAGTGTGGTGGATGTTGTTGAAATAAGGATGACATTATTGAGGATGTCACTTGGGAATCCAAACTTCGTATTTCTTAGCTGCAAAGGGGGGGCTAGAAATAGCTTCCTACCTGTAGTGAGAGGGCTCAGCTAAGCTGGGTCTGTCCTGTCTGGGGAAATGGGCCTGGTTCTCTCTTTGGGGATCCCAATAATTGATCTGCCTGAAGGTCTCTCCACCAAGCTCATGTATGTAACATGAGCTCACTTTCCTATCTTACTTAGCACAGAACTCTTGAAACGGGCTTGCTTAGAAACTCTATTGTTAGTAGATTATAAATTAAGCATTCTCCTCTGTGGTGCTTTTTATGCTCTTTAGTATATATTTTTTATTACATTTAAAGCTTTATCTACCTGGAACTTAGTTTTGTGTAAGTTAACAAAACTCAAATTCTGTAATTTTCTTAACTGTATTAAATTAAGACAAAAATGTCCATAGGAAAGAAAATCTTCAAGATGTATAAATATTTGTGACATTTATATATACATTTATTATTTACTTTAAAATATATCTTTATTGATTTCAGAGATAGGAAGGGAGAGGGGGAGAGAGAGAAACGTCAATGATAAGAGAGTCGTCATTGATGGGCTGCCTCCTGCACACCCCCTACTAGGGATCAAGCCTGTAACCCAAGCATTATTCCCTGACTGGGAATCGAACCACAATCTTCTGGGTCCTAGGTTGATGCTCAACCATTGAGCCACACCCGGCTGGGCTATTTGTGACATTTTTAAAGACAAATGGCTTTTTAAAACCATGTCGATGATTCTTACAAATTAATATAAAAAAGATGCCAAGAAAACCAATTAACATATAAAAAAGTGCGCTCCATGAACAGACAGTCCACAAGAGGGAAATATTTATTACATTGAAATACATGAAAAGATGCTATAACTCACCTAATGTAGGAGAAATGACAAACCTACAATGAGATAGCATTTGCTTTTAGCTATCAGATTCGCAGCAATCAAAAACCCTAATAAAACACTTGTGGGTGAAAGTATATAGTATCAGGCATTCTCACATTTGATAGGATTCTAAATTGGTGTGCCACTGGCAGCAGACAGACTCTAAGGTGTCCCTCTTGTTCTCTGCCTTGGGGTAATGTGACCCATGAGTAATCCTCTTGAGTGTGTCACCTGTAATTCTTTCTAACACAGAGACTACAGTAAAGGGGACAGGATGTACATAAGTACATGCATATGATTATATTATAAGAGATGTAATGCCCATCTTGCTGAGATATTATCTGGATTGCTGGTTTTGATGATATAAGTGACCATGATTGGGGGCCCACAGTATAAAGAACTGAGGTTGACTTCTAGGAGCTGAGAGTAGCCTTCAGTCAACAGTATGCAAGAAAGTAACGTCCTCTATTCTAAGGTGCAAGATAATGGATTCTGCCAACAACTTGAATGATCTTGGGAAAGGATGCTTCCCCAATTGAGCATTCAGATGAGATCCCAGCCCAAATGACACCTTGATTGCAGTCACAGATAATTAGGCTAAGCCATATCTGGACTTCTGTCCCATAAGAAACTGTGAGAAAATAAATGCACATTGTTTTAAGCTCATACATTTACATTGGTATTTTTGTAATACAGCAGTAAATAAATAATATAGCATCTATACACAAAAATTTGGTGACATTTATAACTGTAACTATTAATAAATAACTTCATCAAATGGTTTCTATTTAAGGAGTTTATTTTCCTGTTTTATTAGAGATATGTGCAAAGATATATGTACAAAAATAATTCATTGTAGCAAGTTTTTGCAATAGCAACAAGATGGAAAAAACTCTACATGTCCATCAATAAATGTCTAATTAAACAGTGATAAATTATGGTATAATCTAAAGGAGCATTATAAATAATGAAGATAGTATGTATATTTAAAAACCTCCAAGGTAATTCTTCAGTGGAAAAATAAGGTACATAATATTCTGTATAATATGCTAACATCTGTAAAAGGGCAAATGGATACACAGACCTAAAATTGTATATGTATAGATTATCTCTGGAAAAATAAATGGAATTGGTAAAATTGGTTGCCTCTTTGGAATGGCATGAGGAACTGGAAGAGAGGTTTGAGAACTAGAGTTGGGTCTCTATATCCATGGTTCTGCATCTGCAGATTCAACCAACTGTGGAGAAAAAATATTTTTAAAAATCTCAGAATGTTCCTAAAAGCAAATTTGAACTTTTCACATGAAAGTACTATGTTTAATCCAGGTGAATAAAGTGATGCGTATGCAGGCATACCCTGTTGTAGCTTGTAGGCAAATATAGGTTATATACAAAATGCTAAGGCATTTGGTATAAGGAACTTGAGCATCTGTGGATTTTAGTATCGGAGGGGGTCTTGAATCAATCCCCTACATGTACAGAGTAAACATTATATTTTAGTGTCCACTTTACTTCGTACCTTTTATATTTTTAAGTTATGGGTATACATTTCATGTTCAAATAAATTCTTGTTTTAAAGTAATATAAACTAGAGACAGATTTTAAAAAATAATGAAGTTATCTTACTAAATTTCTTCCTAAAACTATAGCTAGTTAATGTTTTCCAGAATGTATGATTACAGGAATAGGAAACCTTTTGATGGGTAATGCATTTGTGAGATGACAGTCTTGTTGGTTTTTCCATCACTTTTTATTGTGCTTGCTGCATTATACATTTACTCAATAAATAAATATTTGAGTGCTTGCAAGATGCTCTGCTGCTTACCACAGTTTTAGATTCTGTGTAGAATTTATACACGTATAAGGTAAATCTCAGTACTTTATAATCTAACAAAGGTAATCAGGGAAGCAGAAACTAGGAAGGCAGTATGTGCTCAGAGACATAAATGTAGCAAACAAGAAGGTTTGTGGGCTCATGTAGGAAGTTCTGTCTCATTTCTGGTATGTTCAGTGTCAAAGAGAATGCATTTAATCTGTTGAGTGTAGATAAAATAGCAAACTTTCAGGTAGATTCAGAAGGCACTTTAAACATGTGGAACAGAGTTAGGCCACCGGTCTGTGGAAAACTGTTAGAGGTTCCTAGGAAGAAGGCACATGATTTCTGGCTAGCAGGCAGCGTACTTGAAGACATGGCATGAAAAAGGAGGGGTTTATTTCGCTCCCCTTTTCCGTGTTCTTAAGATGGAAGCTTAGATCGCTTATTTTAGACCTTCAGTTCTAATGCAAGTATTTAAAATGATAAATTTCCTAAAAATTTCAGCTGAATTCAACATCTTTCTGTAGGTTGCATTTTGTCATTCAAGTTTGTAACATTTTCTAATCCCTTGTTTATGTCTAACCAGCAATGCATTATTTAGAAGTGCGTCTTTGAATGTCCAATTACTTGAGGTTTTTCTAAATATCTTCAATATTTTTGTTCAGAGAGCATATTATTTTAATCCTGATCATTTTTTAAATTATTATTTTGTGGCACACTGTATGGTCTATCTTTGTGGACATAGCATACAAATCTGAAAAGTGAGTGTATTCTACCATCGGGATGCGCAGTGTTTCATAAACATTTCTCCCACATTCCTTTTTCTATATTCAGGAAGAATATCCTACAAACAGTAAAACTCTGGGTAATGATTTTGTTTGTTTGTTTGTTAAAGTGGATATCAAGATATTCCAAAGTTGTAGAAGAAGCATTAGATAACTTTTTTGCTTGGCACAAGTCTAAATTTTACTGCTGATACCAAATAATTATTTGCTTCAAAACTCTCTTTTAATAGGTCTAAATTATTATTTTTTTATTAGAAAAACAGTAAAATTAAGACTTCAATTAAAGTGCTGAAAATGTCAGTCAATCCTATGAGGGTCAAATGAAAAGCGTCCAATACAGGTTCATCATCTTGGCCACCCTTCCTCTCCATTAGTCTTTGCTGAACCACAGCACATTCTCTGGGGAGAACACACACGGGACCAAAAGCAACAGCTAGTGAAACCAGTCTGCTTTCCTCCATGAGATTAAGACATACGTGACATGCCTGAGCAATTTTCTTTATTTTACTGTCCAATTTCAATTTTACAAAGTATATTTGTAATTTTCATCATCATGAAGTTGTGTGTACACTGCAGCTTTTTAGAAATATTTTTTTTCTGTTAAATAATGGCAAAAAATAATCAGCCCATTTTAAATTTACACTTTATAAAATAATATAATTCAAAGCATACACTGAATTTAGATGATGGGAATAATTTAGTCATTCTGATCTCTATAAAATAAAAGTTTTCAGTCTGAGTTGGGCTCTGCATGTATGTGAAGGAAAAGATGATCAGATACCATAAATTAAAGCCACATTCCAGCAGAACATTCTATTTTCGAATCACATCATATTTCTTTCTGAAATCGACTTTAGGGTTGTCACTGAATATGTATGTCTACGTAACCCAAATAGCCTCATGATTTAGATGAACAAGAGCTCACTATGGATCACTTTGTTGTTTATTTAATGTTTTATTTTAATCTTAGTTTATTATAACACTCTATAAAATGTAATTTTTCTAACTGTTGTAAATAATGAAAAGTAGTGTGTGTTTGCATTTCACATTCAGATAAGTTACAACTGGAAACTCACTGTGAGACATTCTATGCATATGATAAGTAGAAAATTATTAAAACTCCTTGGAAATTTCAGTTTTAACTTAATATAATCTGAAAATTCTAAATAAGAATGTCCTATGCACAAATTATTTATATTTATTGTAGGGATAGCTCACAAAAATACACTTAGAATGCCAGTAACTATTTTAGCATGATTATTAAATCTTAAAAAAGACAGAAACATTCAAGCTTACCAATAAAATATTGTATTAAGTTCTGAATAAAAAAAAATATTATATCCAGATGAAAAATTAAGTGCATAAGGTTATATATACTTGTATGTAAACTCATGGGTTAAGTAAGAATCAAATAAGTAGTGAAACACATCCTAGAGCCTATCCCACTTGTAATTTCCTACGTTTTTGTTTTGCTATTCGTGCCCCATTGTCTTGATTACCGGTGTCCATGCAAGCCATGCTTACCCTCCTATTTTCAGTCATCAGCAGAATTCCTTGGGTGCAGCCTTTCCTCAGAAGTTATTCATTTCATTTAAGGGTCTGCTCAAATTCACTTTAGCAGAATGAGCTTCCCTGACAATTCTTTCTAATATATCAACCCATCAATTCTGCCACCTTGTTTTTGAAACCAGCACTTGTAGCCACCTTGCACATTAGGTATGGATTTGCTTAGTCAGTCATGACTGTCCTCCCAAACTAGAAAGTGTGCACTAGGAGAGTCAGGTTTGGTTTGGTTCTCTTGTACCCTAGCACCCTCAGAACCTGGTGAGGTACTCAATAAATACAATAAATACAGAGTTGGGCCAAAGTAAGTTTACAGTTGTTCATGTGGAAAACAATACAAGAATTAATAAATTGTAATATGAGAATAAACTGTATTTCATGGACTCACAACTGTAAACCTACTTTTGCCACACCCTGTATTGGTTGAATGAATGAATTCAGTTGTAATTGTATGAAGGACACAATTATTTTCTCTCCCAGTTAGTATTCATTTTACCAGAGGACTATGTATAATTCAACTTTTCCAAACCAGCAACACATCCTCCAGTTCCTGCCATCGCTGCCCTGCTGTTCCCGGTAGGATTTGCACTTGCAGCCCTCTCTGAGCTGCCCTAGAATCTTCCTTCCAGCTGCTCCACAGTGACTAGTCTTCTTTTCCTCGATAAGTTTCTTCTGTTTCATAGCCACTTGTACTGCATGTGCACTGAGGTTTGATTTTGTCAGTTAGTAAAATCTCCCCAGCCAGCTCAGGCTCTCCTCTATCCCTGCCTGCCGGTTCTGCCGGTTGTTAGAAGGGCCCCCTCACCTCACCCCATCTGCCCTTAGAATCCTCTGCCGCTGTCTCCTCCTGATTTATAGCTTATTCTGACTCTGTGTCAGATTTTTAGTGTGTTTTGAGGTTCTGTGCTTATGCCTTCTCCTCTTAAGTAAATAAATATAATTTATGCCTTACTTTGGTATAGTGCTCCAGAGTTTCAAAGTACTTTTATATAAAGTGTTCTATTTGGTTAAAAGGAACACATTTCATTAACTGAGAAATGGCTCTTGTTATCCCTAATGACAATTCCCCTTGATTTATGCTTCGGGAAAAGGCACCTATTCTCTGACTCTGGGCAAACTATTTGTCCCCTTCTGTAACCTCAGGGAAAACTTCCTAAAGGTATTAGGTCCGTCTTATATTTCCTCAAACATCCCAAAGATTATCTCACCAAACATTGCGTGCAAGTACTCAAGTTATGGTTCCTATATCTCCTGAGATAGTGAGTCATATTCTATCCCTCATTTAATTTAACTTACATTGCTTAGACCCTATCATGTACCGGCCCATCTTTAACAATAAGAGACACTAAGGAAATAACAATTACTAAACATACTATATAGTCAAATTGCAGGCTGTTCTATTTACTTTCACTAAAATATATGGGCAATAGTAACTTAACTGATGAGTAGGGATAAAGGAATTAAGTAATTTCAAAGGGCAAGCAGTTCTTAAGCAGTTAATTGAGTCTAATTGTTCTTTTCCACTATGCTAATGAGCCCCCCCTCTGCTCCTGAAGTTCATTCAATCAACACAAAGCTGAATGCCTCGCCCTTGCTGAGCTCACAAGCTAAGGAGCTGCCGGAAGAACCAGAAGAGGTGACATATGCAAACTGGCAACCCAGTTGTGGGTGAGAAGTAGCACTGGCTTTGGCTTTCAGTCCACCTCTCCTTTGGAAGGAGAAAAGGTGTGAGGACACCTGCCCAGGTGTACTTTGCTCCTTGCGAGGGCTTTAGGGAGAACAGAGCAGGTCTAACTGCCTTGCGGTTCTTGTAAGCTTGGTTCCGCTCATCTGTACTGGTTCCAGATGGGTGCAGCCTGTCATTCCCCTTCAGTGGATAAATTGTGAAAAGCTGTGGGGAAATCTGAAGAACATGAAAACTTAAAATTGAGCTAGTGAGAAAAGGGAAGGTATTCATTTGGGTATTTGCTATTCCAGAGCAGATTTGTAACAATACTTTGCTTTACTTTTTTGTCTTGACAAAACAACAGTTGCATCACAGCAAAAAGGTTTAGCTAAACTGTTATCGGTGGAGAGTCCTCCGCATCCCCACCTGTTGCAGGTGGAAGTGGGTTTCTTGGGGTGCTGAGGGAACAAGAATTTTCTGAGGCTCCCACTGGATGTTGAAGTATCATGGAAAACTTTGTTTCTGTGGAATTAAACCCCCGAGTTTCCAAGGTCCTAGCTTTGTCCATCCCACCATGGAAAAAGTTTCATTTTGTCTCAGCAGAGCTAGGATTAAAGCCGGTGCCAGGAGTTTCCACTCCACATTTGCACAGTCCGGTCCAGTACCTGTCTAGGTTACCTTGTGATCCCAGCTGCAGTCCAATGCGTGTCGGGTCCGCATGGCCACGGGCGATGTGGCTCAAACATGGGTGAGTGCCAGGAAGCAGGAGCAAGGCATCAGGAACAAGAGAGAGAACTCCTTTGCCTGGGGATTATGTATCCCCAAATTTCCATGGGTGTGCTTTGGGGTCCATCCTCCCATCCAGGGCTCTTTGTCCCAGGTTAGACAGACAGACAAGCACCTTCCCTGCATCACCTCAGCTTCACTGTGCACGCGCCCATCTCCCTTCCCCCAGTGATCTGCAGAGACTGGACTGGTGGCTCCCTGGGGAGTGTGAAAGTGCAGCTTCCTGGTGAAGCTGCCAGATGACATGCCTATAATGCCTTTGCTCTCTTCCTATTTTAATATTTGCTAGCTGGTTATGAGGGTAACACAACCAGTGCGTTGAGTGATATTTCCAGGGAAAATTTTCAGTTAAAAGATGCACTTGTTCCCTTCTTCAGTTACCATAAATTTGGGCAGTAGTCACTAAATTGTATCATTTACAGGAAAAAAATCATCAAAAGGGCATTTAAATAGCAAAAAAATATTTTAAATACCCTAAAGTCCAAAAATAAAGGGTTACTACCTTATAAAAGTGTTAGAGCAGCAGTTTGATCAAGATGAAAGAAAGACATTTATGTTCCAGTTTCTTTAACAAGACTACATTTTGTAAGTTACAAGGTTTTGAATAATTTACTTCTTTACAACTCAAATATTCATAAATATATCTGATTAATAAAACTGACTTATTAAATTAACCCTTTTTTATTTATTCTGTCTTTAGAATATTTTACATAAATAAGTTTAAATATGAGAATCATTTAGCCTCATTTGATTTGTAATTTGAGCTTGCTAATAAATTTCATCAGTTTTTACTTATTGCCCTGTGCTTGGTTTTATGTCAGACCCTGGAAAAAAACAACAGTAAGAAACGTTACCTAAATTCAAAATGCTTGAATTATAGTGTGTGAGAGAGGTGAAAATCAATAGGCAAAATAAACAGTCTTCAATGTATATCAGATATGTTTTAAGTTTTACGTCGGGTGTATTCGAGGTACAGCTATTGAGACCTTATAAAAATCCATTATTAAATAAATACTCTTGGGTCTTAAACTATTGTTACTAGAGTATGTTTAGAGATAGATCTGATATGGGGGCCATTCTCCAATAGCTAACTGGCAAGCAACTTGTGTTGTTATCCAGAGATTCAACCTTGAAAGAACATGGTTGTGAAGACTATAGAGCATGAGTGTTGTTTATTACCAACATGCCATTAACTTGAACTGCACAGCCACTCACTGTTAATATACAGAGAAAGAAGATTCAGAACCCCCATTTCACTAAAATTTAATCCAGAGAGAGACCCCCATGTGGAAAAACTCATTGTAGCAAAGTCTCCCCATCACAGTGAAATAATGAGGTGAAAGCAAAGACAAATGTTATATAAAGGAGAAAAAATAGCATGAAGTTACTGAAAACAATATGAAAAATGGGAGAAGATCGATTCTAGGAGAATTAAAGAGGTCTAATGTCTGTAGGTACCATGGGGCGGGATTAAAATTTTAGTTTTACATTGGTGGATTTTGAATGTTGTGTGGCTTCTGTGACACATAACAGTTGGACATGGTCACAGACAATGTACTAAGTTCTACTTGAGTTGACATGGACTCTGGATCCATACATTCAGAGCACAGGACACGAAATTCTTTACAGCATTTCTACAGAGCCTTAAATCAGCCTTACTTCTTCCAAAGCCATAACTCAGCTTCAGTTCTACCATGGGGTAATAAAAACACTCAAGGAACAATAACATTAAAAAGTAGTGGCACTGTTATTCAAAGAAATACTATTGCACCTATTGATAACGGTGTGGTAAAACATGTCTACTTAGGAATGACAGCACCTAGAAAATGAGAAAAAATTATCAATATATCAAAAAAGGAAGATACTGTGAAGTATGCATAGTTTTGTTTCATTTGTGTACCAGGTGTGCGCATATAGCATGAAAGAACGTGCCCGCAAAGGAAAGCAGTAAGGATCTTTGTACGGAGGGCCACATGTTCTTTTTACTTTGCTTTATTTTTGCTCATATGCGTTCTGTAATGTTTTTTATATTGAGCATCTATCAGATCAGAGAAAGAGTAACATAAACAACAGCAAAGGTGAAGAGAATCAGCTCTGCTGTGTTTGTCTGATTTTTAACTTTGGATATGAGGTTTCCAAGAGAGAGAAGCTACAGTCACTTTCTCTTTAGCAGCTAAATAGAGTGGCATTAGCGTCAGAAGCCAAGCTGATGTGTGAAAATAGCAGCTTCCTCTCCCCTTTTCCCCTTTTTAATGCTGCTGCTCAGGCCTGGTGCTGCCAGGCCTCCCCGAAGAATGGTCGTGCTGGGCAGTGACCTGTGTGTGGCTCTGGGTGCGCAGTGCAGGTCCACAATGTGAAGAAGTGAAGCACTTTACATGCTAATAAAGAATTCGGAAAATTGTAAGAGTTTACTTGTCTATAGAAATATTTAATTTATTTTGTGAGAAGGCAAGCCAAATTAAAAAACAAAACAATCTAAAGTGGAATAAAAAATTAAGATTCCCTGTGGGGTAAACACACATATAGATACAGGGATAATGCATTTGGTTTTCTTCTTTGTTTTAATTAAACTCATCTAGTCTTGACCCCCCCCCCCCCCCCCATGGACCCAGCATCTTTAAAATATGAGGGTAAATTCCCAAGTTTCAAAGTTAACACTTGTTTTATTAGACACTCGATTAATCTTCTGCGCTTTCTCTGTGACACTGTGTGATCTTTTCTTGTGAAAAATCATCATTTTTAAGGCGTATGAATGCTTTTTCACTGATACATTAGGGCTCTGTTTTGAGAAGATGAATGATGTCATTTTTTTTCCAAGTCATGCTTTTATAAATCTTTGACTTCATTGATTTATGTTCATGGAGAAGTTTCTGGGAATAAAATTCCTCATCTAAGTACTGGTGGCATTTGAAGTATCTTGAAGATCCTACCTTGGATGTTAGCAAACGCTGTGGGAGAAGTCCCACATTTGGGGAAGAAATGGAGAGGCCATTGTTTATAGCAATTCTGTGGTTGTCTGGCTCTTCCTGTCTATCCCAGTATTACGTTAAATATGAGTCAATGGGGGACATCCTTTTATGTTAAAGCGTTACATGCTTCCTTCTCTGTCACTTGTGAGGTTTATGTATTTTTGATTCAGTTTTTAATTTCCAATTTATTTCATTAACATATTAGTTAATTAAAACATGCAGATAATATAGAATAGAGGATAACCCCCCCAACATAATTGTAGCTACCATTTATATTATGTCGTTTAATCTTTATTTCCATTTAGAGATGAATAAAGGGAAATTGTTAAATTTATTTGCAATTTCACACATCTAGTTAATGAAAGAACTAAAACTACAGTTCACATTAGTCTGATTTTGAACCACCTCTATTCTATATGAACTGTTGAAATTTTAGAGCATATTAACATTTTTGATCTATATAATAGCCTTGGAATAGAAAACATTTTGAAGATAGCAATTAACTCTGAGTAAACAGCAAAAAGAAAGATTTGGGATTTGAAATCATAATGGAAATTTAGGAAAGCTTTTCCCACATTATAATTATGTTTCTCAATTTTTTAATGCCATGTATGGACTGTTCTCTGTTCTCCAAGTGATAAAGAACAGAAACTCTCATAACCATCAACAAAGGGAAAATTCCATGTATATGTGTATATATCTATATCTATCTATTTATGTATATACACACACTCTCACACACATGTGTGCATGTATTGACACCCATACATTATCTCTATAAACTTGGTGGGCCAGGTATCTTCTATTGCCTAGCAGATGAGCAATTGAAAAAATAGGTGTTTAAATATAGTAGCTTTTTCTTAAACCACATAAATCATTTATTTTGTTTATGAATCTTTAATTTGACCAGGGCTCAGCACTGCTAACTTTTCTCTGCTTTTATGGCATTGGCTGGAGTGGCTTCCCTGGGGATGGAAGGGCCACCTTCCAGATGGTTGGCAATTAAGTATTGAACTTGGACACCTAGTTCAATCATGGCTGGAGCTGGCTACACAGCTCCTCTTCACAGAGGCCTCTGTGAGCATCTCTATGGGCTGGTTGGTCATCTCACAGCCTGGTTACTTGACTTCAAGTCTGTACAACCCAGGAAAGGTAGGCAGAAGCTGTATCAACCTTTAGAGAGATCTTCAGAAGTCACACAATGTTACTTCTGGACTGTAGTTATAAGAGCACCTAGATTTAAGGGGAGGGCATATAGACCCCACTTCTCAATGCGATGAGTGAGCCATCTGGGTCGTAAGGAAGTGTGTGCAAGTAAAATTAGAGTTTTTGCCACTCATTCTGATTGAGCTTTAAGTAAGCAATAAAAGCAGCCGTCTCCATAGTCAACCTAACACTGACTTCATGATCAACCAGAAGAATCTGTTATAAAATCATGTTCTCCCTGGGTACACATCTAGAAGTGGGTATATTTTACAGGTATCTAGTTGAAAGTTGTGTCTTTGTGTTCCTAACAGTATTATGTGTTACTTCCTTAAGGAATATGCTTGGTGGACTATAAGAATTTAATTTCTGTGAATGTCACTTAAAACTATAATTTTTGTTTTCAGGACAGCACTGAACTGATTTCAAACCAATTTCATTATTTTCTGCCTGGCGGCCGGCACACTTTCTTGCACACCTGGGTGTTTAATAATGGGATTCGATTATGAATTCCTATTATAGACCCTTCATGAGATTCAAAATATTTCACTGTGTGATTTGGGTTACAGCATTTGACTAGTCTTTTCTTTTCCTTTTATTCACTGAATAAATATTTATTGAGGATTCCCGAGGTCAAAGTTTTAAATTATGGGCTTTGGTAGCAGAACAGAAGGAATCTAATAAATACCTAATCTTGTTTTTAATTATACAAGGCCCAGGACAGGTGATATAATTTAAAACTATTTATTCAACTTAAGTATATACAAGGCTGTGCATAAAGACCATACCCTTGTCCTTTGAGAGAGGGGACAGTGTGCTTATGTCACTTTGGAATGTAAGACACTGCACTGTGGTCACTTTAGCAGGCACCGCTGCACAGAGGGCCAGTGTGTCCTGTGAACACCCTGCCTCCTGCATCTCATGGTGTTTCTCTGGTCATTGTTATGGTTTATGTGTGCATTGTAATATTCTGAAACACATGTTTAGAATATAAAATTATTGTGATCCCTGGGACAACTTTAATTTTTCTTTCATTGACCTACTTAAAATGGATTTGAGCAGCAAAGTGGAACTAAGGAGACTATGAGAGAAGCTTTGTATATTTAAATAACCACTTTCCTCACTCCTTTAAATACATACTTTTCCAGCATCACAGGGAGACCAGTTCTGCTGAGGTCCTTGACAATGCCATGACTGTCGCAAATTATCCTCTGTTCAATGGATACTTTTCTAAATCATGTAGAGTATGAACCTGAAGGCAGTAAGGTTACATTTCTGTAGCTATAGATTGACTATTTCCATTTTCGCCATCTCACTCAGAGGCTCCTTCTCTCTCCACTCCCCTTAGTAGTATATCCAATTCTTAATGAAGTGTCAACCTCTCCTCTTCCTCCAAGGGTCGCTAAGCTGTGTGCCTGTCAGCATCTGGGCACATGAACACTCTCCTCTCGCTGCCCTGGCCTCAGGGCAGGAGCTATGGGAAGGGCTGTTCTGCCTTAGTGGCACCAAGTGCACTGCCATTTATTTTACCTTAGCTGATATGCTAAGAAAGGTTTTCACTCCTCCTGCAAGCCTATTCTTTTTTTTATTCAAATAAAAAACTACATTTTCGCTTGTTTTCTTCTTAACTTACTGTCTTAAAAGAACATTCTTGTGCGTATCTGAGCAGTATACTTACACTTTGATGCTATTCTGTGCCCTTCTTGACTGTGCATTGCTTTTTTAATGCCTATATGTCTTTTAGTGGCAGAGCATTTATACAGTGGAAATTAAGTGACATTATTAGTATTCCTTTTCCTGGGTTGAAATGACTTCTCCCATTAATTCAAATATACTTTCTTTTTATTGCCACTCACTTGAATTGCTCTTCAGACACAAGTAAAGTTCAAATCTGTTTGATTTTATAATGACCCACTTCAACCTGAAATTATAGGATTAGAGCCTGGATTTTATAGTTTAATTAATTTTTGAAACGTGTTAGTTCCTGAAACTTGAGTAGTTGTTCCTGTGTGTTGAATTTTGTGCTGATGTAGTCAACAATCTACATAAACTGAAAAGGGGTCCTGCCTTTGATGGAAACACATGGCCTTTGGAGAAATTAACCAGATTAAGGGATTGGTATTAGAATAATGATAAAATTGGGGGGAAATGGGTATACTGACATTTAAAACATTAAAAAATAGGGATTATTTAATGTTTATCTCTTGCACTTGATAAGTTATCAGAATACCAAAAAATTACTTGTAGCACAGGGATTTGTTCATTCCTTTCACACTTTTCTGGGTCCACTAATCCTTCCAATGGACAAATGAATGGCTTCCAATTGGTTTCAATCTTTCAGGCTCTCTGGAAGCAATCGTATGGCACTGATCTGCATACAGAATTCTTTACACTCATCACAGAATATTTTGAAATAATTTGCAATAAATATAACAGATATCTAAATTACTTCTCAATGGTTAGAATTGAAAAGGAAACTGTATTGACTCACTGACCTTGTATAACTCCTGGAGATATTTGGTGTGTGTGTGAGGGGTACGGTGGGGGAGGGTGGTCAGTGTGGGTGGAGGGATTGAGCAAAAAAGAAAAAAGAGATAGAGAGAACTCATGGACATAGAAAACAGTGTGATGGTTGAGGGCTAGAGGGTGGAAGTGGAAAAGGGCATAGAGGAGATAAATGGTGATGGAAAAAATACAATAAAATGAAAAACAACAAAATAATGATAATTCACGGTTAAGATGTAATATCAGACAAAGCAAGTCATCGGTCCCTGGAGGAACTGACCCAAAATAAAAAATTATATCTAAACCCTACCCTTCTCCCCATGAGTAATTAATGTTCCAGAGTGTAAATTGGTATTTGTTTTCATACAAGCTGTTTTCTTTAAGCTGTTCAATGTTGTTTTATAGTCATAACTCTTAGGAAATATTCTAAGCAATTTTTGTGTGTATAAATTATATGTAGATAATTTATGAATTTAATTTTTCCATTACCAACTTTTAAATAACAATAACAGTTTTTTAAACTGTTCTAAAAGGTTTTGAACAATCCAATAGTCTGGAAAGTTTCCTGCTGTTTTATTTTACCCTTAGCTTCCATGTATGAGAAAGTAACTTGTTTGTGCTTAAGGAATATTGGAGAACAGCAGTGGCCTCTTGTCTCTTAGTTAACTCAAAATCAACAACTTCTGTAAAAGGTGCAAGTCAGTGGATGGCAGCAATTAGAGTTGTGATGAGGTGTGAAGCTGGAGGAAATGTTCAAATTTGATCTTAAAAAGTGAGTAACAAGTCAAACAACATTTTACAATGTTATGGCTTCATCATTTATCTCTACTCCAAAATTAGAATAGAAACTACAAAGCAAGGTCAGAAAATTATGTTCAATAGCTTTGTTTTTAATATTATAAAATACATTTTTAACATTGTAAGGGTTCCTAAGAAATATTAATTGGGTAAAATAAGGCCACCCTATAAGGACTGACTGACTGCTTTTATCCTTTCTACATTTTTTTTGCATTAACATCTCAAACCAAAACATGAAACTTTAACCAAAACCATAGCAAAATGAGATTTAAAAAGAAGTAGACTGTTTTAGAGGGGCATTATTACATCTTCTAATTTGATACTCTTGTAATAACCTGGTTGTTATTTAACAGGAAAGGAGTGGAATAGAAGACCAAAAGATAGAGACATGCCATTTACACAGCTCTGCCAAAAAGCTGCATTTAACATTCTCCAAGTCTGCTCCCCGCTAATTGAGGGGAGAAGGGACTAGACAAAAGCAATTTAGATTTAGGCCCAGTAAGGTCAAAGTGACATGGGAGGCCAATTGCCAGTCTGTCACACCTGCAAACAGGTAATTGCCCAGGATGGGGTGGCCACTGCAAGTGCTCGAAATGTGTATATAGAAACTTCTAGACAAAGGAAGTTTGTCCCCTTTTCCCCTTGCTCTGGGCTCTAGGGTGTGGGCCCTCTTGGAGCTCCTGCTGCAGGGGGCTGCACTGTGCACATATGTTGCATGGTCATGTTGGACTCCACACATGGACTTTAATCCGGCCTGAATACGAAACCACACCCAGCTGCCACATGGAACCGAAACTCTGGACATTGGCCCTGTTCTGGCTCTGCTGAAAGCCCAGGTGCACCTTTCCCAGGACTGGCTTAAGGGCCAGAGTACACTGGAAGCCGAGAATGTAACTCCCTGCCCATGACCTTCTTCCACATTCCATCGTCTCCTGGGAGTCTCAGAGGATTCACTTTCTGAAGATAGTGTAAGAGCCTCCTTCCCACTCCTGTCTGGGGAGTCTGGCCCTTTAATTTCTCAGGCATCAAATTAATGGCCTTCATCATCCTGAACTGGGTGTTGTCTTTTCAGCTGGTGTTGATTTATACTTAAAACAACAATAAATATTAGTGTTATACAAAAGATCTGCATTAATTGGTGGATTGCTCAGTTTCTTTCCCAAGACTATCCCCATGGTCTTTGTTCCAATCAAAGTTGAATGTGGGTCAGAAAAGAAATATCATAATGCTTATTCTTAGATGCTCTGAAAAAATACAAAGCAAAGAAAGTGAAAAGGGAAGAAAGCAGTGTAAGCAAAAGGCCAGTGAAAACATTCCCAGGAGGGGAGATTTTACTAAGACATGTATAAGGTCTTAAAGAGAAATGTTGCTTCATAATTTTAGGGAAATGACAAACAACATATTTTTTTCTTAAAACAAAAACAAGAGATCTGATTAAGATGTAAGAGTTCAGAAATCATATAGGACAACAGAAGGAGAGAAAAATTGAGCACTAACTTAAAAGGGAAAGGAGCAGTAAATCCTTCACAAAGTGAAAGCACTTTAGAAAAAGCATAATGACAGATGACGAAGTCAGCGATATGATAACAAGGGAAATGAAATTCTGTTTACAAAGAAAGAGCAAGAATATGAAGCAGCCGTGGAGAGCTCCATGGCTATGGGCCAGCATAAAGTGTTCCAATGTTGATACTGAACTCTGAGCATTGGAAAATGTCATCAAATCATCAGAGAGATGCAAATTAAAACCACAATGAAAAATCGTGTCACACCTGTCAGAATGGCTCCATCAACAAATCAACGAACTACAAGTGCTGGCGAGGGTGTGGAGAAAGGGCCCCTAGTACACTGCTGGTGAGAATGCAGAGTGGGCAGCAACCATGGAAAGCAGTGTGGAGTTTCCTCAAAAGATTAAAAATGGAGCTGCTTTTTGACCCCATGATCCCACTTCTAGGAATATATCCTAAGAATCTTGAAACACAAATCAGAAAGAATATATGCGCCCCTATGTTCATAGCAGCACAGTTTACAATAGCTAAGATCTGGAAACAGCCAAGTGCCCCTCAGTAGATGAGTGGATAAAAAAGCTGTGGCACATTTACACCATGGAATACTACGCAGCTGTAAAGAAGAAGAATCGTGTATGGATGGAACTGGAGAATATTATGCTAAGTGAAATAAGCCAGGCAGTGAAAGACAAACATCACATGATCTCGCTTATACGTGGAATCTAAAGAACTTAATAAACTGATGAGCAGAATAGATTCAATGACATGGAAGCAAGGATCAGATGGATGAATCTCAGAGGGATGGAGGGGGGCGGGTGGGTGGAGGGGGAGAGAGTAACCAAAGAATTTATATGCACATATGCACAACCCAAGGACATGGACAATGGTGTGGAGAGGGACTGGGGGGGGGGGGTGGAATGGGTCATTGGGGAGAAAAAGGGACATCTGTAATAGTTTAAGCAAAAATTAAAAAAATAAATAAAAAGAAACATTCAAACCTTTAATGGAAGAAAATCTTCCTGAATTAGGACAGACTTGAACCTGAAGATCAGAAGTCTTATCACAGGGCAGGAGGTGTGTATGGGTGGTTGTGTGAGGGACAGGAAAATGAATATTCTGAAACAGGCCCATCAACAAGAAGCCATATCATAGTTAGATCATAAGGAATCCAAATTTTTGAGGGAAATATTAGTATGGTCTCAGCTTTTTCCAAAATAGCTTTTAATACTAAAATAGTAGAGTTGATGTACAAGTTTATGAAAAAAGTATTTCCAGGGTTTTATATTCTTAAATATAAAGTCACAAGTTATATCCTGAATTTTTCAAGATTTTAGAGGACACTTAATGAGGAATAGTGAAGTTATAAATGAAATAATGAAATGACTAATGAAAAACATTATATCTTTTTATATAGAGCACTAAAGTTAAATAATTAGAAATATTTTATATATAAAATGTCAATACTATAAATAGTGACAGTAAACTAATGATATAAAGTTTTAAAGTAAAGAAAATCAAAAGAAGTATAATTGCAAACATTTCTTCTCTTATCACAACAGGAAGCTGGTCACTAAATTATGGCTAAAATTAAAGTCAGAAAAGATCCTGACCTCTTGATGTTTTCATAATTGTTTTTTCCCCTTAACTCTAAGGGATCAAACTAGTATTACATTTTATTAAAACTAAGAAGCTCTTAATTATGAGCTGCATCATTATTTTACGTAGCACTAATAAAAAAAAAGACTGAATAAACTATAACACATTATTAAGTTGTCCTTGAAGGTAAGAACCATTCTGATTTCAAAGAACTTAAAATGTGAAAACTCCAGTACCTCTAATTGATGCAACACCATACATCTTTTGGTGAAAAAGCATTTATTGAAGGTCAAAAATTCCTTAATTCAACTTAATGTCTACACACACAGTGTATTATATTTATGTAACCTTTAAGTTTGAGATCTTTATTTAAGCAGAAAATAAAAGTAAGCATTATGTATATAATTTTTCTAATATTATAATAATTATATATGCACATAATTTACAACGTACTTTTTTTGTTAATCATGATTTTAAAGACCATCAAAATGTGCATGGTAATTCACAACTCCAAACATGTCCAAAACAGCCCTCTAACAGTCAAATACACAAATTTAAAACTTCCCCACTGGATTGTATTTTTGCATTGAATGTTCATAATAGGTGTAAAAAAATAAAAACTAGAATACATATTTATTGCAATACATTTTGTTTTAAGCCCTGTAAAGTATAGATGCTGCAACTTATTTTGTATGGAACTAATAATAATATTTGAAGCAGATAAACATTGATACATTCTCCTAAAAGATATGGCTAGAATATTCCACAAATATATTTGTTTCAATTTTGTAAAGCTATGTACAAAGAACTACAGAGTCAAATGAACGAGTTTTATTTCCCTTTCTTTCTTTTTGTCCATAGCACTACTTTAATGGAAAATGCTATCTTGTTATTGATTCATTTAGGCAGAAGTTTGTTATATGTATAATATATGATATATAATATATAGCTCTTATTAAACGTTTACATATCAGACATATAATGTGGCGTTTTCATACACTTCACCATTTATTCATCACAAAAACTACTCTTCATGGATGGAAATAATACAGTTTTAATAAGTAAAGTCTTAGAGTTCGATGCTTCTCCACGCCACTCATGGTTTGGCTCAAATTTGAACTTAATTATGTAGACTAAGGATTACTTGATCATTAGTTTATTGACTTGTGATTTAAATTGTATTAAAATTTATTATTACTTATAGAATCAATATTTCATAACACCTGTTGTCTAGAGGTCTTACTCCCAAGGGAGGAATAATGCCAGCCAGGGGCTATGTCCATTAAAATGGAAGGTCTTTCCTCCATGCTGGCCCTCCTCACAAAAACCAGTAACTTCGGTCTAATCACGAGAGAACCTCAGACGAATACATGTTGAGGACCATTCCACAAAATACCTGACCAGCACTCTTCAAAACCATTAAGTGAGTCTTCTAAGTCAATAAAACCAGGAGTCCGAGAAGCTGTCACAGCCAAGAGGAAGTTAAGGAGACGTGACAACCAAATGCAATGTAGTACACTGGACGGGGTCCTGGAAAGAGAAAGGGCCCGAGGGAAAATCCAGGGGCATTTGAGTCCAGTTGTTAATAGCAACATATCAATAGTGGTTCATTAGTTCTGACAAATGCACCCTGCTAATGTAAGCGGCTGTCAGGAGGGGACACTGGGTGGTATACAGAGACACTTTATACTATCTATGCAACTTTTCCACAAATGTCAAGGGACTCCAAGCTAAAAAGATTATTTTAATAGCAAATGGAAGATGGAGCTGACACTGGACAACATGCAGCTTCTCATGCTGAGGCCGGGGTTACTGTGTTGGCTGCAGAAATAAATCCTATCTCATCAAAGAAATAATTCCTATCTCACCGCTACTATGCGATGGGAGTGAGGAGGCATACATCTGGAACGTAAGATTTCCTCTGAGGCACCTCTTAGTGCTCCCCTTCCTGGATGACAGTCAGTGGAAAATGACAGGAATATAAAAGAGCCAGGACTGGCCCCTGGCTGCTCAGCACCTTCAGACGTGGAGATGGTGTGGCTGACCCCACCAGGCGGAGAAACACAGCCCGCCAAGGTGCTTGCAGATGGTGGAGAGAGTACAGGCAATGAAAGCGCAGCTGTAGAAGCTGTAACCATTGAACACCTTGGCAAGGAGGATTATAACAGTTACCAGTATCTCTTCCTTCTTGTGATATGAATATATTAGTATATGATTAACACATTTCCTCCCCTCTCCCATACATCTGTCACCTCGTGTAGAAATGTGAGTAGTAGGTCATCTTATATCTTAGTATTTAGGCTTCAGCATATTAAGGGATTGTAACTCAGCTAAAAGTGGAGTGAACTGCACCTACATGTATCTCCTTTAGGGAGCAGTCAGAATGTTTTCCTGTATGAAAAAAAAGCAGAAAAACTGCAGGTAAAGCATGATTTTTATTTACTTGAAAATTAAGTTTGCTTAAAAAGATGTGCACAGATGCCAAAACAAGAGGTTGACTGTGGTAGCATTGCGCTGTGTCAACTTAGCTTCGTTTCCCAGAATTCTCTTTATTGTATGTACTGGATTAGAGAAAGCTGTGCAAGATTTGAAGGCAAAGCCGCAGCGGCAGTCATTGCGGTGTAAAGATTACTGTGAGGCGCAGAGGTGATGTTACTCACGCACATCCTCTGATCTACTGGCTCATTAGTCCAACCAGGTGCTCTGCCTTCGGGTTCTCCACAGCCTGAGCCAGGCACCTGTGAGCACGTTGCCAGCTTTTTCTGTAGACCGTTTGCACTGTCAAGGTTGGAGGCACTGCCAGGCTAACACAGGTTCTCTTTTGTCCTTGAGGGTTTCGGTGTCCTCCTGGGTTTGAATTTGTCTTTGCTCTTCCCTGCTGCACAGCCAGCTGTTTTCCGGGACCCGCACCGTGGCCCCAGGCTCGCCACCACAGTGTGTAAGGATTAATCACCACAATCAATGCCCTATTTCATGTCACTGACAGTTCTGCTTCTCTGATCAAACCCTAAGTAATGTAAAAAGTAAAATGAAAACAAACAAAGTAAAGCTGTGGATTTGGCAGAAGTTCTGGCTGGCTCTAAGCATAGACTTGATGGATGAACCGGCATGGGAAGCCAGGAAACAAACATTAGGGACACTAATCACAAAGATAATTTGGAGAAGACGGTTGGTTTCTCCTTTCCCACCCCCCAGCGCTGCTTGAAGAAGCTGAGGTTAGCAAGTGTATTTGCATAAAAAGTAAAGCAGCTACCAGGGGCTGCAGATTCAAGGCGGTGACCCAGGAAGATGGTACCACCCCAAGGAATCGAGATGAAGATGCCAACTCCCCCCGTAGGCAGCACTGCCTGCCCCAATCTACTCAATTACAGGAAAGATCCTGTAATCAATCACACCTACACTCCAAGACAAATGAACACATTATCAAATTAAAAGAAAAGTAAAAAAGAAACACAACCCAAACCTCACTTATTACTTGAAGAAAAGCTGTAACCTGAAACAGTCATAAACCTTTAGCAACAGAATAATTACCACAGAACTGCTCAAGAGGAATCCCAGAACATTTAAAGATTGAAATAAATGTATTGAGAGACATTGATCGTGACCTAATTTCCACAAAAATACTGTTCTAAAAATAGGAAAAAAAAATTATGTCAAAGCTTAAAACGTTATTGTAAACAAATTAAGAATGCAAATGATATAATGCACAGAATGAAAAGCAGAGTGAAGAGGCCTAGCTTATCTACAAGGGACTAGGAATTGGATTCATAATGAAATCTTCATTAGCTGTGTTGAATGTGGGATGACAAAGCAACATCATGAAGATTTTGAGGGAAAATTAATTTGAAACTGGATTCCTCTGTCCCACCATTTTATAGATTTAAAAAAGACAAATGTAAACTTTTTTTTGATATTCGAAGGTTCATAAATTCTTACCAACTAGAAGATCTCACTAAAAGAATTATTTAAGAATAAATCATTTTAAGGAAATTTTAGTCTGAAAGAATTAGTAATGCTATAGTGACACTATTAGACTTAAGTATATATCTAAATAAGCATTGCTGTACTTTTTAAAAAATCTAAGATAGAATTTTAAGTAATCTCAAAATGGAAGAAGTAGGGGAGAAAAGAGAAACACACTAAGATTCTTTTCTCATTCAGAGATAAGATAATACAGTTAACTCCAGACTGTGCTTAAAATATATGTTTAAATGTGAGATGAAGTGAAACAGAAAATTTGTTCAAATCATGAAAAAAAAAAAAAAAAAAGGAAGCGGTAAACTAGAGAGTGTAACTAGAGAACATGAACTCAGGTAATGAAAATACAAATACAATCAGGCAAATCAATATTAATGATAAAAGTGAATTGGAGAGTATCTCAGTGGTTCAAGCAACCAAGCAAACACCTGTGCAATAGTTTATTGACAAGGCATAACATTTATTTTTTTTAATTTATGCTTACTGGTGAAAGTATTACAGAAGTCCCCAAATTTTCCCACATTGACCCCTTCCACCTCTCATTGCCCTGCCCCCAGGCCTACCACATTGTTGTCTGCGTCCATGGCTTATGCATATATACGGATTTACAAGTCAGAACATTTAAA
Source organism: Miniopterus natalensis (assembly GCF_054644295.1). NCBI lineage: Eukaryota > Metazoa > Chordata > Mammalia > Chiroptera > Miniopteridae > Miniopterus > Miniopterus natalensis. Next base: position 21,600,129 of record NC_142083.1, on the reverse strand, counting down.
GTAGAAATCCCTTGTTACGTATTTTAGCCAGTTCTTGCTGAGGTGACTTCACCATCTGCCCCGCAACCTGCTCCATTTCCCTACTTTAGCCCAAACTTTCTTTCAGTAATTTATGTCCAACATCATGGAAGAAAAAAAAAAATGTTGACATGCTCAAAAATCAATATGCATTTTACTGCTAGGCCAAGAATCATTGTACATAATTTTCTTTTACTTCAGTTATGCTGAAAATGTTATGTTAGCCTTATGGTATTAAAAAAAGAAAATACTTAAAATATTGCTATAGAGTCTTGAGAAGCACTGTTTTCCAAATATTAAAGATCACCATGCCTAAACTGTTGTTAAGACAAAACATATTTGTTTAAAAGAATATGTTTTAGATGTTACGAGAGAGGAATAAAATGATATTCTGGAAAATTCAATATCTGCTATTTTTCTCAGATGAAGCCACGGGGGATGTTGGAAGGAGGTTGAACTTAAGAAGGCAGAGACCCTGGTTCAGCTCCCTGCCTGGCTCCCACTGGTGGTGTGAACCATGGCAAGCTGCTTAACAGCTCTGGGAGTCAGCTTTCTCATCTGTATAACCCGGAGTGTTGCTATGAGGACTAGGGAAATAAGGCAAAATTGACGTATATAATGACAGTGGTTATTGCAAAATAGAAAGAGCTAATGATGTGGCAACTATAAAATATGGTTGATCAGTGGTTTATGATTTTTAAAAAATTCATTGACAGATTTTGGTATCAAGATACATTTATGGAAAAAGTCACACAGTTGTGAGATTGTTAAGGATATTGATTGAGCATAGGTTTGTGGAGGGAAGGCAAAATATGGTTGGCTTATAAAGAGCTGCATTTGAACAACCTGCCGCATCCTTTACCTACTGAGCTTATCTAGTGTAGGTGATGTAAGAAAGCAACCCATCCTTATGTAAGCAACTAATGTCAGTGAATATCTTCTATACTAAATGTGCAACCAGTTAAGAAATTTTACAAGCAGAAATAACAAGAAAAACATATCTTTAACACCTAAAAGTAAACCTTATAAAAATTACATGTAATAAAAATCATGAGCATCAGCTATTTAAGGTTAGATTTTTATATGTAATAGGAAAGATGATGCTAGCTGTAGACATATTTTCTATAAAAAATAGACTCAGTATAACAATATTTTAGACTTCCAAAAGAATACTTAGTGACGTATTCAAATGCTGCAGTAAAAATAAAGCCCATAGTTTTGTTTTTGTTTTTTAAAAAGATATATCTTTATTGATTTCAGAGAGAGGAAAGGAGAGGGAGAGAGAGAGACAGAAACATCAATGATGAGAGTCACTGATCGGCTGCCTCCTGCACTCCTCCGACTAGGGATCGAGCCCACAACCCGGGCATGTGCCCTGACCGGGAATCAAACAGCGATCTCCTGCATCCTAGGTGATGCTCAACCGCTGAGCCACGCCCAGCTGGGCAAAATCCATAGTTTTGAAAACTTTTCAATGGGGACTTTTCATCCCTAAGAATTGAAAACAGAGCATAACTTGAATTATACAAATATAAGGATTTTCCTCAATTTCATACAAAGTAATATATGAATAATCTAGGATTTATCATTCTCAGTTCTGCTAAATAAAATGTAATTCCATACATAGTGTAAATCCATGGCAGAAATAAATACCCCTTTTAACAGCTTCCTGCAGGTTAATTCCAAATTTGATCCCTAAATTACTGTTGGAAGAAATGACACATTTACATTATAAGTCATATATAATAGCAGATGAGTTAAAAAATTCTCATAAATATAAAACATTTGGTGCTACAGACATAATTGTATGCCTTGGATAAAAATTCTATAATAGATAATTATGGTCATGCACATGATACTTTCCTGCCTTTCCCACTCTGATTAGTACATTGCTCCTGTAGTTAGGAGTTTATTCAGAGTCCTCTCAGCCTCCACTGTCCCCGATGGATTTGAATGGTGTGCTACGGATGTTTTTTTAGTTACTCCAATAGGGTCAGATTTGCCTGGTTCTGTAGAAAAATTGCTTAGTCAAACTTTATGTAGTAGATATTTAAGGGCTTGGGAATAAAAATAGCTTCTCTTCAAACAGCCCTCCACTTACACACTCAGGTACATTAAGACAATATACCAGTTCCAAGCCTCACTTTATTTTTATGCAAAATGATTGCATAGTAATTATCTCTCTGAGGATTAACTAAGATAGCATATGTATGTGAATTTTCCTACAAAATATAAGCCGGATTTTCTTCTTTGCTTAAAATGTGTTTTAGACTCTGTCTGAGGCTCTGAGAATTTTTAAGAAACTACTGCTCATGAAGCTCATTGTGCTCTGCACAAAAAGAATAGGTGAAGCCCCATATTATTCCGGTGGTCCTGCTTTCTTGCCTGGGGTCCCCCCGGTTGATCCTTCCCGTCTCCCTCTCCCTCTCCCTCAGGTGTCCTATTTCTCTCTCCCTCAGGTGTCCTGGTCTCTGGCTCTTCACTCCCTGCCCCTTCAGAAGGCTTTGCATTTTCAAGGCTTTAGCCTGGAAATGTTAATAGACTAAATGTTTTCTCATCCCCAGAATTTTCTTTTAAAATCTGGTATTATATATCCAATACCCTATTTGACACCTGAAGTTAGGTAAGTCACAGAGAGTTACATTTTCAGAAGCCTTGATATTTCTCCCTGCTCAGGGTTTTCCTTATACTTTCCCATTTCAGCAAATGACACTGTCACCTGGCTTGACACGGAAACTGCCCCTGCCTCATTTCTTCTGATTCTTTGAGCACCCACATCACGACCACCAGCCAGTCAGACCATCTTCTCCCAAAATTATATCTGGAATATTTTTGTTTATCAGCACCTTCTGCTGTTACAACTTGAATACAAACCAGTGTCCTGCCTCGTCTTTGGGATTGAGGGAGCTTCCTGTTTTTATTCTGCGATGGTTCTTCTCAACTGTAAATTACTTTCTTCACATTACATAATTGTCTGTTTATTTGCTTGTCAAAAATGTGTCATGTCTACTAGACTGACTACAGGGCAAAAGAAAGCAGGAGCTTGGGTTGCTTTACTGATTAGTGAATATCCAGTCTCCATTTCACTCCTTAGTTCTTCGTAGGCTTGCAACATACATTTGATAATGTATAGATGAATTAGGATGGGAAATAATTTGAGTAAATGCTTTGAAACTATTCTTTATGTAATTCCTTCATGTGAAAGTCCCAGGAATCCCTGAGATAGATTTAATTTTGATGTAATTGATTGGGCCAGGTGCAGCTGGGCATAGGAGCCAAAGTTGAAAATGACTGTCATGATGGTTTTCCAGAAAAACACAATCCCTCATCAAAAATGACGAGGCATTGCCTACTGAGGTATTTTGAGATTTAGGATGCAGTCATCTACCAGACACTGTGACCAGTTCACTGACCCACTACATGAGCAGCAGGACCAAGGGAAGAAAAAATTAATCTACAGAGAGATAATGTCGTATTACTGAGGCCTTTTATAGATGGTAAAGTCAGACAGAACAATAAAGCCTGGGAATAAAGCAGAGGCATAACACAGGCCACAGCTCTTTACAACTTTATGTACCTTGGATGTGGAATTCAGCTGGCCTTGACAAGGGAACATTCTGCCAGTAGTTCTGATCACCTCCACAACTGACTGCATTTGTCCTTTGGAGGCCAGCACATTAAGATACTCCTCAGCAACTACACCAAATAGCTTTTGAGTTCTGTAACTTCATCAAGACAACAGTTTGAGAGGAGAGATGCTGGTCACACAGTGGAATGCACTGTATGATTTTTTTCTAAGCAGTTAATAAATAAAACATAGGCAGGATAAATGTGAGAGCAAACGGTTCCACGAATATAGAGATTTGTCGGAACTTCTGAGCAGGTTTGGCTATGGAAAGTTTCTCACCTGGGTCTCTCTGGATTTTTCTGAACTCTCACATTCATGATTCAATAAAATGTCAATATTTCTCTGCTTCCAAAGCTAGTTCACTGTCTACATTGATTTACACAAATAATTTTGTCAGCACTTTATACTAATTATAACATAACTGTACTAATGGTATGAGGCTTTTTTTCTCTGCTGTATCATTCTGTGTAATATCAGAACCTAGGAGGTGTGATCATCTTCTAGTGTGTGTTCTACAAAATTCTCACTGTGACTGATTGAAATGGTTTCTCTCTCCTCCTCTTTGTATTAATGAAGAGTAGTTGAGTAGTTCTGTCATCCTGAGAAAAGAGACTGACCTCTTGCTTGTCAGCTAGCAGAAAAGGATCTGTTGTACTTTACAGAACTCAAGATAATATTCCTTTGTATGTTACACTATTATATCTTTGCAGTGATAACCTAAACTTTAACACTAGCTCTCATTATTGCACTTTTTATTTATTTACTTTTTAATTTATCTTTATTGTTGAAAGTATTACGGGTGTCCCATTTTTTCCCCCATTGACCCCTTTCACCTCGCTCCCACCCCCTCCCCAGGCCTTTACCCAATTATTTTCTGTGTCCATAGGTTATGTCTATATGCATATAACTTCTTTGGTTAATCTCTTCCCATCCCACCCTCACCCCCTTCCCTCTTCCCTCTGAGATACAACCGTCTGTTGCATGCTTCAATGTCTCTGGGTCTATTGTGTTTGTCAGATTCTTTTGTTCATTAGTTCCTTCTTAAAGAAGACCCTTCGACATTTCATGTAATACTGGTTTGGTGGTGATGAACTCCTTTAGCTGTTTCTTATCTGTGAAGCTCTTTATCTCACCTTCAGTTCTAAATGATAGCTTTGCTGGTTAGAGTCATCTTGGTTGTAGGTCCTTGCTTTGCATCACTTTGAATATTTCTTGCCACTCCCTTCTGGCCTGCAAAGTTTCTGTTGAGAAATCAGCTGACAGTCGTATGGGTGCTCCCTTGAAGGTAACTAACTGCTTTTCTCTTGCTGCTTTTAAGATTCTCTCTTTGTCTTTAACCTTAGGCATTTTATTTATGATGTGTCTTGCTGTGGGCCTCTTTGGGTTCCTCTTGTTTGAGACTTTCTGTGCTTCCTGGACTTGTAAGTCTGTTTTTTTCACCGGGTAGGGGAAGTTTTGTGTCATTATTTTTTCAAATAGGTTTTCAATTTCTTGCTGTCTTTCTTCACCTTCTGGCACCCCAATAATACAAATGTTGGGCCACTTGAAGTGTCCCAGAGACTCCTATGCTACCTTCATATTTCTGGATTCTTTTTTCTTTTTGCTCTTCTGATTGGGTGTTTTTTGTTTCCTCATGTTCCAAATTGCTGATTTGATTCTCAGTGTCCTCTACTCTACTGTTGATTCCCTGTAAATTATTCTTCATTTCAGTTTGTGTAACTTTCCTTTCTGACTGGTACTTTATTATGTCATTGATGATCTCACTAGTTTCCTTAGTCTTACTAAGATCTTAAGCATCCTTATAACCATTATTCTGAGCTCTGTATCTGTTAGCTTGCTTGGATATATTTAATTTAGTTCATTTTCTGGAGATTTATTCTGTTCTTCCCTTTGTGACATGTTTCTTTGCCTCCACATTTTGTCTGCTTCCAGGTTTTTGTTTCTATGTATTAGGTAGAGCTACTATGTCTCCTGGAATTTGTATAGTGTCTTTGTGCAATAGGTGTCTTGTAGGGTCCAGTGGCTTAGCCTCCCCAGTCACCTGAGCTGGGCCTTCAAAGTGTTCCCCTATGTGGGCTGTGTGCTCTGACCTGTTGTAGTTAAGCCTTGGTTGCTGTTGGCATCACTGAGAGGAATTGACCCCCAGGCCAATGGCTGTGAGGACCAGCTGCAGCTATAGCCAAAGAGCTGCTGTGCTGGAGATACCCCTATGGAGCAGGATTTTCTTCAGTGGAGCTTTGGTGTTCACTGAGTGCTCCCCTTGAGTGAATCACTCATGGATGTAGTAGGGTTGTAATCCCGCGTGAGGCCAAAGGTGTGAATCAGGTGCTGGAGAATCAGAGAAGGTGTGTGCCTGCTGGCTCTGTCGGGGGCGGGCTCACCAAAGGAGCAATGGCCTCTGCTAGCTTTTCTGCCTGGGAGAATGCTGCCCCTCCAGCTCTCGCCCAGATTTCAAGCAAGTTAGTTCCCCCCCGAATGTTCCAAGTTCCTTTCAAGCTGCTGCCCAGTGCTGGAGCTCAGAGGAAGCGCACCTGAGTCCATGCTCAGGCTCTTTACGAGGAGCTGCCTGAGACTCCCGCACCCTCCGTGACCCTCAGGGACTGTCCCGGCTGGTTTTCACAGCCCGAAGTTGTGGGACTTCTCTTCCTAGCCCTGGAACCCTGGGCTGGGAGCTCGATGTGGGGCTGGGAACTCGATGTGGGGCTGGGACCCCTCACTCCTCTGGGAAACTGCCACTGAGATATCCTCCAGGTTTTAAACCGCAGCACTGGGGGTGGGCCTGTGGCTGAGTCTCTGAGATTCAGCCCCGATCCACCCGCATCTCCGCCCCTCCTCCCGGTCTCGGTGCTTCTTCAGCTCCCTGGTTGTGGGGCTTCTGTTCAGCCAGATCTCAGGAGGCTCTGAGTGACGGTTGTTTTGTAGTTTAGTTGTGATTTTGATGTGGTTGTGGGAGGTGGTGGGTATGTGGTTACCTGCGCCGCCATCCTGGTCAATCTCATTATTGCTCTTTATTATATGAGTAAGAGAATTAAATTATATATGTTGGATTACAAAGCTAAAGATATTTTGGAATGTCAAAATAGCTAAAGGTTTAGCAATATTTATTGAACTATATTAGCTAACAAACAGTTGTGGATATTAAAGTTTTATGTTAAAACTTTGTATACTTTAAATATAATTATGCAAACGTAAGAAAACAAATTACTTTTTGCTTCTTTTCTTCTAAAATGAACTAATAAGTTTTTCCTAGAAAAAAAAGAATGAATTAACTGCTAAAGAAGTTGGAGGTAGGTATAGTAAATTCTATGTAAAATGATCCTTATAGCTACCTACAAATCAGGAGTAGTAGGTGACCCAAGGCACGCTTTGTACCAAAGAAAAAATGGCACCACTTCTGTAGTTGTAACCAACAGTTGATTCTCATGCATGTTTGCAGTGCACTAAATATGTTTAATATATACGTATATATTATAAACTTAGAAAAATATACACATATATGTATATAATGCAAACATATGTGTATAAACACAAATTATTACCTTACATAAAGAAGTTGTTGAATGTTAAGTTGTTATCAAAATAATAAGTTTCCTGGACAACTTTAAAAATACTCCAAATAAGAATTTGATATTTATAGCAATATAATTATATATTTGCATATGATATATACATATTATAATTAAAATTATATATTGAATAGATGCTAATCTATATACTCAAATACAATAATGGGGTGATTGGAATTATGGAATTAATACATAGAAATTTGTGATCCTGAATTCATTGAGTTTATTCCATTTCTTTAATTCTTGTAAGATAATGTAGATGAATCTTGGAGTCACAGTGATGAACCAAATCCAGACATTGTTCTTGTGGATAAAGTATATAAACTTAATTGTGGCAGTACATTGATCCCTCAACAAAATATACTGTTATTATTACATATCAAGATAAAAATCTCAGCCCAGCCAGGCGTGCTCAGTGGTTGAGCATAGACCTAGGATCCAGGCGATCAGGGTTTGATTCCGGTCAAGGCACATCCTGGGTTGCAAGCTCGATCCCCAGTTAGGGGCGTGCAGGAGGCAGCCGATCCATGACTCTCTCATCATTGATGTTTCTATCTCTCCCCCTCCTGTCCTCTCTCTGAAATCAATAAAGATATATTAAAAAAAAAAAAATCTCAATTCTCAATTTAATGGACATGTTATACATGACTCTACCCAATTCTATACACAAAAGAAATACAAACAATTCTCACTGATTTGATGGATAATGTATGCTCCTTCTGAACTAAAAATTTGTCAGGCTGAAAATATTTATTGCTTTGAGTTTGAGGGTGAAAAGGAAAAGGAAATTCATGGATCAAGATTGTATCTTATTCAGTACTCATCATGCTACCAAATACACAAATAAAATGTGTATTTAGAACTAGACTGTGCACCCTCCTATTACTGGTTCAGGATAGATATGCCTTCAACTTATGGTAAACCTTTCAGTTTCAATACTATGCAGACTATCACATACATCTTGAAAGAAATCTCCATGGCCGGCCCTCCTTCAAATATTTCTGGATTTTCAAATGTGGAGCTTTTGCTGAGGTCCTCACCTCCCAATATGTTTAATTAGCTTTCCTTGTGCATTGAGACCTACAAGTATCTTTCAAAATTCAAAGCTAAAGTTAGAAACTTAATTTCAAATGATATCAAAACCTGGCTTGTGAAATGAAATGCTTGAGAAACTGTAGGCAAATTACATGTTAAATAATAGGCATCTGTCAACGTTTCAGCCTTTTAAAAACATTTTTATTGCAAGTTTTTGAAATTAAAGCAGATAACTCTGAATTTTCATTTTCATAGAGTATGAAAAGGAAAATTGAACCTTGAGTTAAACATTAAATTCAAAAATGGTCTTGTCTTTTTCTTTGATACATAGGTATTATCATGTATTCTGCACCAAATAACATGCCTGCATTTAATACTTACAGCATTTTTACCTTGATAAGTATGAGATAAATGCATTCAGGTTAAAGTTGAAACTATACATAAAGAGAGGACTCCAAAAAATTCATCTCTGATTATGTTTTAGAGCCTTTGCTTGACTCGAGAATAATCTTTTTCCTGTACCTAGTAACATTTATTCACCAGTAACATATCCTTCACACATTCGCAAGCATGTGTAATTTCAGAGAAAAAATATTGCTTAAGATATAGTTATATAAAAACATTTTCTTTGAAATTCTAATTTAACTGGGCATCCTGTAACTTTGTTTGCTTAATCTGACAACTTTATGATAGAGAAACTTTGGAAGCACTGTAACTATTCATCAATGGTATATTTTCATATAACAAATAATTATATAACACAATCCAGGTCTGGAACCATTTGAAGTACTTTCTAAATTTCTCTGATAAATATCTTGCATAAATAATCCTTTTTTGGTGTCTACTTTTTGGACAATCCAAACGAATACAGCATCTACTGGTTTAGGTAGTCCAGAATGTTGCTAGTGACAGATGTGATGTTAGTGACCCTTCTTAAGCTATGAATTGACTATGGATCTACACACAAGCCTTGGAAATCTTGGGCAATACAATCCTGTCTTGTAAAGTAGTGGTATTTTTTAAAATTACTTTTCCTAGTAATAATGATTTCAACACTAGGGAAATAAACTGGAATTAGTAGAGCATATCTGTACAAGACTTGGTCATTCTCCCAGTGATTTATATAGTATATGTCATATGCTTTGAGGTTCCTGTCATAAGGTATTATGCATATGATCTCTGCCAACCACCTCGGATAAAAGTAAGAAACAGGAACGCAAAGGCAAAAGCCACAAACAGGTTTTGTTGACACTGCTTGGATATCTATAGACTTCCAACATTAGGGGGCAGTAAGGCGGTGCCATTCATTGCTACACAGACATTTGAAATAATCAAAGGGAAGTGATTTCACCAGCTAATGACCGAAAAGCTATTTTGATGAGCTTTAGTTTAATTATTATTTGATGCTATCTGATGTTGAAAACTTTTAAAGGTTAGAAAAAATTAAAAGTAATATTCTGAATGGTTCTATCACTTAAAACTATAAGGTTTTATTTGATAATTTACAAGATAACATTAATTGATTTGCAGCTTTGGAGGAAGCACTCTTTGATCTTTGACCAAGAATTAACATAATGTACATGTTTACTTTTAATAAGCCATGTTTTCTTTAGTTATACATTTCAATTAGATGACATTCTAGAAAACAGGATATCAGGGAGATGTCTGTACTCCCATGTTTATTGCAGCATTACTCACAAAGCTCAACATATGAAAACAACCTAAGTGTCCGTCAATGGAAGGAAGTAGTAGTTCATCTAAGAAGAACTTGCCCATTGATCATCCAAGGACAGATTGCTGGATTGATTAAGATTCCAGAAAGCTCTGAAAACCATTGAATGTGTCCATTTGTCCTAAGAACTTTGCTTCTAATGCTCCCTGTTCCCCAAATTGGTAAAATCACCAACGCAGGACTTCAGGTTTGAAGTCCAGGAGTCCCAGCTGACATCTCCATTTTCGCTCATGATTCTTCCACATCCTCAACATGTCTCACTTTTATTCACTTGTTTACCGCCCATGCAGAAGGCTCCTTCAACTCCAATCAGGGCAGTCCACTGGCTTCTTTCAAAGTGCTTAAGACAGAGCTATTGGAAGGCCTTTTAAAAAGTCGAATTTTCATGCTATTACTTTACCAAAAAAAACCCACACCAAAACAGAGCAAAATGAAACAAGCAGGAAAAAACAACAGCAACCCCAGAACAGGTGAATATGTACAATAGTAATAATACATTAAAACATGTAATTTTCTCACAATAATTTCTATCTCATGCTACTCAAAGTGTGGACCATGGACTATTTCTGGTCCTCAAAATATTTATTAATGATCCAAACTAGGTAGGTATATCAAAATTAAGTGTAAGATTTTAGTAATTATACAGCAAATTGATGCTACCATGGCAATTTAATTTAATTTTGCTTCAGTATCTTTCTGGAAAATTAGAAAAAGACAGTATTTCATCAAAAATATTTTAAGAAGCATTGCCTCGCTTAGAGAACTACTAAAATTATTGTTAGAATATATTGAAATGTGCTAATGTAATAGTTTACTATGTTTTAAAAGCTAGCTATTCAGTAAATATTCACTGTGACTCACATTCTCATATTGCACGTAGCAATATTAACAGCCGTGAGTGTCCCATTTTTGAAAATAGAGAAAAACTAGTTACCCACTAGTCAGGTAAGAATTCCCAAAGTGTATCGGAGATAGGCTTCTATAATGTTTACGTTTCCTTGCAGTTTGAGCTTTTTATGTACCAAAAGACCAGGTCTAGGCAGGATTGTCATTGCTTTTTCTTACATTTCTTCTTAAATGACAAAATGGGCTTTCTGTGACTTAGATGCATTTACATGGTAACTGCATACTTAAGCTTCAAAGATAGGACAGAATTATGTGGTTTCTTTTGTTTGCTTGGTTTGTTTTTCCAGTAAAGACATTCATGGTTTGACATTTCTGTTTGTTCTCCATATAGTGATCCAACTGTTTTCACTCTTCTAATGAGAAAACCCATAGGTGAGATCGTTAGGTTAGCTTGATTTGTAATATAGATGACCGTTCGCTGGGAGCAAGAATTGGCATGAGTCAGGGAACCAGTTATTTCACTCTCAATGGAAATTTCTGACCTCTAATAAGAAAATCTACATTTAACCAGTGTTTCTTGGGAATAATTTAAAATAGGTTTCACCTTTGGATTATTGTTTTCCAGAGGCTTATATCTCCCCATTACATGCTTCTCATTTTATTCCAAATTACTATTGTTGCTTCAAGCTTCAATGCATTTGTTTTTTCTTACTGTTTTTAAAATGAATCCAGCCCTTGCCGTCTGTACCAGGATCAATAATGAAATACATAATCACTGTGCTGCTTTATATTGCCCCAAAGGGATTTTTTCCTGATTAAAAATTAAAGGTAACAATAATAGTTTTAATAGTTTTCTTTGAATAAAATAGTTTTCTGTATTAGATCTCACTCATAATGAGTAAGCGTGGCTAGTAACTGTTATAAATGAACTACTTTATAATAATTGAAATAGCAGGGAGGTTTAGAGGGCTACACTTAGGTTACATGTTCACAAGAGGGTCAAACTTTACATGCAACAAAGTTTTTATGTATGGATTTAAACTGTGTATCTGCGTATATCTGTGAATTGATGAGAAATGTTTATGGGCATCGCTTGTGTGCACAGGACAGCAGAAGGCTTGCTGGGGGGCATAAGTTATGGGAGGCATCGCCTAACGTTCTTAATTTGTAAGATGAGAAAGATTTGTATTCAAATGAAAATGGATTGTGCTGGTGGTGTACTAACGCTGTGCTGAGAAAATGCATGTTATTCAGCATTTACAGAAGGGAAAAGTCACCGTGAGGATGGTTAGGAAAGTTTTCGTAGAGGAAAGGGCTTTGAAGAGAGAGTAAAATAATAAAGAAGTTTCAGTCAAATGAAAATTTTGGAATCGGTATCAGCAAGGGAATGCCTCACATACTGGATAACAGGGAGTAGCTTTTGTGATGCCTCTGTGGACTCACTCTACCCTTTCAATAAAACAAAATATATGCAAATAAAAAATAAAAACAGAAGTGTCAAATCTGACTTTGGTAATTACCAACTTGACTTCAAATTTTGATTGGTAACGTTTGTTAGGATAATAAAAGTAACTATAACTTACTGTTTACTAGAAGGTTATAGCAAAATCTAATGTATTCCGCACCAAGTCTCTAGGTTTGACGTTGTTACATCTATTACGGTCTTTCTTTCTTGTGCCTACGAAGGTGATCAATTTGGTTACTTTATGAACATGGGCACTGAAATAGCTTTTTACTCATCTTGCAAAATGCTAAGTATTTTTTGACACAATATGTTATAACAGTAACAGAGTCAATAGAGGTGATATTGTGGGGTTGAGGGAAATTACTAAAGAAAATGCTGACAGTGGTTGCTCTGGATGAGTTACACTGTTAAAGAAATGTAGTGCATGTAGATGTGACTGTGTGTCACCTGCTGAATATTAAACAGCTATATTGACGATGCCAAGGTTTTGAATGGCTGCAAAGCACATGTTTCTGTAAAACTGAGGTTCTATGTTCCCAGTTTGCAATTATGATTGGTAAGCCAGGAATCTGAAAATGAGCGCTACGCCGCCATTGTGAGTCTAGGATGTAAATATTCCAGTACTCAGGCTAATGAAAATGTGTAAGTGTATGGAAAATGCATAAACTTTTGTTTGTCTTTGGAAATTATTATATGGCCTTTTGGCAGCAGATTTACCTACCACAGAGCTTTTTGGTAATGTTTAACATATTTTATATTTCCTCTCATTATTCACTTGGTGAAGCCAAGAAAGTCTCTAAGTAGAAGTCTGAGAGGCTAAAAGAATCCAAACTTGGATGCAACTTTTACTACAGACATGAGAGGGGGAAATGCACAGATGAGTAATTAGAGAAGTGAGAATTTACTCTCTGTGCATATTAATATAATGCTTGACAGGCCAGAAATTCATCTAGTTTTGTAGAAGAGTCAAGAAGTATTTTTGAATTCCCATCCACTCCTCAGCCTTGTATCCTCTTTGATTTTGCTCTCCAAAAATAATTTCAAACTTTTAAAATTTAATGTTAAGTTTTGAAAATGACCACATTGGAATTCCAGTCACTTGCGGGCAAGGTATTAGAATGAATCTTTCATTTCTCCAAAGCACAGTTCATGTAATTTGTGCTAATAGCAGTTTAGTTGCTCTGAATACTATCATTTTGTGTTGTGTTGATATTTTAGAAATACAGCTTAATTTTTAAAAAATATATACTTATATTGATTTTTCTTTTTCTTTATTTCTTTATTGTTGAAAGTATTAAAGATGCCCCCCATTGATCCCCTCCACCCAGCGTCCACCCTTGCCACCCTTAGGCCTTCTCCACACTATTGTCTGTGTCCGTAGGTCATGTATATATGCATCTAAGTTCTTTGAGTAATCTCCCCCCACACACTCCCCCCACACACTCCCCACCCCAGCCTTCCTTCTGAAATTTGCCTCACTGCTCCATGGTTCTATATCTCTGTACCTATCTTGTTCATCAGTTTATTTTGTTCATTAGATTCTACATATCACTTAGCATAATCCTCTCCAGGTCCAATCATACTGTCCCAACGGGTACAAGATCCTTCTTCTTTACAGCTGCGTAGTACTCCATGGTATAAATGTCCCACAGCTTTTCTATCCACTCACCTACTGATGGGCACTTGGGCTGTTTCCAGATCTTAGCTAATGTAAACTGTGCTACTATGAATGTAGGGGTGCATAAGTTCTTTCTAATTGGTGCTTTGGGTTTCTTAGGATATATTCCTAGAAGTGGGATCACTGGGTCAAATGGAAGCTCCATTTTTAATTTTTTGAGGGAACTCCATACTGTTTTCCACAGTGGCTGCACCAGTCTGCATTCCCACCAGCAGTGCACTAGGGTGCCTTTTCTCCACACCCTCGACAGCACTTGAAATACAACTTTTTAAAAGTAATCTTTTTTACTGCTGGGCAAATGTAACTCTAAGAGCATTTATTTATTAGGGGCATGACTCCAATTCAATTAACAGAATTGTGGTTTTTTGCTTGTTTAAGAACCATAATAATATTACTTTTAATATTCATAACTTTGGTCTTACTTTGCAATATCTTAAGTCACTTTGGCTTATAACAAAGTTAAAGGGAATAATCAAGGGCCTGATGACCCTGGTTCAACTCTAGTCTCCACTACTTATTAACTGTATAACCTCTGGAAAGCTACTTGGTTTCTCAAAAAGAATGTTGACCTATTTATCAAATGAGATGAAAATGACCTTTAACTATCTTTCATGACTATAAACTAGATCATAATGTATGACAATGCATGCACAATTCTGCTCATAGCTGTAAGCCATATCACAAATTTAAGGTAATTTTAATTCTGACTACATATGAAGTTTACATGACACATGATAAAATAATTATAATCTAAGCCATAGATTTGCTCTAAAGTAATGTGTCTTTTAGAACTTATTAATCACATAAAATAATCTTGATAATTTTCCAGATGCTTTAAGTGATTAAACACATAGCAAACACACATTCCTGTGCACGTGCCCATGCGAGCACACACACTCACACACACACCCCACACACACCATATTATCATTACCATGAAGCAATTTACAATCCAGATACAAGTGAAGGGTTAACAGCCACATAGGGTCTGTACAGAATCCTATATATTTCATCTTAACTTGTTTGGCATATCCAGACTGTACATGCTAAGGGATTTCAAGGTAGAGGACGTTTCTGTGGGTGGAAGACTGTGTCAAGCAATGATATGGAAATCTTTGAACAACAGTCCTGAGTGGTTTAAGTTTGCAATTCAATCCGGGCCTCTCTATACTACCACTTACGCTATCTGCTCTCCAAACTCTCTACTCTCAAGGCTACCCTTGCCTGGAGCACCTTCCCTCTGATAAATCAGTCTTTCTCAAGAGGGCCCCGTGACTCGCTTTCTTGCATGATCCCCATCTCTGTTCATATGTTCCTTGTGCATGTGGCCTTCCCAGACCACCCTGGATAAAACAGCTGTCCTGCCTCGACCCAACCACACTCTCTGGGTCTTACTCACCTCCTTGTTTTCATAGCCCTGATCACTCAATCACTATATGCTGCATGGTTCTGCCAGCATTTGAGGTGGGTGTTATTGTCTTCAGATCAAGGTACTGAGAAATAGGGATACTAAGGGACACATTCAGCAATGGAGCTAAGATTTGAGGCTTTTCAGACATATTCCAGAGCTTTGTAACTTATACACCTTTTCTAGCTAATGTCAGTGGGCACATTGGCCTGACTAGTTTCACCTATAAGCAACATTTCTAATTGTATATCTTTAAGTGAGAAAAATCACAGCTAATAATTTGATTCTTTCTAGCTAATAATTTTAATTCTTTATACCTCATGTTTGAGAAGACAGCTCAAATTTTAACTTCACATTTCAACATTTTCTGTCCCTCCACATATTGAGTTGCTCACCTGTCACTTAGAAAAGTAAGTAGAAAAGGTCAGTGGTTGAAAGAGTGGACTGTGAAGCCAGAAACCAGGGTGGAAAGTCCTTGTGTTCTTGGGGTGAGGACATTGGAAAATTCACTTAATCCCTGGGCCTGAATTTCATCTGTAAGAGAATATTAATTCTACTGGATTGTGAAGATACAGTAAATCAATATATATAAACCCTTAGCCTTATTTTACATGAGCACAATATACAGTGTAACAATAAGAGTGTATTGCTTTGTACCATATGTATTTGAGGTATTTTTAAATTGCTTTTATTTTAGAAGAATTTTAGATTTACATAAAAGTGGCAAAGACAGTAAAGAGATTTTCTATATATGTCCCACCCAACTTCCTTTAGTGTGAACCTTTCATATAACCATGGTCCTTAGAGAGTGGATTATTGATTGTTGTGGACTCAGGCATGTCTGGAGGGGGGCCTCTAAGGAGTTAATAGCTAAAAGCATGCAAAGTTTATTTTGAGGTGATAAAAATGTTCTAATATTGACTGTGGTGATGTTTGCACACCCTTGTGGATGTACTAAAATTTTAATTGTGACTTTATTTTTTTTAAGTATATTTTTCTTGATTTCAGAGAGAGAGGAAAGGAGAGGGAAAGAGAGAGAGAAACATCAGTGATGAGAGAGTCATTGGTTGGCTGCCTCCTGCAGGCCCCCTGCTGGGGATGGAGCCTGAAACCAGGGCATGTGCCCTGACTGGAAATTGAACCTCCATCTCTGGATCTTAGGTCGATGCTCAACCACTGAGCCATGTTGGCCAGGCTAATTGTGACTTTAAATGGGTGAACTGTATCTCAATAATGCTATTTAAAAAATAAGTAGTTTCTCCTGAACTAAATTTAAATATCGAACTATATGATCAGATCTGGTATCGTATCTTGGATTCAGACAGGGCAGCGTTGCTGTTGGGTCACAGAGAACCTGAACACATGATGGGGAGTAGGAGGGGGAGTGCCTAGAAAGTAAGGATATTTATAGATGTCCACAGTTTAGGAAAGTGATTAATGTTCCTCAGTAGTATTACAACATTAGCGAAAGGTTAGATGGGATGGTGGATTTTCTGAATCCCAGCCACCAGGCAGGTGATGCCTGGAAGTGGGCTCATAGGTAAGCCATCTGCCTGCCAGACGGGGGTTCCAGGAAGAACCTTTGTCTTCAGGCAGAAGAAACCCGAAGAGTTTGAGCAGTTTTTTTTTGAAGGAGAGATTTGGTTTTAGCTGTGTATTTGAATGAGAAATGAAAATTTGGTCCTGAGGCTAAAGTTGAGTCATGTATACAGGGATTTGCCAAGTGAGAAAAGACCTTAACATTTACTGAGCACTTGCTCCGTTCAGACATGTGCTCACAGAAGAAAAAGGTCAGGCTCAGCTATTTAGGTCCCAGACATTTGCCATTATAGACTGGTATTGACAGAGGAAGGGGTCAAGGAATTAATAGATAATGTGAGACCCTCTTACTATAATTAGATATAAACTTGTTAAGATTTATTAGAGATTAGGAGACGTGTGTTAGGGGGATAAAGGAATTAGTCAAAATTGCTTGCTTATAAACCCATTTGTAATATTAACAATACTTTCTTAAAAGAAATTATTTTAAAATCGTACAAAAAACCACATTTCTAGTTATGATGTATTTTAGTTTTCTGGAGCCAATTTTAATGAGTGTATATGGGGTTGAGGGGCAGGAGGCTTCCCCACATCACCAGCAAATAATCCTCAGACACCAGCGGGGTGTCCTGTAGTTCAGCTCAATCTCTGCTTGGAGATAACATCATGTTCCATAGCTTACGGGTTCAGTCCCATTAGGCTGTCCTTTGCCCCCACCTTCGGGTGCCAGTGCCAAGCCCAGGCTGTTACCTGTAGTTCTGACAGAATGGCTCTGAATTATGAATTAGAGGTTCCTGTGATTCCCTCTTTGGATTCAATTAATTTGCTAGAAAAGCTCACAGAACTCAGAGAAAAAATTTACTTACTGGATTACCAATTGATTATAAAAGGATTTGATAAAGGATACAAAGGAACATCCAGATAGAAAAATGCATAAAGCTAGAGGGAGGGGCTTGGAGCTCCCCTGCTTCTCAGTGTGGGCCAGTGTGAAACCCAGTCCTTTTGGGTTCTTATGGACGCTTCATTACATAGGATGCTTGTTTAAATCATCACCCATTGGCAATTTGTTCAGCCTCTAGCCTCTTTCCTCTCCTGAGTGAGCTGGGTTGGGACTGAGAGGTCACATTTTTGCTTCTCCTGACAACCAGCCCCCATCCTCATGTGTGGTCCAAAAGTCACCAAAATGGGTAAATCATTCTAATAATTAAAATTTTGAGTCACGTCCTTGTGAGAAGGAATGTACTTCATATGATTGATGTATTATTATGTGGAAAATAGAAACATAGTTATAGAATAAAATTTGGTATAGAATTAAGAGTTCTTTCTTTCAAGAGATATTAATGATAATAAAATAATGCTCCAGCACCTGAAAATGGCCAGCACCTGATGAGCTTTTCCATGAGTAAGTATTTTCACAAAAAGTGAGTAAACTGAATGGATCCTCAGGAATGAAATACTGTGACTTCAATAATTATTTAGGAGGGTACTTTTGTATCCCACAAGCAACACTTTAAATTCAAACAAAATTATGAATTGGTCTTCCTGAGTTTTAGCATTTTCCCCCTTATTTGAGGCAAGATAATTACTTTTAAAATATATATATATATGTATCTTTATTGATTTCAGAGAGAGGAAGGGAGAGGGAGAGAGAGTGATAAAACCATCAAGGATGAGTCATTGATCAGCTGCCTCCTGCACACCCCCTACTGGGGATGGAGCCTGAAACCTGGGCATGTGCCCTGACCGGGGAATTGAACTTTGATTTCCTGGATCATAGGTCGATGCTTAACTGCTAAGCCACGCTGGCTGGAAAGATAATTACTTTTGAAAAAAGTCAAGTAATTTTAGTGTTAGACTTCTAACCTAAACTCAGTTATGCAGAATATTGCTAAGAAGGTAAGAAAGATGGAACTTGCCAAATTTTGTTTCATTTTCAATTACCTCTATATCTCAAAGCATCATATACAAAAAACACGATTACTTTCTGTGTTTGGTAAGATTATATTTCTGATCTGATACAATGAAAGATTTTTTTGGACATTTTACCTTTTGATACCTAAATGAACTTGGCTGTTTCACTAATTAGCAGCATGGCACAAAACAACTGATTTAATTTTAATTATGGGTTAGGACTTTCTTCTTATGTGTGTCAGTTTTGAACTTTATAATTATAAAATGTGCAGGTATGGTGAGAAAGAAAATAGAAACTCATTGGTATAATTTGAGGACAGTAAATTATGCTGGGTTGTTTTAAGGTGAAGTGCAAAAGGGGAGAAAGATACAGACACAGGATATATAATGATACATAATTGTGAAATATTCCAAGATGAATATATTATTTTTTGTTGTGGTGTAGAATAGTGTATTTGAAACCTATTTTTGTGAACAAAAACAAAGGGAAAGATTAAATTTTATGCCATGTACCATATGGTATAGGCTCTTTAAATGAAAATAATCCTGTTTGGAAAAAATCTTCTGAGACCATACAAATGCTATGAGATAGAGCATTAAGAACATTATCATTGAATATGAAATAGAGGAGAGTAAAGAGCCCAGAGTCAGTATTTTGGAAGCTTTGAGTGGGGAATCAAAATCAACAAACCCTCATCTTTGTGTCCTAGCAAAATTAAAGTGTTTGAGGTTGGGTTATGTCTCCCAAATGTTAATTTATAAATCAAATATGCTCTATATTCATACTTCATATTATTTGATTGAACCATAAGAAATTTCTATTTTGGTAGGTCAAGCAATTGTCTGTTCCGTGGTGTAACCCTGGAAGTCATATCTATTCCCCAGGATGATAAACATGGAGAATTACTCATGGGGCCTTTTCATGTGATAAGCCTGCCAGAATCTCACATGATGTATACTTTTGTTTATTGGACTGGAATCAATCACTTACCCAGTTAAAGCTGCAAGCGAGGCTGAGAAGTGTAGTCTAGCTCTATGTACAGGAAGGACAGACAGTTTAGTTTGATCAGACATCAGTGACAGTCATAGTCTGGCACAAATACCCTGTCACCCCCCTTCTTTCACCTCGCAGGAGCAACACCTAATTCCAACATCCAACCACAAGTCAAAGTTTTGAAGGATGCAAGTCCTTTCCATTGGTCCCAGATATGGAACTTCCAAGTGTAGTGACTTATAAATTGAAAATTTAAACTACGGACCCCCCACCTTTATTCTTATAAACCCAACACAGAAAATTAAAGCAGGGACAGTGTAATTGAACTAAAAATTTGTATTTCTTGTATTCCCTGGACCAGTAATATTTTTCTCAATGTAATGGCAGCTACCATGAGGCCATTAGAAATAATGGCATTAGGTGAGAAGGGTGTGCTCATATATATGTCACAGAGTGAATATTAATAAGACTTTATCACTCAAAGCTGCTTGTATCTTATTTCATATTTTTGAAGTATAGAGACAATCAGTTTTTCTAACACTTCAAAGCCCTAAATTACTATCCCTATTTACTCTCGTTTCTTCATACAAGTAGACTCGCTCTTTTCTGAGTTTATCTTTTCTTGTTACCCTTGCTAAAAGCAGAGAGTAGAAGCCAAAACTCATTATTACCCTCAATCTCTGCAGCATTTTCACCTTGATTTAAGCTCAGTGGTCTGCCTTTTGCAGGTGATTATTTTACTAAATATTTTTGTGCTACTGCACAACATCATTTCTATCCACCAATATCTTATAAATTATTCCCCAGGTGTAATTTGGAAAAGCCTCTTAAGCAGGCACCAGAGATTTGCTAGAAATTGCAACATGACCATTTCCCTGTAAAACATCCTTTACTTGAATTTTCTGCATATCTGATTTATTCCCTGGCCAGTGCTTACTGGAAGCATACAGAGGAGGTCACAACTTAACAAAAGGTGATTTGTTCTTCAATCCCTGAAGTCTGAGAATTGTTTAAAGGCAAAGTCCCTTGGACAACGCAGAGAGAAGTCCTCTGCTTTCAGGCCTCATGCTAGAATGTGTTGGCATCCCCTCAGTTCCAGATCAGTCTCCTGCAAAGATCAATTGCACAGAGACTTCCCAGAGGTACCCTGCCACATGCATTAGCATCTTAATTATTTTTATTATCCAGGTCACCATCATCGACAGAATTTGCAGAAGAGTAGTGTTACTTTCCTGCTTAGGTAATCTAGGCATTTTCTCTCTCCTAGAGATAACACTGTTCAAGTTTTGGCACTATTCCTCCAAGCCTGCACTCTTAAACAAAGTACTTAATAAATATATACAATCTTGTGTATTTATAAGAGAAATTCACACCTGAATGACATTTTGGCATTTCTAGTCCAGTCTTGACTCAGAAAAAGTTAGTCAATGTATATTATTAGGGCTCCATGAAGGTTATTTCTACTTAGCTTTAATATGATGACCAACCCCCAACCCTACTTATTCCAGGGCTGTCTTCCATTCCATGAAGTTAGTCATATATCTATCTACCTATCATTTACCTGTCATCTACCTATCATCTATCTATCTATCTATCTATCTATCTATCTATCTATCTATCTATCTATCTATCTATCTATCTATCATCTATCTATCTATCATCTATCTATCTATCTATCATCTATCTATCACCTATCTATTTTCTATCATCTATCTATCTATCTATCTATCTATCTATCTATCTATCTATCTATCTATCTATCTATCATCATCTATCTATCATCTATCATCTATCATCTATCTATCATCTATCTATCACCTATCTATTTTCTATCATCTATCTATCTATCTATCTATCTATCTATCTATCTATCTATCTATCATCTATCTATCTATCTATCTATCTATCTATCTATCTATCTATCTATCTATCATCTATCTATCTATCATCATCTATCTATCTATCTATCATCTATCTATCTATCTATCTATCTATCTATCTATCTATCTATCATCTATCTATCTATCTATCTATCTATCTATCTATCTATCTATCTATCTATCATCTATCTATCATCTATCTATCACCTATCTATCTATCATCTATCTATCTATCTATCTATCTATCTATCTATCTATCTATCATCTATCTATCTATCTATCTATCTATCTATCTATCTATCTATCTATCATCTATCTATCTATCTATCACCTATCTATCATCTATCTATCATCTATCTATTTTCTGTCTATCTATCTATCTATCTATCTATCTATCTATCTATCTATCTATCTATCTATCATCTATCTATCTATCTATCTATCATCTATCTATCATCTATCTATATCATCTATCATCTATATATCTATCATCTATCTATATCTATCATCATCTATCATCTATCTGCCTACTTATCTATAATTTTATATAGATTTATTGCACAATCAATCATGGAGGCCCAGAAGTCCTACGATTTGCTCTCTGCAAGCTGGAGAACCAAGAAAGCTGGTGGTATAATTCAGTCCAAGTCCGAAGGCATGAAAAGTAGGGGAGCCAATGTTGTAAGTCATGGTCTGAGTCCGAAGGCCCAAGACCAGGAGCACTGATGGCCCAAGGCACAAGTTGTATGTCCAAGCTCACCAGAGAGAGTGAATTCACACTGCCTCTGCCTTTTCATTCTATTCGGTCCCTCAACAGAGTGCATGGTGCCCACCCACATCGGCTAGGGTGATTTTCTTTATCCAATCTAGCAATTCAGATGTTAATCTCTTCCAGGGACACTCTAATCAGCATACCCAGAAATAATGTTTTACCAGCTTTGTGGGCAGCCTGAGCCACTGAGGTGGGCACATTAAAATGAACCATCACAAATACTTAGATACATAGGAGCATCGAACAGTGCACCGCTGCCCATAACTTCTGCTGACCTTTGCACAAACTCCACTTCAGTTATTCGTACCTGTATTAGGTCTACAGTTCTAACAGTTGTTAACTGAGAAATGATCTTCTTGAGTGAAAATGGCCTTTTAATATTTCACTGATGAAATGCATTTTATTAGTTATCAAAATACAAAATACAAATAAATATATGAATGAACACATTTAACAAGGCACATTTCCAACACAAGGGTGGAAATACAGGTATTGCTATATACATATCTCAATATATTCTTAAAAATTTAGAAAAATAATTTTTCTTCTAAGTACATTAATTGCTTGATATTAGAATGCATGCAGTATAAAAGTCCTCCTCAAAGCACCAGTTGTTGTTCATGTGTAAATAGGTCATATTTTTCTTCTCTGAAAACCAATTACCAATATATATAAAAGAGCCTACAATAATAATAACTTAATTCCATAATAAAATGAGGAAATGAGGTAAAAACCAAGACTGATAATTTTGTTTACATATATTTATGGCAGTTTCTTTCTATTACAGCAAAATAAAACAGTCTTAAAAGTTACACCAAAATAATAAAACAACCTTAAAAACAAAATAAAACAACCTTACATATCCAGAATTGGGAAATTATCAATTAAGTTATTCTCTATAAAGGTAAAGAAATATTACATAGCTTTAAATCAATGCTTACGAATAACTTTGACATGCAAACTAAAATAAATTATGATTCTAAAATATTTATGTATGTTACTTTTCAAAAATAAAACATAAAAGATACATATCAAATATTAGCATTTCCAGGGATGGTAAAATTGCATTATATTTTAAATTTTTCCTCCATATATTTTTATATATCTACAAGCACGTATTTTATATTCAAAACCAACAAGCCTTATTAAAATAATATATATGTATTTATAGTATATATTCATGAACTAAAGAAAAACAGGGGGTTAAAAAGCAGCCTTCTTTTTTCCCCTCTAATATAGGTGTGGTTTTCTCACAGCTTGCCTATATACAAGAGAAAGTTTTAGCTTATATATTATTTTATTCTGACATTGGACAGGCAAGAAGATTCATGTGGAATAAGTTAGGATCCCTGTCGTCTCAGATGCACTGAGGCTCCCCGCAGGTCTCTACACTGAGGGGTCTCACAGGGCAAAGGGCGGAGAGACAGGCCTCTGCCCCTTGAGAATGTGAGGGCTCCGCCCTGGCCAGCGGTGCTTTCTCAGCAGACTCCACACCTTCTGCTTTGGGGGCACTGACTGCCTTGAACTATATTATCTCCTATCCCATTCTGCCAATATATCCAATATTCCTGGCTCTTTGGGTCATCTCTGATATAAAACCTTGCATCCTGTAAGTAAACTATGGCATGAAATATTTGAGGAACATATAGCCAAAAGCAAAATCCATGAAATTTAATAGTCAAAAAAATATATTGACACTATTTGTTAAGTTAAATGCATTTTAATTATGAAATTTTAATGCAAGATAAATGCCCCAGTTGTCATGACAATTTTTAAAACATAAGCTAAAATATGTATTTAACATTAGTAATACTATAACTTTCCTGTCTACACATTTAAATAATTTTGAGTATTAGCTATGTCTCTGTCATCTTTCCATGTAAAACTCGAGAACCATTTTTTTTTCTTAATGTACAATTAGGAGAGAAAACTTTACAGTCCAAGTAGGAATAAAATATATTGTTTTAACATCTCCACTCAGAAACAGTGAATTAGTTATTAAGTTAAAGAAAAACAGATATTACAAATTGCCTCTTGAAATTGTAATTTATAATAATAACGATGTGAAGAAAGCTGCACATAAATGAAATGAGTTGAGAGCGGGAATCTGAATAATCATTGGAGGGAAAACAACACTGATGGAGAGAAATAGCTGCTTTTCACAAAGCACGTCTCAGAAATGGCAAATTGAAATTGTGCTGCGTATTTTTATTTCTAGTTTTATATGGGGCTTTCAAAACATAATGCAGAAAGTCATTCTGACGTATTATTTTATTGTTTCCTGTGGAGGGTCAGGTTCCTATTTATCATTTAATGCTTCAGGTAGAACTAATTGAGTTCACAATCTGAATTAAAAAGCATTAAAAAAAAAAAAAAAAAAAAAAAGCTTGATACTTCCTAGCATTTGAAACAACTTTACTCTCATTTTCTCAAGAAAGTGTTAGGGAATGATAAAATAAATGAACTGTTCCTCACGTTAGATCCCTGAAGACACTAGATTCATAATAAATCAATTATTCCTTATGTACCAGAACATCTTACTTCACCAGTGATGATACTATTTAATGTGGGGGGTGAAAGTAAATTGGATTATTAAATTATATAGCTGAAATTAATCAAGATTTTCATTACCTATGCCACTGTACTGATTTTTCTGTGCCTCAT
The DNA here is from genome assembly GCF_054644295.1 of Miniopterus natalensis. Classification (NCBI taxonomy): domain Eukaryota; kingdom Metazoa; phylum Chordata; class Mammalia; order Chiroptera; family Miniopteridae; genus Miniopterus; species Miniopterus natalensis. Next base: position 21,574,993 of record NC_142083.1, on the reverse strand, counting down.
TTATCTCTCTGCCCAATCTTTAATTAAACTCACATATACACGCATGCACACACACACTGTCGGTGGAGCTGTAAAATCAGCGTTGGATGAGTTAGATACTTTTGAAAAGCATGATACATCAGGACTGTTTTCCTTTCAGTGTCTTCAGGCTTATATTGTGTTCTGGGTCATAATAATGAAACATTGTAATAACAGAAACATTTAAAGTGTTTAAAGTCAAAGTGTACCGCATTTAAGTCTTCTAACACAGTAGTTATTTTAAATCTGCACGACATAAGCTGATTATGAAAAACATGAAAGCAGGATTTTTTTTATTCTTAATGACAATAATATGGACACAGGCGGTATGTATTGAGCGAGAAGAGTGGGCATATTAGCCTCCATGACATTTTATCTGTTACATGGTTAATATTTTCAATAGAATCAGTTTAATTTAAAAATATTTTGAAAGACTACGCTTTAGATGTTAGAGCAAGCAAAGTGGGTCAGCAGAAGTATAATGTTCATGAAGACAGTGCTGCAGAGCTCATGGTGACAGCTGCCGGCCCTGGGAAAGCTCTGTGATCCTTTGTACATGTGACAGCCTTGCTTGTCTAACTCTAGTTCTAAGTTGTGCAAAGAGCATAGAAACTTATCTTCATGTTCATCAGCATAATGACTTTTCTCTTGAAATGACATGTTTGGGAAAGGACAAATAAGAGACACTGTTCTTTAAAATCGAACAGCATATAGGGTAGTATTATATATGTTTAGCATTTGTTACTTTTATTACCCAATATAATAGGATCCGCTGTGCTCTTAGGATACATCGTGTGGTGAGCCTAGATTCTGGCACACTTCTCCCATGCACTTAATAGGTTTTTCAAAGCCTCCAGTGAGATAATTATTGCTGTTGCAAACATCGGTTGAGGCAAATCTTTATTTTCTAAGTTTAGATTCATAAACGAAAACAGTCCTCAGCTTGCAGTTTTCATTCGTAATGCCTAAATCACTGGCATGGGATTAAGTTATGCATATTTTTTATTGGTTTTAGATATTTTGCTGTGAAATTAATAAAGTAAAAAATATCAGATGCATCCATAAATGACTGCCTTTTTGTCAGTCTAAACACTTGGTTATCAGCAACTCTTTACTGTTCAAACCAAGGCAGCTTGAAATAAGAGTTAGTACAGTGGCCAGTCTCAGTCTCTCGTCCTACCTGGCCTCCCATCATCTGCAGGTGGCCGTCCTTCTTGACACAGTTTATTTGCTGAGCACACAGACACCCACCAGCTCTCCCGCTGCTCCCACTCGGCCTCAGTCTCTCTGGAATATTCTTTCCTCTCTGAGCTCTTCCATGTGCCCTGTTCTGCCTCAGCCTTCTCTTGACACGTATTTTCTTGGGGATCTTATGCAGCACCAAGAACTTCTTGCTTTCACTTCAGCCAGAGCTCTGTAGGAACTCCAGGCCAATGCATGCAAATGCCTAGTCTTTCACTTTTTATGTTTCTACGTCACCTATCAAACTTACCATTTCAGACCTGACATTCTGACCAGGGGGCTCCAAACCCGTCCAGTTGCGGGGTCCCCATCTCCGCTGATGCGCCCCAGGCGGGGGCTGCAGGCGGCGGTTTCTTTGTCTCCCCTCGTCTCCGGTCCCAGCCCAGTGCAAGCTCCAGCCAGCCTCCCGCCTCCACTGCTGCACCGCAAGTGGCCCTGGGCGCCTCTGACCCTGTCCTCAGATGGCCTCTCAGTGTCCTCTCGGGCCCTCGCCTCGCTCACTGCAATGTGTTCTCGACACAGAAGCCAGAGCCGTTCCTTCTGAGCGCCAAGTGGGGCCCGTCGCTCGTCTCAAGTGCTCCGGGGCTTCGTCGTTGCCTCAGGAAGAAAAGCCGACGGCCTCGCAACGGTGGGACCCTGCACGCGATGCCCCCTCGGCCCTCTCACCCCATTTTCTCTCTGTCTCATTTTCTACTGACCTGTCTTCACCCCAAGTCCGCTGAGCCACACTGGTCTCCTTTCTGTGCCTTGGGAAAAAATAAAAGAAAAGGCGTATCCCTGCTTTAAAAGCTGGCGCCGTTTGCTCTGCCTGAAAAGCAGGTGCTCCAGGCTACAGTGTCGGGGTGACGTTTCCACCTACTTCAGGCCTTTGCTCAAATGCCAGCTTCCTGACCGGGCCACTGTGCAGATCCATCAGAGGCCCTTTGCCACCCCCCCTGTCTGTGTCCCGCACCTTTCTGATCAAGTGTCCCTCACTAAGAGATGGGAAAGCTTGACCTCTCAGAGTCCAAACACGTTCATTTAACACACTCGCTCCGGTCCAGCCATCCTGCGTGCATTCTCTACTTTCTGCTGTCAGTGACCAAATCTCCTTTTTGCTTAACTGCCCGCTTCCCCACAGGAAGCTGGAATAAATAATGAATATTTTCAGAACTTTTTGGGGGAAAACCTGAGGAGAGGGAGAAGGGGAAAGAAGAACTGGGGGTTTCATTGGCAATGGCATGCGAAGAGAGATGAAGATGGATTGCACTCTGGGGAGACTGCTATTGGATTTGGTATTTTCTTTGCTGCCTGAAAGGCCAGGAGCAAAATTTGTGTTTCCCTGATGGATGTCACACTACGCACACAGTTGCAGACTTTCTTGGCCACAGAGACGGCGGCTGAAATCAGCAAGGTTTTTACGTACCTTCTGCTTTAGAAGGAAAGCGCGCGCGTGTGAATACACAGTATCCCTGATAGTGCAGCCTTTCGCTATATGTTTTAAGCGTCAGTTTTGTTCCCAGTCGGTTGAAGAAGTGACTAAAAAATATATATAAATGAGAAGAAAAGAAAGCCTGGGTGGGGAAATGTTGTTTACTTCAGTTATGATTAGCACAAGCAAGCTTTAGAGCATCTTTTGCTTCATTGGTGGAGAGGTCTAGAGCCTGTAAACAACTCTCACAACTGGCTTTTTTCACTTTATTTTTATGTCTTTGGTTTTAATTAAAATATTCTTATCTCTTGTAGCTCATATTGTTGGTTTGAGGGTACTTTTAAAGTCATATTCCATCTCCTTCTGAGTCTATAGTTAAAGTGAATTAAGATCATGCATTGATTTTCACGAAGCAATGCCAAGGAAAGAGTAACTTTTATGTCATTCCTTTAAATTCAAGTGCACGAGCCATACTGGGATCTTCAGGGACACACGATATTTGATCAGATCAAAGGCATATTCTCAAAATTCTCTAAATCTAAATGAGGTGAACTGACTTCTTTGAGGGAATTATTTGCTATTTTAAAATGTTTGGTATATTAGCTCTTCTTGTACAGAAATAATTTTTGAAAACATAAAATAGTACAATTAAGTTATTCTACCCAATTAGATCCTTTCTATTGGTGATCTGAAATTTGTCAAGAAAGGATTCCAAAACCTTCAGTCTCATCTGTAATTTCTGCATATATTTTCTGTGCTTTTAAATTTTATTTTATGGGCCCATGTGAATGTTGAGCATAAGATTTCAGACACACTCGGGCCAGTGTATGTCTTCCTTGGATTGCTGATGAAGCCGGGCTCTCTCATCATAGTCGGAATTATCGTGTTTATTTCGGGAGACAGCTGTAGCAGTTTTGGCATGGAGTGTCTTTAAGTCTGTATTACGGTGCTGCTGCGACAGACAGTCCTCATGAAAATTAATTGTAATCTGACAACAATTCTCTTTTAAAATAATATTGTACATCAGGAATTTCTTTAAAAGATAAAACCAAAAATGATTTATAAGAACACCTTCCTATTTTCTCTATAATTATAAAGATTACCCTTCTAGATTTAAAACTTTAATAAATCTTAAGTTTTTTTGTATGATGTGCAATATGGATTTTCTTCATTATATGCCATCTAATTTATGCTTTCCAAAATTATGTTGCAAACATTGCCAAATTAAAAAATTGAAAGAATTTATGTACCATCTTGATTCTACAATTAACATTTTACTATATTCTTTGGTCAGACACTTCATTTATTGATTTCTCTATCTACCCATAACATAGTTTATTTTGAATCAATTACAAATTATATTGCAAATATCAATAAAATTTCCCCTGAAAACTTTGGGATGCATAGTATTAACTGGAGTTCAATATATCACTATAGATTTTATGTAACAATTAGATACAATGAAATGCATAGTTACATCTCTGGGTCTGGTTATGCTGCTTGTTTTACCTTTTAAAAGCAGGTTATTTTTTCTGCTTTTTTACATGTTCCATGACTTTTGGCTGACACACGGTAATCACCTGAAGTCCATAGTTGACATTTCATTTCACTCTTAGTGTTATCTAGAACTCCTTTTGAGTGTGATACATAAATTAGGCTTTTCCTTGTTTTATTTGCATTGTGTCTTCAGAATGCCAACCTGAGGCCAGACAATGTGGGTCTTTTCAAGCTGATTGGCAAGTGGAGAATACCTGAGCAGACTCTCTGAGAGCCAGGGGACTCCAATTGAAAGGGGCTTCTTGTCCTACTTCAGGTAGCTGTCAGATGTATGATCATCCCAGAACATTGACAAGGCTCTCAGAATTGATAGCTACCAAGTCCTGTCTGAACAGTGTAAAAGGAGAGCTCAATTTAAGCAATGTCAGGAAGCTAAACTAAGAGCCAGTTTGTCAGGCAGCTAGTGTTCTTAGTCACATTCCAGCTGTTTCTAGAAGACGGGCCACTTAGATTACTGCCACATTCTTGAGCAACAGTGTTGTGTCAGTAACAGCTTAGAGAATCTCTCAGATGCTAGGGAATAGTTTTGCTAATTCAATTAAGAATCCCATAGAACTGAAAACAATGTATTTCAAAGAGGTTCAGGGCCATCTTAAAAATGTGGACTCACCAACACTTTATGTTATTTAAAAGAAATTACTTCTCAATATTAATGGCAATGAAGTTTTCACAACTGAAGTCATAAAAAAACTTCAGTGCTGCCCAGCTGTTTCCTTTCTTTTGGGCATTTTGTCCACATTTCTTAGACCTTGGTTCCAATATTGTTGGCTGTTTTAATGACATTTATAAATGATTAAAATCAAACCAAATAAACGTAATTGCACTTATAAGTGGTTTAAATAAACCCAAATCATTTCAGTCATGAATGCATAGAACAGAACAAAGCAAACGGCTTTAAACCTTGTAAAACATCCACTATTTGAATAACAACTACTAATGCTAGTAGTGACAAACAGTAAAATGTTGGGGGGAAGTAATACATGTGACCTATCAGGTTCCTCAACTGTTTTGTACAAAAAAAAAACATTATGTTGAGACTATTGAAATAAATATACTCAATTTGTTGAATATATTATTATTTTATTTTTGGATATTAATTTTAAAGTGGCTATTATGCATTTATTTCCTATGAGACATAACTGATGAGCAACTGTGTCAGTTAAAGACAAGTTATGTCTCATTTACTTACACAAGTTAGCTAGTTTTTCACTGACTCTCAGCTTAATTGTCAGATATGATTACAACTATAAAAAAGTAGAATCTATAAATGTCATATGCAAAAAAGGGCCTATCTTTTCTCTGTGTAAATTTTTACCAAGACTTTTTACTAAGCAGATGTGGTACATCTGCTTCCAGGAGATGTGTCCTGATTAAGAACCTCTAGGTTTAATACAAGAACCAGGCATTAACTTTACATGTAAAAATTCACTGCTGAAAGTTACCTAAGTACAGTGAACAGTCAGTGTCATCACTACCAAGATGATGACATTATGTCACCCAGGAAATTTAGGCTATGGTTCTCCACACCACAACATTATCAGTTGAAGCTGTCCAAAATCTACCTGAGTTGGACAAGAAATCTCTCTTTCTTGGGAAGCTGAGATTTCAAGTTGTTTTTGTAATTGCATCACTGGTACTTGACTGTTTTCTAGAGTAAAAACATCTTGACTTAAGAGATAACCAACAGAAAAACTTCAATTAATTCTGTAGAATAACCTCGATTTCAAAGTCTTACCTGTTTTGTGCAGGATGAGCTGAAAATTTGAAGAAATAATTGATTCAATTTTAGTATTTTGTTCATATATGCCCATCTGTAAAATGGGAATATTAATAGTTAACTGATATATCATAGTTGTAAGATTTTATTGCATTAATATAATTCTATGCAAGTGTTATTATTTATATAGTGTTATTTTCCATATTGTTGCTGTTGGGAAGATCAAATGAGTTAACACATATCAAGTTCCTAGGTAGATTCACCTCATGTATAGGCACCTTTATACAAAGTAGATGAAGGTGCCCAATTCAGGTGAATTAGAGAAAGTTCCCTATCTTATTTGGGATGGCAAGTGCATCACTTGGCAGGAAAATAGGCAGCTGGATTACAGTGACCCGTCACTCCTCCAATGTCTACTTTCTTCTGGGTCCAATCTGCACAACCTCACAGGCTGAACTTGAATAGTACCAGGCAAAGAGTAAGTGCCAATCGCTGACTGTCTAGGTACTTATAACCTTGTAATGAAGGTCACTCCTAGGCGAAGGGGATTTTCAGCACTTTTGACTTATCTACAAGTAATGAGGCTTCCACTTTACACAATTAGCATAGGTTTTTCATCAACTTTAGCCCTTTCCCCTGGACCACAGCCCTCTCCCCTCTCTGTGCCCTTGAGAGCCAACACCTTTAGCCCTTGTCAATTCCTGCAACCAAATTTACCGTTTTCTCTCCTCCCCTCCCATCCCCCGACCTCCTCTTGACTTTCTCTCACGCCCTTTCCCTTCTGATCCCACTCAAACTTCCCTGCCAGATGCAGGACATAACTGGAGTTCAAGAGGTTCATTTGATGATGATGGTAAGCTAATGTTTGCAATATTTTTTTCTATAATATCAATATATCTGCTGTTTATATGTCATTTTTGAAATTAAAATGGGAAAACATTTGGTCATTTAATATTTTAGAAAGTCTTTTGTAAGAGAAGAGAAGACATGTTTCAGTATTGCCTGCCAAATGCTTTTCAGCTTAAGTAAGGAAGAGCCTATGGGCCACCCCGCCTGTGCTCTGCTAGCCACACAGTAGCCTCCCAAGTGTGACATTAAAATATGAGGGACACATACATTTTCTGAAATTCATAGGATTTTCCTCCTCAAATATCAATACACCTTATTTATTTATTTATTTATTTATTTATTTATTTATTTATTTATTTATTTATCTATTATTTTTATTGAATTTATTGTGGTGGCATTGATTCACAAAACCATGCAGGTTTCAAGTGTACAACTCAATTCAACTATAGAACAAAATGCCTCAAACTATATCTATTTTGAATAGGTCAATATTCATTGGATAAAAAATATTTCCCTTGACAGTGTTATTTTACTTTAGCAGTAACAAAAATGCTGTCCTATGAGGAAGAGATAGTGCTTTTCTTTTCTTTTCCTGAAGAGTAGCTCCAACACATTTCTTGAAAATTTCTAGTGTTACCAAGCACAGAATTTATATGATTCATTTATGTTCTGATTGAAATATGTATGAAATGATAGGCAACAAAATAAGACTTAGGAATATATACTCAGTAAGAAATTTATATGGCAGTGAAATCCTTTGTGAGCAAAATAGAAGGACCTTGCCTGCAAAAACAAACAAATAAGAACTTGCTGCTAGCTTGGTCCTTTTGTTATTATGTGCCAAGTATTGCATTTGATAAAATTGTTTTAAGAATTGTTTGGAGGCCTGGGGTAGCATTAACTTCTAGGGATTTTCCTTTGCCTCTGTCATGCGCTTCCCAGGGAAACTCACATGTTGCCTCTAACCCCAATTTCAGAAACTGAGATCTGAGTTTGGGAGGAAAGATAGTTCATTTCTGGGCTGCAGTTTTAGGGCCTCCACCTAAAGTGCAGGCTGGTTGGCAGAGCCCCAACTTGGTTGGCTCTGAATTTCAGCTTCTCTCTTCCTAATGCTACAAGACCATCAGTCATGCTGCTCGTACTCATAGGGTCTCAGCTACCCAGTTCAGAATTGAAAAATCTTTGGATTTCTATCTGTTGCCAGGTCTCGGCCTGGTAATGCTTTACAGCCTGGAAAGGTCCTAGTGATATTTGTACTTTGCCTCTGGTTCTTAGCAGGACAGTTGGTCTGAATTTTCTAATTTACTCTACTAGGGACAGATGTTCCACATTTTCTATCATTTTAAATAATTCTCTATTTCCTAGGAAGAACAATTTTTTTCTTAGAATTTTAAAGCTTTTGTATAAAGATTAGACCAGTCAAGATTACCCATATCAAATCAGCAAAGACAACTGAATGACTGGTGAATTTTTTATTTATTATACTTGCACAGCAAGCATCCAGGTAATAGCAAAAATAAGAGCAATATTAAACTACAAAAAAATAAACATCATTCCAGATACTTTCATAAGAAAAATATACCCATCAGGTGATAATATTCATCATTCATTCATTCATTCATTCATTCATTTGCTTAGCAAATTTTAATTGGGAGACTCACCTTTGCTGCATTAGGCATGGAGCTGGGCACAGGGGAGTTAGCAGAAAAAAAGACTGATATGGATCCTTCCTTCTTAGATGGCCTAAATCCAGCATGTGGATGTGGTGAAATGTATATTTCATTTTCATGAGTAGCAAAGGGTTATGCAGCTTCAACTTTTACATTTAAATAGTCCTTAGAGATAATTTAGTCAAATTCCCTCTTGTCACTGAAAAGGAAAACGTTGCAGAGTGAGTTAGTTCCATTCAATTTCCCAAGGTCTCCTAGGTTGTTGTTGGGTGAACACAGAGGGAAACTTACTTTCAACTCTCCAGGGGTTATTTTTGTTATATCACAATGGCCCCTTTAATCAAAGGGTATTTTAGACCTTCCTCAAGAATACATTTCAGACATTGGAAATAAGGATTCAGGCTCTGAATTTGTAGATGTCATGATTGAAATGCCTTTTTTGTGCATATAACTTCAAAAACTAACAATTAAAAGTAATGTTTAGACTAAGTTTGTCCACTATAGTCAATCTAGTGTACTTACAGATAATTTAACTTGAAAATAATTATATCAAACTTGAGTAAGCACTTGAAACACACTCTATAGTAAATATTACTTATAAGTTTAGCACTTTTTCTCAAAAATTATTTTCTGGACCACTCAGTTCTGCTAACACTTTCCCCATTATTCTCATTATTTTAGTTATAAAAACTATAAAGTAGTTTTATATTTATTTCTATAATGAATTAGCAATTTATGATATTTAAGGAAAACAAAATAAGTGCCATAGACACAGCTTGCCACTGAAATATCATGCGTGTGTAATATTAGTTCTAAATCTTTGACAGTTTTCTCAATATTTGCTCAATAAATCACTAATTTCTATTAGTATTTTCCCAGCTAAATTCTTATTGTTTTTGCTTTTCTAATAAAGTAAAAAAAATTTAATTTTATTATAAATTATTATGTTACAGTATTTAAATGAAACAGAATAGAAAATATGTATAATATCAAGAGCCATTTTTATTCCAATAGTAGCTGCAAAAGTTTGATATGTCAAACTTTACCCTGAGCCAGTTTGACAGTTTTTGCTTGCAGTAAAGAAAGTCCCAGTATTTACACAAAAATTAACAAGAACTCATAATCAGAAAAGGAAAACAAATGATGTCTTACAATGACTAGAGCAGAAACCTTAAGTTGTCGGAACAGATATAACTGACACTTCTCGAGAGTAGAATTATTTCCTCGGCACATATTCAAGTAAAAAGTTGTAACAATGTGTGCATTTGATTTCATGAAAGGGTTCAGGGTTTGCAGAAATACAGAAAAAATAACGGCCGATCCTCATTTTTAATGAGAATGTGAAAGCTGCATTGCTTTGTTTGCATTCATATCCAAGCAGCACTATAAAAAAAGGTAAGGGTCTGAGATTAACTGGAAGAAGTGAAAAACAGTCTAAATTTAACTACCTTTTGTAGCATGGCCGTAGCTGCTAAGGGCATTTTAAATCGTGAGAAAGAGGAGTTTTCTTTTCGTTGCCATCTCTAGTGAAATCTGGAGAAGGACTTGCAGTTCTTATTATAATAAATAAAGTGAAAGCAAGGCCTGTGCTTCCCAGAGCACAGTAGCGGGAGAGTAAATAAAATAAACAGAAACAAGGATTTTAGCTTAAAACACAGAATTTATATAAGTAGCTGTAACACATTAATTACGCTTTTACTTTGTAGACATCAGTAAGTAACCCAGTTTTCCCTCATATCCTCATGACCTTCACTTATGTTGGGAAACATTTTTTGTGTCTTTCCTAAGGATTTTATTATTGAATCAACAAAGGAAAATATTACGGTGTCATTGTGCTGGATGAAAAGAAATTTGAACTGTGCCTTGTTGGGAATTCTTATTTTTATAAATCTCTCACAAGCCGCCTGAGAATTCTCGCATCGTCACCTGTTTCTGTTTGTTCTCTTTTGGCATATCCAGAAACCTGTGAGCAATTCTTAGAGAAACTTTTTCTCCTGTATTCACATCAAAGTGGCAACTTTTTAATGATCCCTGAGCTAGAGAAAGCCAGAGCGCTTCTTCTGCCTTTATGAAACTATAGAAAGCAAGTAGTAGATATTTTCCCCCTTTTCTTAATTGCCTTCCAAGTTCCCAAGGTAAGCAGAAGAAATTATACACAACAAATGAGAATTGTGAAAGGTTGTTTCTACGGGACAGAGATTTTTCACTTTCTAAAATACGTTTATAAAAGTGTTATACTACATATAGCTTCAGGTATCAAGGAACAAGTACAGTGGCAATTTTTAAAAATACATTAATTAATTGGATGTTAGTATGGTGAGCATTTTACTGAAAGAGTGATTCTTAGTGTTGGGGTGTTGTGAACTCAGGATAACTAGTTTGTATATAGGACCTGCTGGTGTCCTTTGGCAATTTTCTGACAAAGCCACATCATTTTGGCAGATTCTCTTCATTATTAATTTATTGTCACTAAAACGAGTGTGTGGAGTTGTGAGTTTAGGCAAAGCTAACCATAGTCAGGGGGAGGGATAGCATACTTACATTGCAAGTGTATCCTGGGCTCTGAATTATTTTCTATCTATGAGGAGAGAGGAGTGCAGAAGGCAAAGATGGACTTTGGAATCTTGACTTAGAATTTCAGATGGAGCACTTACTATGTAGGTAATCTAGGATGATTGACTTTAGGTTTCCTAAAATTCACCTCTGTTAGTCAGGAAGCCCCCTCGCCCCTGATGATGCTTCCACCCTGTCCTTTGGCCATAAACCCGCTTCTCCATGTTCAGAACTGAGCCAGTTATACACTGAAGTGATTTCCCCTATTGCAATAGTTCACGAGTAAAATGTGTTTTAATTGTTTGAAACTATTCAGTGTGGTACTGTGATGGTGGATAGACAGCATTATGTATCCCATAAAAAAAGTGAAACTTAATGTAAAAGTCAGACTTCAGTTAACAATTGTGTATCAGTATTGACTCATCAATTGTAATAAATGTATCATGTCATGTAAGATGTCAATAATAAGGAAATATGTGGGGTAGGTGAGGATACAGTCCCCATCTCAAGATTGTTAATTTTATTGGCAAAGACCCTTTTCCCAAATAAGGTAAGATTTACAGGATTTGGGACCTTATGACTTTGGGGGCCATTATTAGTCTATACAGGATAACTTGAAAAAAAGTTGGTTTCAATAATGAATATATGATAGACCCCAAGGTAGATAATAAAGGAAGAAAGACGGAGGCAAAACATGAAGTTAACTGTTACTAGTATCATTGATGATTCAGGGAGCTGAAAACCAAGCTCAAAATTATACAAATTAATTTATATTAAAATTATATAAATATTAATGTGTGTAGATACATCTATAACGTAACACACAGATATGTTAGCAGTGATTATTTCTTGGGATTGTTAGGGTGATTTTTATTTTATATTTATTTAGTTTATATTTTCTCTACATTTAGCATACACAAAATTAAATTTTTAAAAAGCTGGCATTATTTTATCTCACATAAGGAGCCTTTTTGACTCCACATGGAATCAAATCATATTGACTTAAAGTATTTACAATAAAATATGGCATTGTGGATCAAGCACTGTCACAGGGCCAGAAACAGTCTCCACTTAACTGAGGTCTGTGTCTTAAGTTAGAACACCACCAGCTTCTTAAACACAAGAGTTTGTCACTCTAGGATAAGGTGCCATGTAGTCCTGGCTACCTGTGGATTTGGACATCAATAACCAGTAGAGGGAGCGGGGGTTAACTCTGTCGAGAGCTTGGCAATTTGTTTTCCCTCCCTTACATCCTCCTTGGATTGCTGGTAGATGTCACTGTTAAGCTCTCTCTTGATCTCAGTGGGAGCCACTGATTTGAAGCTAATGGGGTAGTTATAAAGCACCTAAAACTGCAGGTGGAAAGGATATTAATACAAAACAAGCATTGTAACTGTAAGTGGTCCTAGCCCTGAGATGTTTGCTGGCATCAGAAGCTGGGAATAGGCACTTTGAATATAAAACGCTAAAAAACATTTAGTTGGGGAATTTTAGGAAAGTTGGTAAAAAGGCATTGCCTTGAAGTGTTGTTAGGCTGATTCTTTTTTTTTTTTTTTAATCAAGAAAAAGTTATCTAATGACCCAAAGCAAGCACACAGATAAGAATGGTAATTTGGAGCCATATTGATTCATGGGAATGAAACTGAATGACAAAGCCTATGTCAGGTAAAAGACAAAATAATTACACTGATTTCCATGGAGACATAACAAGATGGATGGAGTCAGTATTGACATGCTGTTTGGAAAAAAGACAATTGCATTAGTATATAACTCCATCATTATTACATATAGATGAAATTAACCTGCTTGCTCTCTAAAGATGGTACATATATGATTAGTGTCTGCCATTTAGTTTTCTCATAACTACAAAAATATTTGCACTAGTGAGTTTTGTGAGCATTGTGTGGTCAAGACCCACACAGTTGCCATGAGATGTAACTGTCAACACACATTATTTTTCAATGTATCATTGCACTTAAAGGTTCTCATTTGTTTTTTTTTTTTACAAAATGTTAACAAAGCCCCAAATTAACAATGTTCTAATTACTTTTAAATAAAATGAAGAGCATATTCTGATCATCCTCACAGGATCTTGTCTATGAATTTATTGACATTTTAAGTTCAAACATCAAACTTAATAGTGATAAATGAGAAGCTTTTATAGTGACTGGAATACAGGAAACTATTCATTTAGGGGAAATATGAATGTTACTGTTGAATATTCCAAGCGGGTGTGCAAATCAAATAGTGGTAAGTGGCTTTAAAGTTGATATAAAAAAGACATGCAAAAGACTGGTATTGAATGTCAAGAAGCGAGGCACTTTGGAAGGCTCCGTACATTCTAATACGTGTATAGCTTTTATCATTTCTGCAGTTATGCAGGCAGTCATTTTCAGAGTCAGCATGAAAACGTCTGTACTTTTTATATTATATTCAACATTTTCAGATGACTAAAATAGTTAGATCCCAATTTTAGAAAATTAAGAATATCCAGAGAAACATAAAGAAATATTAAAAACTATCTGTAAAATGTGTTTTTATAGATGGAGATAATAGCTGTCAACATATTCATATATTTTCCACCAAAATATATTGCTAACTAATTTTATTAATATGACATATAAAAATATGTATTCTTGTATGTGTGCATATATGTATATTTGTGCATTTACCTACATAACTATGTGTGTTTATACATACATACATATATATATAGGATTATAGTTCATATATATCCTGCTCATATTAATATTGTACACATCTTTTTAGATGATGACATTATCTCATGTAAGACCATTCATAACTAGACTTAGAGGTTGATTCTAATATTTTTCTTTGTAAAAATTGAGGTGTGGACCTTTGACATTCGTATTTCTGCATATTTCTTATTTCATTAAGGTGTTTACTATGAGGAAAATTTAGGAGCCAAGTAGCATGAATTTTTGGCTGACCTAAAACAATACCACATTGTATTTTGAAGTTTGCAGTAAATTCTGCTGAGTGGCAACCAAAGATCTGTTCTCAGGTGTCTGACATTATTAAACAAGTATATAATGATTTAAAAGTGTGACAGCTCTCAAGTGGCCATATGGGAAAATCCAGGTGAATCGCAACTTGGCCAATTCCAAAACACGAGCAGCTGAAACGGCTCGAGCAGAACCCATCTTCCTTTAGTCTACGTGAGGAAAACAGTCCTGACTCCGTTTAGGCCATTCTTGGTGGGCACTCTTTTTCTTGTCTTTTGTCTTTTTATTTATCATGCAATTTGAATTATTTATAACTCTTACAAAGGTGCTTAGTAGAGGCAGCTGCTTTTCATTATTTTATATGAAAAAAACACTTTATTTGAAGTCTAATGAATCATATCAACTTTCCTATGAGTGAAAACAAGGTTCAGAAAGTAAGCATAATTTTTCAGTGGAAAAGTAAATGTTCTCCAAAGTATTTTTGAAATAAGACGTATCAGAAGTGTTTGGTTAGATTAGACAGGCAACTCCTAAAGCTAGCTGCTCTTTAGATAACCTTTCTCACTTGGGATTTTAAATTCCAGGGATGTATTGAGCGAGAGATGGGGAATGATAAATATAAAAACAGCGATAAAAAGAGAGACGGGGGGCACTGAAGTTAAAGGACGGTGTTGTCAGTGTTTCTGAAAATGTTATTGAAAAATAGTGTATAGTAGTTTTACCATTTCATATCACATGATGTTCTTCAACTACTACTTTAAACAGTTTTCAAAGCTACATTCTCTTTTCACTTGAGAAAAATCCTCTCTTATCTTGGCCCATCAACATGTATAAGCAGAATAAATTCTTCATTCCAAAAATTTACAAATGTACTGAGACCCAAAGTTTTCAAATTTAAAAGAAGGAAAAATGTAGCTCTTTTTGCTATTGAAATATGCTATATTATAAATAATTTCTTGTCCTAAATTAGATTTATTTATTTAATATATCTTTATTGTTGAATTATAGATATCCCTTTTTTTTTTTTCTCCATTGATCCCCTCCACCCTGCAGGCCTTCTCCACACTATTGTCTATATCTATTGGTTATGCATATATGCATAAAAATTCTTTGATTAATCTCTCCCCACCCACTATCCCCCACCCCCGCCTTTTTTTGAGACCCCTCAGTCTGTTCCAGGCTTCTATGTCTCGATCTATTTTGTTCATCAGTTTATTTTGTTCATTAGATTCCACACATGAGTGAGATTGTGTGGTACTTATCTTTCTCTGACTGGCTTATTTTGCTTAGCATAATATTCTGCAGGTCCAACCATGCTGTCCCAAAAGATAAAAGATACTTTTTTATAGCTGCGTAGTATTCCATGGTGTAAATGTGCCACAGCTTTTTTATCCACTCATCTACTGATGGGCATTTGGGCTGTTTCCAGATCTTAGCTATTGTAAACTGTGCTGCTAGGAACATAGGGGTGTGTAAGTTCTTTCTGATGAATGTTTCAGGATTCTTAGGATATATTCCTAGAAGTGGGATCACTGGGTCAAATGGCAGTTCCATATTTAACCTTTTGAGGAACCTCCATACTGTTTTCCACAGTGGCTGCACCAGTCTGCATTCCCACCAGCAGGGTACTAGGGTTCCCCTTTCTCCACACCCTTGCCAGCACTTGTCCTAAATTCATGCTTTCATAAGATACTGATATACCATTCACCTGGAAAATATACAGAAACCAGTAACTGAGAGATAAGGCAGATGAGCTAAAATGAAAACAATTTAGAATTTTGTGCATTGGCACTTTTCCATATTTTGGTAGAAAACATTGGTAGTGTAAAATGTTCCAGAATGTATAAATTCTTTCTCTGAGCAATAATGTCTTCCATATATTTTAGTTTTATTAGTGGCACTAATTTATATGAATTTCCTTCATGCAAATGTCTACATTTTCCTACTGGGATATAGCCCAGTTTCCATAAGGATTGAAAATATCACTATAGTCTCAAATCTCTTCTCTGGTGTTATATGTGTAGCTTTCACAAAATGTAACTGCGTTTGATATCTATTAGTCTAGATCCTTCTGAAATTCTAAATTCTGCTATCCTAACTGTAGGGCTTCTTCCAAAGCCAATACAAGCCCTGAAATTATTGCCTCCCCCTGCTGTGGCCTTCAGTTTTCTATTTCTGAGTTTACTTGTTTTTCTTCCAAAATCTTAGCTTTATGAAAACAACAGTTATATTGATCAAATTCACACTGTTTCCTCTGTCACCTAAAAAGAAGTCATTCAATGAATATTTTCTGAAATTATTTCTGTGTTAATTAATTTAGAAATTGACAATAGTTAGTGAGAATTCCAAAAGTCACATAAATGTTTCAATAGCAAGTGATAGTTATCCCCTAAATCATACTCTAATTTCAACCCCTAAAGTTAAATGCCATAAAAGTTATGTATTATATTTTTGGAGCTATTTCGTGCAGATGCATTTATAGATGCATGAAGATGACATATATCCACTCATTTTGCATAAGTGAAGACACACAGTACTCATCTAGCAATATATAAAGCCCTTCGATTTTTGAAAGGCTTTATAAATATTCCATTATATGAATGAACTATAATTTCTTTAAATAAGACCTTAATAATATACATGTAAGTAGTTTTCAACTGTTGCTACTATATGTGATTTTGAAGTGAACACATATATGCATTTTTGCATAATTTAAGAAAATAACTATAAAGGTCAAAAAGAAAGTGTATTTTGAATCTTGATAAGTATTAGCCTCATTCTAGAAAGATTGTAACATTGTACTTCATTTCTGTGTCTGCGAGTGTTGGTTTTCCAATATTTTTTCTAACATGATCTTTATTTTATTTGATAACCTTGTATTTTACTAACCACATATTAAAGCAAACTCTTGATCCCTACTTCCAAAAACCTACCCCTCACAGTCATTCCTGTCTCAGTAAATGGCAAGTTCATTGTACTAGGGTTCTCCAGAGGTAGGGTTTCTATGTTGCAGACTTGAGGCAGAATTCCTCCAATCTTTCTTTTCAATTGAGTAGACTAGCTCCTCCCCCCACATTATGGAGGGCAATTTGATTTGTATAAAGTCTAGTGATTTAAATGTTATTACCATCTAAAATATACCTCACAGTAACATCTAGACTGGTGTTTTACTAAATATTATAACCTAGCCAAGTTGAAGCATAAAATTAATCACCAAGCAATCGACCCATTGCTCAGGCCAAAAACCTTGGAGTCATTCTTGATTTATCTCTTCTTATGAAATAACTACTGCATAAATAAGTCCAAATAACTCTTTTATTTTTCACACTTGCCTCCTCCACTTTCTATTCTCTAGCACACATATATTCTCCATAAAAAATCAGAACTGTTCAAAACACCCCAACAGCTTTGCATTTCAAGCCAAGTAAAACAAAACTCCTTACTGATCACAAACTCCAGACTAAAGATCTGGACCTCACCTCCACCACTACTCCATGTCACATCACTGCAGCCACATTAGCTACCTTGCTTTTCATTGAATAAACAAACCATGGTACTACATCAGGGATAAATTATTTGTATTGTGAACTTGTCAATGTACTATCTGTCAATTCTCCTCCGTACCCCACACAGTGAATTGTAAGTGCCATGAAACTGGAGACAAGGCCAGAATTGTTCAGTGTGGTGTTTTCAAGCTGTTAGAATTGATTTTGATACAGAGAGCCTGGAGGTAAATCCCTCCCATTTACATGCCAACAGAAATCAAAGCTCAACTTCAACAGGAGGGTGTATGTAGCCTACAAAAGGGGAAGGGGCATAATATCTTGGGTGATCTGGGAGGCTCTGCCACTGCACCCTACAGGATACCTACTGCATTCGGCCACTCTACCAAGTCTATTTGAAAAAATAACGACAAAAAAACTTCCCTAACCTAGTGAAGGGAATAAACATACAGGTCCAGGAAGCACAAAAAGTTCCAAACAAGATGAACCCAAAGAGGCCCACACAAAGACATATAATAAAAATGCAAAAGGTAAAGAAAGAATCTTAAAAGCACCAAGAGAAAAGCATTTGGTTACCTACAAGGGAGATCTGATAAGACTGTCAACTGATTTCTCAGCAGTACCTTGCAAGCCAGAAAGGAGTGGCAAGAAATATTCAAAGTGATGAAAAGCAGAGATCTACAACCAAGATTGCTCTACCCAGCAAAGCTACCATTTAGAATCAGAGAACGTTATAAAGAGCTTCCCAGACAAGGAAAGCTAAAGGAGTTCATCACCACCAGGCCAGTATTACATGAAATGTTGAAGGGTCTTCTTTAAGACAAAGAAGAAAATAAAGATATAAAGAATAAAATGGCAATAAATACTTATCTATCAACAAATGAATCTAAAAAACACACACAAAATAAATGAAGAAGCAGAACAGAAACAGACTCGTAGATACACAGTACATTTGAATGTTGCCACATGGGAGGGGGGTCGGGGGGTGGGTGAAAAAGGTGAAGGGATTAAGAAGTATGTATTGGTTATTACAGAATAGTCATGGGGATGTAAAGTACAATATAGAGAATATAGTCAATGATATTCTAATAACTATGTTTGGTGTCAGGTGGGTACTAGGTTTATTGGGAAGATGATTTAGTAAGTTCTATAATGTCTAATCACAAGGGTGTATACCTGAAACTAATATAATATTGTATGTCAACTGTGATTGAAAAATAGTGATTTAAATTTTAAATATAAGTATAAAGTAAAAAGGATTAGATTTTTTAAAATGGTGAAAGTAACGGGAATCAAAGCACTCCTCGTTTTGTGCTTAGGAATATTAGCCACGTTGAAATATAACACAGTCAGTGGTCGGATTTATTAATAAGATAAAGTAATCACTTTATCATCACACAGGTTCCTGGTGAACTCTCGTAGAGGGTGTACCTTAGTCGTGAAGCCAAACTGAAGTTCCAACAGAGGTCATTCTTCCTATGCTCCTTGCATCTTCTAAATCTTAGGGCTTGTCGAGAACAGACCATAACATCCCTGTGTCTTGTAGAATATATATTTGTAGCCTGCTCACATCTTTTGGAACATAGAGGAGATGTGTGTGTGTGTGTGTGTATGTGTGTGTGATATGTTTGAGTATATGAGATATAAAGAAATAAACAAGAGTCAAGTCAGAAAGGTCTTTTTTAATGTGGTAGTTCCACCCTGATGAAGGTGGACCAGTAGTGTCAGGTTCTCCCCAATTTTAATCAAGTAAGTAACAAAGGTTGGAGGAAGGAACCAGATGAGTTCAATAGGTGTCGGTATAATCACTAGAGTGGACTTTATTAGTTAGGACAAAAGAAAACCTATCCCATGGTTATGATTTGGAACATCTATCTGTTTTTAAAAGTACTTAAGTTATAAAATACAAATATATACACACACACACATATATATATATATGTATTTCTCCTTTAACACCAAACATGGGACCAAAAAAATTGTGTGTTTTTGATGAATGTAGGAAGCACAAACAGTGAATATGTACCTTCTGTATTTTCATGTGAAAAATACAATGGAGAGAATAAGTACTTTTTATGAGAAGGTTCAGTTGGAAAATCTTTGGTTTTGTGTCAATATGAAGTTCTTTCTTCAAGTATGTTGCATAGTTATTTTTGTATCTGTCATGTGTTTTTTATTTTCCCTGCAAGCACATGGGTTTATATGTAATTAGTATTGGTAAAATCAAGTATTGAAAATGATTGATTTTTTAAAAAATTAAGTATTAATGAACCATTGAAGAAACATTGTGTCAAATCTGTCATCTACTACAAATTAGTAATAATTTTGCCTATCAGGAAAGATTTGGCAGATTATGGAAAGAGCAGATGTCAATAAAATTTCACTGCCAAATGTGGATTATAGTGGAGACAAATTTTTTATTGCTTGAGGGTGAAACACTTCTGAGTCCTGCATATATGTGAGGCTTTGCTTTGTTGATAAGAAAATATCCACAGGTTATATGACATGACTTTCTCTATAGGCATGAATTGGCCTCAGTTATAGTTCCTAAAATATTTGACTCCAGAAAGAGAAAAATGTCATTAATTAAAAATCAGCATATTACTAACTTCTCCGGAATTTGGAGCAGAGAAGGGAAGCCAACTACTTTAAGAGCTTGATTGAATTTTAAATAATACTTCTGTGTTTAACTAGTTCTTGTTTTGTTTCTAAGAGAGAGACAAAAAAGAGAAGATACTGTTAGAGCAATTTGACAAGAAGGAATGTATTCATGACTTTCCTTACTGGTTGGAAAATTTTAGTTACATATACAAAGAAAATATCTCAAGACTCAGCAGGCACCATTAGGTATTTAACCAGGGAAAAATCAACCAACCAACCAACAAACAAAACCCTAAATGACACTTTGGTCAAACTTCCACTCTTTGAAAGGTTAAAGTCAGAAATTGATGTGAACTTTCCAATACCTGAGGATGAGCTGCTGCAGGCTGGAGTCAATAGTGCTAAATCCCTGTAAATTTCTAGGCAGACTGGAAATTTCAGATATTGGGAATTACCGAAAGGTACATGCTTAAGGTCATTTTTTGTTTAATGTTATGTTTTATGTTTCAGTGCTTCATTTCATCCTGCCTTTTGGTTATGTAAACTATGTTGTTTTCACTTACCTTCTGCATGCATCTTTTAGTTCTGGTACAAAAAAAAAAAAAAAAAAAGAGCCAACATCTGTTTTTAGTTATTATCCTGATCACCTTTATGCCTTGTGGAAATAAATGAAGGTCAACCAAATGAGAAAAGAAAAGGCAATTTATTCTGAGCTTGCTAGAGCAAGGGAGTCAGCCGTTGTCATTCATGTTTCCACGGACTCATAAGCAGGTGGGGGAGTAGGAAAGCTTTGGGTGCCCTCACTGGAGGTTGTGGGCCTGGGGAAGCTGGAAGGGCTCCTAGAAGTTGGGCATCCTATGTTGTCGGTTAGGGGAGCAAATTTAACTTTCTCCGGTTGGTCCTAAATTGGATGCAGGGACAAAAATTAGGGACAATGGAAAATAGAATTTCAATTTAAATGTCAGTTATCGATGTTCCAATCAGGCGTTTCCACTTCTCAATGAAAATTCTCTATCCCTACCAGATAAAGATGTTCTTAAAATTCTGGGAGAACAGCAAAGCCGGCATGTATTGCTGTGTGTTAGAGTGCTTTTCTCATCGGATGGTGATTTCCTTGACAGTAAGAGTTTTCATCTTAAGTCAGGTATTTACAGTTTCTCGCATAGGCACTGACACTTTGCACATATTCGAAAAAACTTGAATCTTTGTGTAGTGAAATGATGAAAGCTAATTCTTATTCTTGAATTTAGTAGGAACCCTCTTTCCTACCAAATAATTGTTGGATGAATGAATTTTGTTAATTGTTTCAATTGTTATTGTGTTTAAAAAATAGATAGAACTTTGTAGATCGTGATGCTATTTGACGTAGAAATTTGGGATCAATATCCCCATGCTTGTCTGGAGATAATCATGTAAGCTTGCCCTTTGTGCTTTTTGAAGAGCCTCCGGAGGTTTAGTTTCAGGAATATAAAATACTTTCAAGCGCTGTAGATCCTTTACCTGCAGAACAGTTCTCATTGCAGAGACACTGCCGTTCCGGTTCTGTTTGTTATGAGATTTATTGCTTCATGCTTGGCAATAATGAATAAGCTTTGAAGGAAGAAAACACTAGAGCTTGCTAAGTCATGTGTACCATTTCAGGGTTTTTTTTTTTTCTAAATTCAAAGAATAGGTAAATATCACTGACACCCATAGATTTAAAGTTCTCTGACAAAAAATATGATAAAGGAAGTTTTTTTTCCTGGTTTTGCAGATTGTTTTTATAAGGTGTCTCCTTAGGATGAGAGGAGAATTTGTGGACTTGAACTGCCTTCACTTTTTAGATCCTTGAGAATTCGCTGAGCTGCAAGCATCATTTTCATTTCCTGCAGCAGTAGTTGTTCAAATTTTTTTTAAAAAATTGATCAAATCACTGAAAAAAGGCAAACCATCCCCCTGGTGTGACTAAAGCTAATGGTGATGATACTTTCTGTCCCTGGGGAATTGAAAACTGCTGTTCAGAAAAAGAACACAATGCCCAAAACACTGCTCTCCACTGAAGGGCATTAAAGGAAACATGTCCCATTGTTATTGTAAATACACCCATTATTTTCATTAGTCAGAATAGGTACACATAAAAACAGATTCTTTTTTTCAAGCTCAACAAAGTGGAAAAGACACATTTACCAGATAAGGTAAAGAATAAAAATCTGATGTCAGAAACACAAATATTTTTAGAAAATTGACAGAGTACCAAATGAAGAACCATAATAGAAATGTATCCATCAAATATAAAATAGAGCGAGAAATCCATTCCACTGACTCTCCAGTTTTGTTCTTTATCTGGTTTATCCTCAGCCTTCCTCCAGCACAAAACCGTGCGTCTTTTTCAGGAGCTCCGTTAATACAAAGAGGTAAATCAGCAGCTGTGGAAACATAACTGTATCGGTCCATAGAAGGATGCCCATTATTTCAGCTCCAAATAGAGAGGAGATAAGGTGCTTAAATCTGATTGAAGATACGTATTTAGGTGACTGGAATTGTAATTTCCAAACCATTAGGCCTGTAGCCAGGTTACTTATAAACTTTGTGCTTGTTAGTGTGGTTAGAACAACACTCCCATATATACTAGGATTTAGGAAGTGCAATGAGAGAAAAATGACTTGTTAACAAAAGGACATTGCCATATTGGCAAATTTGTGTGAGAACCAGGCATTTTGTTTATTTGTCTAAGCAACTGGTTCTCTGTTTCTTGGTTGCTAGTTTTCCTTCAAACACCTAAAATCTGTCACCAAAAGTTGACAAAAAAATGCAAGTTCCACAAGTAACTCAGTAAATAATAAAGACTATTTACTGTCGGTTGATCTGGGCATTTTATGCTACCTTAAATCATAATAAAATATGATACTGAATATATTATTTAAGAGTACTTTTGCAGTACATATTGTCTGTGAGTTTATGCATATCTACATATTCTCTGTGTGTGTGCGTTTGTGCGCGTGTGTGTGCACATGTGTATGTAGAGAGAGAGAGAGGTGTATTGATATATCTATATATCCATATCTTAATGGCTTGTAGTGTAACATGTTATGATTAGGGACTTGCAACAGAAAAGTGAATCATTAAAGTATCTGCTACTATTGCTATAATAGTTTTGAAATAATTTCTTCGATCAGTGAGTTAGTTTCATAAATCTTATTGATCCTTATGTATTTTCATATCTATTATATATGTAAATAACGTAATTCTGAATATGAGAAATTTTAAGGTGTATCAGACCAGACTTATTCACTGTTTCTTTCCATGCATATGCACTTACTAATGTCATATTAGTCTAATGATAAAGAGCTTGACTTATGCAGCCAGGCTCCTGAGTTCAATTCTAAGCTTTGCAACATACCACCTGTTTGGGGTGAATTATAAAATCTTCTGTGCTCCAGTTTCCTGATCTGTAAAATGGGATTTATGACAGTGTCTATCTCATTGGGTTGTGAGAATTAAATAAGCTGATATGTGATAAGTACTAAGAAGATTGGTTCAGAGTTAAATGTTTTGTTGTCTATAACAATGACAATGATAATAATTATAATTGTATTTATTTTAAAGATATTATTAATGATCTTGAGTTTAGGAATTACACTGATAATTTATTTTGTCATTTTAAATATTTATATGAACACTGTGGAAGAACTAACATTGTTGAAAGTTTTCTAAGCTAAATATATATGGAGTTACATGGGGAAATAGATTTCTTTACCAAAATGCCATATGAATTAATATACTATTTATCACTTGCTTCTGTCAGTAGAGATTTTATCATGAAGTTATTTCCAAATCACTAAACTCCATAGTAAACAATCAACATATACTTGGTTCCTTTTTGTTGCTTGAATAAAATTACTGACAACCCTGACCCTAATACCATCTCTATTCTGACCATTTCCAGATCCACACATCTAGGTAAGAAAAAAAATGAATTGTAGATAGATAGACAGATAGATGATTTGGAAGCACCTTAAAGCTAATGTGGTCAACATTGAACATCTTTTTCCACTGAAAATTGGCTCCTCCAGCTATTTTGTGCAGACCTGGAACTCAGCCGATATTTTTTATTTTCTTTCTCTCATAGTCCATGTCCCTTATTAGTCCTCTGATCCGACCCCCTAAAGAGCTCTCAAGTCTTCCCTTCTCTCCATCTCTACTGATGCTTCTTTGATTTAAAGGATGATTTTTTGCTTAGCTGGTTGGCTAAAATGAACTGGTTATTGCCCTCTGTTTCTCAGCTTAAAAACTATTTAGAAATGTCTGTTTTCTTCAATGTAATAACAGCATTAAAATATTGAACAGTTATGGATGTGCTATGAACATTTGAATTGCTTTACATATGTTATTCTCAGGAAAAAGATGAGAAAGATAATATTGGTATTCCAGTTCATAACTGAAGAAACAGAACCAGAAAGTTAACTAGCATTCCTAGACTAGGTAGTTAATAGGAAAAAATCAGAATTGCCTAGTAATACTCAGAAGACCCTTGTTCATCTGTGACCTTGACTAACTCCTCTATGTTGCTCAGGTCACAGGCTAATGGCCTTGCCTCTGGCAAGCCCCCTTTTTCCTCCTGCAACTGGGCTAGGTTTCAGAATAATGGACTTTCAAAAAGAGAGCAACTCATCCTAGGGTTTCAGTATTTATAGCTATTTTTTGTGGATCTTCTTCTCTCCCTAACATTATCGACTCTGTGAGGGAGGGGACTGGCCAGGTTTTTTGATCAGTGTTGATTATAGTGTCTGGACACTTGGTGGGGGACCAATAATTTCTGTTAAAATAGTGAATCTACTTGCGGTGACTCATGACCTTTTTTTGTGGTGATTTACCAAATTTCTGCCATTCTTTTCTAAAACCATAACACCTACATCGTTGAAAAGTAAAGTGTTACCAATATAGTGATTGCATGAGACGTGGTGGGTCTGGGCAGATGGAGTGCTTAAATAGTGGTTTAACATAAAATGATTCCAAATGACTTTGTACAGAATTCGGGAGGGATCATCTCTTACCTCAGGTTTGAGATTAATTCATGGGCATAATCTGTTTCTATCTTTAATTCTTCCCTTTAGCTTTTATTACTTTCAGGCCAGAGTTCTGTATTGGAAACTAGATTTCCTTCCTTTGCAATTTTATTTTCCTTTTATCTATTATAGATTATCTATTTCTCAAATAAACTTTAAAAACACTCATTGCCATATCTCTTCTGTATGCCATTCCCAGTGAAATGAAATACATGTGATTGCTACAAGTTTTTAGACATTTAGTTCAGCAGCTTGATACAAATCATGAGTTACTTTTATTACACATAGTTGATATATCTAAATAACCTATTGTTACTGCATAAGCGATATAGCAACCAAAAAACTGCAACTCAAAAATTACCCTGCTAATATTCACAAGGCAATAAGCATTAGTTGTTTTATAGTATCTGTACCAAGGCAACAGAGGCTGTTTTTTCTTAATACTTGAGTGAAAAAGCAACAATTTTAGAGAATGTTTCCCAAGGTACAATAGGATGTATTGTAGGCTAAGTTTTTAAATTTGATGATGACCTTTAAATCCCCAAGTTTAATATTATTATGACTATCAAATAAACAGAAAGTACATCTGTCTAAAAACAAGCCTCATTAAGATCACCAGCCACATCTGAAAAGCAGGCTCTATTTGCTGGAAATTAGCTTTTCGGATCTGTATGAAAGTGTTTCTGTTTCATGTTTAATTACTTAACCTCCGAAATACAACAAAATGAGTAAAAGAAATCTTTTGGGGGGGGGGAAATCCCCTGAAGAGTTTTTAAAGAACACCTTGGCTCTTTAGTCCTGTGACTGTGTGTGTGTGAGTGTGTGTGCATGTGTGTGCGTGTGTGTGTGAGTGTGTGTGAGTGTGTGTGAGTGTGTGCATGTGTGTGCGTGTGTGTGAGTGTGTGTGTGCATGTGAGAGTGTGTGTGAGTGTGTGTGAGTGTGTGTGCGCATGTGTGTGTGCGTGTGTGCGTGTGTGTGTGAGTGTGTGTGCATGCGTGTGTGAGAGTGTGTGTGTGCATGTGTGTGCATGTGTGTGAGTGTGTGTGTGCATGTGTGTGTGAGTTTGTGTGTGTGCATGTGTGTGTGAGTGTGTGTGTGCATGTGTGAGTGTGTGTGTGCGTGATAGCCACATTTGAGATGTGTGCCTCCTTCAGGCGGACGCCTGGGCAGTCAAAGCTTAAGCCAGGCGCCGGCATCACCGTAAAGGAAAGGCAATAGTCAGGGTGTGTACTACGCAGGGTATTTAAAAATGTCCCTGTAAGTGAATTACACACAAATAAATGACCTTACAAGGAAACTGATAAAGTCAGCAATTAGGAAAATTGTGACCATAAAGAAAAACAATAAAATGGAGTGTGTGAAATAAATTGTCATCAAGTCAGAAAAACTTAACAATAAAATACCCCTGAAGGTGCTTATGAGGGAAGCTAATGAAAATCTATGTTGATTCAATTCAAAACATAAACCAAGGTGAAAAGATAGACATTTTTAGATGCTGTGCTGTAAAAGTATGTGATTACAATCAGAACATGAGGTAAAACTTTGAAATAATAGTATTCTAGGGCTGCATATGTTAATTTAATTTAACTTGCTTACTTAACAAATAATGGAATTTAAATTATGTAATATAACATGACTATTACTATTACTGTAATTATTTTAGAAAAACAAATATTTAGTGTCAAATATTGAACTTGAATAATGTAAATTCTTTGGAAGAAAATCCAATTAGTCCTTTCAATGACCACCAAATTCCAAGCTGATAATAAATGCAGTAGGTGGAGGAAATTTACATGTGGCAAGGTGATGCCTAACAAAGATATTTCCAGATGAGTGTTAAATAATTTAAAACTGAGGATCATATAAACCTTACTTTTTTGTCAAGTCATTCCAGCTACAGTATTAAGAAAAATTTATTGAGTAAGTAGTTTATGTGCAATAACATGTCTTCAAGATCTACAGGGTCATCCTTTAGACTGGAAAGGAAAAACACACACATGCTACTTTCATTTTTGTGGGGGTGGGTGGGTGTTGTTTTGTCATAATATGGAAGAGGGACTTCTTAAATATTAATGATAGTTTCTTTTCACACCTATTGAACTTGATCTTGAAAGATCATAATGCCTGAACGTTCCTTTAAACAGTAAATAATATTTCAATTATTCTATTCATATATATATTCATATATCTATTATTCATATATCATATATTCATATATTCATATATCTATTACATT
This sequence comes from Miniopterus natalensis, assembly GCF_054644295.1. Taxonomy (NCBI): domain Eukaryota; kingdom Metazoa; phylum Chordata; class Mammalia; order Chiroptera; family Miniopteridae; genus Miniopterus; species Miniopterus natalensis. The sequence goes on along the minus strand of NC_142083.1, from coordinate 21,547,624 downwards.
GGGGATGACTATAAAGGGCACAATAACACTTTTAATAATTCCAACTAGTAATATCTTTCTTGTAATTGAAGATTTATATAAAAATATTATACAGGTAGTTAGCTGATATTTTTATAATATTTAAGTACATAATTTCTACTTAAACTTCTGCTTTCTAGTCTGTATTTGAATGTCTTTGTTTAACTATGAATTTGGACTATTGAAATTTTTTAAAAGTCCACACAGACACTTACTGAATACATAAAGCAAAACTTCAATAAGAAAGAGTTTTATTTCAAATGAATATTCTTTATTAAGATAGTCTGGAAATTTAAAAAAACTTGGAAGTACTTCAAGGATGTATTAAATAACACATTAAATAATTATCTCAATCAAGACTACTATTTAATATTGCTAAAATTTCCAACATATTTTCAGTCATTGAGATGTGGATTGTTGGATCATATAAGAAAGATAAGAAGAATGGTTTTGTCTTCCCTAATTTAAAGAGAAGCTTCTAATTTGAAAGATTATATTAACTATGTGTATTTTTACTTAATACCTGTAATTACAATTTATTGTGAGTTAAGGCTTTGAAGATGGTTCTTTTTCAGGGATAGCTTGGTAAGGATGATTGGAGGTGTGGCTTGCATGCCGCTGTTTTTCTATTACTTGAAATTACAAATACAAATCAATTTGCTTCTTTTTTAGTTGATTCAATAATACATTTATTATTGCTTACATATTTATACTTTAATCCAATTTATTAAATTTAAACAAGTATTCCTACCAAACCGGGTACATATAATTACCTGTACAATGTTATAATACCTTAATGCTATTTTTAGAGCTACAACCATAAACCTAAATTTCCTACTTATATTTCTACACATCAACATTCATCAAAGACTAATATTGAGTTGATAAATTCCACCCATCAGAAAGGACGTATGAAACAATTTTACAGGTAGCCTTGCGACTGGATTTCTCAAAGAAATCTTAAACCATTAACTAAATTTCTATATACTTTTAGTGCCTAGTTATTCTAATTCTATAAAGGTGGTTTTTGTTTTGTGGTTTTTTTTGTTGTGTGTGTGTGTGTGTGTGTGTGTCTGTGTTTGTAGGACAAATAAATTATCTAAAAATGTCATCATTCTTTGTTTTCCAAATATCAGGTACTTTTTTGATAAAAAATATTATAATAATTTTTAGTGTTCTCTAATGTTGCATACTGATTTATAAAATCTGAATTATAAAGATCTATCTCATGCCTATTGTAAATTATTAAAATGTTGTATTATGTTACTAATATTAGCTTGCATAACAGAATTAGCTTTTGCTAATATACTTCTGAGAAGAAGGTAGGGGAATAAAAAATATTAAATGAAGTCAACTGAATGTCAGATACTACTTCATATTGACTTTGGGTAATTGTTCTTGTGAATTCATATTTTATTTAAATTCATCATCCAAAGGCTCAGATTAATTGCTAATCAACTGACTTTACTGTTAGACTAGAAGATACTGAAGAAGACTGGTAAGCACATGTTTATTTGTGCTTATAAACCACAGGATTTCACATTTGGTCATTATATTGGCAGGTTGATCTAATGAGAATTGTTAGCCTTTCAGTGTTCATTCAACCTTCAGTTCTCAATCTGTCACAAGTTGTTAAAATGGGTACCCACACCTTAGCTGGATCATCTTGTCAGATTTTTCATCAGACAATGGGAAGATATATTCAATATGTGGAATTTGTTTCTTTGACTCACTGCCCACAAATATTTTTCCCATTCTCTTAGCTATGCTCCCCACAGTCAGATTCAAAACTATTTTTCATCCTAAAGTACTGCATTCTAAAATCTTTAAACATCTTAGTTTATGTTTATATTGACCAACATACCCAGCCTGCTTTTTCTGCTAACTATAAAACATTTGGTCACCCAACCAACCTCTCTATTTGCCCCCTCCAATACCCACTTGCATTTCTATCCAACTTAGATTTTATAGTTCATTATTTCAATATTTTTATTGTCATTTACAGAAAGAATCTTGGTCACTTCCTTTCATCAAAAGTGTATTTCTGGAATAGGCCATTTTATCTTAATCTCTGCACAAAAGAGCTAAGAATCGTAGATGAGAATCACATATAAGTGGACTATTATCATAAGTAATTCATTGTCACCAACATCAACAGAACTCTCATAATTGAACATGTTTTGCATAAACCTTTTCTAATTTAACTGCATAACATGTTAGAGCACATATAAAATGAAAATGTAAGTCAAGATATTTTTCATTCAAAAACCAAAAAAAAGTGCTTAAAGACATTAAATATATAGCTTTTTTCTTTAAAAATATCTTATAAAATGAATGGTATAAAAGTGAAACATAAAGAACAACACAAAATTACAAATTTCAAAAGTACATAATTTTATATAATACAATAAATAATAATACATTATTAATGTTTTCTCGATTGATTAAATATTTCTGGCTAGTGTTTCTGAACATATATTTATTAGATCGCTGAAATTTATACATTTAACAACTTCATTTTTTATTTGTAAATTAAATAGTGATTCTAGTTACATTTCAAAAATGCAAGGTGCAAGTATTTTTTGATAATTTTCAGTATTGCGAGGGATCTTTCTGCTGATGCAACTGTTATTAGAGCTCTTATAGTATTTTGTATATTGTGGCAAATTTAGATAAATCAATATTTGGATTTCATCTCTGCAAATAGGTCCCATATTTACTACTCTTTCATTACCAAATTTTGAGGAGACTTCTGTTTAACTCCATAACCATAAACACAAAATAGTCTTGGAATAGTTTTTTATTTTGGTTGCAAGAATTAAATAGCAATTATATTTAAAGCTGTGGACTTACCTTTGAAAGACGTCAAAATACTGGTAGCTTTTGCAAATAATGTTTAGGGGTACGTGTACTTGCAGAGCTTTAAAACTAGATGTTTTTCTTTTAATAACAATAATGGGGGTAAAATGATATGTTCTTAATAATCGGGTATTTCCAAAGAGTTTGGAATTCTGTTCAATAATATGCCTCAGCGAATCAGAGTTATGCAACCCAGTGCTTTAGGCTGCTCAATATATCTATGTACAACCCAATTTTGATAATGACGGCGATTTTTTAAAAATAGCAGCTTTATGAAGATACGGTTTATATAGCCCTATACAATTCACCCAAAGTATATAATTCAGTGTTCTTTAGTATATTCACAGACATGTGCAGCCATCACTACTACAGTCAATGTCAGAACATTTTTGTCACTTTATAAAGAAGCCCTGTAGTTTAGTTATCACCGTCTTAGATCCCTTGGCCCCCCAGCTCTAAGCAAACCACTGTCTATTGCCATAGGTTTTCCTACTCTGGACTTTTCATAAGCATGGAGCATGTCCTGTGTGGTCTTTTGTGACACTACTTTCATGAAGCATAAGGTTTTCAAGGTTCATCTATGTAGTAGTGCATATCAGTAGCCCATCCTCTCTATGGCCAAATGATATTACATATCACATCTTGTTTATTCATCAATTGATAGATACAGAGTTGTTTCCACCTTTTGACTATTATGAAAAATCCTACTGTAACCAAGAACATAGATACGGGGCAAGTTTTTGCATGAATTTAAGTTTTCGTTTCCTTTGGAAATATACCTAAGAGTGTAATTGCTATGTCCTGTAATAACCTATGTTCAGCTACCTGAGGGACTGCCATAATGTTTTCCAGCATGGATGCACCATTTTACATTTCCACCAGCATTGCATAGGGCTTCCGATTGTTCACATCCCAGCCAAGCAATACTTGTTGTTATCTCAGTTTTTATAATTACAATTATAATATAATTTCATAATTATAGCCATCATAGAAAACCATCCTGTATATGCACACAAAGTGGTCATGAAGTGGGATGTCATTGTGGCTTTGATCTGTATTATCTTGGTAATAATAATGTGGAATATCGTGCTATTTCTATATAATCAGATCTATTGCTCATATTTAAAATTGGTATATTTGCATTTTTATTCTTGAGTTTTAAGATTATGATTTGCAAATATTTTCTTACATTCTGTGGGTAGCCTTTCATAGTCTTGATAGTTTTCTATATAGTTCCATATAAATTTTAAGATCAGTTCTCAATTTTTACAAAGAAACAAGTTGAGACTCTGATAGCAATTGTATTGATTCTGTAGAATAATTTGTGATGTATTGCCATTTTTACATTGTTTTCAAATCCATGAATATATATTTTTTCTATTTATTTATATTTTTTCAAAAATGTTTTATAGTTTCCAGGCTATAAATTTTATACTTTTTGTCAATTTATTTCATAAGTATTTTATTCTTTTTATACCATTATACGTAGAATTGTAATTTCATTTTTGTGTTGATCATTGCTAGTTTATAGAGATACGATTGATTATTTTATATTAATCTTGCATCTTGCTGTCTTGCTGAACTTATTTGTTAGTGCTGGGAGCTTTTAGTGGATTCTGTAGGATTGTTTTATATACAAGATGATGTCATCTGTGAATAAAAATAGTTTTACTTATTCCTTTCCAACACACATCTTTTATTTTATTTTCTTGCCTAATTACCCTAGATGGAGCTTCTAATACAATGTTGAATAGAAGTGCTGAGAACCAACATCGTTTTGGCCCTGATCTTAGAGAGAAAGCTCCAGGCTTTCACTTCTAAGTATGCTGTTCCCTTGGGTTTTTCATAGATGCCTTTTAAATGATGATCTTTGAACAAAACATTCTTCTGTAATTTCATATGACAGCATTAGGGACATGAAATTGCCCAGCTTCAAGGGTCAGTTTTTCTCTTCTATTTTTCCGAGCCTGCTATTGAGTAAATAAGTGAGATTAAGATTTGCTAAGCAAAGCTGGTTATTTTGTCTGGAGAGAGACAAAGGCAAAAACTAATACCAAATATTCAGACCTCTGCTACTTTCTCCATTGCAACACATATCAGAACTCCACATGGGAGTACAGGAGAGGGGTTCATGTATTTTTCAAGCCATGAATTAAATACCAAATTGATCTCACCTCGATATAGTTTCTTTTAGGTGTATTTTTTTAGTCAGGAACCTCAGGTGGAAAGAAGGTGAGTAATAGGATAGTAGAAACAAAAAATGAAAAAAAACAAGAGCAGCAAATTCGAACACCTCATGCCAACCATAAAATAACAAATATTTAAAATACTTTTGTGTTCTTAGTCTGATAGGTTCATGGTCATGGACCAGAGCTGGCCTCTGCATACTGCCAAGTGACCTTGTTATTTTTCCTTTGCCAGAGTTCTATCCACACTAAATTTTCACTTTCAAACTTCATTATCTTTTCTCCAACCTGCAAAAAAAAAAATCTCTTTCCACTTGATATATGGCCCTGCCACTCAAACCACATATCTTGTGCTAGTTCGTAGTCCCTGTTGGGATATCTTGTGGGTTTGCATGGCCGAGAAACTCTCTGTGGCAGGGGAGTTCTGAATTTGAGGTTGGAATACAGATCAGAGAGAAGTGTTGTCCTCTGAATCCATGACTTTGGCCTCCGGTCCTTCTGTGTATATATTTTTGGTATCAAATTTATTCTTTATCTTTTAATACTAAGTCTCCTTCAAACTCCAATTTAGATTATATCTATTGACAGCAATAAAATTGCCATTTTCCCTTATCAATTGTATTGGTTTAGTTTGATTGAATCTTAGTCATACTGTAGTGCTTAAAAAAAAACCACATAAAACAAAGAAGGAAAACTTGACTGACTAGTGCTTATTACCAGATAAAATTCGCTGATAGGCATGTCCTTTATTTGATACACGTTCAATGAATCCATTTGTATCACATGTAAATATCCAGCATCTTCTAGAGCTATTTACTCCTTCCCTGTTACTTCTATATGTTTCCATTATTCTGTCCTGCATCGCCAGTTCATCATTAACAATTTCTAGATGACTGACCATAACTTTAGATAGATTTGAAGTTGCATCACCTTTTTCATGCCATTGGCCACCACACAATGATTTCCATGTCCTTCTGCTGACACAAGACATTTCTTGCCGGTAGTCTTTTTTCCCCTTTAGCCACCTACCAGACTTTGCATAGATCATCTGTTTAAGTCTGTCAAATAGAATGTAAAATGTAGCATCTCAATAACTTCTCCAGCCTTCATAAAGTGGCACCATCCATCATACGTAATAGCATCCTTTCAAGCACTCAGACACAGCGTATTTAAACAATAAGCACATGAATCAGAGCAGGTAATGAGTTGAAAATACTCTCTACCACGAGCACACAGTTAAATGTTGAGCACCCTGGCATAATTGTACCTTTTACCGAAGTAAATAATGAAAAGAACCAAATTAAATTTAGTCACTTAGACTCATTCTTGGATGTTTAAATATTATACCAGACTTTGGTCGTATATTTTGTCTTTAATGTTGAGCATGGCACAATCCTAGGCATGGAAAACTGTCTTTATTTCCACCTCCCCACGCCCTCCGCCACCTCCCCCAACCTCCCTCCCCCACGCGTTCCCCATACTCTTGTTGATGTCCGTGAGTTTTCTCTCTTCTTTATTTTTGGTCAGTGCCTCCACGCACCCAACCCAACCCCCAGCCCACCCCCAACAGCTGTCAGCCTGCTCTCTATCCTTGAACCTGTCTCTGTTTTGCTTGTTTGTTCATTTTGTTCATTAGATCCCACATATGAGTAAAATCATACGGTACTTGTCTTTTTCTGACTGGCTTAGTTCACTTAGCTTGACCCTCTCCACGTCCATCATCCATGATTTCACAAAGGGTGAGATTTCCTTTTTTTTTTAATGCCAAATAGTATTCCATTGTGTAAATATACCACAAAGCAAATGAACAAAAAAACCAATCTAAAACAAAAACTGTCTTTTGCTACCCAAAGTCCTTCCAGGGTATTTTTAAAGTATACCCATATTTACTTTATTTTTATTTATTGATTTTTTTTGTTTTTTTAGAAAGAGAGAGACATCGATTTGTTGTCCCACTTATTTATGCATTCACTGGCTGATTCCCTTACGTGCCCCAACCGGGATCGAACCCATTGCGACCTCGCTGTGTTGGGACAATGCGCTAGCCCCCTGAGCTACCAGGCCAGGGCCATTTACTTTCTAAAGTACTTCATTAGGAATTAGACCGTGGCTTCCTGTTGACTTAGGGACAACATTTATTTTGTCCTTAATATAATTATAGTATTAGGGACTTGAATGACTCACAAGAGCTAGAAAGTCACATATAAAATAAGTTGGTGAACGAATTTTCAATACCAGAAAAAGTTAAGAAAATCAAATAGTAAATTAGTGTATATGTTTCCTATATGTACAAAAGAAAATGAAGAGATGCCATTACATGAAAGAATAAGAGATATAAAAACACATAGGTGAAATTTTTTTAGAAGCAGGGAGCTAGGAAAAAGAAAAAATAAACCGTATAGATGAAAACATATTTGTTACAATGGAAATATTAATAGATGGGATAAATTTTAGCCTGGAAAATATATAAGAAAATGTTAAAATTGTTATAAGAATCCTTAAAGGACACAGCTCAGATATAAAAAAAATTAAAAGAGGTAAAAATATTAAGGGAAATGGAAGATACACTTAACAGCATGTGAAACCTCTAATAGGATTCCTCGAATGACACATGAAGAAAAGTAGTGAAGCAGCAACATTTGAAAAGATAATTACTGAGATTTATTCAGGTGTGAAGGATCGTGAATCTTAGGGGAAAAGTGAGCTCTGAACACAAAGAAAAACTTTTAAAATCCATATTTAGACACATAAGTAAAACTACGCAACACCTAGTATAAAGATACTGGTTTCTATTAGGAGCTAGTTCGGTGGGATCGGTGGACGGTAAGGTAAAGAGTTAAATTGGCCCTAATACATCATGATACAGAACCTTCTGCCCACCATAAGGGAGATTATTGGATTGATGCTTTAAACTGCAACACAAACACACAATATTATATTGAGCAAATCAAATAACCATATACAAGGTGGGGCAAACATAGGTTTAAAACAAAGTAAATACGTGAAACAGTTTATTTTAGTATTATTATTTATTCATTATTGTGTCATTGTATATTAACTGTAACTAATATTGTGTCATGCACTGAATCCCCAATTAATGACTCTCCTTTGAAATAGTCAAAACAATTATAAAGAGCTCCTATTTGAATTTCACGTAAATACTGGGAGGGGAAACATTTTAGAATCTTTATGAATAGATGATGTTAAGTATTTCCAAAAGTCAGAGTTAATATTAATGGTAATAATTCTCAGAGTTGACTGTAATATTCAAAATGTGCAGGGAAATATATCGAAAACATTTTTAAACACTCTTACTACAAACTTTACTTCTCTAAAAAATCAAAAAAGTTGTGTGGATAGCCTGACATGAAGCTCTAGGGAACCAAATGTTATTTGTATGAAACTTGGCTGGTTTTGCTGTTTGAATTGTGCCTGAACAAAAGCCAAGTGCTTTAGAATTTTATATCAGAAAATAAAACTTTCACACAACTCGGTAGTCACAGGTGTGTACTCTTCTCTCTTTTTGCCAAAGTTCCCTATATTTATATATTTTAAACTGCACTGTTCTGTTGTTCCATTTCAGCAAATGAGATATTTTTTGAGAGAGAGCATAATTTCCGAAATAATTTCCCCATACTTATGATTTTTGTTTTCTTTTTCATGTGTGTTGTATATCAATAAAATATTCATATCAAATTATTATCCAATTAAATACTTCACACAATTAAAGAACTATAAAGGACTGAGGAACCAAGATACCGTAGTGGAGAGAATCCCAGGGAGCTTGAGTGGTTCGAAGCTTTCTTTCTGCCTGGGGTCATGCATTTTCTGGGGCAGTGAGAATTGGGGCAAAATCAAGGCAGTTGGTCAAGCCTGGGGTGGAGGTATAAGCCCGGTGTTTGGCTTATGTCTTCCAAACATTTATTAATATTTCTCTTGAATTTGCAATCCTTTGATATTTAACTTTTCTTGTCAGTTTGTGATGTTGACATATCATTCTTGATATTTCATGGTATTTTCAGATAACCACTATTGCTGGATGTCAACTTTTCTTTTCCTTTAGTCATCAGTATTTTATTTCTGGAAATTTTGTTTTGAGGATTTATATTTTACTCCATAAATATTTTCTCATATCTTTTAGATTTTTATTTTTAAAATATTTTTATTTTATACACTTGCCAATTCCTATGCTTACTGTATTTGCGGGATATTATACTGTTTTAATGAAATTCAACACCAAGTTTTGGACACTAATATTATTATTTTTAACAACCTGTATACCTCCCACCAAAAAAACCTTTCTTTTATGATTCATAGTCTGTCTAATAAATAGCATAACAGAAAGACAAACAATCTCCTAAATCCTTTTGGCTATTTCAATTTTAAAAATAATTATCCTATATAAATGTCATATCACCATTGAAAGTATGATATCTGCTTCCTTCAAAATACTTAAATCTCTTATAGTATGTTATCTTTTTATTATTTTTGTAATGAGTTATTGATATTTTTACCATGAGAAAGGGCATGGAAATTACCAAATATTTTATGTAGTAATAAATCATCATCTAAAATTAAATGTGTGTGTGCGTGTGTGTGTGTGCGTCTCTGTTTAGGCACCATTTATTTCTGTGCTTCATTATAGACAGGTTTTTTTAAAATTGAGAGGTTAAAAGTTGTTTTTCTGCACGCAGTACACTATTTTTCCTCATATGGTAATTTGCAGTATCATTATTATTTCTGCCTACGGGGGGCGGATGTAGAATAAACACAGTTTTGTCTTTGAGTTCTACATGATTATATTACTAGTATATCTCATAAAATGATCAGCAGACATATTTTGCTTCTGGCTCTGGGTGTGTAAAGGGTTCAGAATCACATTCCTCTAATAAGCATTCTAAATTGTACAAAACATTGAAAACTTTGTTTCTGACATCAGCCTAGAGGCAGTGCAGGGCCGTGATTCTTAAGACACGGGAAGCTAACACACTGAGTTCCACATTATCACAGGGTTTTGGGCCATGGAAATATCTGCACATCGCCAGGGTGGAGCATCCCAAATAAAAAAAAGACAATCTTGTTGAGTGGAGAAGACAGAGCTCAAAGCTGAGGGAGGAGATCCTGAGAAGAGTTCCAAAAACTTGCATAGCTTTTGTCCTGAGCCTTTGGCATGCTGCAGGTGAGGTTACTCAAGGGAAGGCTAAGAAAATCCTGAAAAAGAATTATGAAGCACAAGTCTTTGTTGATTTCTATTTTCTAACAAAGTGCTATGCTCTTGTCTCAGTTCAGTGAGTTGTCATATACAAAGTACGTTAGACAACTTCTGCACAGAATAGGGGTTCAGAACAAGTGAGTTCCTTGAGTAACTTTATTTCCTGACATATCACCTCATATATCACTTACTGAGACCACAGTGAACTCCCCGTGATCACCTGAATATAATCCCAGGGCACCCCTTAGAGCCACTCCGTGCCTTTGCGCCTGCGATTTCCTCTGCTTGGAAGGCACTGATTCCCCCTTGGCCCTTTTAATGGCTCCATACGAACACCCACCGCCTGATTTGGAGTAGTTACTACCTCCCCTGGACTCCTAAATCCTTTACTTGAACAATGCTAAAACAGTGGTTTTATGGATCTTATTATTTGTATATTTTCAACACCATGAAAACATTGCTTGTGTTTAGGACTGTGAGTGATTCCTGAAATCATGGAATGGCAATAACAGAGAAATTTGTTTATGGAACTCTGTAAATCCTTGTTAACCTTTAAAAGTGTTTACAGTGGGCTTATTTAGAAAATATATTTTACCCTTTATATATTGGCACCCCTGCATCTGGCACTGTAAACAATTTAACTGGAAAGACAAACAGGATACTGGAGAAGGAGAAAAATGGCTTTAAGATTCATTTTGATTGTCTGTGGTAGACTGAGGTGACAAGAGGCAGGCATTTATAAAACCTGTGCACCGACATTTTGCTAAAAATTTGAACGTCTTATAAAATGACTTTAGATACTGTTTTTCCAAAGACATGTCCCAGAGTGTGCCTTAGAAATTGTGAGTGGATAATACTTAAAACCGAAGTGACACGTAAGGACCTGGGCAACCTCGAGAGTGACAGGAGCACAGGAGATGAAGAAGTGGCTCAGGTGTGTTTGAACAGTAAACACTCCAGCAGTCTTTAGGAGCACTTTAATCCCCCTTCTTAGAGAACTGCTAACACCCTATTTTTAGCTTATTGAGAAATGTAACTTCCAGATGTGTTCTCGGTTATGCCAAAATTTTGCAGGGAACATATTTACAGGCGGCAACAAAGTGGAGAAATGTGAATAACAATTTAAATGTCAAACTCACATTTCTATCAGAATATGCACCTTGTATTAAAAAAGAAATCTCAGGCCACTAAAAGTATTATCTCAAAAACACCAGTCCTTTGCTGTAACCCACATTCCTAGGGCCCAGTCTACTTCCCAGAATTAATCACTTTCACTTCTTTATTTTGACCCCTATATTTTAAGCAATATGCTTAGAACTTTTTTCTTATCTGATAAAATTCAGACAGTATATACCTACTGGCTTTTAATAAACTGGTTAAGTGATATCTCTTGTATACACAACCATTCTCACATCTGTTTTCCTCAACTACAAAAAAAGAGCTCTATCACAATATTTTATTTTACATTATATTTTTATTTTATTATCATTTTGAGTACCATGCTCTATGTTTGGCCAAGTGATCTCCTATGATTATCTTTATTGTACAATTTTTATTTTTATTTTACTAATAATGCCTTTGTTTTAAAATTTTTTCTTACTTTAACATGTACCTACTGCTAAAATACTGAGATAACTGTCAGTCACCAGGAGCCACTATCCAAATGTTTAAACATTTTAATAAACTGTCAGTGCCGTTTTGTTTTGTTTTGTTTTGCTGTTTGCGGCAGCTACCTCGGCACCAATGCCACCCTTTTCATATGACATGCTCTCTGGACCTGGCGCTCTCTGCTCTGTCTTCGGATGGCTCTTCTGTTTGTTTGGTCACATGTCTTCCTTGCTTTGATTGGCTCCCTCTTTTTAGGGGTGCATGCTCTCCGGTAGCTTCCCGCTGGCTGTGGTTGTGGCAGGAGGGAGGACTCTGTGCCGGTTGTGATGGGCTACATTACACAGCGCTGGGAGGCGACCTCCAAGACGTCCTTTTAGCTTGAGCTGCATTTCCAACGTGGGGCAGTAGGAGGCGCTGCTCACTGGAGCCAACCAGGAGCCCAGACTGCCGCAGACCTCTTCCCACCAAACTATGATTATTCACAGAAAAGACAATGCAAACGGGGTGTGGCCAAGCTCACATTAGTTTTTAAAGCTCAGGGGAAAACAAGGACACATTTTCTTGGTCAAAGTAGGACACGTGGCCAACGTAAAGACATCAGTAGGAGAGAAAAACCCAACTATGTGCTTGGGAAGTGAAGCGCTGGAAATATTATAGGGAAACAGAAGTAATGACAATAACCTTCGTGAACCTATGTGAAGTTCCTTTGAGGCCAGCCAGCGTCTTGACATTGATCAGGCTGCCTGGGTTCTGTCTCCCCTCCGCACCAAAGCCAGATCTAGCTTTCATGCTGACATTTCCATTTTCTCAGTTCCTTTCACATTTAGCTACTTGTCCTTCCATGCCATGTGTAGACAATGACATCAGCTTATCTCCATGGCCATGCTGCTGGTGACACTGAGTGTCTCTTATATGCTGCACATGACAACACATCCACGAACTCAGTGTTTCATTTCTTCATGTCTCTTTCCTGACTACATAGCTTCACAACCTAGTTTTTCTTCTTTTTTTGCACATACTACACCAACAATGTTCTGTTTGTCACTACTACTCCCGATTTTTATGACTTTTAATATCAAGCGCAGTAATGACCATATTAAAAGATCATTGCAAACAGCTTTCAATAAGAAGACACCCGTTGACATGATCAGAACTTGCCTTTAATTCTGGATGTGTCTTCAGATTACCAGAATCACCAAGGTAATGTGATCAGTTACTTCACCACAGTGTGTCATGTAGGATCTGAATTGGAATGTGGGTGGGCTTAAGTTATTCCTGTGCAAAGCTCTTATGGGCCAAACTTTCCAACTTGGTCACAATTATTGAAGCCATCGAACATGCCACCAGCAATTTCCTCCAGAAACCTGAAATATTATGGAATACTCCAAAGCTAGAGATATTTTCTTATTGAAAACATTTCAACCCCATTATCAAGCTATTGATAAAAATGCCAAAAGGCAATTACAATTGTTGTTTCTACCTTAGATTGGCATTCTGCTCTGTAACACCTTCTCTTTAGCATAATCTTTCTGTCATTTGGAAATCCACAAAGGTGCATCAGAGCCTAAAAGGGTTTTAGCTTGATTGATGAGTAGATATTTTAGACGAAATCAAAAGCCTTTTGTACAGTTAATTTCACTGCCATCTATCGATTCTTCAGTGATTGATGATCTATTTATTCAAAGCAGATAAAGATAAAATTCCCTCTGACTACACATTTTTCCTGCTTATTTCTATGGAAGCAATGATTGTCAATCACTTGGCATTTAATAATACAACTATTTCATATATTTTTTGTATCTATATACATATATGTTTTCAGATATTGTGCTATCTCTTAGGCATATGTAATCCCTGTTTCATTTTTTTCACAACTATGTTGGTTCTTGTTGACATTTCTATTTTCAAATTCCATGAAAGTCCACATGAGATTTTCATTATCTTTTAACATGTTGTATTACTCAATTTATTCAGCTCTGGTTTTTGTTTGTTGAAGAGCAGAGATAGTTTCCATGTGAAGAACTTGAAAATTTCCTTTTTGGCATATAAGACAGAATGAACATATCTTTAGAAAACTCTTTTTTTCTGAAACAGAATATAATATTGGTTCAGAATTTGGAATGGAAGAGAAAACATCCCTAAATTCAGGTCTTAATTCTCCCCTCATTGGCTGTTTGTTAGTATTTCAAAGCCTCAGTAACTGCATTATGAAATAAATACAAACACAGTATCACAATCCAGGTAATTTTTGAGCATAATAGGTCATAATGCACTCAGAATAATAAGAGGTTGTAAATGTCACTCTTTTAAATCACCATTTCTGAGAAAAGTTAACATGCATCTTTTTATTCAAAATAAAATTGAGAAGATCTATATTAGATTATCACTTGAACTTTCAAATAAAGATAGAAAACTTTCTAGTTTGCTTTCTACTGTTCTTTCAATATATTTGAGGATCATGATAGAAAATTAAAAAATTAAAACTCAGAGAAAAAGGACATTAAACTATCCCAAAGGCTGTATTTCATTTACCTATTAAGATAATTAAGAGATACAGAAATGGACTTTGCCACTGTTGAAAGGGTATTTTATAAGTAGACATAGCAAAATGTGTTAAAGAAACATAATCCGCCTGGCCAGCTTGGCTCAGTGGTTGAGCATTGTGCTAGGGTTGCAGGCTCAATCTCCAGTGGGGGGTGTGCAGGAGGCAGCCAATCAATGACTCTTTCATCATGGATATTTCTCTCTCTCTCTCCCTCTCACTTCCTCTCTCTGGAATCGATAAAGACATATTTAAAAAGAAAAAAAAAAGAACCATATTCAAATTATAAAAACAATACAGTATGTGGAAAAATTGTCAAATGTAAACTGAAAAATATATATATGAATACTATTTGTGAAAATAATTTTAAATCAGCAGATTCAGGATTCGCAAGTCATGATTTAAAATAATTAAATCATAATAGGATTAGATTGTTGATAGGCTATGTTAAAAAAAAAAAAATCCCCAAAGCAAAAACAATCAAAGAACTTTTAAAGTCCTTTGTCATTTGTATTAGATGTTGAAAAATATTACTATATGTGATCTATGGTCATCACTGTGATTCATAGGATGGCGTACTAAAATAGATATTTAAATTTCACTCTGATAAGGAAAATATTACATGATAAAACATTGACTTTTACTGGAAAGACACAGCTCCTCTGCATAATAGTGAGGTGGCATATCTGAATTTCTTATATTTGGAGACGGGTATAATGTACAAAGAGGCTGGGATCGTTCCATATTGTAACTGGTTAAAAAATAGGCCTCTGGAGAATGGAAGATATACCTTCTAAACCAGCAAGCTCATAATCCCTGTAAGTACTCATGCAGAGACTAATTTTCTATTTACTTGTGATATTGTGGAAATAAGTCTTGAAAATTTCTAAATTCTCATTTAATGATATAATTTTGTGATTTTATGCCTGTTCCAATGACTTCTTACTAGAGAGTATAGTTTTAATTTGGATTTAAAATGTAATAAAGCATGGTTTTACAAACAGTTAAACAGTTAATATAAACAGGGATCTGTTAATACGATTCTGGAATTAAGTAGCAAAAAAAACAATTCAAATTGTTCTAAAAGCTAGGATAATTCTTGGCTCATATAAATTAAATTCGTATATAAAATAGATGTCAGAAAGATTGAAAAGTGGCTCAGGAGCCTTTTAACTCCACTTTCTATTCAGAGTGTTGGTTTCTTGTTATGGTTGGTTTCCTTGTGACAGTGGGATTAATGCAGTAATTTTAAGGGCAACATGTTTCCTCATTAAAGTTCTGCCAGATTGTAATTATGCTCCCTGAAGTTCCCCCAGAAAAAAATAAGAAACTTCTTTCCCAGAAGATGCAAACTTTTCTCTCTTCATGTATCACTGGCCCAAGAGGCCCACCTGTCTTTTTGATGAGTATTGTAAAAAGGGTTATAAAACTATCCTGATGCATTTGATCACATCTCAGTCCTGGAAATGGATATGGAATCACATTCTCTTAAAACACAAGTGGTGCATGAAAAAAGAGTGGATGTCGGAATAAACCCGAATTCTGTTTGGAGAGAAGGGGAGGGAAAGAGTTGATTTTTGGAAAGCAACAAAAAAGTTGTGCAATATACAGCACGTTAGCTTGTTAAAATAACACACCTGACATCAACAAAGCGTGTGCTCCACTTCTGGGATGATATTGCTGTTATCATGTTATGGATGAATTCATGGTGGCCACCTAATGGTGAAGAAC
Source organism: Miniopterus natalensis (assembly GCF_054644295.1). Taxonomy (NCBI): domain Eukaryota; kingdom Metazoa; phylum Chordata; class Mammalia; order Chiroptera; family Miniopteridae; genus Miniopterus; species Miniopterus natalensis. The sequence continues at coordinate 21,531,468 of NC_142083.1, read as the reverse complement.
TCAGTAGATCTCTTTAAAACCTTTCAACACATTGTATATGCACATTAAACTGCGCAGAGTCATGCCTTCAGCAAAAAGAGAGGCGTTTGAATCTTATAAACTTTAATATACTGGTAAGCTGAAAAATGAAATGTTTCTAGCAGAGAAAACAGTTGAGGTCATGCTGTTGAGTCTTTCTGGAGAGCTCGGGGAGCCAATCAAAACCAACAGAACAATACAATCAGCAAATAAAAAGGGACTGTATGGGAAAAGGACACCTTTTTAATGACCACCGCTGCTTCTTAACGTTGATAAACGGACACAGAGATACACAGGGAGACGGAGGGGACTCTGAAACCAGATGGAAGAAAAGAGAAAGGAGGGGGAAGCTCAGGATCCTGAGGCCAGGACTGAGCCAAGGGCTCGGCATGAGCGCTCGGTGATCCTCGTTTCTGCCTGGGACTCGGATCGGGAGGGGTGGAGGCGGGAAACAGTGGGGAAGAGTTGACACTCTTAGAGGAGCAGGCAGGCACCTAAATGCAAGCGGAGCAAAGAGGGATCTAGAGAAACGGGGTGCGTATGAACTGTGCAGGCAGCAGGTAGGGTCACAGGGGTAACCAAAGACTAAGAGAACAGGGAACGGTCGCCAAACAGGTGGAAGCGCAAAGCTAACCGAGAACAACACTATGCACGTCTCTAAAACAATTTATAAAGAGAAAGGAAAGTCATTATCCAGTGAAAGAACCACAACAAGCATAATACGTATAGAATAAAAAGACAGAGCAAACATGAAACTGATAGATTTTGTCAATAAATGCAAATTGTATTAACCCACTGTTTGTAATATGTACATACATATTTTTTAAATTTATCTTTATTGTTGAAAATATTACAATGTTTGCCTTTTCTCCTCACTGAGCCCCTCCATCTGGCATCTGTCATCGTCCCCCCCCCCAGGCCTTCTCCACACTATTGTCTGTGTCCATGGGTTATTTTAATTTCACTTACAAAGAAAGACCTAACTGCATGCTGCATATGAGGCACACACATTTAATACAAGATAATTCAAATCACTAAAAATAAAATGTCCTCGACATCATGCCAGAAAAATCAAAATAAAAGTAAGACTTGTCATCTCAAGATCAAAGTAAAACACAAGCAAAAAAATCATTGAAGGAGCCAAGGAAGGATATATTTTAATGTTAAAGCCACGATCTAAATAAGGTTATAAACAGAAATATACAAACACCAGGTAATGCAGATACTTTAAAAATCAGTAACTGCAGTAGAGTCAAGAAGCCACATATTAAAATACACTAATAAAAATATTTTCAAAATACAAGATATGAAACCACTAGCGTCAGCACAGGACATATAAAATTAATAAAATATAAATGAAGATAGAAGACCTAACTGCATTTTGTTAAGGTAGGTAGAAGATGCATATGCCAAACGATACATCCCAGTAATACAGAACATGCTTTCTCTTCATGTAAACTATGAACATTCAGAAAGTTGCTCATGTGTGAGATTATTAAGAGACCATCAGCAAATTCCACACAGTAATAATATTTTTAAATGTCTCCAATAACAATGCAATACATTAGACACTGAATACAATTCGCACAATGAAAAGGTCATTTTAACTGGAAATTAAATTAAAAACTCTCTATCGAACAGCTCATGCTTGAAATAGATATACAAACTACAATTACAAAAATAGTTTAAAAATGTTAAAGACAAGCACATCAGTATTTATGGAGTATGTCTGAAACAGTGAAAGCATATTTTAAACCTGAAACACAAATTTAAAAATGAGGATAAATGGTTAAAAATGAATTCATATCCAGTCTCAACAACAGCAAAAAAAGGGAAATACAAAGATAACAGTCATAAAAATGCAACCAGAAATTAATGATCTAGGAATGTACTTCATTTCTTTTTAATGTTTCAAATAGAAAATACAGGAAAGTAGAGGAAAAGATTGTTGTTTTTTAAATTTAATAAATTGTAATATCAGCTGTTTTTTTCTTCCCTTTTTAATGCATATAGTATTTTTGATAAGCCAAGTTTTCTATAAATGGATACATGCTAAAATATTATTATATTAGAATTTTGAATTTGAAAATACATATTATTTTATTAAATAAAATACTCTAATAACCTGTTCTAGTTGTACTAGAGGGATCTTTCACAAAACTATCAATTATATCAACCCAATTTCTAAACTCTTTAAAACTTTCATTTGTGTTAAATAAATGCATATATGTTTATTAACCACTTTTTGTTTAAGAAATTGAAAATATATGCATAGCAGCCAGCACCAATAATTTTGAGATGCATAAAGCTACACGGTTGACCATAATTATAAATTAATTTACCATAATACAATTTTCAAATTTTCTACAGTAGTAAAATTATGTAAACTTTGTTAGAAAGTCCATACAAATAGGCCTTCCATTGACTAGAGAAGAGAAATATCTCAGGAACACAGAGCTGTGATAGCTCCTTTATTTCCCTTTTATAAATGTCCCATTTCTATACCATGATTAAAATGTATTTGGGTGTGATTTTTAGTTTTGCTTTTCTCTGAGAAGAAAAACTTAATTCCTATTTTTAAAATGTGGAATTCTCTAACAAATAAACGTCAGCCTATAGATTTAACTACACATTTGTTTGACCATCTGACAAAGCATTTTATACCTGAAATTTTCAGGGTTATTAAGTCAGTTCTCTCAACTTCATTCCCTGCAAGCCCTCTGGACACCTATTTCCCATTTCAACAACAACAAAACAATCCTCATTTTTAGAATTTGATGCACATGTCCTTGGATTCGCATGTATACTTGAATAATATTAAAGGTCACATATTGTGTGTATGCAATTTAATGTGCTAAGAAGGTGTTGTTACACAGACCTCATTCCACATCTCACACTCTTCACTGAATGGTATGTTTTTAAAACACATTCATGACTATGTACTTACAGACTTGGTTTCTTGGTGCAGAGTTAAAGGAACAGATAGTGCAACAGCCAACCAAAATGTTTGTCCTTTAATGCAATGAACTAAGTATCTATCGTGCCCCAGTTTGAAATTGTACTGAGAGTTTCCTGACGGTGTTTTTATGTATTTAACAGAGTACAGCCTCACCTCTACCTACCAGCCAATGGCACACACAGGAAGCAAATAGCTGGAGTGTGGCCCTGGGGAGTAGCTCTGCAGTAAGGATTTGTAATGAGTTTTCATAGCGCCAAGTGGTCTTAGGCTTAACCTTATTTGATTTTGTTTTAAAGTACAACTATTATCTAGCTACGTAGCATATTGCAACAATAGTAATAGCTGATACAATTAAGCACACATTTTTCTCACTTTTCAAAAATAATATTCAATTTGTTATTTAATTTGTCCATGCATTGGGTTTCATTCTTGTCTACTAAACGTTGTGAAGGACATAGGAAGACAATATTATGTTCCAATCTATAGATTTCCTGCTGAGGCTGGCTCACTCTTTCCTCTGAGGCAATTTCTTGCATTCAAATTTAGTGTATTATAATTTTATGTTCCTTTGTTTTAGCATTTGCTGCTCCCACAGCTTTTTGAGGATCATTATATGCTTGTGTACAGAGTCGGTCACTATTTTACTTAGGTTTTTTTTAAATTTCCTTCTTGAGCACATTTGTTATTCAAGTGCCACTTTGCCCTGGTGGCTGCTATGTCACTGTAGCTCCTGACAGCTGGAGCTGTGCCGTTAGGTTCTGTGCTCTGGACCTCGGTTGGGGTTTCTCCTGGGCTCTTCTGCCCTGTGATTTCCCTTATGGGCTGTATCCTGCTTGGCTGCTGTAGAGTTCTGCCTTCTGCTGGCTTGTTTTCCGGCTCATGGGAATTCAGTCATGAATGTGGCTTGTTGTTCTTTTCAATGGGAATTCATACCTTTTTATTTTCTTCTGTATTTGACTGTCCCTGTACCTGCAGAGAGTCATTTTAGAATTTCATGTGTTTTTTCCATAATATTTTTTATTCATTCAGATGTTAGAAAACAATAGAAACTGCTTTACATTTGTTTATCCAGGAATTCTCCCATCTGTTAAGAGTCCCTGTCTACAACTGCCCTCAGCCAGAAGGACTCAAAGACCAGCTTTCTAGCTCAGATTAATGACTATCCTCAGGCTTCACCACTGAATCTGGCCAGTCCTTCCAGCATTAAGTATATAGTGAGCGCATCCTCTGTTGCCTCAAGAACTTCTCTGCCCGAAAAACTCAGTTCATGACTAGGAACTTTCCAGACCATTCTTTTTTGTATCTTCTCCATTTTTATTTATTGATAATTAGTGCAGAAATTTATATTTGTGTAAAATATCTCTTACACATGCTTTTTCCATGCTCTAACTTTTCAAGTTTTTAATTTTAATTTTAGCTTTAATATATAATTGAATACTTTTTTTACTCAGTCTTGTGTTTTTGTTTTTTTTAATAGACGATTTCAAATACTCTTACACAACTGAATCTGAGCCTTTAGATCTTTCCAATTTTGGTTTTATATTACTGTCTATTTTGTATGTCTCCTTTAGAATGAACTTTATTTCATAGACAGTACTATATTATACTGAAAATCACTGTAGGAATAAAGGATAAAAGCAACTATGAGGCAAAGTGTCACCATACAAAGGGTAGTTATGAAAAAGAGAACATTTTGTTCATGTAAATGATTTTATCACTTTACTTATTCATACAATATTTTAGAAATGTGCTCAATGGGAAATGGGACCTCAGCCCAAGTGAATGTGGGAAGCGATGGTTGTCTTATTTGTGAGACGAGTTTGACAAAGGCTTTTTCTCTGCGGCCTGTAGACATGTCTCCATGAAGTATGTTGCCTAAGAAAGATGAAAGGCAAAGAACAGCCTTACTATCAGGAATTGAGCCAAATGCACACGGGGTGAAGATTGGAGGCATCATGAAGTGAAACTCATAGATCTGGTTAAACTGAGGCCTTGGGGCTCTCAGTGAATCTAATCCTCAGGACATTAGTCAAGAGTAGGGAAGGACGACAAATAAAAGAGACTAAAAAACCATAGAAATATACATAAGAAACAAAAGATGAAGCTACAAATCAGAATTACATGAAGAAATATAAGGTTCAGTAATGGGATTCAGTCTAGAAGATACAAAACACTCTCAGATATACAGAGACAGGAAATACACACATTCACAGTTATATCATCACTAAAAGAATTATTAAAGCATGTAGTTTGTCAAGAAGAACATGGAAGCAAGTGGAAAGAATGAGAACAACCAAATAAATTCATTGGTACGTGAAAAAGTAATAAATTACTGGCCTTGAAAACATAGGAACATTTTCTGGTAATTTTACAAGGAAACAGACAAGGCAAATTCCATAAAAAGACAGCTATTTAAGGGTGTGGGCCTGCGGTTTTGTGGTGCTAGTTAAAGTAAAAGATACATAAACAAGAAAAACAGAGAGAGTCTGAAACATTTTAAACTTCTGGAAAGTATTCTCAAATATAAATTTTATATAGACCCTACAGGGATGAGATAGGTTTTATAGCTCCTAAAACAGCAAAGATAATGCTTCAGGGAAGAATAGTAGAAGAAAGAACTACCTTTGGGGAACTACATAGAGAAAGGGAAAAGGAGCATGGGGAATGTGGGCTCCTGCAAGAAAAAAGATTATTAAAGCAGGAAGAATATACAATTATTCCTTTAGCCTGCCTTCCACACAAACAGAAGCAAAATCCCCCACCCTTCACCACTCTGACAGCTTACTTTAAAGAAGGATCCTGTAAATCAGCTGAAAGTACCTCCCCAGAAACTCGCTGATTACAAGGGGAGAGGCCGTCACTTACAGTGGGCAAGACTGTCGGTCACTTCTTTACCCAAGTGACTAAAGTTAGTCACGGCTAATGGGGCACATCCATTCAACGTGTCACCGGATCTGAGGCACAGAGAGGAAAGCAGTCTATTCTGTGATAGTTCTGCAAAAATACCTTCCCTGAATTGAGTTATGAAGAAGATATAAGGAACCTAATTGAAGAGATAGTTTGTATAAGGTAACGGCTTCCTGTCTGCAGCTTGCTGCCAGATTATTCAAAAATATAGAAAGGGAGGGAGGGAGGAGAGACAGAGACAGGCAAGAATGTTTAAAAATTGTAGCAAATATAGTAGAACTCTGGCATTGGGGAAAGCTGGTAAAATGTACATATAAAAAAGCTTGATACTATTGTTGTGTCTTTCCTATGAGTTTGAAATAACATCAAAATAAACATTTTTAATCTAAAAGGAAATTATAAAAGTAATGATAAAAATAGATCTATAACTATAATTATAATTTTTAAAAACAGTAAAATACTTAAACGAGTAATTTTAGAGGAAAATTAAAATAAATGACAAGAAATTTAATAACTAAAGAATTAAAATAACAAAAACAGAAAGAGTGAATAATTCCACAAGAATAAAAAATAACAAGGAACTGTAGACATTAAAATACATTCAAAAATTAAGTGTTATAAAAAATGATGTTATTGGTAGAATTTAACATATTTTTTCCCCTGTACCAGACAATTAGAAAATAAATCCTTTTTTTTTTTTTTTCAAAATGAAGGGAACATTTAAAAATTGTTCATTAATAAGTCACAAAAAAGCATCAGTATAATTTAAAATGTAAATATAGCCCTGATTACATTTCTGACCAAAATGGAAATAATTTATAAAGTGACAATAAAAGCTAAGCAAATCCAAGTATGTGCAGATTTAAACATAAAATCCTGAGTATATCTTTTTATGAATTTGCTCTGTTAGCACTAAATTTTTTCAAAGAATTTACAAAAAATAGTGTTGTAGACCTCTATCATTGATCACCATAAGTGTAAATATTTGGAGTTAATCATAAATTTACTGACTTAGTATATGACAGACATAATTACTACTTAATTATCCATCACTACCATCTGGTTTCTGGTCCAACACGGCAAGACATCACTCTTATCCTCACAACAAGGAAAAAGCTGAAAGACTGAAATCAACAACTCTTAGCTCATGAGAAAATTGAGGTCACAGGGCAAACCCCCGCCTTGAAAACTGAAGATACATGCAGAATGAGAGATCTATAACTTACTGAGAACAGAGGCCACCACTGGAGCCAGTATTTGGGAGAGATACATACAGGCTACTAGCCTAGTTGCTGTAGAATGCACGTGGACATGCTGGAGAGATTAGAAACTTCTGGAGGAACAGCCTTGTGGAAATTCCTACATTTTCATAACTTTAACCCCCAAATTCCTACAAGGTGCTAACTCTAAAGATTGGAGAAATATCCCATCATGCTTCCAGCAGGGGGAGAAGAAAAGTTACCATTTAGAAATATGTTCAGTGTTCTGCCGTCCTTGACAAGAACACGACCTCAATGGAAACTGTTATACCAGCACTAACACGGGTTTTGCAGGGGAGCCTAACTGATGGGGAGGAAGTCAAACACTGACTTCCAGCACTCCCAAGCCATCTTGCCTGACCAGAATTAAAAAACAAACAAACAAATAAACCTGAGAAGTGCTTTTGAAGGTAAAAGCCCAGCGACCAGGCTCTCAAAAAATTAAGAACTAGCCCTAGTATTGTGGAACATTTCTTCTCCCACACCACCAGTATTTTACCACACCACCAGCACAGATCCTGTAATATAATAGGGTACTACAGCCTAAAAAACTGGAAGGTTCTGGCTCTCTATAAGAAGGAGTCTCCAGGGAAACCCCAAAACATCAGCAGACATAAAAATAACAGCAGAAGACATTGAAGCCTCTGATATCTACAGGTGCAACAAACAGTAAAAGCCTAAATTCCAGCTTGACAAACATAAAACCTCACACAAAGGTCTGTTTTCCTCAGTTCCTGTTACTCAATACATTGTGTACAACCTTCAACAAAAAGTTACAAGGCATGTTAAAAGGCAAATATTACAACAAATAATTGAAGAAATAGTGCAAGCAGAGGAACCAGATGGAGATATGACAATGACAATCCAATGGGGAAAGTATAGTTTTTTCAAACAAGTGCTAGAGAAACTAACATAGACATGCAAAAAAATGAAATGAGCCTTTTTATTTATTTTTTATTTTTTTAAAGTAAGTAGATTGGGTAATTTTTAGTTTAAATTTTTTTCTCTATATACAAAATCTGGTCCAATATGTTGTGCATAGTACAAAAATAAGTAACCAAAAATTAATTCCTTTGTGCATATTTATCTTCATTTAGTTTCTCTTTACATTAAGGTTAGTAACATGGTAAGATAGATACATAAAGAAAATTAATTTAATTGCCTTCTACGTTTAATTTTAATTTACGGTGAATTTATAAAATTATGTTACATCTCCCAATGTTTGGTGTGTTCTCTAATAGAGAACTAAAAGGCTTTAACATTAAAGGAATTTTAGACTTTTTCAAAGAGAGCAGCCTTATTATCTATCTCTAAGTTAATTCAACAAAGAGAAGCTCTTGAATGTTCACAGTTACTCCAGTATTTTCGGCTTTTGGGTAAAAATGCAAACAAATCAGTTTCATTGTTTCCCACCTTGAAATGACATTGTCTCTGGACAGTTTGATAAAAACCCAAAAGAGTGTTTCAAGATTGTATCACCTTGTTTTATATTTTCTGGGGGGAAATAAGAATGTGTCTACCTTAACCCATCTCTACATCTGTTTGCCAAAATCGAATACAAAATATAGTAGAATTCACTTATTTCTCTGTCTTTTGTCTCCCAAAGAAACAGCCATAAGAAACACACATGCCTGGAGAATGTTAAAATGTGTCAAATCATCAGTTTTCCATTGTCTTATTACTAAGCTGAAATCCAAGTGGAAAGAGAGCACATTGTATTGCCAGGTGTTTTAACATGACAAAGTAAAATGATCTGAAACTGGTAATGGGACCATTGATTGACCTTTAAATATAGTTCTCAGACTGTGTTTCTATTCCTAAGACTGGTACTGACAAAACACATCCTGAAGCACTCTAGCCACTAAAGATTCCGGAGTCAAGATGTAATAAATATCATTTCAGGAAAGGGTAAATATATCATTCAACTTGGTGAAAGATGCGATTCATGAGTTACAGTTCAATTATCCACATCTTTATTGTTCAGTCAATAGGCAGCTCGCCTCTAGTCCCTGGGGGCAGAGATAAAACCATCACATCAAAATACGACTTCAACATCAGAGTATATTATTAAGAATTATTTTGATAAACTTTTAATACTTTATCTCTTATCTACATGAATTAAAATACTGTCAGATGATTACACTTGAAATTGAGTTAAACATAGCGAGAAGTCTATATTTTTAAGTGCCGTATGTATTTATTTTTGAAGGGGACTGCTTAGGTTCAGGCCATTATGCACAGGTTGTCATTTTTTATTAACCTGGACGGCAATACATTTATTCAGAAGGAAATTCCCATTTTTAAGGATATGCCTCATAAAACTGTAAAAGACATCTTAGTATGATGACAGATTACGCTATTTTCTCATGAGAGTCTATCAAAATGTAGTTTCAGATTAAACTGAAGATAATCAGATCTGTGGATTGTGTGTTAACGGTCAGTCAGTGAGGTACTGAAGGGTCTCAGGTGTATTTCAAAAAGCGCTGTGAACCCAACAAGCTACGAAGGACCCTAGTCGGTAATATGCCCTCCGAGGACTCCCAAGGCATAGAATGCCTAGGGCTGTAAATGCCTAAAGCGGGCCTGCTAGATATTTGCCTAAAAAATAGTTATAAGTCTTTCTGAATTTATTGCAACTTGTCACATGACAGTATCATTCACTTTTCACTTTTTAAAATTTTGTGGTTTTTTTTATTTTTTAACTTTTTAATTGAATTTATTGGGGTGACATTGGTAAATAAAATTATATAGGTTTCAGGTATACAAGTCTATAAAATGCCATCTATAGGCTGTATTGTGTTCTCCACCCCAAGCCAAGTCTCTTTCCAACACCTATCCCTCCAGTACCCTCTTCTGCCTCTCTCCAGCCCCTTGCCCTCTGGTATTCACCATGCTATTGGCGGTGCCTATGAGTGTCCTGTTGTTGCTGTCTTTTTGTGGATCTCTCATATCTCTTATTTCTGCCTTTAATCCTCTTTATTTCACTCGCAGACATTTGGTTGTGTCCAGTATTTTCATAGAGACATTTGTAATATGTCAAAAGGTCCTTGATATTTGGCCCTGTCCAAAATGTCCATGGAGACATTTGGTCCACTCCAAAATATGCTTGACCATGCGAGGCTACCCAGGCAGGAAGGGTTATTATCCATAAGGCCACAACACAGTTACTGGACCAGTAAAACATGAGAGTATTTTAATGTAATAATCCTGTAAACCAAAAGTAAATAAACATTATGGACTATTTGAACCCAGGGATGTTTTCTAAACATGGACATTTTTGATAAAACAAAATTTCAAGGACCTTTTAGTGTGGCCCTAATGTTTCAATGAGCCCTAGTCAGGTTTGCTCATGGTTAGAGCGTTGGCCTGGGGACTGGAGGGTCTCAGATTCGATTCTGGATCAAGAGCATGAACCTCAGTTGCAGGCGTTATCCCTGGGGGTGTGTGGGATACAACCAATCGGTCTCTCTCTCTCTCTCTCACTCTCTCTAAAAAGCAAAGGAAAAAATATTCTTGGATGAAGATTAAAAAAATTAGTGTATCAATGAATGTTTAGACAGGACCAGATATCCTGCAAAAATTAATTTTGTCTAGCATTTTGTCTTTGGTGAGCATTTCCATTCTTTGCCTAGACGGCTTCCTTTGTTATCATCTGCCAAGAGGACGGGAAATAATATTTCAGTGCATTGAACTAAGGGAATGTACAATTCACTGGGAAAGTCTTGATGTGAAAACAGTACTTTCGGGATTACATTAAATGATTTAGTCAAGCAAATAAAATTTGAGTCAGTGCAGAATGCCCTTTAAGATAACATAGCCTAATGTGACTATTATTGATGGGAAAAAAGAGGCACATTAATATAATTATAAACTTTATAATTAGAGTAAAATTCGCTACATTTTAAATATTGTTTCTTAGACTTCAATTTTGATAATAAAATAATGATAGTAAAAACAACATGATATTTCTAAGAAGATATACCTAATTTAAGTAAGGAATACAATTATTTTCTCCTTCCTTTCTATAATCTGTCTCCTCCCTCCCTCCCTCCCTCCCGCCCTCCCTCCTTCCTCCTTCCTCTTTTCTTTCTTTCTTTCACATAAAAAATTATTGAATGTTTACTGTATGTACTGTATGCCACATACTACTATTATTATTCATAAAGAGATCTCTGCTCCTGGGGGCTTACATTCTGTTTGGCAGAAAAATATATACTACACATTTAAATAACATGGTATGTTAGAAGACAATACGTGCTAATGAAAAGGGAAACCAAAGCAGCGTATGTGTGATTGTCAGTATGGGGGCAGGCATGGGGTCTATTTGTCGTAATCAGTTAGGTGGTCAGGATAAGCTTCACTGAGAAAGGGAGGTTTGTGAAAATACAGAAATGAGATCAGTGAGCATCCAGGAAAATATCCGGGGGTACAGATGCCGGGATGTGTGCTGAAGAACCTGTCTATCATTTGGCCACAAATGTTTCTCCCCTCCCATATTAATCATGACATTAATGGGTGGCAAGATGATACAGTGGCCAGGAGGTGAACTTCTGAGAGAATCTTGGGTTTGCGCTCCTTTGTCCTACTTAGAGGTTGGTAAATGCAGACAATCATTCAGCTCTTGTGAGTCTCAGTTTCCTTATGTGGGTCACAACTCTCAATTCCTTGGGTTAGGTGATACAAAATAGCTATTTGAAACACTCAGCTTTTGTGGCAGTGGAGATGCACTGCAGGAGCAAAACTGGAGTAGATGGAGACACCTCTATTTTTCTACATTATATTTACTATTCAGAAATTTATACATTTTGTAATTTCCTTAGATATCATTAATCCGTTCTTGGTGCCCCCAGTATATTTTGCATGATCACTACTATGATAGAATCACTTAATTTATTTAATGTGTTGAAAAAAAATCATTCCCAAAATTAATAGTTTCAAGAAATATTTTCTGGGTCACCTATTTTACTTCTCAAAACTCCTAAAAAACAGAAAATTATAGGAGAATCACTCTTATCAAAGATTTACTGTTACACCTCTGCTAAGGGGTGTCTCGGCCAGCCCCTAGAGCCCTTAGGCCGTCTCAGCTGTTGCACACCCGGACACCCCAGACATGCCTGGAGACATGTGGCTGCTGGGGAGCTGTGGGTTCAGTGGAGCTTGTTGGGGCGCGTCATCTGACCCTTATTGGTATCCCCACTGGGCCCGCCTGCACTAAAGCGACATCAGCTCTCACTTTTATTTTACAAACAGCTGCATCAAGTTCAGAGTCAGTAAAGAAACCCCGCAAAGGCCAACCTGCCGCCTGCATTTACTCTCTCACAGGCAACAATTAATTCTGGGATAAGGTTGCCAGGGCTAAATGAGCAGGTTTCTTTTTTCTTTCAATTTATCATTTTTAATTCTGAATTGGTAAAAATTTCGCCTCTCCATTCTTGTCTCCCAGTCTCTCTGACCGCTCAGCTCTCTCAATGGCATTTTTAAAGCAGTTCTTTGCACACTTATTAATTTTTGTTTCAATTATTTTTCACACATTCATTCTTTCTCGCCAGTTCTTTTGCTAAAGATGCTGAGGTAATTCAGTGGGAAAATGGCACTCATTTTCACAAGTTGTGTAGAACTACTAATATTGATGAGGGGAAAAATCAACTTCAAAAGCCGCCTCTTGCCATCTGTGAAGATTAAGTTGAAATGGATCATGGACCTAAACATCCTAACTAAAGTGTAAAACTCAGGAAAATATGCAGAAGAAAATCTCCATGGCTTTTGGAGATGAATTTTACTTAGATTTTATCTCAGCACAATTTCTTAGATAGAAGACAAAGTGCATGAGCCCATAAAAAGTTGATAAGTTAATCAATATAATAAATTCTCTTTAAAGACATTATTAAGAAAATAAATGTTAAGAATACACAAGCTGGAAAATTATTTTTAGCTTACATAAGCCTGACAAGGACTTGTACACAATATTAAAAGCCATTAAAATCATTAAAAAATAAGAAACAAAAATTGAAAAAATATTTTGTCAGGCTCTTCATTAAAGAACTTTTATGAATGGCCAATAAGCATACAAATTGCATTCGACTGCATTAGTTATTTAAGAAATGCAAATGAAAAGTTCTATTGTATACCAACACATGCTATCACATATGTAATGACTAAAATTAAAGACTGATAATATCAAGTATAGATAAATATATGGAGCAACCAGTTTTACATGGCTAGTAGCAATGGAAAAATATTTCAACTTTGGAAAACAATTTGGCAATGTTTTATGAAGTTAAGCATTAACTTTTCACATTACATTGCATTTCATTCCTAGGAATTTGTCCAAGAGAAAATAAAATTTAATTCCATACAAATTCTTTTGCATGAGCATTCATAGCAACTTTATTTCTAAGTGCCAAAATTTGGGAATGACTCACATGTTCATCAACAAGTAAATGTATAAACAAATTTGTATATATTTCTAAAATGGAATTTTACTTATTTATATAAAGAACTATGGATGCACACAATGGTATGATGGATCTCAAATATATGATGCTGAGCATAAGAAACCAGCCAAAACAGTACATGCTGTATGATTCCTTTTGATTTCTCCTTCCCCACGAAAGCAGACCTGTCCCACTGAGGGATTCTAACTTCATGCTGCACGTCGGCTTGTGAAGGCACATGGACAAGAGCCAAGCAAGGCTGAGGAGACCCAGAGCCACAGCAGCCAAAGCCCAGCTGCTACTATGGACTGTGAATAATAAATAAATGTCTTGTATAAGTCTCTGAGATTCTGAGGCTTTTTTTTTTTTTTTTTTTTTTTTAATCACAACAAACCTGACTAGCACAAGAAAATAGAAGACCAGGAGAAAATGGACAGAATTTCAGAAACGATTCAAGTAATTATATGGTAAACACTCTAGAATTCCATGAACATATAAAATCTCAATATTAATTCATATCTTATATATAAAGTGTATATCTATATAAATGTCCTCTGAAACAGTGCACAATAAAATACTTAACTTTATGTCAGTATTATTTCTCTTAAAATAGAATAAAAATATAAGAAAACACCAAGAATTAAAGATTTTCTTCATTCAGAGTTGTTAAAATTCTCTGGGACATTTAAAAAATCTCTCTTGGTTGACTCGTAGACTCATGCACTCTTCTCTAATGATTTCCTTTTCAAGGGAAATAAGAGAATTTCATTGAACTGTATGTAGAGCCCGCAGCTACTGAATTAGAATATTTGGCATGCTTTCCTAAGACAGGAGAGAGAGGTAAGCAACACACATTCAGCTTCTTGGAAGCACAATCTCTGTAAAGACAAAACATATATTTACAGATATTAGAAGACAAATGTTGTTGTTTTTTATAAAATATAAGCTTCTTTTTGCAATTCATCATCTTGTTCTTCTTACCATAATGCTTATTTTATTGTCAGTCAACCGGAATGTGCACTTGAGGTCACCAGTTCAAAAATGGGGCAGCCCTGGTTGCTATTTCTACTTCACAATGACAACCTTTTCCTATTATTTGCTCAAGCAGCTTGAATCACTTTAACATGCAACGTGGTAAGGAGGTTAATAGATTGTTTCACAAGGGCCAACCGCATTTATTTGGACTTTCATCAAATTATTCGAATAAAGGAGAGGGTGATGTCATCAGCCACCATCCTCCCGCAAAGATCAGCAATTAGGCGGTATCCACAACAAAACACCTCTGAGGGAGCTTTAGTGTCCACTTAAGAAACTTCAGCAACACAGTGAAAACAATAATCCTGAGAATAACCCCATGAAAAGGGAAAGAACAGCTTCATTTTGCTTATATCATCGCATTCTCCAAACCAGCTTACATCGGTGCCAAAAGGGAAGTCTCCAGCTAGAAATAGTTCCCTTTACCAGGAAAAGGAGAGCAGACTGAGTGACCATATTCTCCATCCTCCTGGGACACGACAGCGTGAAGGACCCACTTTGGTTTCACTCCACCCAGAGACAAGCAAAGCTGAGACATATAGAGACGGCTAGAAACAAGGCAGGGAATCAGGAGCTACCATATCAGCCGATCTGTGCATACTGGAGTGTGCTTACAGTAATATTTTCTTTTTTCAAGAGCATTGCCCAGTCTCAACAATAGTCTCATTTAATGCCTTGCACAGAATATTATCTACTCAAACTCCTCATTCACATATTCACATTATTTAATTAGTTTATTTAATTGACATTTCTTAAATGGGCAGATTCTTGACAGAGTAGGCATATTTTTGAAACTGAAAAATACACACTTTATACTCTTTAGGAGCTCATGGTTTACATTCACAAATTAAAGAAAATGCATGTTATACTTTTAAAAGACATTATTACAAATGCATTATTGAAATAATAACAATGAAGCAAAACCCAACCACCACCACCAGTTATAGGGTAATAACTCTTCCAGAAGACTTGCAAAGTAATTCATAGAAAAAAGATACATATAAGCTCAGCTGTGTAGGATATGTCCTATCAGAATAACAACAAGAACAAGGCCAAGAAAGAAAAGAAGAAAGACCAGGAGAAAGACAAAAAGGAGGAAAGTCAGAGGAGGGGATGGTAGGAGAAGGAGGTTGGGGAGTAAGGGGGGAGAAGCGGCAAAGAAGGAAGGGGGGAGCATTGTAGGAAGTATGAGGAGCCTGTGGACTTAAACAAATTTGGAATTTTGAGAGGTAGAAGACACGCTTTTATGTGTTACTAGTTTAGACAGCAGTATATTAGTTCAGAGATATTTTTGCCATTGCAATCATGAGTCACTTAAGGAAGGCAATACTTTCTGGAAATGTGTCTTTAGGTGATTTCCAAACCTAGATGGCATAGCCTGCTGCCCACCAAGCTATATGGGATAGCCTGTGGGTCTTTGGCTGCAAACCTGTGAAGCATGTTACCGTACTGAATACTGTAGGTAATTGTAACACAATGGTAAGTATTTCTGTACCTAACCATGCCTAAATATAGAAAGAGTACAGTAAAACTACACTGTAAAAGATAAAAATAGGTACCCTTGTATAGGGCACTTGCCATGAACAGAGATGGCGGGACTGGAAGTTGCTCTGTGTTGAGTCAGTGAGTGAGCGGTGAGTGAATGGGAGGGCCTAGGACCTTACTGTACACTATTATAGACTTTAAAAACACTGTACTACAAGCCCCTCCCCCACCTCCTCTGACAAGTTCGTAAATAGAGCATCAAAGCTGTAAATACTGCTCCGTGAATGGCAATATGGGTTGGATTGATCAAAATATCAAGGAGACACTGATAAGTCCTGAGGAAATTACTGTAATAGTGACTGTCAGGAGGGAGTGAAAGGTAGCCTGAGATCAGGAGGAATAAGAAATCAGTGTGAAGAGAGAAAGAAACAGAGGGGGTTATCATAGCAATTTGGTTTTGGCTACTGCATGTTGGAGCAGTGGTTAGATTAAGAAAAGTTGTGGTATTCATAAAAATAAAGCAGGAGTTTAACATGGAGAGGGTGTAGAACTGCGGACTCAATATTTTGACTTTGGAAATTTGTTTTTGGTTTCATTGACCCTACCTAGCACAAAGGGCTCTCCTGGTTTGACTTGATGGTGGAAATAAAACCTATCTATGCTTTACATAATAACAACCTGAAAAGATTTTTAAAGGCTGGCTCCACACTACCACAGAGAGCTTTTAGTTAAGTAGAAGTAGCACTTGATACTTATTAAGGTAGCTCCTGTGGACCTGCGTCCTGATACAGGAGTTTAGGTTCTTAACAAAGAATTTATAGCAGTGTACCCTGAAGATCATCAATCTAGATCTAAGAGGGCTATAGTGTCCTGTGATTGTGTAGTGCTGGGGTGATAGGCTCCTCTGTGCTGAAACAAGTCAGTGGCTGACTAATTGGAATGTAATTGTGCACTCAAAATTGAGGTGCTATGAATAAGAGGAAATCTGTTGCCAAGCTTCACAGATATTGCTTCTGTCAAAGAAAAAAATTCCTCCTGAACCACATATCCTTTCATTTATTACAGGAAATTCAGCTCCATTATAATCTTATGGGACCACCATATTATAAGTGGTCATTGACCAAAATATCATTATGCAATATATGACAGTAATTTGAAGATATCTATACAAAATATAACCAATAGCCCGGCCAGGCATGGCTCAGTGGTTGAGCATCGACCTAGGATTCAGGCGATCGGGGTTTGATTCCCGGTCAGGGCACATGCCCTGGTTGCGGGCTCCATCCCCAGTCGGGGGCGTGCAGGAGGCAGCTGATCAATGATTCTCTCATCATTGATGTTTCTATTTCCCTCTCTCCCTCTTCTTTCCTCTCTCTGAAATCAATAAACATATATATTACAAAAACAAAAAAACAAAATATAACCAATAAAAGACCACACTTCCAATGTCCGAACATGTGCACTATTTTAAACATTATTTAAAACGCTTTTGTTTTATTTTTTGTTGTTTTTGTTGGTTTTCACCTTCCAGGAACATGGAAAGATTGCACGTTCATGTCCCCTTGAAATTCTATATGGCTTTGTGACTACTCACAGTTCATTGAGGTCTTTCACACACTCCAAAATCTCAAAGTTGTTTTTACACTGCCTGGGTGTTTTATCTCTTCTCAAATTTGCTAGATGAATGGCCATCTTGTTCAATGAAAATATGTTCTCTCTTTTCTAATATTTTGATCTCTCTTATTGATTCTTCTTTAGACATATGACAATGTCAACTCTTTTTCACATTGAAAGAAAACAATATTAACAAAGCCAACAACACAATTCCCTTCCTTTCACCCTCCCTGATTTCTGATGACTGTTGGACTCTCCTTATCTTTCAATGATGCTACATCACCAATATGAAATAGTTGCATGTAGTTACTCTCTCCAGTTTTATACATTATGTTCAGTGAAGCCACAGTAATGTGGGTCTAGGTGCTGGCTTGATCAGAGTCTCTTCATAGAATGTTATATTTATCTGGTATTTTATATTTTCTAATATGGGTATTTATTATATCTATGTACATTCTTTATTGAATTTGTCTGTAAGTTTAATTTTGTGCCAGTTTTGCTAGACTTTACCAATGAATGTAAGTTTTAACCAAAAGTTTGGGGGAAGCTAATAATTATTGACAGTCGAATGAGAAAAATTAATAGTATAGCCTTTTAAGAAACTGTATATATGGGTAAATAACCCAGACTTTTATTTAAGACATCCAAAACACTGTACTCTATAAATCATGGTAAACTGCATATGATAAGGTCCTCTCAAAAAAATAAAACCCAACCTTGAATTATTTCAATTTCTGATTAAGTTAATATTATCAGATAATACCTAAATTCTTTTCAAATTCAAAATATATTTTACTCTGAATGATATCTCATATTAGTCAGAATACATATATTCCAACAATTTTAATAAGTTCACAGTTTTTTAATGTCTGAAAAATCAAGAAAATAATGTTGTTTTGAAATACTGCAATGAGCTGACAGCTGACATCTCTAAAGAAACTATGTAGTGCTAAAGATGGTGGAGTACCTTTAAATGTTCTTTAAAAAATGACAGCTAATCCAAGACCCTATGTCCATAATTGTGTCCCTCAAAAGGAAGACAAACTAAAGACATTTTGAACCAAATAATTATTGATAGATTTGACAGCAAGAGAATTTCACTAAAATAAAAATTCATAAAGTTGTTGAGGCTTATGGGAATTGTTCACAGGTAGAAGTGCAGAAACTAAACTTTGCTTTTCTTTTTAAAAAATTTTTATTTTACTCTTTGCTTGCTGAAACTTCATCTTACAAAGTGTTTTCAAGCACTTGTAACCAGTTAAATTTGTGACAAGTGAAAGAGGCAACTTGGCATCTTTCCTTGATTTTATTTCACACTTTATATTTATGCTGATTATTCTTCACTTCCTCCTGACGTTTATCCCTGTGTTGGACACATTTAAAATTTTTATTTTCACCTTAGTTATTGAAAATTTTATATTATATGTCTACTTTTTAATACTTATGCTAAAAACATATATCATATTTTACTTGAAGTTAAATAATAAATTTTAACAATTTAAAGAACTTAGTATGCATGAAGTATATTGATAAATCAGATTTTTTTAAAATATATTTTTTATTGTTGCTGATTTTTTTTAGAGAGATATAAGAACGGAGAGGGAGAGAGAGATATAAACATAGATGAGAGAGTGAAACATTGATCAGCTGCCTCCTGCACACTCCCTACTGGGGATTGAGCTCACAACCCAGGCATGTGCCCTGACCTGGAATTGAACTACAGCCTTTTGGAGTATGGAGTGATGCCCTACCAACTGAGCCACACCCATCATTTTGATAAATCAGATTTTTGAAAAGATATTGGTACTCTCATTGCAGCATTATCCATAATAGTCAAGATGTAGAAACAATGTAAATATGCATAGACAGGTGAATGGGTAAAGAAAATGTGAACATACATATATATAATAAAATATTAAATATATAGTGAAATATATTATAATGAAATATTATTCAGTCTTGAAAAAGAAGGAAATAATGCCTTCATTTACCAATAAAACATTGAGGATAAACCATTTATTTTTATATGGATAATCCTTGAGAAAATTATGCTAAGAGAAATAAACCAGTTACAAAAGGACAAATACTACATGATTTCACTAACATGAAGTATCTACAAGAGTCAAACTCAAAGCAGAATAGAGCAGTGGCTGGGGGCTGGTGGGGAGAGGGAAATGGGAAGTTGTAACTCAATAGGCATTAAGTTTCAGCTTTGATGAATATGTTCTAAAGATTTGCTGTGCACTATTGTGCCTATTGTTAACAATACTGAATTGTGCACTTAAAATTTTGTTAAGAGGGTAGATCTCATGTTTGGTGTCCTTACCACAATAATAATAATAAAAAAATAATGTTATAATTCTCTTGCTTTCCTATCTAAATAACCTCAAAATTAACAGTTCATGGTTGATTCAGCTTTTATTGTAGACTTTGAAATTCCATTATAGAATCATTCAATCTGAGAGTCTACAGTTATTTTGAAAAAGTAGTACAAGAAGTCCCCAATGAGAGAAGAGTTATGCATGAGATATTTTTATGTAAACTGCATATGTCATGAAAGTGCTTAAATTTCCATTTGTGTAATCAGCATTTGAACAAGACTGCTTTGCATTGAATGGCATCTGGGAATCAATCTCAAGTCTACTTTAATACAAACCATAAAACTAACAATTAAGAAAAAAAGTATTCTAGGCTTTACAGAAATTGCTATAAGACAAAGGGACAATGAAACATTTTCAAAAGAATGCTTATTAAAATACTTTCTCACACTGTGATATGACACAGAGTGATAACAATATTTTAATGACAATCAAATGAGCTCAGAGATGTATGATGCTAGAGAAAGCAGGAGACACACAAAGGCTACACTGCATATAATAATTTTACTAGTGACTGCAGTTTGAGACAGCTTGAATTTTTGAGGTGAAATGCAACTCTTTTATTACATGACTCTATCTCCATTTATGAAGTTGTGTGCTAAATAAAAGTGGATATATAAACTGATACTAAACTTTATTGTATTATAATATAAATTCCCAGCTGAAGTTTGTTGGCTTTCCCTCAAGCTTAACAAAATGTGCTTGTGTTATCCCATGCTTTTATTTGGAGAGAGATGATAGATATAGATTGATGATGAAAGATGATAGATAGATGATAGATAGATGATAGATGATGATGATGATGATGATAGATAGATAGATAGATAGATAGATAGATAGATAGATAGATAGATAGATAGATGATAGATAGATGATAGATAGATAGATAGATGATAGATGATAGATAGATAGATAGATAGATAGATAGATAGATAGATAGATAGATAGATAGATAGATGATAGATAGATGATAGATGATAGATAGATGATAGATGATAGATAGATGATAGATAGATAGATAGATAGATAGATAGATAGATAGATAGATGATAGATAGATGATAGATGATAGATAGATAGATAGATAGATAGATAGATAGATAGATAGATGATAGATAGATAGATAGATGATAGATAGATGATAGATAGATGATATATGATAGATGATAGATAGATGATAGATAGATGATAGATAGATAGATAGATAGATGATAGATAGATAGATAGATAGATAGATAGATAGATGATAGATAGATAGATAGATAGATGATAGATAGATAGATAGATAGATAGATAGATAGATAGATAGATAGATGATAGATAGATAGATGATAGATAGATAGATGATAGATAGATAGATAGATAGATAGATGATAGATAGATAGATAGATAGATAGATAGATAGATAGATAGATAGATAGATAGATGATAGATAGATAGATGATAGATAGATAGATGATAGATAGATAGATGATAGATGATAGATAGATGATAGATAGATAGATAGATAGATAGATAGATAGATAGATAGATGATAGATAGATAGAAATAGAGATAAGTAGTTTCAGTGGTTTAAAATAACTTTATGTTTAAGAGACAGAACAATTAAAACAACACTTTAAATAGATAATTGACATTAATTCTTAAAATTTAAAATGAAGGGAGGGGGACTGGATGAAAGAAGGTGACGGGATTAGCCAAAGAATATATATGCACAACCCATGGACACAGACAATAGTGTGTTGATGGCCAGGAGGAAGGGGGAGCAGGGCTGGATGTAGGGAGACAAAACTGGGCATGGGGATATCTGCAATACTGTCAACAATACAAATAAATAAAAAAATAAAAGTCCAAATCCTTTTCATTATAAAAAAATTTAAAATATAAAGTTTTACTTTGTTATATATAACTGAAATTTCATTGTGTTTTCTTGGTTACTATTAAGTTGAGTGAAATACACTCTGAGAAATAACAGGGTTTTTTTAGTTGAAAAAAGGCAGAGAGTTAATTTTCTATCGAGTAATTTTGGTTTACTTTTCTATTTTGCTTCAGAATGTTTATTTTCCTCTTTGTAATCTTACTGAGAATTCCAAAATAAAAGTTATCAAATTAGAGCTGATTTGGCCTGGCCGGCGTAGCTCAGTGGTTGAGCATCATTGACCTATGATCCAGAACACTAAGGTTCGACTCCCAGTCAGGGCACATGCCCGGGTTGTGGGCTTGATCACTAGTAGGGGGCATGCAGGAGGCAGCCGATCAATGACTCTCTCATCCTTGATGCTTCTGTCTCTCTCTCTCTCCCTTCCTCTCTCTGAAATCAATAAAAACATATTAAAAAAAAAGTAGAGCTGATTTGTATAGTGAGATGGAAGAGAGAAACTCCAACATTTTTAAAAGAAACTTATAGAGCTCTGCTAAACACAGGTTGAAAAACTAAATTAATCTAATCTGTCCATTTTCAGATGAGGAAAGAGAAGACATGGTAAATTAGCTGAGGTTGCAGGGCTGATTAGATTCCTATCTAGTATTTTAGAAAACTGTCTGCAATGGCAAAGAATAACATTGATTCAGAATGTTTATAAGTTTTTTCGGCAATGAGCATTGGTCATTTATATTTTCATAGAATATAAACCACTTACCATTATGAACAGTGGAGTTTATCTGATTTATGTTTTTTGACATGATAAAAAATAATGAGACACAATAGCAATGGACCTTTTTCCATTTTCTCTAACAAGGACTCCTGGGAGGAAAAGGTCATGACCTATGGTAATGTTTCTGCCCAGGTCAGTGTGCTATTGGTTCTCAGTAGCAGAAAGATAATTGAAGTCGTCATGCAGGATGCTCCTTATCTGCTTACACCTCTTATTGAAAACAGAACTGAAATTTATGGATTTTGGAGCATGACAGACTAGAGAGTGGACACTATTCTAGTAAGTGATGTAACAAATTTCTTTTTTTGTGGGTGAGCAATATCTTCAATATATGTTACTCAGAAGGGACTTTCTGTGTTAAGTGAAACTAAAAATCATCTTCATGTGAGACAAACTGATAATTTTGGAGATCTGCCTCTGATGGTTTTAAGATCTTATTTTTATTCAGCTTGGTGTTTGCATTTATCTTTTAAATTTTACTACAATTTGGAGTTAAGATTTCTATTGATCTGGGTCTAATTTTACAAGTCAACATTTTTTATTTTTATAAATATCATCATAGTTTCTGCTAGATTTTCTATTTTAATAGCTTTTTGAAACTCACTGTATCATATGGATTACTGTATATAAACCCATTTGATCAATTGAAGTTTTGATTTCTGTTTTTAATTTTTCTGAAGTTTACTTCTATAATGATCACATTTATACTATACTAATTTAAGACAGTATTTCTTGGAACATAATTATGTGTAATGATGAAATTAGTACATTAGTTTGGATTTGTCTCCAGATAAGTAGTTTCCCTTAGTAGTTGGTAGGAGCCCTCACAAATGTCTCTCCAGTCACTTGCCTCCAACTGAATTATGAACACTAAATACAGTAAAAATAAAAAGGCATAGTGATCACAGTGAGAATCTCCCAATGATTATATCTGTCCCAAATCAGAAAAAAAACACCTCTATTTTGCCCAATAATTTCTTAATCAAGCTTCTATGCTGTGTATCATAGGATAATTTCATATTCTGATAAACATTCTTAAAGTGAACCCTTTGCATTCTCCCCACATGTTTTATGCTTTTAAATATATTCATTCCACATGTTTTATGCTTTTAAATATATTCATTTTTTCTAATTTTATTTGAAAAGTGTACATTTCTATGATACATGATGTGCATATTTCATTGTGTGCACTCCACCCAAAGGCAAATCTCCCTCCTTCACCATATATTTGTCCCCATTTACCCTTTACTACCCTCCACCTTCCTTCCCTCTGGTAACCACCATAGTCTTGTCTATGTCTATGAGTTTCAGTTTTATATCCCACATATGAGTGAAATTATATGGTTCTTCACTTTTTCTGTCTGACTTATTTCATTTAGCATAATATTCTCAAGGTCTATCCATGTTGTCGCAAATGGCAGTATTTCATTCTTTCTTATGGCTGAGTAGTATTCCATCGTGTACATGTCCCACATCTTCTTTATCCAGTCCTCTAATGAAGGACACTTTGGTTGTCTCCATGTCTTGGCCACCGTGATTAATGCTGCTATGAACATTGTGGTGCATATATCTTTGCAAATAAATGCTTTCGAGTTTTTCAGGTAGATACCCAGAAGAGGGATTGTTGGGTCATATGGTAACTCTATTCTTAATTTTTTGAGGCACTGCCATATTATTTTCCATAGTAGCTGTACCAGTCTACATTCCCACCCACAGTGACTGAGGATTCCTTTTCCTCCACAACCTCTCCAACACTTGTTATTACCTATTGATAACAGCCATTCTAACAGGCGTGAGGTGGTATCTCACTTTAGCTTTGATTTGCATTTCCCTATAGCTAGTGACACTGAATATATTTTCATATATCTGTTGGCTATTTGTATGTCTTCTTGAGAGAGGTGTCTGCTCATGTTCTCCACCCATTTTTTAATTGGATTGTTTGTTTGTTGTTGAGTTGTATGAGTTATTTATATATTTTAGATACTGTTGGAGCTGCTGTTTTTATAAAACTTATTTGTTTACTTAATAACTTAATATTTATCATTAAGAATTAGATTTTTCAGGCAGTACCAATGAACCTCCATACAACAAATAACAGTGGCTTAAAAATGTAGGTGGTTATTATTCTCCCTTGTAAAGGTCTTGAGTTTGGCAAGTGAGAGCTTGTTATGGGGTCTCTTCTTTAAGAGGCCTCAGGGACTCAGACTCTTACTACTTGTTGTTTGCATCAGACATGGGCTCTATTCTCAAGGTCAGCTCGTGGCCTCACTGGGGGCTTCAGGACCAGTTACCAGTCCAGCCAACGTGGAGGAAGAACAAGTGAGGGCAGAAGGTAATGGAGTAGTTTCTTGTTTTTTTCTCGGAAAACTTCCAGCGTCAGACACTTCATATCTGTGTCAGTGTTTCACTGACCAACACATGAGCTTAGGGATGTATCTTACAGCAAGAGAGAGAAAAAATGAGGCACTATGCAATAGTGCACACCAGCAAAGATGATAAAAGCAGAGTTTACCTTGGCTTGGCCTCTACTTGCTCTGAATTTAGGTAAATCAACCTTTCCTCAGTTCTCAACCATTAAATGAGAATATAATAATGGTACTATTTCAGAGGCTGTGTAAGCATTAAATTTATTAATGGACGTAGCAGCCTGAGAACAGCACTTACCATATAGGATATACTCTATTGAGTATTTTACGTTGATATTATTACTTTTACTTATTCTGAAAAGCTAAGCATAGCTATAATTTGGGCATCCTATTAATGTGTGTTGTGCCAAAAATCCCAGCTTTTTCCAGTATCATAGATCTATTTTAATTTGGTAATTATATAAGTGTATAACCATTTAAAAGGTGCATACTCTTTTATTTTATGGGTATATAATAGTTTCATTTAAAATACTACTTTTTGGTAGTTTGGTTGTGTCTAAGCATCACTACTATAAAAGTTACACAGAGTAGCATTTAAAGTGTTAGATTTGTCTAGAATTAAAATTTTGCTGCTGAGAACTTTACTGTCACCAGGTTGATGTCAGTTTGATCTAGTAAAGTAAAACTGGGAAAAGTTTCAGAAAACTTTCAGAAATCAATCAATGAACCAACTCTATAATGAGCCAGCAGCCTAAAATGTGACAAAGCTCTTTATAAAATTTCAGTTCCATCCTGTCATTTATTTAAGGGGATGATACTACCGTGAAATTAAATATAGGTCAAACATTGTATTTGTTGTTAAAATATCATAACATTTCCTATTTAATATTAAGATTGCAATGTCTTATATTTTGTTCAATGTTAACTGTATTTTATTCCTCATTGAGTAGTATACTGGAATTCAGTGACAATGCAATGTGTTTTCTCTTTTTTGGAATTTATCTTAATAGTAGATAGTTCTCTGAAACTGTTTCATAAAAAAGTTTATATACTTACTGGGAAATCAAGACACCCCTTTCCCCTTTTCTTTAACTGGTGAAAAAGGCAAATTTGGCCTTGTTGGCATGACAGATTTCATATATCATAAGTTGTTTCTGCATGAATTCAGTTTCCTCTCTTTCCTTTCAGTTTTTTAAAACAATCAGGTTACATTTACTTTTGTTAGCAGAATAATCCCCCCAATAGTCAGTTTTATGTACTAGTTCATGAACTATTCCATTAAAAAAATATTTCTATTTCATTTGAACAAAGTGTTAGTCCTTCTGTCATTTATAATTTGCCACTGGAGTCTTTGGATACATCATGCCTCTTTGAAATGTATTTCTATCTATCTGGCTAAAGCTTCCTGTAGCAATGCACTTTCTTCTGAATGTGATTCATACCTCATGTGAACTTCTGATATGGCACGCACTAGACAGGGTTCAAGGGAAACACTGTGTAAGTAAACTTTATTGACATTTTCTTGGATATATTTGTGTTATCCATCTCCTGGTGTATTTATAGTTGCATCATTTTAAAGATGCCTTCCTTTAGTGCAGCTAAATAATTCATTGGAAAAAGCATGTGATTTGCAGAAGAACAGTGCTTGGCCTCATTTTTTTTTTCTGTCTTTTCAAAACAGAGCAGATGTACCAGAACAAAATACACCAAGGATTTTTTGTTTGCCTTCTTCCTATTATAGTGAAGGGACCTGACAATTAGTGTATAATTTGCAAAAAGGAGCAAAAAGCATACTGCAAAATTCAAATGTACAATGTCTTTGAATAATGAGTTCTTTTTTACGCTTGCTTTGTTTTTGTTAGGTTCTTAGCATCAGCACAGTAGCAGATGAGGAAATCATGATGGGTCTGCCCAAACGCGTGTATTCTCTAGAGTAGTTCAAGGAGCAGAACATGGAAAACTCTTGCCGTGAAAACACCATCAAACCTGTTCCAAAGTGGCTTGTTATCTGTGTGGTGGTGTGCCTGTCTTGCAAATGGTCTCAGGCTTGTTGGTTCTGTCCAATTCTGAAATATTATGGACCATTAGAGGGAGTTCAAGGTACTCTCCCCATTTTTGAGTCAAGGTAGGGATTGAATTTCGTAGCGTGCTGCACTAATTTTTTTTTTTCCAAAATAGATCTTTATTGATTTTAGAGAGAGGAAAGGAGAGGGAGAGAAAGATAGAAACATCAATGATGAGAGAGTCATTGATCGAGCCCACACCTGGGCATGTGCCCTGACCAGGAATCGAACCCCAATCGCCTAGGATCCTAGGTCGATGCTCACCTGCTGAGCCACGCCCGGCCGGGCTAATTTTTTTTTTTTTTAATTTAAAGCTCCTACCTGGTGCTTGCTGTTTTTATCTGTCTGTCTCTTTTGGAATTCTCACTAGAAAAGAGTTCCGGCTCCACAAGTTAACAAGGTCCACTCAGGTCCACACAGCGTGACGTTCCAACTAGGACTCCCCCAGAGGCGTCCCACCTGAGGTCTCCAAACATGAGCAGGTGAAAATGAAACATGGAAAAAGGAACCTCGCCCTGAAGCTCAGTGCCTCAGCAAAGCAGTCCTGTGTTCAAGAACAGCACCTTCTTCCAGGAAGACTGCAGATCATAGGTTTCACTTTTGTCTGCTGTGAGTGTAGTCTTCACACCAGGAAGCTGCAGGGGCCTTTACACTGCCACATGTCATGGCCCAGGGTGACCAAAGCAGGGGTTTTCCACTAAGGATTATAGGTGCACAGTCCAATGTTTTCCTGTGTGAGTGTGAGCTTGCAGGTGGGTTCAGGGGTAGGTGTACCTGAAAGTGTATGTGAAGATGACTTAAAATAGTAGTAGAAACAAGGTTAAAAATTTAGCATATCGGGCTGCTGTTAAAAACTGCTTCACAAACAGCATCTTAAGAAAACAAGTTTCATATATAAAGGGAATAGGGGAATGTAGTGACAGAAACTCCCAATTTAATAGGATAAATCCTATGCATTAGGATAATTCTCTAACATCAAAGCTGAAAATACAAATGAAACTGGATGTCTCCTGAGCAGCATCCTGTCAGGAAATTAGCAGTCTTGACTGTGCTGAAAAGATTCTTTAAGCCCAAGGAGTAGGTACCTTAAAATACATAAAGTTAATCTGGGAAGGCATTTGACTTCGTGGCATGAGCCTTCTGTGGGTTCCCATACTTCAAAACTTAAGTTCTTTTACAGAAAAAGTGTGTTTGAAGATGGAGAATGCTGTTTTCTGAAGCAGAACAAATAGTATAGTATTGAGTTTGGGGAAAATACAAAGATCAGGAAAGAAGTGTCAAAGGGAAACAGGTTTAGCAATAAGATGGAGAGTAAGCATAAAAATGAAACATCACGGAAGTGAGGACTGGTGAGCTATGCGACGAGTGTGTCGATGTTACAAAGAGGCAGGGACACTGAAAGGCCACTTCTGAGAGAAGATGTAGCACATATTGCTGGCATGACCTGGTTTGAGATCCGCTGTTAGTATGTTCAAAGTGGAGAGGCAGATGGACACCACCCAAAATTGGCTTGGATTTTGCAACTGATGGTGCACACAGGAACACACGCGCACAGGAATACACGCACACACATACGTACACACAGAAGGTATGTAAACGTTTATCACATACATAGTTGATGTCTCTGGGGAGAGCAGGACAAGCCTCTCAAGCAAGTAAGAAATGTTTTGAGAGAGCAAGGAAGGAAGACTGTCCTGGGATTTTACTGTGGTTTGGAGCTGAAGTCAAGGAGAGGGCTCCACTGAGAGGACAGGAATGTGTGGGGTTGAAGCTCCAGCTGACACCAGAGGAGGGAGTGCCCAGGCTTTCCTATCACCTTGCCCCGGTGTGGGACACAAAGGCAAGAGGAAGGGGTAAGACTTGAAACTGTCGGAAGTGAAACATCAATAAAAGGAGTCAGAGTCTTCATTATAGCTACCATCTGCTGAAACCTGTACACACCTTTCTGATGAAATTGTTTAGGCAGAAGACCTAAACAGATGTGAAACGTGAAAGAGAGCCAGGCATGTATCTTGACTCTAGAAGAATTGCAGCAAAGTGAGCTGCAGCAATGCTTTAATTTATTTCTCAAACTTGTGTTAAAAATATGAAATTTAAAGTCATCTAAATTAAATTCCTGTTGATTTTTGCGACTTGACAAATGGAGAGGAAAGCTTGGTGACCTGCTCATGTCTATGTACAGAAACAGCGTAACAACATGTCCATGCCATTGTGGACCGGTTACGGAAAGGTTGAATTGTTTAATAAACGGTGCTGAGACCATTAGAATGAAAAAGGTGTCCTTACCCCTGCCCCACCCCACCACACCAGATTTCAGATGCATTTTCACCTATATCAAAATTATGAAATTGCTATTTTTTAAGCTTTGGAATGTAGTATTTTTCTGAAGTGGAATTTTTAAAGCTTTGGCATGTAGCAAAAGCTTGTAACTATATTTCGAAAACCAGAGGTCAAAAAATTAAAGATGTACCTACTTATAAACATGAAATGTACTTTTGACAGCTTCTAGGAACTTTCCTTTTAAAACAAAGGGGGGTAGTCCTTTGAGTTTCAAATTCATGGTCTATTTTCTCATGCTTTAGCCTGAAATACAGATGTCGAGTGTGAGTGTCTCAAATTAGGAATATTAACTGGGTCCCTGGAAGGCTTTAAGGAGTAGACATGTCATGAAGTCTTCCTATTTTAAGTGTGAGAGAAATAAACTCCCATCCCATGTAAGCTTCAAACTTGTTTACTTCGTAACTGATAAACTTTATTACAAAGTACTTGGGAAAAAAACATACTAGATAAAAATACAAGGAAAATATTCACAACAAACTCACAAAATACAAAAGTAGTATAAACTAACTTAATTTTAAATGTTCTAACAAGCAATTAAATATATATAATAGTGATGAGGTATTTTCTTAATATTAACATTTTTCTATTTTTCAGGATACAAAACACTGTTAATGGAAGATGTTCTTTTTTATAGTAAAAACGTAGTTTCGTCTTTTAGTAAGCATATTTCTAGAAAAACACCACATATTTAAATTTATTTAAATATTTGTAAGTTCACAAACATAAATCAAACTTCTGGGTAAATATGAATTGTTCTTAGAGATTGAATCTTCCAGTAATCACATAGTAACAAGCCTCTGACTGTGGATAATATCATGGCATCTAGGCCTTACCTGTCCTTAAAAATTAAAAAAAATGACACCATATATGTTTATTTATTTTTGGTTTCTTTCTCTGATAGTGACATTACATACGACCCTTTAATTATTGGGATAGTACTGGCTTGCATTTTGTAAATGAAGCACTGACACATTTTATACAGTTTATGACAGAAACAAATCAGTTAACCAAATGAAGTGCTCATAAGGGGGTCAGTTTTTCACATTGATGGAATTAAGTTTGAGCCAACATTCCCATTTAATTCTTTCCTTTCAGGAATTTCAAGTCAATACATTAAATATGACTTAGTCTAACACTTGACAAACAACATCTCAGGTAAGAAGGAATTTACGTGGCATGACTTTACAAAGAAATTGAGGAGGTGGAATTGGAGACTTGAAGAATGGGATGTGAAACGAAAGAAAGAGAGGTGCTAAAGCACTTTTTACACTCTAAGTTCATAGAACTTAGAAATAAAGTAATGTGTGCTTAACGGAATCACTCTGCACCATGCAGTATATGTCCTAAAGCTATTCAAAAGTATAATATGACCAAAAATAGCAACATTTTATGTATAAAGTGCTAGAATCTTAAAGCACCTTCCTTTACTATGCCAATAAATAATGTTGATTTTTAAAAATCTAAAACAAATAAGGAATGCTTTGAGTTTTGTAATTATCTATCAGTTTATGTAATTCTGGTCCCTAGAAGTCCAGTGACCATTTAGCTATATGTACAGAGTAAAATGTAAAATTATGTAGAGTGAAAATATTACATCTTTTTAAAACATTGAGGGAAAAACACGTAAAGAAAGAGAATAACTGTACGCTCCAGGGGAGAAAAGGACAATCTGAAGTTACTGTGGTGTGACTAAAAGCAGGCAGATGCTACAAAGAAGTGGAAATTCACAGGAACAGAATGGCAGAAGGTGAATCTCCCGCCTTTAGCAGCGTTTAGCCTGAAGGCACACTGCGGCTCACTCTACGGGCACCAGCCTAAATTCAGATGGAATATCCACAATCATGCTGCTAAAAGGGGGGAGACAGGGGGAGGGAAACCACAGATGCTGCAAAGAGGAGGGGCTGTGTCCCGGAAAAGAGAGAGCTGAGGACAGGAAATCATGATTCTGTGTATCAAATCTGTAAAGATCTAACATTCTCAGGCTAAGCCCTGAGCCATGTGCTATGGGATGTAGCCAAAGCAGCTCAGCTGTGGATACAACGACTAAACTGTAACTGAAGTTGTTGACTAAGAGACAGCATTTCCAGGTTAACCCTTTCAATTTATTTGCCTGTTGAAACAAGCAAACAAATGAGAATATTAACAGTATTTAATGAACTATACAATGCTTCGTCTGTTTAAATAAAAATTATGACTGTCCTTAAATGAAAAAGTAAATGGCACACACACACACACACACACACACACACACACACACACACACACACACATATATAATGTATGATCAGAGTGTTAGAAATATTTGCTTGAAGTTTAGCACTCTGAAGGATGAACAGGGATCTGCTTAGATCACCAGATTATCAAAAGGCTCTGTCCTTGGAATGAGCATAGAGACTACTAGGCCATGATGGCGTGGCAGATCATAGTTTTCCTGAAGGGAAAGATAATGCTGGGTCAAGCAATAAACAAAGCAGGAAATGCCGCATACCTTAGGTAAGCTGTATAAATGGAGTGGAATAAACCACCTCACCTGGCAATTTATCACGTTTTCCCAGTTGGCTTATGTGAACCACTGCTTATTCTTGACCTCATTCCCCCATCCCTAAAATTACAGGAAGCACTCCCTGACTGCAATATTCCAGTCATTGCTAGTCCCAGCTCTCTTTCTGCTCTCTACCCATCTTCCCCAAATGCAGACAGCAATGAAAATCCTCTCTGATTGCAGCCAGTATGAGCCACGGACAGAGCTTGAAGGGTTTGCTCCCCTCCCATCCCTGTACCTGCCGACTCTGCCTCCAGGGGGAGGGGTCCAAAGGTCATCGGATGGATGTGTCAGTGAGCTCAGCTGTGGTAATCATTTCACAGAGTGTACCTCACATTGTACAACCTAAATTTATACACTTGTCATTTGTCAATCATACTTTCATAAAGCTGGAGGAAAAACCTTAAAAGGACAAACAGTAAACATCTCAGTCTGAAAAGCACTGTTCTAGCAGCTATATCATGAATGGTTTAGCACTGAGGGGCTATGCTTTTTCTGTAGTAAAAAAATTTTCAAGATAGTCTCTAAAAGTTTGTCCTTGCACACGGATATGTATTTTTGTGACCACCACAACAAAATAGGAAATATATAGATAGATGCTGGTTTTGCTGCATGGGTGCAGTTTAGTTTTCCACGTCTGACTTGGAAGGGTTTCATAGCTCAGGAAAGCCTTAGGTGCTGTTGCGGTGACAGTTTACTGTGAAAACAGGTTCAAATGCTGCTAGGTTTGCACTAAAATTTTATGATTTTAGGTGCAGTTGCATTCAGTAATCAATTTTGCATGTGTAATTGTATATCTTGTACAAGTCATTTAGATGCACTTTTTGCCAATATAACTGATTTTGGATGAGGGAAAACCTAAAATGTGTGTAAGGCTTCATCATAGTGCATGACATTAGAAAAACCAAGTTGAGACAACTGTGTGATCACAAAGAATATGTTGTTTAGTAGGAAAACAAATTAAAATTTATTATAAACACTTGCTATTTTATTTAGAAACCCTGTTACATCTGCGATGCTATTTGAAGCGATCTGACTTGACTTGGACAGTACAGGAAGAAAGTGCAAAGGCACAAACTGAGTTATGTTCTTCCTGGCTGTACTTTTTGGTAATAATTTATGAAGTTTTTGCATCTTTCTATTCATAGGACTTCCTGACTCGTAGTTTCTGCATTTA
Source organism: Miniopterus natalensis (assembly GCF_054644295.1). Taxonomy (NCBI): domain Eukaryota; kingdom Metazoa; phylum Chordata; class Mammalia; order Chiroptera; family Miniopteridae; genus Miniopterus; species Miniopterus natalensis. The sequence continues at coordinate 21,498,238 of NC_142083.1, read as the reverse complement.
TTATAGTTTATTATTTTATTGAAGAAAATTAGATTCATCAAATAAGAGACAACTTATCTTTGTGAATCTAAGAGTAGAAAAATAAAAATACATCCAAACTAACTTTTCCCTACAGATCAAAAATGTGTTTGTAAGCTATAACCCAAATTGTATGTGATGGTAAAATATGTTTTATAATTTTAAATTACCTTTAAATTTTAATGGATGCATATTTTAAATATTAAACTATGTTAGGAAAAGAAAGTATGTAGAGAGAGAATGGTGAAAATTTTTCCTATTGCCCTAAGTCCTCATTTATACTCCTCAGAGCTAATGGAATATTTTTACCATATTTACCCTTGAAAAATAAAATCTGGGTTCATACTGAATAAATTACAATTCAGATAAAATGGTAATAGTTATATTTATACCAATGCAGCAGTGTCAGTTGCAGCATGAAATTACATAGATCCTGAGCTATATTAAATGAAGTTTATATAAAAAACAAACAATATTTAAAATTCACAAAATAATGGGTGTATGACACCAAGACACTGTTCCAAATACCGAGGACTTGAAATCATTAGTGTTTTCATCAAATTACTTTATGAAAATTTTATTTTGGATAAACAAAATAAAATAGTCCTTGTAAAGGTAAAATTTATTTTCTCCCCCAGGCCAACTCGCATACTCTTTTCCTGAGAACACCTGCTTGAATTTACAATGTACCATCATGGACTATTTTATATCTTCACAAGTATAACTGCTTGTAAACTGCTCTCCTGGTCCCATCATATGTTACTTGATATTTTCTTAATCCAGCTCCCTATTATTGCATATTAAGAATGTTTTTAATGAATTTATTCTCACAAGTAATACACCAATGAGCATTTTGTTTCATCTCTCATTACGGATGAGCTAGACTGTCCTTAGATATATGCTGTTCAATACAGTGACTTCCAGCCACACATGGCTTTTAAACAATAGAAATGTGGCTAGTATAAATTTCAATGTGCTGTTAAGTATAAAATACATGCTAGATTTTGAAAACTTTATCTGATAAACAGAGACTGTAAATTATCTAATTAATATTTTATATCGGTTGTATGTTGAAATAGTAACTTGGAAATGTTAGGTAAAAATACATAATTAAAATTAATTTTACATGTTTATTTTTACTTTTTCAATGTGTGTATGCACATGTCTGCATATCTATGCACACATATATATGTCATATATAATAAACTCACGAGTATGTAATATTATATGTGTACGTGCATAGCTAAAAGCATTTAGAAAAGTACATGTCACATAGGCCTATATAGGGCTCAATTTAGTTCAGGTAGTAACATTATTGTGCGACACATTTTTTAATATTATAGCTTTAAAATAAAATTTGAAATCTGGCAAATTAAAATTATTCTAAATTTATTTTCTTTCTTTTTGTGTTTATCTTGCCTTTATGACTTTTGTATTGATGAGACTTTCTCTTTTCCATACATTTTAGAATCAGTTTATGTTGCTCAATATAAGAAAGTATTTTGTTAATTTAAATGTGATTGCATTGCTTTTATAGATTATTTTGCTCAATATTAACTTTTCTCATTGGTGTTTATGGTGTACATCTTCTTAGATGTCCCCTAAAAATACTTAGTTATTTTTCTATGAAGAACTTACATATCTTCAGTAAAAAATATTATAGAATACCTTCATACATGTATTTTATACTACTTTCTATTCCTCCTAATATAAGAAATTAGGATCCTTGAATGATGACTTGTACATATACAACCTCAACTGATAGGTTAGTCTAATAAAGTATTTTTTTCTCCAGACAAAATATTTATTTGCTCAATGACCTGCCTCCTGGTTAGAGAACTGGCAGAGAATCTTTCCAAACTAAAATATCAAAGTGTTAACTTGTCTAGATCTTTGTTGTTTAAGAAAACAAGGAAAGTAATTCTGTACATGAACCTGCCTTCATATTGCTCAGTTCTCCCTCTACAGGAACAATACTTGATAGTCCCCTTTGTTGCCTGATTCACAATTAGTACTCTATGTCATAGCCCTGACATCTACAAAATCATGACTCCTGCCTTATATGTTTTGAAAACAAAAGCAGAACAAGATAGTTAGAAGTGTATAGGAAAATCCATCAAAGTTCTGTATTGTTCCATGATGACTGATTGCTTTAATAAAATCATTATTTTAAATAACATGACATTATTCCTACAAATTAAGATTTGTTTTGACACCCTAAACACATGCTTGGATTGTAAATGCGTCAGCATGTGTGACTATATCTGACTGGTCTGGGGATGATACCTTCCCTGACATAAGGAGGTTTTCAGAAAGGATTGGCCTCAAAATAAATGTCTTTTCAGACCTGGTTTAAGATTATTGATATTATGTGACATTCAGAAGAGTCTAATAGAGTAATTTAATGTAGTTTTAGTTATTTAGTGTAGTTGAGTAGTTGAATGTTTTCTCATGATTTTATGTTTCTGCTCATATTGTCAGATTTGAAAGAAAACAAAGGTGGCTTGGGAATTTCCTTGATAGGTTATATTATTATATTACTGCAAATAATCTTTAACATTGCATATTTATATACACACATTCATTAAACATATTTTATTGCATAATATATTTTTATGGCACACAGAAATGTGGAATTATCACTGATATTTGTCAACTTCAAAAGGAATGCTATTGAAAACTCTATAAAAATAAATGACATTTTTCACTTCCATAGTCTCTTTCAGTTACTGATAAGATAGGTGTGAGTTGCCTCTGGCCAGAATTACTGTGTCTGATTGAGTGGAATCTTTGGGACTTCTTGTTATGGCATTGTAAAATTATGCCATGACAAGAAGTCCCAAAGATGAAGTTTGTCAAATTAGAGTCTGAGTGTCCCCAGGTAACTATGCCAAGCAAAAATATATGCATAACACCTTTTTTATAATCATTGATTTTTAAAAATTGTTTTAGTTATAATCCAAGCACAGATATGATGCAGGGGAAAATTCCATTGGGATTAATTTAAACTCTACACATCACAGAAAAATCACACATAAATCTGCAACCTCCCCTACAGCTTGAGAGGGACACCTACCTACACAGTCTCTTTGCAGAGAAGCAGTAAACATGCTTCTGTGGGAACATCTGATAAAAGTTTTCCAAGGTGTCAACATACTGTAAAAGTATTATTTCTTGAGGTATTAGTTACATAGGGTAAACGCATAAATCTTAAGGGCACTATTCAATTTTTACACCATGTAACAACCACCAAGAAAAAGTTGTACAAAAGAAAGTGATAGTTTCTATTTTTTTCTCAACACAAATTCACATGTGTTCTTGCATAATTGATTTTATGCTTCTGTGATATAATCAGAACAATGCTGTTTTATTGTTGTGTAGTGTTCCATGAAGATACCACATATGTTGTCCATTCTCTTTTTCATAGATATCTAGGTTGCTTTCTATTTTTACTGTATGAATAAAGCTGTTGTGGACATTTCTGTGGGCATGTGCACTCACTTCTATTAAGTACATATTACATAAGTGCAGAGCTTAATCAGAAAGAGCAAAACTTTCCCCAAAAATTGTTTTAGCAATTTTACAATCGCACAAGCAATGTGTAAGATTTACATTTTCCCCACATCCTCTGCAAATTTAAATCAAATCTTTGCAATTTATATAAAATAAAAGATACTTATTTTAATAGTGTTATTAAATTATGACAAACATATGCAACCCTGCACCTACAAACACAATCAAGAGAATGAATATTTTCATCACCACAAAAGGATACATTTGTCTCAATATGATCTGGCAATTTCACTAATTAAAGGAATTAGCAGCAGAGACTTGAAGAGATATTAATGAGAGCATTATTTACAGTAGCTAACAGGTAGAAGCAACCCAAGTGTCCACTGATGAATAAATAGATTAAAGAAATGTCATATATACATGCAATGAAATATTATTCAGCTTCATGAAGAAATGCAATTCTGATAAATGTTATAAGGTAGATAAACCTTGAGGCAGTAGAGCAAGTGCTGTATGATTCAACCTAGGAATATCTAGAGTATATATAGAGACAGGAAGTAGCATGGTGGTTGTCAGGGGCCAGGGGAAGAAGGAATGGGCATCTGTAGTTGGATGGGCGCATAGTTTCAGTTTTGCTTGATGAAAAGTGTTCTGGAGAGGAATGGCGGTGAATGTTGCACAATGAGAATGTACACTTAACAATGGCTAAGATGGTAAATTTGATGTAATGTGTATTTTACCATAGTTTAAAAAATGGAAAAAACAATACCTCTGCTCCACTGCAGGTAATCAATTCTGAATTTGTTGCCTAGGGCTACTGGTGTCTTAAGGCAAGAAAAAGTTATTCTCCTACTGTTCTGGAGGGTATAAATTCATAAGCAATGTATTTTCACCGTCATGTTCCTTCCAAAACCTCTAGGCAAGGATCCTTCCTTGCCTCTTCTAGGATCTAGTAGCCCCAAGCATATTTTTGGCTTATGGCAGCATAGCTCCAATCTCTGTCTTCATCTTTCTAAGGCCATCTTCCCTCTGTGTCTGTGCTTCTCTGTGTACTCACATGACATGTTTGCCCTGTGTCTCTATTTTCTCTTCTTATAAGGACACCAGTCCTATTGGAACAAGGCTTCCCCTAATCAAGTATGACCTCATCCTAACTTGATTACATTCACAAAGATCCCATTTTTAAATAAGGTCATATTCACAGCTACTGGGGGTTAGGACCTCATGTATCTGGGTGGGGGACACAATTCAGTCCCAACACACCCATGACTCCAACCCCAGAAAATCACTTATCTGGCTGTGTTATTATGGACTAGTTATGATTTTCCTAAACTTCCATATAAGTGGAATAATAGAGTATGTATTATTTGAATCTGGCTTTTTTGCTCAGCACAATAATTTAAAGTACTATCCATATTTTTGAATATGTCTGAATCATGTTACTGACCTATCAGCAATGTGTGAAAAAACAAGTTGCTCAAATTTTTGCTAACATTTGCTGTCATCCGTCTCTTTATTATTATCCATTCTAGTGAGTTTGAAGAGATAATAAAATGTCAAGGTCTTAACTGACATTTATTTAATAAGTGATGATATTAAATAAATTTTCATGGGCTAATGGACCTGTTGTCTATCTGCCTTGTGAAATGTCCAACTCTTGTGTCTGTTGTTTACTGGGTATGTGTTTCCCCCTTAGTGCTATCCAGTAGATCCAACACTATTTGTTGAAAGTTTTAACCTTTCTCCTTGGACTTGATGGCCACCTTTGTCAACATCAGTGGGTCATATATGTATAGTCTATTGATGAAATGTATTTGATTCTATTAATATAATACATATGTGCTGTGCTGTTTGATATTGACTCACAGTTCTTGGATGCAAGCTCTAGAGATCATTCCATCTGGTTACTTTCTGCTGATTCTTCCCTCAGTCTCCAGCAGTTTCTTCACATGCATGCTTTGATTAGTGTTCACCTGAACACTCTCAGTCAACCCTCTGAAGATCTCTAGATCTTTCTTTCTACAGTTCTCTCTCTGTACACCATTCTCCTTAGTACTCAGCACAGGGATTCTGGCCGCCTTTCCCTCTGCAAATTCTTAACTAATTTTCTCAACTCAAAAAATTATTAGTCTTAGTTTAGTTTTTGTTTTGTCTTGTTTTTTAAATTTCCAACATTGTAGCTTGATAACTATCTCTAATCTGTAACGTAAGGCAACTGTAGGCCTCATCTTTCTGTTTGTTTGGGTTTTTTTTACTTTGTTGCAGAGATAACTGTCTGGGCTGCCAGTTCTCCAAAATCTGAAACTTCTTTGTTTTATATATTTGGTCAAATTTTTAATTGCTGAAGGTGTGAGGGTACATTTAATCCCTGTTAATTCATTCTAACTGGAAGCAAACAACAATTTTTAGAGATCACATATTTTAAATATAAATTCGGCTCACAGGTTCAAATATAAACTTATTTCAGGCAAGATATCGATTTATTCCTTGTTTAATCTTATATTCATTAGATCTTCCCTTGACATGAAGTAATTGCTTAGTAAATGTTGAACGATTGAATAAATGTGAGAGATAACATATGGATTAATAAACAGATGTGTCAACAATAAAATGTCATTGTTTTTAATGACAGAGAACTTTGTAATAGAAGTGAGAAATAAGAAAAGGAGCATTATTTTGAAATGAAATAGATCAAAGGATGGATTTAGGCAGAACAGTTACCACAGTGCTTCAAAAAGTTGCCCGATAGACATCTGCCCCCATTCCTGTCACAGAGGTGATCTGTCCTTTGAAAATTATTCCTTTAAAATCCAGATGATAGTATTGAAAATATAACCTAAAATTATTTGAACGTATTTTCTAGTAGCGATTTTTCTTCCTAAGAAGTAAAAGACCACCAAAATTATATACAATCTATCTGACAACCTTTCCATATTAGAAATTAATCCACAAATTTTAGTAAAAGAGCTTTATATTTGAATAATAAAAAGTTTTAAAAATTACAATGGAAACGAAAGAAAAAATAAACAAATGAGACTACATCTAACTAAAAAGTTTTTGCACAGCAAAGGAAACCATCAACAAAAGGAAAAGACAACCCACTGAATGGGAGAACATATTCGCCAATGATAATCTGATAAGGAGTTAATATCCAAAATTTATAAAGAACTTATCCAACTCAACATCAAAAGGACAAATAATCCAATTAAAAATGGGTGAAGGAACTGAATAAACACTTCTCCAAAGGGGACATACAGATGGCCAACAGACATATGAAAATATGCTCAATGTCACTAACCATCAGAGAGATGCAAATTAAAACTACAATGAGATATCACCTCACCTGTCAGAATGGCCGCCATGAATAAAAAAATCAAGTGCTGGTGAGAATGCAGTGAAAAGGGAACCGTTGTGCGCTGTTGGTGGGAACACAGATTGGTGCAGCCGCTGTGGAAAACAGTATGGAGTTTCCTCAAAAAATTAAAAATGGAGCTGCCCAGTGATTCCACTTCTGGGAATATATCCTTAAAAACCTGAAACACTGATTCAAAAGAATATATGTGTTCCTATGTTAATTGCAGCATTATTCACAATAGCCAAGATTTAAAGGAAACAAGAGATTTGGAAGCAGCCCGTGTCCATCAGATGAGTGGATAAAAAGCTGTGGTATATTTACACAGTGTAACACTACTCAGCTGTCACAAAAGAGGAACTCTTACATTTTGTGACAATGTGGATGGACCTGGAGAGTATTATGCTGAGTGAAATAAGCCAGTCAGAGAAAGACAAGTCCCATATGATTTCACTTATGTGTGGAATCTAAGGAACGAAATAAGCAAGCAAAGAAAATAGAAACAAACTCATAAGTACAGAAAATAGACTGGCAGCTGTTAGAGGGGATGGGGTTTGGGGGTTGATTGTAAAAGGTAAAGGTGTTAAGCAAAAACCCCACAACAACTCACAGACACAGACAGCAGGAGGGTGACTGCCAGAGGGCGGGGGGGGGCAGTAAAGGGGGTGGGGGGGTGTGGGGAGGTAGAGGAGGGCAGGGGGGGTGGGGAGGTAGAGGAGGGGGTGGGGGGGTAAACGGTGACAGAGGGAGACTTGACTTCGGGTGGTGAACCCACAATACAATATACAGGTGACGTGTTATAGAATTATACACCTGAAACCTATATAAGTGTATTAACCAATGTCACCACAATAAATTCAATAAAAATGAAAATAAAACAATTATTTCCAATAATACTATTTAGCAATATCAAGTTTTATAGACTGTTACTGTAATTAAGGAATATGTCTAATGTGCAAACCTTCGTGATTCTCAAAGCCATGGTGCGGCCCTGCGTGGGGTGCTGAATTCCTCTTTGCCAATAGAGAAGCAGCAGCTTAGTCATCTGTCATAAATTCCCTCAGAGGCAGCTGTTAGTAGAAACCTCTGACTCAACCCAACTCTAAGTCAAGATATAATTAGCTACATGAGGTGCTGTGATGGGATGTGAGAGAATCAATTTTCATTTTGGAGAAAATGGAATAAATCTGCACCTGCAGGTGACACGGAGGTCGCAACCTCGTGCTGGAAATGCAGAGCAAGCCGCAGATGTTCCTAGCTTTTTAATTTCTAGATTTGATTACTATAATTCACTGAGTCTACACACCTGAAATTTCTCACCCAGCGACTTTAGCTGGTATAGAAAGAAGTGGATTGACTATATAAAACTGGCTATTAATGATAATGCTTCAATATAATTTAATAGGCATCGTATCTATTTAAATGATATTCCACCATCATTTTAAGTGACCAGTAGAGGAACTTGTCATAAAACGCTTGAAATAGTCTATGAACCTGCAAATGAAAAAGAGCTAGGGCACAGGAACTTCCCTTTATTGCACACTTACTGTGTATCAGGTAGTGACTCTATCGGTGTATAGAAGCAAGCTGTCTACTTCATGACTCCAAGGATCCTGTTTTTGCCCTTCATTATTTTTATGTTTATATTAGGATTTTGAAATTTAAAGGAAACCATGACAAGCAATACTAGTTAGAAATGTCATTGTTGGACTGAGGCGGATTGACTTTAAAATCAAACTCGAGAATTTTCTCAAAAGCATGGACACAGGCAATTTTTTATTATTCTGGCAATAATTTTAGTTGTCCAGGGCAGGTTTTAAAACATATATTTATTTTTTCTATTAAACATTATAGCAATGGATAAATATATTATTTATCCATCTTATGTGCTTTTGAGTTATAGCATATGTCATATAATAAACCACTACATTAAATATGTTTTAAGTAAACAAAGAATGACATATTTAAATGGAAGATAGTTTCCTTAACAACATAAATACAAAATGGGATAAAATCTTAGTTCAAATGATAATTTCTATGGAAATCATGAGTCAGCTCTCCTTGTTACGATAATTAAAACACTTTGTGTGTGAGGGAGAAACTTTTAAAATACTAGGGAAAGCATAAGGAAGGGAAGCACATGACCAGAGAACTCATCATTGTTTAGATGTCTCTCCTCTTATTCTTGCTCTATAGATCTATTCTGAAATGACAGAGAGATTATTTGGTGACTACTTTAGCGGGCCTGTAATGAGAGTGTTTCAAGGACAGGGAATACGTCAGAATGAGCTATGCATCTGAGGAAGGGGGCTGGGCAGACAGGCTTCCAACAATTGAATATGATTGTTTCTCAAATGTAGTAGAGAATTTGGCCCTCAATATTTACGTCAACTTAGACCTATGAGTGAGCTCACGGAGGTGGATTTGTAGATATATTGATTTCCAGGGTGAATAGCTTTTTTTTTTCACCCCCCCCAGATTTTAGATTTTATTGGCAGAGGGTGCCAGGCCGCGGTCAGGTTTGTGGGGGCAGAGTCATCTCCTGGGTGACAGAAGAGGCATGTGCAGGGCAGGTTGATCAGTGCTGTAGGGCAGGGGCCAGAGCAAAAGCAGAAAAAAGTTGTTTTCACTGAACCAATATTACTGTGGTCATTGATGGAGTCCCTTGCTTTATGGAGAAGCAAAATCACACCATGGCAACGAATCTCAAAGTTCTGACTTGTAGGTTGAGAATCCTTTGCCTGCTTTATTTAAAACTGGCTGTTATATGGGGAACCTCATCCTGTAGATTAAATTATTTTGCAGACTATTGATGAGTGGAGTTGGAGAAGACTGGACTAAAAACTCTGTATGAATTGTTAAAAGAGAATTCTAATAAAATTATAGAGCATTATAGCATATGTCTAAATGTGCCTTTGAAATCTATCCAGAAATGAAGAGTGAAAAAGAGGGAGGGATTAAACCATGTTATTTGTAGTGTACTCTGCATGCTAGAGAATAAGCTCAGGCAGTTTAATGGATCTTCTCATGACAACAAATACATAAGATGTGGTCAACAATTCCTGTCTTGCTCTGATAAAACTGATGTTCAATAGGTTAGGTAAGGACTATGTCACATTTATAGGAAGTGTCCTGTTCACTATGGGAACCAAAGTTTGTCTGACAAACTCTGAGGAGAAAATTCATGAGCTTTCAGATGGATTAACACTTCTGATGTGCCATTTCTCCATGTCTGCTTCTCTTTCCAACACCACGAATCCATCCTGGATTCACTTTTAAGAATGAGTGTGAAGTGCATCTAACACATGAAAATACATCCAATTTTCTGAAAAATGTGAACAGTAGAATTATGTGTAGATAAAAAAGCATTTTGAGAGCCAAAGGAACTAAGTAAGTTATGCTAATAAGTAAATGTTGGTGTGGGGTTTTTGTTTTTGTTTTTTGTTTCTTTGTTTTTGCTAGAGAAACAACTTGCAGATGTATTATCGAATTATTCCTTCAAAGCTGCAGAAAATGATCATTTATGTTGCAAATTAACTAGCTAATTTTCAAATGCCTAAATAATAAATCTTTAATCTTTGTCATTATCATAAATAGATATGTGCTTCAAGTATTGCTACTTATTTTTAATATTATTTATTGATATAAATTGCTCCTATCCATTGTATAGACATACCACATCTTCTTTATCCAATCTTCTAGTGAAGGAAGCTTTGGTTGTTTCTTGTCTTGGCCACTATGTGTCTCTTCGTTCTTTTGGTCAGAGCTTTACCTTTTAATATTTGAGAAATGTGTTCTCTGCTTTCTTGTGATTTGTGTTTTTCAAGTATTTCTTCATCTATAATTTGTTTTTAATCATTACAACTTAAGTTATTTTATTTACATATTTTTGAAGTCCTTTTCATGTTTTCTGGTTTTTAACAATTTTCTGTTTTTATGACATAATACATTGGAGTATTTTGCTCTTGTGTTCTTACTAGCTTAAACTTCATGTGAAAATAGTTTATTTAATTTTCAATTATATGAGTTTGTAAGATCTTTTTACCAAGTCTTTCTTTTTGCCAAATTTTTAAATGTCTAATATTCTGTAATTCTTTTTTTACTTCATACTTTCTGTCATTTTATTAATATATGTAACTGTTCTTAAAAATATTTAAATTTTTCTTAATTTTATAGCTATTTTTTCTTAATTTTATAGCTATGTACAAATATTATTCTGTACCCATGGACCTACTGGAAATTTAGCTCCTAAATCCAATGCACTGCTTGTTTTCTGGTTTAATAGAAAACTAAAGTGCAAACAACTTAGCTACATAATAGTTGTAACTTACTCCATTCTTTGCAACTGGACAAGCTTGGACCATATGGTCTTCTTTAATTCATTCATTATTTTAGCTGGGTCACAAAAAAATTGTACTAATACTCATTTTAAGAAGTCATTTTATTATAGCTAAATGATTAATTTCCATATATATATATATACTCTGTAATATTTAACCATGAATAGAATATTATTGAACTATTTTAAATTACCAAAACTAAATACACACTTAAGAATATTCATTTCAAAACATGGTTTCTTAGGTCAGAAGACAAGGGTTTTGTGTGTTTTTTCCCCTCACAACATTCACCATGCATGAGGAAACAAAGAGAAAGAAACCCACACAAAATACTAAGTAACTAAATAGCTTTAAAAACACACAAACCTGTTGGTCTACTAGAAGTGTGTAAGCTGCATTAATTTTATGCATTTTTTTAAATCTAATGTTTCTTTTGTCTTTATTGTTTGAAAATATTTTCTGTAGGGCTCTTTTATGAATGCTAGAAAACTCTTGTCTTTTAGCTTATGGATGACTGAAAGCATTTTACTTTTTTATATTTAAGTTTGAATTCCTTCCAGGTTTTACTGACCTTGTAAAGCCACTTTTCTTGACAGTACTTCTTTCGTAATCTAATTGTTTAGATTACAAGTATAGATAAGTAAAATATATACTTACAAAAAATGTCAGAAAAGAATCTATTTAAATTTTCATCTTATTTCAAAATCTTGAGGAAGAGGAAACATAATGACATTTTAACAATTGTCAAAAGTAAATTTTAAAATTATATATTTAAAATAAAAAATTAATAAGTATTACTAAAATATGTCCTTCATGAATCAGAAAGGAAAATACAGATGTTCTCTCTCCCATTACTTTAGATAACATGTTCTCTAAAATCTTCAAATATATCCAGTGATAAAATTTAACTCTGTAAAATTGAAAATGTAACATTACTTTATACATTCAGGTAAAACATTGCTACTTTTAAAAAATTAAGCATGTCTTCTATTTGGTGCTCAATGTTTTCGAATGTCATTCTCAATTCATTACTATCATTAATTCATAAACCTTCACCTTTGCCACAGTTTTGCATTTACTGCAGTCTCTGGAATTAATCAGCATCATTAATGGTCTAGAAAAGTCACCTTTTAAAAAATGTCTGCAATGACTACTTATATTTCTCATCTGGCTTAATATAGTCCTTAGCACTTACTTGATCAAGTTATTGGAAAGCTATAGGGGGCAGTGTTTGATACCTACCACCAATCATATAAGAGGAGGTACACATTTTAATTACTTGGAAATAATTTTAAAACTAAGATCTTTCTCCTTGGAAATCTCTCAATGGTTGACCCCATCCCTCATGTTCTTGTAACGGACTTGTCTATGCTTAAGAATCAATACACTACACTGTTTCCCACTGTTACGAAGAACAACGGAGGAAATACACTCTTAAATAATGAGCATTTTAGGGACATAAGGAAGCACATATTTGCAATTTGCAATGTGCCTCACCCCTCACCTCCAAGTTTTAGTAATTATAATGCAATAAGTGTGGGTAGTTTGAGAGTATAGATGGGTGTGTAGTGTTGTGTATCTCTGTGTGTGTTTGTGTGTATGTGTGTGTGTGTAAAATTCTGTGAATCAGAAATGTTTGGCCTAATCAATTTAGTGAATGTCAGTTCACTAAAAATCAACTGGACAAAATTTTTTGATCTTCCAAATCTTTACATGCATTAATTACATATAAAAGGTACAAATTATTGTTTTTAATTCAGTTCAAATAATTTTCAAAATTGTTGTTATTTCCCAGTAGCTCTTATATCTTATCTTTCTTGTTGAATTATCTGGTAATTACATATTGATACCAGCTTTTAAATGCTGAGCACATTTTTTAATGTGCAAAACCATGTTAAATAATGTTTCATCAAACAAGCTACCAAATTGGAAAATAAATCAGAAATAAAACTAAATAGATTACAAATGTATTAAAAGAAAAAAAAAAAACTTGCCCTGTGTATAATACTCAAATTTCAAAATGTATAAAAATATTATTTTGCAATGTCTTATACCCTAAATTAACTTAATTTTGGCCTGGGGACAAAATGATTTTAGCTATGTTATTATTAATATTATTAAATTCTGTGATAACTTTAAAGAATATCTCCAGTAGTTAAAAATATCCTATATCACAGTGAATGCTTAAGTTGGTGTTGTGAATGTAATTCTAGTGAATAAATATTTGTCAGTTGTCATATTTCAAGTGAAAAATAATTCACATTTTATCCTCACGCATAGTCTTATGAGAAGATACTACTAAGCGACCTGTAGAAATAAGTAAAGTGAAGCAGATGAAGTTTAAGTGATTTACCCAGATTCATTCCTCTAATAATTTGAATGTAGAAAATTACACCTGTAGTATATTGCTGGTAGATTTTTTACTGAATTGTCTTTGTGAGACTTTTTTTTCCACAATTGGTCAGTTCACTAATGAACTTTTTTCAAATTGATTTCAATAGACATGTTCTCCACAATTAGGTCACTGTTCACATTTTTGGATGCTTCGAGGTAAATGATGCATTATAACATGTTTAGTAAAAGTAGAAAACAGCAAAATGTTTTCAATCTTTTAAATGTTTTATATATATATGTATGTATATACATATATATATATATATACACATTTATATATATATACTGTAATATCTACCATCTATCTATATATCTACCCACCATCATCATCATCAATGTAGAATGTACTAGAGTGAAATAAAGCTGAGATGCATACCTCTGGATCTGTTTTGTTCATCACTTTATTTTGTTCATTATATTCCACACATCATAAGATATTTTTCTTTCTCTGACTGGCTTATTTTGTTTAACATAATACTCTCCAGGTCCATCCATGCTATCATAAAAGGTAAGAGAGCCTTCTTTTTTATAGCAGTGTAGTATTCCATTGTATAAATGTACCACGACTTTTTCATTCACTCATCTACTGATGGGCTCTTGGGCTGTTTCCAGATCTTGGCTATTGTAACTAGTGCTGCAGTGAACAGAGGGGTGCCTATATTCTTTATGGTTGGTGTTTTGGGGTTCTTAGGATATATTCCCAGAAGTGGAATAGTACAAATGACAGATAAACAGTGATCACCCAATCTGTATTCCTGCCAGTATGACATAAACAGGGTCTCGTTTGCATACATAGGTGATTTGGGTGAGTGCTTCCTTGATGTAATTATGGAAATGTTATATATAAGTAAATAATAAATACATAAGTATGTAAGGCTTTCAATCAAAGACTATACTGTGTGGGATTACAATAATTTTCTATATTGAGATTTGTTTATGACAGTTAAGTATGTTTTATATTCAGGAGTGTTGTATATATATTTTTTAAAGTCTAGTTTCATACATTATTTTGAATTTCTCTTAATCAATTTAATAGCATTGTTCAAACTGATGGACTTTTTAAAGAAGATTGGGGAATTTACCCTTGATTTATGTAATACCACCTACCTGTTCAAAATGAAATGCAGTTTAGGACATTAAATTTTAAAAATGCAATCAAAAGGCAGAAAGTGATATTCCCATGAAAGGCCCCAGTGGTAACATAACAGCTGAAACTATCAGCAGTTTTGAGTCTAGTTAAGCTGGATGTATCAACCCATAAGAAAAATTATTTTGTGAAAGCCTACACTCTAGGAGCCTAAAGATAAGCCTCAGTAACAATATTTTTCAACGTATAGCTGTTACTATTAAGATGACCTTTCTGAAAATAAATTTGACTAGTCTACTCTATGGGAGTCCTAATGCCCTATTACTTTCTAATGTACAACAATCTTCAATCACCTTATTCAAAAACTTTTAATGGAATGTGCCATAGTGTATCAGATAAATATTAATTTCCAAAATTACCTGAGACTATGCACTGCCTGGCTCTTCATAACATTGCTAGATTTCATCTTAAAATATACTCTCTTTTAACCTCTGCAGAATAACATGCCACTTTGAGCTACAGCTGCTCGACTCCATAAATGAGGCTGATGCAATATTGGGAAATGTTTCTTAATAAGACAGACTTCTATAAGGATGATTTTCAGTGCGCAACAGGAGACTCCTGCTCAGGAGTCCATACATCAAATTAACAATGGTCTTGGTTTTAGTCCGTTTCACAGAGCATTCCTCAGGAAGAGAAAACGTAGAACAGGGAGGCCTTTCTGTGGCTGCTAGGACAGCCTCTTATAGACTTGTCTGCTCAAACTTAGACTGAACCAATATAAGGTAAACTTAGAGGAGAAAATTTTCCATTTATAGTATATCTGTTTTGCTGAACAACTTATTTCTTGCTTTTTTGTTTACCTCCCTCCTTTATAAATGAGGATATATCTCCATTGAAAGAAAGTCTGAAGACAGAGAGAATTATATTTTCCCACAAATATTACCTGTAAGGAAGTGAATATGTCCTTAAACAGAAGTTTGAACAGAATTACAATCCTTTGGGGCATGATGCTAGTTTCTTATATTTATACGAGAAGATTTTGTTGCATGCTACAAAATAAACAACAGTAAGTGTATTTACATGGAGCTGACACTCTGGGCTAAGGGTACTTGCCCAACCATTAATGTTTTTCTTGACCAAGTGACTTCCTTTGGCCAATGGAAATGGCATTGCATGAGATGGGAACCAAGGCTTTAAATGAACTCATCTAGTTTGGCTTGCTTCTTGCCCTCTAATGAATCTTAGAAACAATTCCGTTTCCAGGTACACTGGTCTTCTCTAGGAAAGCACAATAATGGTCCCCCAAAGACTACCACAGCCTTATCCTCAGAACTTGTGGCTATGTTACCTTAAATTACAAAAGAGAATTTGAAGATTTGATTAAGTGCAGAAACCATCCCTTATACATGGATTTGCTTACCCATGGTCAACTGTGATACAAACATATTAAATGGAAAACTCCAGAAGTAAACATTTTATAAATTTTAAATTGCTTGCCATTCTGAAGTGTGATAAAATCTTGAGCCAGAACATAAGGTCTTAAGTTAAAAAGAACATATGATCTTAAGTTAAAAAGACTTGAAAAATTTTACAATTTAAATTTATTTTTGAAAATCAATATAGACCATATATCACATATAGATAGTTAATACAAGAGGACATAGGTATTTTAACATAAAAGAAAAAATTACTTACTAATCAGAGATCACAATTAATCTTTAAATCATCAGAGTTATGGGTATGTGTGTTTTTTTGCCAAAATCATGAAGAAAATATATATAAGCAATCATTCAGAATTCAGAGCTACACCCAATGCTTTGTTAATCGATAATATTCTGATTTTGAGGTGAATAAAAAAATACTGGAGACCTTATTATATTATGTCACTAAAAAAAAAGAAAATAAGTCTTTGATTTAACAGCTTAGCTGCAATAGCTCTACATTGAGGACATATGCAAATTTTAATTATATTCCTGAAGAACATATATAAGTTTATCTATCATCTATCTATCTATCTATCTATCTATCTATCTATCTATCTATCTATCTATCTATCTATCTATCTATCTATCTATCATCTATCTATCTATCATCTATCTATCATCTATCATCTATCTATCATCTATCTATATCTATCTATCATCTATCTATCTATCTATCTATCTATCTATCTATCTATCTATCTATCTATCATCTATCTATCTATCTATCATCTATCCATCTATCATCTATCTATCATCTATCATTTATCTATCTATCATCTATCTATCATCATCTATCATCATCTTCTATCACCTGTCTAAAAGTTGTTAGAGAAATAAAAAGCTAAGATTGATGTACAGAGCCTAAGAATGAAAGTAAAAGATGAGTTAGTTATAAGTCATACAAAGTGTGTGGGTAGGCAGACCCATGGTGAAGATGTTCCTGACATGCTGGTGAGAGAGAAGTTCACCATGAGCCAGTCCCTCTATGTACAATGGTGATTTAACTTTCTCTCTTCACAGCTCTAGATTCTAAAGGTTGTCCTGGCAGTAGCTCCAGTTCAACCATAGGTGTCCCCACAGCCACGTCACCATCACAGCTGCCCAGACAAGAGTACTTTGGTTTAGTGGGTGGCATTCACACATGACAGTGTGTAAATACAAAGTGATATTTTAACATGCCAAAAATTGCCTGAGTTGCAATAGGTGTGTAAAATCTTGTGAGGTGTTGATGGGAAAGGGGGATTAACTGGCATTGGATCTGGATACAAGTAGCAAGAGGTTATTATGCCAAGTGGAAACTAGGTGATGGGTGGATTAGGACTCCATGTAACTCTTTACTGCAAAAGCAATATTGATTGGCCCTTTGCTAGGTCCACTCATTCTGCCCTCTCAGGCAAAAGACTCATTTAGTCCCTGAGGTGCTGTAACAAAATACCAGAGACTGGTAGCTTATAAGCAACAGAACTTCATTTCTCATGGTTCCTGATGCTGGGCAGTCCAAGATCATGGAGCCAGCATGATCACACTCTGATGAATGCTCTTCCAGGTTGCAGACTGCTGACTTCTCCCTGAGCCCTCACATGAGGGAGGTGCTCAGCAAGCTCCCTGAGGTCCTGAGGGCATCGATCCCATTCCTGAGGGTTCTGCCCTCATGAATTAAGCAACTCCCAAATGTCCTACTTCCTAATACTGTCATCTTAGGGGTGAGGGTTTCAACATATGAATTTTGGTGAAACATAAACATTCAAACAAGAACACACTCTCTCTCATGTTAATTATTTTCCAGAGTGATCTCCTGGGTTTGGGGATCACTATTAAATTGCCTTTTTCCTTCTACTCTATTCAGTCCACTCTCAGGCTCTGTACCATCTCTTTGCCAAATGACCATTTGCTGATATGATTTTCTTTCTGCTATTTTCTGATAAAACTTGATGAAATATTATACCCAATTCTCTAATTATTGGTGATTTTTAATATATGCCTTCTTTTTCTAAGGTACAGAAAAGGCTTAAATTACAAACACACTCAGAAAGTGTGGGGACAATATGGGCTTGTCGTCCATCTAATGAAGTGAAATACAAACAAGAAATATCAGTTGACCATTGATTTTCTGTCACACAAACTGTTACACAGTTCGAGTGTAAATGACATCAAGGAATATTTTATAATGACTTCCTGGGTTGCTATTATTAAAAATTCATAAAATGAAGTTTGGTGGCTAGAGATTAGCATTTTACCAGTTCGTTCTTGACCAGGGAACCCATCCATCAGGCAAAAATTCTGAAGTCATAATCAGAAAGTTGGCATTTCCCTAATTTAAATGAACATTTCTTTATATTGTTTTGTATATTAATCATGGTGCTTTTTTCTTTCCTTATAATATATTTATACCCTGATTATTACAGAGGTATTTACATAATACCCAGTGTATTATTCTATATTGGTGACATTGGAGATACAAACTCTTATGAATGAATGCAGCTGAAATAGCATATGATTTGCTATGAATGTAGTTACAGTAAAGTATTTTGGTAATATTTAGGAGCATTAGACATTGTTTTAAATGTTATCTTTATATTATTTAATATTAAATTTAAATCATTGAATATTTAATTTAAAGTCTTATGCATTTTATTTTAATTAAATTACTAAATAAGAATTTATATAATTTCCTAACAATACCTCTACTGAAACTTGTTTATTCCATTTTTCCCCAGTTCTTTTTATTATACTTTTGCTCTGGGAAGTAGAAATTCTTTCCTATGGAGTTTTTTGCTCTCCAGAAATGTCAAAAAAAGTTTGACAGCTCTCCAATAAAGCTCCAATTAGAATAACATAGCCCCCAAAAGTAAAATCCAGCCATCTATGCATACAGTTGTCCATTGCAACTAGGCCTTGAGAGACATTGCCCTGTCTCCTACACAATTATGTTATTGCTTGGTGCTTCAGATGTTGCTGTTCAGGCATCATCAAAGGGCAAAAGATGCTCTGAGGATCTGAGTTCTCTGAAATGGTAATATTAATCACAGCCCGCACCCCGCAGTTAGTGTTGTGTTTGTGGAAATAGTCTAAAACAGCTACGAATGGCTGCATAATACTGGAAATTCAGCAAAAAAAAAAAAAAAAAAAAAAAGGCTTCTTTGACTAGCTAGTTTTATTTTTTTGCTTGTATGTTTTAACCTGCTATGTACATTGTTTTTAATGGAATTTTAATGGAGGTACCAGCAAAGGACAAACTAAATCAATGAACTAGTTTCGCTCTGGTTCGTCAGGAGAATACATAATTATCTGTGATTATTTGTAATAGTAACAATAACAGCAATAATGAAAAATAAAATCAACTGGATTTCTTAGGAATTTATATTTGTGTGTTACTAGGTTCCTATCTTCCCACTGCATTTTGATTACCAGGGTAAATATAAAAAATATTTCAATTATACAAAGTTGAGTAAACCCCTAAACCATTATTACAGTGACTCTCTTCTTTAATGCAGTATGCTAATTCATATTTAATAGGAAAAGAAAGCAATATGGATAATATATAAAAGAAAATAATATATACATGAATTTTTACAGAACTTACAAGCATTGCAAAGTATATTTCATAAAATGTAGTTCAAGCATATGTAAACATTTTATTACACCACAATTATTGATACCTAGCAGTAAATTAGCCAAATGATAATAATAAGCTATCTAATGCTCTGCTTTACAAATTCAGGATGATTTCTAATCAATGTTGCTAGTCAATAGTCCATATTTTAATGTTTTCCTTTTAGCAGGTAGAAAACTAATATGATTATAAGGAAGTTCAAGTTCATTACCCTCCTTAGGAAATTACATGCTTTATAGGAATAAGTACATTAACCCTTTTAATTTCAGGATAGCAAAGAAATATGGATGTTCAGTGATTGTGACTAGGAATTGTGACCTGTAACTCCTAAAAGTTTGTACTTAAATTTAGTGTTTTATTTAATAAGTTGTTCCTCTACTAATAATTTAAATTGATATATCTTTTATAGTATTAATGCAAATGTATTTATTTTAAAGACAAAAATGTGCTTTGTAATGCCCATCTTTCCTGGAGGGTCCTAAAGGTATTAATAAATTCAAAAAATCTCTTGGATTTCTCATTCATGCACAGTCTCAGTGGAGACTTTGGCCTGAAATGAATTAATAATGAGCTTTTTAGGCATTCCTTTGATACATTCATTGGGTTTCTAATGCAATATGACATATACATACTAATATATAATGCTACATGTAGTGTAAACTATATGTGTGTGTATATATATGTTTAATTTCAGAATATTGTTGTCTGCCCAATCCACCTTTGTCAGTATAAGGATCAGTTGTTGATATTAATCTTCTTTGTAGTTGGTTAGTGTAAACCAGTGTCTCCACTGGGGCAATTTTGCCATCCCAGGGAACATTAAGCAAATTCTGGAGACATTCTTTACTGTCAAAGCTAGTAGAGAAGTTGCTACTGGCATCTAGTGAGTAGAGGCTGGGAATGCTGCTAAACTTCATACAATACACAGCACAGCCCCCACAACAAAGGATTATATGACCCCAAATTTCAACAACACTAAGGTTGAAAACTGATACAAGTGGTAAATCGATGATAAACAATCTTATTTTAAATTATAAGAAAATAAGGCTTTAGTATATAATTTATTGAACCAAAGTTTAACACACTATAGCAAGGAAAGTCATCATTATAATGCATCTTGTCCCAAAGCCCTAATTGTTATGCCACCAATAAATGACACTACTTGTTTTTGGAAAAGCAAGACTTTAAGATCTTGGAATTTGGAACCACATCATTTAGGTTTATATAAAAGTTTTACTTACTATAAGTATGACCTTGAACAAATTACCAAACTTCACATAGTAGTCTGCTTAGACTACAATAACAAAAACAACATAGACATGATGGTAAAAATAGCAGAAATTTATCAGAGTTACAGAGGCTGAAGGTCAAAGTGCCAGCTGATTCAGTTGCTAGCAGAAACCTTCTTGGTTTGCAATAGATGCCTTCTTGTGTTCTCACATGGCAGAGAGAGAAATCATCTCTCTTGTGCCTCTTCTTATAAGGGCCCTAATTCCATTTTCAGGGCTCCACCCTCACAGCCTAATTACTTCTCAAAGCCCAACCCTCCAAATACCATTACATTGGGGATTAGGGCTTTAACATACGGATATTGGAGGGACACAAACATTCAGTCCATAACATATACTTTATCTGTAAAATGGTCATGTTAGCACACACATTTTAAGATTACTGTGGTAGTAAATTATTTAAATCTTATAAAGTCTTTACAGTAATGGCTGTCACATATTAAATGTTATGAAAGACTTAAATACTGATTATAAATATCTTAAATACTGATTATAAATGTCTTCTAAGAATGTTCTGAGTTTACATGGAGACTCTTCAGGATAAGAAAGCACTTTTCTAATTCAAAAGAGCATTTCTTCTAATTTGATAGCATTTGCATTAAAGATATTTTGTTTTTAAGGGTACAGTCATGTTTCTTAAGTCTAACGCTTTAAACACGCTTCTAATGTGCAAATAATTAAAATTCATTCTCTCTCAACCAAGTAAAGCTATAAAACCATTATACTAAAGTGAGCAGTTTCCATTCATCAAGGAAGGGTCAAAAAGCATATGTTCATATTAGGGATTTTCAATAAGTAATTATATTCTGATCAATTCTGCTTGCTTTTGATTTCAATTTTAATTCTTCTTTGAGAGAAATGATGAAAAAAAAAAAGTAAAGTATCCTGTAAGGAAAGTGTATAAGGAAATTTACCAATGTAAACTATGAATACTTAAAACCTAAAAGAACTGTTTCTTAATTTCTGATTTTTAATTGTATTGATCATTAAAGACAAAGTTAATATTACTTCTTACTTATAAATGCACTCATGGAATTTGAACATTTATATAATTTGTGTTAGAAATATGCCAACTAAGACTCACATTAGAATTTCTCAGGCAGTGTATCTAATATGTCTATATTCATTCATGTGATAATGTGACCTACCCTCAGGGCTTTAAGTGCCATATACAGGGTGGGGCAAATGTAGGTTTACAGTTGTTCATATGTAAAATAATACAATAATTAATAAATAATAACACAAGTATAAACTCTGTGTTTCAGGTACTCACAACTGTAAATCTAGTTTTGCCCCACCCTTATATGCTGCCAAATCATAAAATATTATCTATAGCCCAGAACTCTATTCATTTTATACTTTAATGATAAAATAATTCATATCAATTTATATCTATGTATGCCAACATCATCCTGAAATCTACTCTTAAAAATTGAAATCCAAACATTTCTAAAATGCTTAATAGAAATAAAGCTCTGCATTATACCAGGTTGACTGCTGCATTATACAGGCTGTGCACATTAGCTCTGAGGCCTCAATTTGCAAGTCTCTGTGGTCCCTGAAGTCCAGCTCCCAATACCACAGGGTCACGCAGAGTGAGGACAGCCTGTAACTCGTACTGAATCCTCAGGAGTCACATTTCTCAATGCCCCACCTCATAATAAAGGCTTTTGATAATCATTTTCCAAGGAAGGAAATTTTGGATGAATTTGATAGAGTTTCTACCTTGACTTCCAAATAAAAATTTAAATATATTTATACTTAAAGTTTCCCTAGAATGATGTGTAGACTCAAGTTTTATAATGACTAAGGTATCTTGCAATTTTGTGTTTATTTTTAGATGTTTAGTGCTTAAATTTAGAAGTGTTTTAAAATTCTGTGTAAAATTATTATTTTAATTAAATTTATCAAAGTCCACTTTTCAGATAACCTCTATTTGTGGATGTGTTAAATCGAAAAGAACATAAGCTATAGATTTTAGTTTGCATAGTACTCTATCTAATTTTAAAACTGCATTGATTGAATGACAAGGAACTTCACCCCTATGGTCCTTCCTCCACCCAAACATTGACCCCAGCCTAACATCAGACAAACCCAGGCTGAGGGACATTCTATAAAAGCCAGATGAGTATCCTCAAAATTTCCAAGATCATCAAGAATAAGAAAGATTGAAAGAGAGAAAAAAATAACAGACCACAGGAGGCTAAGGAGACACGATTCCTAAATGTAGAGCGTCTTCCTGGGTGGGATACTGAAACAGAAAAAAGTACAGAAGGTGGAATGAAATCTGAATAAGTTGTGGAGGTTAGCTACTGAGAGTGTACCAGTTGTCTCCTTAGTTCTGACAAATGTACCATGGTGATATAAGAAGTTAACAACACGGGACAACTAGGTGTGGTGTATATAGGGACTCTCTTTCTTTGTGTGCAACTTCTCTGTTAATCTAAAATTATTTTAAAATACTGTTTATTTGTTTAAAATATGTCATACAGAAAAAGGTCAACAGATTATACAAATGAAAACATAAACAAAATAGCCATTTCAAATAATTGATTTTTTAATATGTTCTTACTCATTTGGTAGGATAGAAATTTAGAGCATGGTGACATTTATGAGAAAGGCCAAGAAAAAAAAAAAATGACATTTTTTTCTAGGTAGAATTAAGAGAGGGCCACTGGGATACACGTAATTCACAATTAAAATTAGAATTTGGAAAAATACAGCTGTATCTATAGTGGTAAAAGAGCCTTCCATCTCTCCTTTTAGAGATGTTACAAATTAAGTGAAACTAATGACCAGAAGGCAATATGATTATTCTAAATTTCATTTTCAAGAAATTTACTTTGTCCAGATTCCTAGAAATAGTTATATAGCTTTAATAACTATATTTTATTTAAATGCTCTGTAGTCAAGTCAGTACAATAGTACAACAGAGGGTTCTGAAAGGTGAATTCATCTTTAACTGTTTTCTGAGTCACACCATTTCTCCGTCTGCTTTCCTGGTGAGAAGTGTCCACATGGGACCAATCAGGCTTTCACCATTTGGGGAAACAGATAACTTTATGTGCAACTGAAGCAAACTAATTCATGTTTTTAAAAGATACTGTAAAACAGATACATACATATATTCTAACTTCATCTGAAAAGTAGGATCTTACTTGGAACATCTGATAAAATAGTATAGTAGCATTTGTAGCAGAAGAAAATAGATTTCCTACCCAGAAGAAATCATTATCTAACCTTTAAAAACATGGAAAAAGAATTGAGGCATCTTTCTCACACTTGGAAAGAAGCAACAAATACATGGCAATAACAGTGTTTGCACTCAATTTGTCATAACTGGACAGCCATGGCAACCACTCCTGATGACAAAATACAGGGAAGGGGGAGGGAGGGTAAAGGTCTTTGACTAGTGGTCCAAATTTATTTTAGTCACCCCTTTAGTTCCAGAGAAGGTAGAAATACACTGACATCTTTTCCCTCCCATCAGTTTGTAAAAATGAACTCCAATTTTACATGGATACTTCACTCAGTCCCCCGCAGGGATCATTCAGGTCTCACAGGAAAGAATTCTGGTGTAAATTAGTTGAAAATGACCCCGCCCCTGTGTAGTAGGAGGACATTAGAGCAAGTAAACGATTTCTCACTCGGTTGGAAGTCCCTTGTAAAAGGTTATGGATTAAACCTAATGGGAAAGGAAAAAGCACAGCTGTGATAAATGGTCCTCCTGGAAGGGCTACGTTCACCCAGGCGCAGTTGGCAGGAACCCAAGAGGAACCTCCTTTGACCTAGGCAATGATTACCTGATGAGGCCTCTACAGCCTAGAATGTGGGGGAATATGCCAAGGAGTTGATGGATCCAGGAACGCCACTTGAATAAGAGAAATGACTCCCCATACAGCATCACACAGAGTGGTGACATATGGAAAGTGGCTATAGCATTTCAGAAATAATGAACGATATCCTATGATTTATAAAGCTTCACACAGCTCTCGTTTCCTGAAAAGTCACCCACAGAGGTGATCATTTTTTTAGATGGGTCTTTTCTTCTTGAAATGTGCTAAATTTCCTGGCCTGCCCTCTTTGAAAGACGCAGGGAATATCATTAATACCCTCCTACGCACAACTCTCAAAGCTCAAGTGGTCAGGTACGGAAAATGGCAGGATATCACACGTGCCATTCCACATGTCGCTGGCATACATGTGACAGAGGTAGCAGGTTCACCTGCTTAGCTCTGAATGGGAGAATTTGCATTTCAAGATTTTCACACCATGCTTGGATTTCAGTCTTAAAAATCTTTTTGAAACAGATGGTTATTAAAAACCTGAAGGAAAAAAATAAAGTCACTTGGAAATTTAAATTCAATCAAACAAGAAACACAGACTCACAAGGCTATAACCCTCAGAGAAGTAAAACATCTAACATGCTATGAAAAAAAAGAGAAGTGTGACTTAAAAAATTATTTTATGTAGCAAATAAATATATTCTATTATACTAAGTAAAGAAGAAGAGAGGGAGGAGGGTAATGAGTACACGTAAGCATGGCACTTCTGGCTTCCCTTTTCAAGCCATCACATTTTAAGAGTCCCAAACCCTGCCATTATGGGCTTGTCATTTTAACAAAAATAATAATTTACACTTAGTAAACCAGAGTACTTAATTGATTATCAAAATTTTTAGTATTATAATTATGCACATAGGAGAATGTTATTCAATCTTATCCAGTAACTTTGCTGTACATTTAAGGGCTGTTGACCCTGAATTAGGGGATCTTGAAAACACAGACTTGTATATGAAGTTATAAGCGTATCTTTTGGTTGAAAAAGATGTTGCATATTTAATATTTTACATTTAACTAAAAATTCCCTCTAGGTTGATTTTCTAGAAATAAGATGCATAGGACATTCCAGTTCTGCCTATATTCTGTTAAGTAGCCACTTACACATCCCAAGTATCACAACATTGCACATAGAATGATTTAGATGAACAATTTAAAAGTCATATTGCGCTATTGTCAGAGAGAAGCGGATCTTAGAAGATATGCTTTTAACAATTTACAGAATGAACTTACAGTAACTGATTTTATTGTCAATAGAGGAAATGTTCTTTTGCATTTTAAATTAGTAAACAGTAGTATGAAAAGGAATAGGAAATTTTCCTGATGGTAGTTGAAACTTCACCAGATCACTATGGAGTATTAGAGGTGCTAATCCTTTTGGGGCCGTTTTTCCTTTTGGAAGCGATATTGCACTTGATATATTTAGTTTGAAGAACTCTCCACACTCCCAGCCATTTCCTAAAAAATTATTTTATGTTAAGCGTGGGTGAGGCAGAACTCTTCTATAACCTGCCTGCTCAAACTATTTTTAATATTTTTAGGTTGTTTGGAATTTATCCAGTGTATTGGATATCTCCCCTTCAATTTAGTTTTTTATAATGACCATCATTTAATCTTTTTTAATTGTGATTTTACCCAAATACAAAAATTCTCATAAAGTTAACGGATTCTGGTTAAAGGGTTATTATAAAGTAAAAACTGGTGGAACCACTAACCAAAGAAGAATAAAAAATTCTCAGAACCAACATGAGCCTTGCCACTTTTAGCTGTCTTCTTTTCCCTGAATTTTAACACAGTCATTCACTCTATTATTATTCATTTTCTTTTGTATTACCATCTAAGGAGACATTCTTTAACATCCCTAAACCCTACAGTTTGGTTTTGTTTATTTAAGAAACCTATAATTACTGGAATCATGTAAAAATGCATATTTTGTTTCTGGTTTATTTGTTTAAATGTTATGTTTTTGACATTGTGCTTTATTTATTTTCATCCCTGTGCCACATTAAATTTCATAAGTATATAACAATTTATGCATTCTACAATGATGGGCATTTGGGTTGTTTCCAGTGTTTGCCAATTAGAAATAATATCTTATTAACATATTATGATATCAAGGTAAAAATCTTGAACAACTCAGTAGCATATTAACCCAAGTGTTATTTAAATTTTATAATAGACCAAGAGCTAGTGACATTTTCTATGTATGCAAATGTCATTCAAAATTAGGAGATCTAGTAACTAAATTTGTAATATTTATTAACTCTAAACAAAAAAAAGATACCTGATATTCTCAATATAGCTTAAACTGGCATTAATAAAATCAATGTAGAATCCCAATTACAACAAAAATAAATTCTGAGTAAACCAGAAAATTAATTTTCTTTTATTGATATATCTGAAAGTCTGGCCTATATTATGATGAAACAGAAGAAATGTTCACATTAGAGACAATAATAAAAATGACTGAATCCGGTTCTTAAATAATTATTTATTTATTTAGTATGGAAGAATTAACCAATCTATTTAAAGAAGCAGGCATAATAAATGATATATAAATTGGCAATAAAGAAACACCGTCAATTATGATTATTTGCCATTAATGATTTATCTATTTATAGGAACCCCAAGAGAATCAACTAATGAAGTTAGAAAAATAATAGGAAATAAACAATAATAGCTTCAGAAAACTCTCTGACCTTGTTAGATTTTTAACACAAAGTAGCATTCTAAAAGCAAATGACAGAGCAGTATGTGAGAACTCTATATTAGTTATGTATTAAAATGTCATAAAAATCTACTTAGCAATGTATCAAAGACTGGATTAGGCTGAGATACATAAAATATTTTGTTCTAAGTGGATCTGATCCTTAGAGTTGGGTGTCACCTCTAAGTTAATGTATAAAGTCAAGATAATGACAGCTATGAGGCGAGCAGAGATACAGATAGATATCAGAGGGGTAGCAGTGTGCGCAAGAGGATACGGCTCTCAACCGGTTTCAATATCAATACCAAAGAGTATGTCTCACCCACTGTTCTCTATGTAGTCATTTGAAAAGGGAGCTGCTGGCATAATTTTAGAGAAGTAAGTCTACTGAAATATGTCACTTCACAGAACATTTCTTTTTTTAAAAGTGTATAATTTCGTACCCCCAAAATTCTTTAAATTCAAAAGATGAAAAATATACACAGTTTTTTAATAAACTATAGGCAACATTATATAATAAGCTAATCATCTATAAAAGTTTCCACAAATGTGATTCTTGGTGAATCACTAGGGTACTTTCCATGAGGGCTGGCAAATCAGGGGAGTAAATGCCAGCTGCTAAAGCTAATTTACCCATGTTCTGGATTGTTCTTGCCGTTTCAAGACCATTGCACACTTACGCTTACCTTCTCCAACCAGTAGGTGCACCTTTTTGCATGTGAACTGAGGGACTTGCCATACTCACTTTGTGTTTCCAAAAGCTGAATTTCTAAACTACCTGTGCATGACTTTCATTTTTGGCTCCAATTTCTGCTATCTCACTACTTGTATTATATTACTTTTCAATCAGCTGCACTATTTTGCTTTTACTCATTCATGAATTGCATTGCACAGCAGTTATTTGTTCGTTTAAGTGAGGAAAACTCACAAGTCTCCCTTCACAGATACTTCATATTGTGCTGGGGCCTCTGTAGTGAAAATAAATCTCTGATTATCCATCAATATTTAGATAATTGAAAATATATATCAACCCCGGTTCCCAGCATCGTGACTTCCACTGTCACAGGTTCAATAAGTTCTTACATTCAGCAACAAATCTCTTCAATGACCTCTGCTAGTGGCTGTTTGTACAACCCTGGAAATTTGAGGAAGAAATAATAGTTTTCAACCACAAAAGGAAGAAAAATATATATTGTTCTATAGTCATTTGCTACCTATACTTTCAAATCCTTTTTCTTTTCACAGAAGAGCAAAAGACAAAAAGAAAGCCTTGATACTTTATATATGTAAGTTACTGTCATGTTTCAGACCATTGTTATACTAGAAAAAAACTTTCAGTAATATAAATCATTAAATTCCAGACCCTTTATATTTGCCCATGTATTAGCATATAGACCTGGAAGTATAGAAAGTCTCTACTTAGGAAAAATCAGTGCTGAACATTGAAACTTACTGTTAAGTGTGAAATTATTTTTCTTTCATAATGAAGCCACAGGAGAGGCTGGATTTAAATTAATTAAAATGATTGAGTAAATCCATGCTTGTGAGAAATGTCAGACTATCAATTGTCCAGAGGCAAAAGAGGAAATTATTCTTAATTTATTGTCACACAATTAAGCTCATAAATATATTTACTGCTGCTGTTTTTCGAGATTAATAATAATATGATTTTCTCTGTTATCCTGGGGAATTTTAATATTACACATTTTGATTTTTTGGTGAGAAAAGAGTTAGATATGAGAGTGTGCCTCAGGGATATGTGGCAGATTCCCTGACTCTGTCCTGATAAAAATTGTATTCTATGGCTTATACTTACTGAACTTTTTCTGAAGGGTCTATAGTTGGATTATAGCACAATCATTAGGCTTTGTTGGGTGGAAGGTTTAGTCATTTAACAAAAGAACAAAAACAAAGGAAGCTTGAGTTGTTAGACAGAAAAGTACCCAGCTGAAGAAGAGATGAATTTTCACTTTAGAATTTCCCAGACTCAAATTTAGTGGCCCCAGGTACCTCAGGATGGAAGTGTGAAGGGAGTCACTCAACAAGGAGGATGTTTAAAAATGTACTTTTAACTAAATGTATCGGGGTGACATTGGTTAATAAAAGTATATAGGTTTCAAATGTACACCTCTATGATACATCATCTGCGTACCACCCAAAGTAAAAAATCAGTAACATCCCCAGTTTCCATCACCTTCTGTGGAACAAAAGACAGAAGTTTTAATTTGTGTAAGAGGAAATCAAATGCTCTCTGGACTAAGGGATACAAAACAAAGTTGAGAATGAGGGAGTCAAACACAAAATACAGAAATAAAGTCAACTCTTATATACCAAATGTTGAAAATCTCAGTCTGCTTCTCCAATAAAACTCTCAGAATGTTGACACCCAGACCTGTAGAGATTGCCATGCGGAGTTCTATAATCACATGGCCCAGCTGATCACCAAACCATTAAATAAATATCACCAATCAGTTGAGATACTCAAATGAAAACTTTAAAACACCAACCTTAAATGTGAAGAGCACATTGTCGGTATGCATCTGAGGACCTGATAATAAAAAAGAGAGACTAAAACAGAAAGAAACAAAATACACTCAAGGAAAAACTTGATTTGTATATTCAGAATTATAAGAAGGCAGGAAAATAAGATGGAAATAGTTTTTGAAAAATACAAACATTGTATATGTACATGTTATGTTACATAACCATATTTTTTCAAAGTAAAATACAGTGAGAAGAATGTCTTTTTTCAGTTTTGCAAATATCCTTAATGTCTAGTTGAATAGAAGATAGCTGGCATCTTAAGTGTACTTCTGCTTCCCATCTGTTGCAATACATTGTTTATTGAAGTATATGAATAAAATCTGACCTCACACAGATATTCAGTTGGAAAGAGAGGAGTATTTCAATAAACTTCTTAGATAATAAAGAATATTTTTCTGTGATACTACACCCAAACTCAAAGGTGGTAGTTTCTTAATAGTTAGTTGCACTGTGGAATTGGAGTCATATCAGTAAACATTTTGCACTCTGTTACCTTAAAATCCATTGATCTGTTTTACATTTTAAATGAAATTCTGCTCATGCATGATTTTGTAACATCATTCATTGCTAATTTGGAAAACACTGGCTCACTGAGTAATTCATTATTTCATCTCTTGATACATTTCATGATAAATTGTTTTTTTTAAAGCACACAATATTGCGACTATCTCATCAGAAAAATTAAGTATTGAGAATGAGTTACATCTATGGTGGCTGATACAAGTTTTCCAAAATTGAATTTTTTGCTACAAAGGTCAGGTTTGCCTTTGGTAACATTAAATATTAAACTTTTCTTTCTAATTTTCAGTAAGTAACAGGTGCATATTATTAATTTCAGAGGCAATATTGGCCAAATACTCAAGTCTGAAGAATCACAATTACTGTAAACCTCCCAAATATGCATTAGGCCTGATACTCAGCTTTTCCTGACCTCTTGCTATAGGAGAAAAGGGTTTCCTGTAAAACGAAGTCAGCACTCTGTTTCTAAAATAGTAAATATTTTAGGCCTTGTAGGTCATAGGTTTTTGCTGCCATTTTGCTCTTATAACACATAAGTACCCATTGACATTACTTAAACAGATAAGCTTGTTCTTGTTCCTATAAAATGTTATTAATGGCCTTATACATTAGAATTTTATATAATTGTCATGTCAAAAAATATTCTTCTTTTGATTTTGTTAACCAATTAAAATATACGAAAAATTTTATCTTAGTTTTCAGGGCATGCACAACAGCTGAAGGCCTGTTTGGCTTTGACTCAAAGGTTTACCTTTCATTAAAAAGAGAGAGAGAAAGAGAGAGAGAGAGAGGAAAGGGAGTCTTTATAATTCTTTTCCAGTTCCTTGAACTGAGAATTAAATGCTTAAATTTGCATTTTCCATTTCGTATGCTCCTTGGAGGAGTTAAATGAAGCCAACACTTCCCATAATCTTTAAAATCACTACTGTCATACTATGTGCTATGGCCATGTGATCTCTCAATTTTTTTCCTTTATTTCACTCCATGCTGTAGTAGAGGATCATGTGCATGTTGTAGCTTATTACTGGCAACTGTCCTGCATTTTTTTGATAAAGAGAGCATCTAAGTCTTGCTCATCAAATATATATGACCAACTTAATACAAAAATCCATTTTGAGATTCCATTCCTGTCTATGTTAATTACTGTACTAGTCAAAGTCTCAGAAGGAAAACATATGGCAAAATTGTAGGTCATAGTAAATAATTTAATGATTTAATGAAAGGACTATTTAGAGAAGCATAAACATACCTGTGATAACCAAGTACAAATGGTGAATAGCCATGGGACTCAGAACATCTATGGGTCTGGACGGGGGAAGCGGGTTCACCAGAACCTGTGAGAACTGTAACCCTTGGACAAAGAGCCACAAGAAAGGAGCTCTGGTCATAGACCCAGGAATTCAACACTGTCAGAAGAAATATCCTAACCTATCTCTGTTCCCTCTCTTCAGTGCCCTGCTGTGTTCATTCTTATTGGTCAAACCCAAGTGGTGCCAAAAGGCAATGGAGCCTGGGCAATGGACTTCATGGAGATCAAACTCCTGGGGCACAGAGTAAAGCAAAATAAGTCAGAGAAAAGATATTGAGGGTCAATCAGAAAATAAACAGCTCAAGCTATGACTCTGCCTCTATATTATGAATTATGGGTTTGTTTGGGGATAATCTGATGAGTTACTGCCGTTAGCGATTCCCTTAGATTAGCTGCCAGAGTTCTCACTGAGAATTGAAGTAGGAATGGTCACAGGGTGATTCGTGTGTCCACTTTAGAAAACTGTAATTATTTGTGAAATCTGGATGATGCATATTTGAGAGCCTGGGGAGAAGAGGAACAGAGAGATAAGAGAACAGGGGAAGGAAAGGATAAGACAGAAAAGGAACACAGAAGGGGAGAGGCGGGGGTGAGGAGAGAGGAAGGTAATGTACAGGGAGTGAGAGGAAGGAGAAGAGAGGAAGGGAGAGTGCAAGATGGGAAAGAAACAGCAAAGCATCAATTAGCAAAAAAGACAAAAATAAAAATCTTAGCATAATCTCTTCTTTCAGTGAGTCCTACACTGTTAAGTTTTTTATTGTATCTTTGGTTCTTTTCTGGACAACCTTATTTTTATATCACAATGACAGGAATAAATGTTTCACCCAGAATGTTCCTATATAATGAATGGGCTGTTTTTGATAGCTTTTCATTAAATTAATCCCCATGATTAAGACCAATTAATATCTTGAGCAAACGATCATGATTTCAACTGTTTAGAAGATGAAAAGTTATTTAAATAAATGTTTTGCTTTAAACAATGGCCAACAGTAAATTATGTTTTATTCTTTTATCTATTTTGAATGATGAATTATTTTTAATTATGTTGGTGGTTTTATATTTATCACAAGACAATGAGCATGTGATGATTTATTTTTGCTAAACATATATTTGGTAGTGTCCAAGTGCCAGGTACAGGAACACAAAGATAAATAAAGCAAGGTGGCTTTTCATGGGGAGAGGGCTCTATGATATAGCGTTGAGATGATATGAATTTGTGGTAGTCTGGGGTGGTGGTTAGGGGAGGGAAGGGCCATATCTGAATTGATTCCAGTGTTTTGACACAGAGGTCTAGCTGCATATGGTGAAGCAGAGGGACCTGACACAAAGCTCTATGAATAGCTTTTATATCTTTATTTTAAAAAGTATTTCAAGTATGTGTCTGAATGACAAGTCTAAGGGCCCGAAACATATCCCTGAGTAGCAAACTCAAACCAATTATAATCTCACGTGATCTTGAAAAATGTGGCCCAAGATAAATATTATGACTTTTGTTCACCATGGTGGATGGAAAGTGGGCAATTTACATAGTTCTCATTGCAACAAATCTTCATGTCATAGTCTGCATTGCCAGAAGCCCTCAGCTCTTACGTCCCATTTTAAGGTTGGATGAGCAATGCTATCCTTATGCAACCAGCTTTATGGACCGTGAATAACACTTGAGATTGACTAGTGATGACTCTTTAAAGAAAGGGTGCAGTTAACAGTAAGGCAGTTGACAGAATATGAACTATAGTGGCAAATATACTAAGAAGAAAAGAAGACAGTGTCAGCTGGGAAGCTTTGGATAAAACAGCAGAAGTGTGTGCATTTTGGTGTATTATTTTATTATGAATGTTCTGTGCTGTTTCTATTTTAGGTGGCTGGTATAAATCCACAGAAAAATTTATTTCTTCCAGTTAAGTAGAAATTATTCTTTCAGGTACATCTGTTTATGTCTCTCACAATGACAGAAATAAATGTTTCATCCAGAATGTTCCTATATAATGAATTGGCTGTTTTTGATAGCTTTTCATTCAGATGTCTGCAAGGTGCAGTTCTAGGTAGAAGCTGAGACTAATAATTCATTTCCCTAAATAAAATATAAAAATTAAATGGGAAATTCTTAGCAAAATATCAGATTATAGCATAACATAATAATTGCGTAGCATCATGAACTATTTTTACAATAAAAAGCGATAGCTTGGATATTAAAATAGCCATATTTTCAAACCCAAATAATACTTATAAATATAAACAATGGATCAT
This sequence comes from Miniopterus natalensis, assembly GCF_054644295.1. Classification (NCBI taxonomy): domain Eukaryota; kingdom Metazoa; phylum Chordata; class Mammalia; order Chiroptera; family Miniopteridae; genus Miniopterus; species Miniopterus natalensis. Next base: position 21,463,980 of record NC_142083.1, on the reverse strand, counting down.
TTTGATGCAATAACATAAAGTTTCTTATCAAAATAAATCTAGACCACTATATATTTACTAAATCATATTTTATACTTAAACATAGTATTTCTTCCTTGATTACTAATGACACATATTTTATTTTTTAGACTATTTTGGTTAAGTATTAGCAATTTTATGTGATAGAGAAAGTCTGGAAATATTTTTCTAAATGAGGATTTTAATACATTACTTAATACATTACTAAATATATATTTACATACCTCCTTATGATTTTATTAATCTTTAGGATATGAAATAAATTAGCTGACAACTGATTGTTTAATTTTTGAAAAGAAAAAAGGAATACAATTTTGGCAGTTTACCTGTAGTTTAAAAAATTTAATTGTAAAAGTACTTTTCATATTTATGAACACATAGACTGGTAAATCTTTTAAAATTCCTTCTTGGCGTGACTCTCAAAAGGGCACTGAGTACAAAATTCCCTGTATTTTTTGAGGAAAGCTTTACCCTGCAATACCCTTAAAATTTATCACTTCATACTTCAATATTCACCAATGGATTGAAATAAGATTCTTTCTAAAATAAGGTTGTGGCTCATGACTCTGAAATCTAACTGCATAAACCCTGAAAAAGCCATGAATATAGATGAGAAAGAAGTGCTGAGTTAAGCAAGACATCTACAAACAGCCTTTTAGTTTTGAAGAAGCTGTTTAACGCAAAAGTGTGGGTTAAAATAATGAACAATGTATGCATAATGGAAATATTTAATTGATTACTATTAGTTATTTTTATAGCTATTTCTTAATATTAGTAGGCAAGTGTCTCTGAAAATATCGATTAATAAGTTATGGTGCTAAGTGACACATTGGCATTATAATTCTTATGTCATTGTTGTATAAAAGAACTGGACTAAATACATAGGAAGCTAGGAATATATATGACATACGCATAGCTCACATGTAAGTAATACATTCCTTATTGGTTGCTTACATATTTTAGTAAATTAATTGTTACATGAATTTAATTAAACAAAGACAAAATGAGAACACAACTGAAATAAATATAAACAAGATTGTGAATGAAAGGAAACAAATTGTCCAATATGAAAAAAAAAATACTTTATTTAATAAAGTCCTATCCAGGGAGAAGTTAAACCCAGACAACAGCTTCCCCAGAGGAGACAGCTCCCCAAACACCTCTCCGTGAGGGATCATTCTGTGGTCCCTCACAGATGGCCAGATGCACTTCATCAAGGGTAGGTGATAGAGAGTGTGACCCAAGGAAGGGACAGGCATTACAGAAAGTCTCCATATGCCCATTTACAATAGAAAATTGAAAAATGTTTCATTTTTGGTGGCCAATCTGCTTAAAAAACAATGTTGGGGTTTTTTTTAAGCAGGTTCAAGTTCATGATAGTATGCTTACTTATGTCTAAGTATGACAGTGTAAGAAAAAGGAGAGACCAATTCTGCATGCTTAAGAGTAGAGGAACTTTTAACATAAGGGTGATTCTGAAAGATTTTCTTCAGCACAGGTGGATGTCCCAAGCTTAGTTGGTGCATAGGAGAGATGGCTATTTATAACAAATCATTCCTGGGGATCTCAGACTTATAGAAGATTTCTAGGAGTCTTCTACTTCAAACTTCTTAATAATATTCTTTTCTAGTTTGTGAGTCTCAGAAATACAGAATTGAGATCTGAATGTGAGGAGAAGAAGACCGATAGTCTGTGTAGGCTAGAAGGGCACCATTTCCTCTCCGTGAAAATTAAATCTCAATGTTAATAATTTTGAGCCAAAAAACATTTATGCATACTCCAGTCATCCAAGATCTGTAGAAGGTTTTCTCTGAACTCTCCCTGGCCTTCTGTCCCTGAGGACTAGAGGAACCTTGGCAGAAATTGAAGAGATGTGGTGTAGAGCACCAGGTTTCCTGATGGGAGCATAAAGAACTCTATATATCCAAGCGATAGGGCATAGTCAGAAAGCAATATTTACAAGTGGGACTTTTGGAGTACTGCTCTCACCTTCCTCCAAGAGAAATGAAGGTGTGGTTGACTGTTGAGTTGAAGGAAGAAGCAAGTACAGCCGAAAACATGAAATGTAGCATTAAACATCCTTTAATTTAACTATGGTTCTTTTCAGCCACAACACAGCAGAATATGAAGAGCTGGAGATTGAACTCCTAGAAAGAATAGGATTAGTGACGAGAAAGGTGCTACCTCTAAGAGACTAAGTAAGTCGTTACATACTGGGTTTATTTATGTTGCATTTAAGATGCAAAATTAGAAAGCTGCAAACATCATGAAACACTACTCAGCATGTGGTCCTCTTACCCTCAGAGGACAGCCTGGGGAAACTTCTTGATGTTCAATATACATTTTTAATATTGTGCCCTCCTTCATAAGGCACATAGAGGGAGAATTTGGAGGACAGATGCTGCTCTCCAAAATTGCAAATACCTCCCTAGAGAGGGTGTGAAATGGGTGGGAAAATAATTATAACAATATAGGGCCCATAAAACTTGTTAAGGGGTGGAGAGCCTCTTTAGTAAACTTCTCTGGAATTCCCTTAGTGAAGGGTTGACACACTGTTTTCAAGACTAAATAGTCTTGCCATCCACACAGTCTCTGTTGCAACTACTTAACTCTAGATTTTTAAAACAAAAGTGACCATGGACTATACAATTAAGGAAAAGTCTTAATATGTGTGCTTGGTATGTACAAAGAGATAAAAGCTGTAGTTGGCACATGGTAAGGATGATATTCTGAGTCCTGTGGACACTGTAACTGCAAAAGAGTGACCTTGAGATATTGAGCAGAAACCCTGGGGAAGAGAGCAGATTTTGGGTTTGAGCTGAAATCTCAGTACAAAAGAATATCAAGCACGCATATATTAAATCACTTTAGAACATGGCCATGTGCATGCCCACTGTGTCTCAGGAAAACTTGTATTTTATTGCATGATTTGCTGGCAGTTATTATACTATTGTGCATGACAATCTGAAATCCAATTTTGCTGAATATGGTGCTAAAATTATTAGGAACAGTTTACCGATGGGATGTGCGTGTGTGTGCGTGTGTGTGTGTGTGTGTGTTTATTACAATATTACTAGGCACCACTGTAGAGATTTTGATTTAGTAGGTCTAGGTGGGTCTTTACAGTGTTATTTATATAAATCATCTCAGAGCTTTCTCATATGCCACCAGTTTTAGAAATCACTAGATGGGTTTGAACATAATCTGAATAAAATGAAATGACCCTTACTGCCAAGAGAAATATTTTTGACCTTTCAGGGTCTTATTCACAGAAAAGGGATTAATCTGTTTTCTGATTGGACTCCAAGTAGGAAGTGACCTCTTCATGGCAAAGGGGTTTTGAATGTCATTTGTTTCACCATAGCACACAACACTGAATGGGACAGAGAGAATGCAGCTCTTGAGGAGGATACCAATCCATAGCAGAAAGCCAGAGAACTGCAGGGCCACTAATTAGAAGGTCAGAATTTTCAGTCACACTAGCAGATTTTTAGAATAATTGAAATGAGTAATTTTTATACTCTCTTAGACCTGTGCACACAAATTATAGCAAAGAACCACTGAGAGACTTGAATGAGCTACTACAGTCCTAAACAGATGAGTTAAAAGCAAGGCAGACTAAATGGCACACTACTTTTATTGTTGGAGAAATTACTTATGGCAAGGTCCAACTGTCTACTGTGCCTGATAATTGCAAAGCTTTGTAGAGTAAAAAGGAACATTTAGAGTAAAATCTATGTGATCCCATAGGTGTAATTTTTTTAGAATTGAAGAGAGATGTGTTTACCAAAATTTTCTTTAAAGTAAGCATCCTCCTAGCATCTTAATTACTGTAATAGTGCCATCAGTATCGGAATATCATAATGCATTCAACAAGTATTTACTGAATACTCACTATGTTTGAAAACTTACCTATGCTTGAAAACTTACCTGAGGATGTTTTAGGGACTAAAATAAATTAAGTCCCTTAGCTCTCAGAGTTTATATTTTGGAGGGGAAGACTGACAGTAGGCTTTCTCAAATAAATATATTGTACAATGTCAGATGCTGAAAAGTCTTGTAAGAAAAAATATAGCAGATGATACGATATAACATGGTAGGGTAGGAAGATGTTCCTTTTCATTGGAACAGGATGGGAGAAAGACAGATGTTCTCAATGATGAAGTCATCGTTGAACAGAAATCTGAATGTAGTGGGGGGAGACCAGAAATATTGCCTCATTTCTGGCTCCCCCTCTAAAAGGGTATTTTTTCTTTAAAGTATTGGTCTATAATCACCTTATTCTTTAGTAATTCTCGTATATTTAAATTATAAAAATTAAAATATGATGTTAAGTTTAAAAAATATTAAAATTAGCAAAACATTTATCTTCAGTTTATTTTTGTTGTAAATACTGATAGGTAATGTTGAATGTTTTAGTTAGGATTTAAAATTAAAGTGTTTTCTTTCTTTTCTATGGTATAATTAAAGTCAGTTGCTAAATGTATATGATAAAATTGTCAAAATTATTTTATATTCTCTTTTTTCCCCTATAAGTGTCCTCTCTCTCTCTCTCTTTTTTTTTTATGTTGTTACTAGAATGGTAATGATGTAAAATAAAGTCAATTACCAACAGTTATGATGTGGTCACCACATTCAGAGCTTATTTTCCTGTTTATTTTAACTTATTTTTTAATTAAATTCATTGGGGTGACATTGGTTAATATGATCATACAGGTTATTTTAACTTATTTTAACAAGTATCAGATACAAAATCACTGGAAGCTATCTGTAAATCAAAATAATAATCTAAAACTATAATTGGCTTAAAATTTCCACAAAATAACTGCAATCACCTATTTCCTGATTTTTCTCTATTCTAGCTTCACTGATATTCAGCACGCTACAGAGAACCTCTCTAAAACATAAAGTTAATCATGATACTACTCTATGTAAAAATCTTAAGTGAACCTTAGTTGCTCTAATGGTAATAAGCCAAAGCCCTTATGGCCACAGGTCCCATCACGCAGATTTGGAGCGTCCTTCCCTTATAATCTCATCTCTCACCACTAAACTCTGTCATATTGGAGGTCACCCTCCGGTTCTACCCATACATTTCCCAATCTGATTATCATCACAGTAACTGGGTGCTAAGTATAATAGTCTCCATGACAAAGACAAAGCACTTTTACTTGAAAGTTTGAGTGGTGTGCCCAATAGGTCACACTACTGAGAAATTACAAGTGGATTCTAATACTCTTTCCCGCCTTCTTCATCACTAAAGAAGCAGTTCTTTTATTTCCTACTTATCAAGGGGATTCAGCTCTGAAAAGGAAGCATAACAAGTATCCCAGGCCCCCTCGGCTTCATAAGTCATTTTGAGATTTTCTTCCCAGCGTATACAACTCCTGGTTTCTTGAGCTGAACCACTGCATACAAATAAGTACATCTAGGTTGTCTTAGAGAACGCCTCTGTCTCGGCTGCTTTGGGATCCTATCTCACCGAGCTCAGGTGGTAGACATGGCCGTGGGAAACGAATTCTCACTGATATGCGCAGGTGCAGAAGAGATTTTATAGTGTTATAAGTCATTTACATTTATTTGTCCTATAACTCAATGCCCATTAGTTATATCTCTCTTTTTCCTTCTTTTTCTCTATTTATTTTTCGGTCTCTATTTATTCTTTCCTTCCTTTTTCCCCCCTTTTTGCAATATTGTCAAATACTTTTATAAAATAGACAAATTTCTGACTTTTAATTGCTTTTATTACAGCTTTAAAAATTAAATACGCAAATATGTCATTATCTAAATGATATTTACAAGGATCTCACGTAAATTTCCTATAAGTTTATCTGTAAAATTTTGGGTAATTCAGCTTCTTCAGGTAGTTCTCTTTTTTACCTATTTTAAATAAAGAGGTTAAATAAAATATGTTGGTTTGTGGTCAGTTCTGGTGGTGAAATTATACAATTCTAATAAATTTTTAAAAATAGATTTTTATAGGTGATATTTTGTCTCTGGCTATGTCCCTACATATTATCATTTTTTATAAGTTTTTATGCCTTAAGTGATTGGATTATTTGGTATTGCTAAAAGATTTTTAAAATAAAAGAATTATTCATATTCTTGGAGCATGCAATTGGAATGTAGAGAACTAATGCTCTTGTGTATTCTCAGTCCATTTTGTTGTTCTTTCCCTAATTTTTGACTTATTTTATTAAAGTTGTGAAAGTAAATAACAACCATAATATTTTCTCTTAAATGACTGCTTGCTGCTTTACTCTTACAATTTTTGACATTTTATTTGGTTTGGGTTTTCTGATTTACCTTACTTTAATTGCATAGATTTATTTTTCAGAAAGAATCCTCTCTTTCCATCCTATCTTATTGTCATAAAGTTTTTTGCTGGAGGAAATGGTTGTCCTTTGCCCGAGCTTAGGTCACAGGATGCTGTTTTCTCTGTCTGTATCTGCAACCTTCTCTGTGACTGCCCAGCTTCTCTTCCTTGAGCTAAGATCACTAGGGCACGAACTGCTGAGGCCAAGTTCAGTTCAGATGGACATGTATAGAAGGTTCACTTTAATTTCTTGTACAAACAATATTGTCTAGTCTGCTGTACTGGTAATAAAGGTACTATTTTGTCCAATATCTTATTATGCACTCTTCTCAGTGGTTCAAAATCTAGATGGAAAAAGAGTGTGATGCCCTCTCTTCAAGTAACAACAAATCTCAACACAAAACCTAATCTTTTTGTGACCCAAGAACTTTTCCAAAGGATTTATTGGGCAAGAGGGTCTTACATTAAGAGTGCAAGGTCTCTAAATAAACCACCATTTATTAAAATGTTTTTCTAAGCCCAGAGTAATTCTTTCAGTGCCTCATTCATAGTAAATGTTCAAAGCATATCTGAGTGATTAAATTAAGAGATATAAAAAGTCTTTTGATATAAATACAATATATTCTGTAATTTACCTTGCAAAAGAAAGCTAACAGCTGGCGTTTGTTTCTGAAACGACCTATGATATTACTGAGGTTGTTATATATACAGGGGTGTGCAAATGTAGGTTTACAGTTGTTCCTATGGAAAAAGATACAAGAATAAATAATAACCCAAGAATAAACTCTGTGTTTCATGTGCTCACCACAGTAAACCTACTTTTGCCCACCCCTGTTTATTATTTCACTGAGATTTTCCAGGTTGATGGGACATTATGGTTTCTGTTTAGAGCACATGTTGTGTTATAGTCATCTTTGCATTACCACACCACATAACACAGCTCATTAAACACAAGAACTTAACAAATGATTGCTGAAAAACAGATACCTTTATTTAAAAGGTGACTGTGCAAAGTAAACTGTGTATTGGATATACATTAATTTTCTTCTGTAGTTCATTAAAAAACTATGGGTAGGATATAGACCTCACTTACCCTTGAAAGATACTGGTTAGAAGCAAAGCTTACCTCAATCAACAAAACTCCACATAAGGAACAAGTTTATTCAATAGTTAGATACTTTCTTGTGTTTGGGTTACACCAAGGGCCAACAGCTGTTTATAGATTTCTTTAGCATTACATTCTGGCTTAGGAAAATCAAATTTCTAGCATAGAGAATATACTCGCCCTTAGGAGACTACTTAATTCAATAGAAATTTGGCAGCAGCAACTGGCCTCAAGGCTTAGGTCTCAATGTGTGCTCATTGATCCTGGGAAATGTTATAAGCACATGGGTTAGGATACATGTACTAAACAGGAATATATCTGTTATGATTGGTGAGCAATCATAACAATATTTATTAGGATCATGATATGACTCCCTTCCTGTTATATAAAATAAGAAGAACACATCCTTTGGAAATTGTTATGTACTAGCTGTCTATTTTCAGATTTTTTTCTGAAATATTAGTAAATGTCATTTATTTCTATCTAAAAGTATCATCAGGGCTGATTATCACCAAGGGCTGCATAGAACACTTAATCAGTCCCCCACACTCATATCTGTGCAGCTCATCATTCATAATTACCCAGGCTCTTTGTAACACTTGTATTTACTGTTGGGTATTTACTTGTTCACTGAGATTTCCATCATTTAACAGGCAGTCATGACTTTACCCAGATCACAGGTGCCAATCACATCAGGGCCACCAGACTGCAAGTAAATTGAATATACATATGGAAATTGATTTTTGAATAGTTTCCCAGCCCTGTTCCCCTACACTTAGTATTTATTCTTGCTTCATACACTATCTCAAGGGGGAAAAAATAACATGCCCCCCAAACAATTTCATTTTTTGAAATCACGCTGCTTTCAGTAACTTTAATAACTCGATGCATTTATTCCATTCACATTTACTTTTTCAAGAAAACATTTACAATAAGCCTATGCCAGAAAAGAATATAACAAGAAGTCTGTGTTTATGATAAATTGAAGACACTTATTTACTTGTTGTTTTTATCCTTATGTGGAGAAAAGGAAAAATGTGTTAAGACACAAAATGAATAACATGTTTCTATGGCTACAAGGACAGACATAGCAAGCAGGTCCTGTTGTTAAGGCATTTGACAAAGTAACAGGCAAAGAAGGAAAATTTACATCTTAGGTATAAAGAAGTTTGTGAAAACTATATAAACAGCATAGTGTACATTCTGAATACTTGCGGTTGATTCCAATTTGTGTAAGGTAATATTCTAATGTTAATACTGGTAGTAGCTACAAACATATAAAGAATTTTCTGTTTGATTTCATTTTTATGCAATGTATAAAAAAAGGTGTTTAGACTGAATATTAGAGAAAAATATTCTTCTCCTGGAATTTAGGTTGCATGTTACTTGTACGATTACCAAGAGTATTTCTGTTGTAATAACATTTTCCTAGGAGGAAACGGAATAAAAGACATTTTTTCTTTGTCATTATTAATGTAAGAAACTAAAATATTTTATGAAGTTGGAAGTAATTTCTTCTTGAGATAATCAGAAGTGTGAGAACAGGATTTTGAAGTGAGAAAGCAAAGCAGTGTGTTGGGAATAGAATGATCCGGGCTTGAGTTACAGATCTCATTCTTCATCTGGGTCCATTTGCTTATCCGTGAAATGAATGAGTTGGTCTGAAAGGAACCTTTCTTTTCAAACATTGAGTGAGTACGTTCCAGACACGAATCTAAGTACCTGTCTTTGAAGATGCTCAGACTCCATGGAAACGATCCAACAAGCCAAAGCCTTGTTTCTCTTACTCCCAAGAAGGACTAGGTAAGCCCACACTATTCAACCCTGATTTTAACACCCTCTGGATACAGTATTAGAATAGAGCAGAAGATAGTCATTGTGTTCAGAGAACCTTGTTAGTCCTGGGACTATGACAGGTCACAAAACCTTTCTAATGTGCTAAACCACCCTTTGCATGATTGTCCCTAACGGAGAGCCTGTCATACTATTTGATGCTTATGCATTTACTATTCTACCTTTTCTTACTAGACTGCAAACATCATGAGAATGTCATGAGACAGAAAAAGGTACTTTTTCTCTGCCAAATCCCTAGTGTCCTGGCAAAGGAGTAGTGTTTAAAGTCTCTGTAATGAAGCATTGAGCAGAACGGGGCTCATAGTTCAAGAAAATAATAATAAAGATTTAATCAGTCTAATGAATGATGTCAACTTGATTTTGGTCCTTCATTGTTCTATTAAGCATATTATGTACTTTAAGTATTTTTATTAGTTTTGCCTCTACTGAATTTTTTATAAACTTATACAAAATATAAATGTTCTTGAAATCAAAGGATTTTATCATTAAGGTAATCTCTCTACAATGCCTGAGACTCTCAATACTATGAGAGTTGCTCAGCCAAGACAAAAGAATCAAATAACATGCCTTCTATTAGGATGCCATCAAGGCCAGAGGACAGGTATCCTGTTTCAGGCCTTCTTTAGAAAAAAATGATTAATATTAGCTTATTTTAAAATATATTTTTAGAACATAATTTTTCTGCACAGTTGTCTATTTCAAGTCGAACATAAAAGCAACTTTAAATAGAAGCACTTCAAATGTAACACAATGCACATTTGTTACAGACATCAGGAAAATATATTCATATTTTATTGAACAGTTGTTATTCACAGAGTTGGCTTTACAATATTTTTCCATAGGCAAATAAATATATATTGCACACGATATTATTTTAAAAATTTAATAAAGTGTCATTTAATTAGAAAATAACCGTTATTAAATTGGCATGCTTACCTTTGTTGTGATTTGATAATCTGGCTAAGTTACATATCTTTTAGTTTGGTTATTGATTTCTCAATAAATTGCATAGGCTTTAGATGCCTTTATTCTTAAATTACATAATCTCTCTGCACCTGGGCCAAACAAATCCTAGTGCCTCTAGGGTAATCAGACAGAATTAGTAAAACACCTGCCTCTATAACACCTGGTGGTAGTAGAACACACATGCAGATTGGTCTCTTAAAAATTAGTCTTTAAAATCCTGAAGATTTTGGCAACAATAAAAGTAACTACAAAAAAAACACAAATCTTCAAGAGCTAATTTTGCTTCAATGGAACCACTGAAAATATACATAGAAAAAATATATATAATTTAGATCTACCTCTTTCTGGTCTCTCTGTCATCTTTCTCAATTTTGCTTAAGTGAACTAAAGCAGGGTGAGCAAATCGCCATAAGCAAATGTAGGAAATATATCTCTTTATTTTAATTGTAAGATAAGCAAAGGCATCTTGATATATCAGCTTTTGGAGGTAAAGTGGATATCTAGAGAACATCATGAAAATTCGCATAGCTTAACTCCAGGAGAATCTCAAAGCAAAATGAAACCAATTTGGTTCTAACTTAATTGGATGATATCTAAGAGTAATCTGTTGCAGACTGTGTCGAAATTACCCCGGTGTTTGGTGTTTACAACATATGTACTCGAGTTTCTCAGAAAGCTGATTGTCTCAAGTATTTTGCATGCAAATTTGCCATAAATAGGAAAGTGTATGCAGCATCCGATTTAAAGTGTTGAGCGTGATTCTTAGTACATTCCTGCTGCATGAAGGACAGGTCTTTGAACAATTACCAAACCAGGTATTTATTCTTATAAAATATAAAGAATATCTAATATTTTCAGGAATCATTCTATTTCTTTTGAGATTACCTCTGTCCTATATTTTGCCTTCATTGACAGTCATAGTGTTTGGTGGTAGATTCTCCTAACTCTTTCTCCTTCCTTCCTTCCAAATCCTGACTTCTGCCCCTCACTTTCTCAGAAATTATTCTAACAGTTTCAGCAAAGGGCACCATATCGCCCCATTTCGAAGCTGCTTTCTCTGTTTTGGAGTCGTTTACTGGGTAGGCTTCTGGACACTCACTTTTTGGCTCGCCCCTTTCTGCCTCCCCTAAGGTTCCCCTTCCGTTGTAACTCTTTCAACCTCTTTGTCCCCCCTGCTTCTTTCTGGTCGTTATTTACCATCTTAACTGATCACTCCCAAAAGTACAATTATCTCCGATAAGATCTTTGAACTTTAAATTTTTATATCCAACTGCCTGAAAGACATTTATATATTTATATATGTTTGAAGTCATCATATTTTCTCTAAAACTTGCTCCTCTGTCTTTACTCCACTTTTTTCAGGACACGGCCCAGTCGTCCACTCATAAAACTGAGACGCTTTGCAGTTGTCTTGGGTTTCTCTCTCATCCATATTTCCGACCAACCAATTTTTTTCTTTTCACATCTTGTACATCTCTGTCCATCCAGTCACCTCCTTGTCTATTGACATTGCTCAAACTCTTTTCAAACCTCTCTTGCTCAATTGTGATTAAGTTTTCCATGCCTCCTCCTCATCTGTTTCAAATCCATATTCTATAGAACTGCCAGATTAAACTATTGAAATAAAAAATTTGAACAGCAATGGTTCTCAAAGTAAAGCCCACAGATCAGCAGGGCCAGAATTAACTGGGAAATTGTTTGAGATTAAAATTTTAAGATTATCCCAGAACAACCAAGTCAGAAACTCCAGGGGTGGGGCCCAGAATCTTTGTCTTACAAGCTCCCCACGTGATTAGGATGCATGTTCAAGTTTGAGAACCATTATTCTGCAGCATAAAGTCTAGGACACATACACATACAATGTAGTTGCTTGTTTTCTGCACTTAATCTGTTTGTTTTTCTACCCGAAACATAACCTTGCTATCTTAGCTCATCTAAATTCCTCAATACAGTTATTTAGACTGATTAGTTGGCCTCTCTTCCAGAATTTCTTTCCTGATTCCCAGACTCTCCATCTTCCCAACTCCTCTAGTTTTCAGTGTATAGCCCTATAATTTCTTGGTCCACAGATTTCATTATTACAGTTTCTCTAATCTAAACTGCATGATCTCTTGGCTAAATGGTGGTGTGGTGTATATTTTTGTATCCTTAAAGTTCAAGCACAGTGTTTACAAATGCTGCCTATATAGCCAATAATAACTTCTCTAATATACTAAAAAATTGAATAGTGTTGATGCTACCTCCGGAGATCCTATATTCTTACCCATAAAGAAATTGCACATGTATGTTTCTCTAATATACATGTACCATTTTCTCTATTATCTCATGAAATTCAGTATCTTTAGGATCTTGTAGCAAAATGAGACTTTTAAATTTTATTTATTCACGTTCAGGTTTAGATCCACAGCAATAATTACAAAAAACATATTTGAGTAGTTGAGAAAGAAGAAGTACCACATAGATACTTTAACCACAATCTGACTTCTAAATAAAGTGACAAAAACTGTTTCAAATGTAACATGGCCACAGATTCTACTTTGTTCAACAGACAGCAGCAACGTTTTTGATATTAAAGCATGTTTGAAAACTAAAGAAATTATTTAGTAAAAAAGAAGAGACATGAGAAAATGTCTAACTTACGAAGAAAATTTCGTTGAGTAGATAAACATGAGGAGGATCCAGAGAAGGGAGTGAAAGCACTAAATGAGAAGAGAAAGGTTGCTCACGTATGGAGACTAGACTTAAGGAGACGATGGAAAGAAAAGCCCCAGAATTTAAGAAATTTGCTCTTATGTTGCTGACAAGGCAATCAGAAACAAAATGTGCAGATTTTTAAGTATAGATTTTTGCAGTTCAATATGAAAAAGACAGTTAACCAAAAAAGCAAAAGATTTGAATAGGCACTTCACATGAAGGAAAATCCAAGTTGCCTAAGAATTAATGAAAAAGTGCCCATCTCATTATAAATTGGGAAATGTAAATTAAAACGTCAAGGAAATGCTACTACACACACCAGATGAGCAAAGACTAAAGTCTGTTACTTTGAAGTGCTGGTGAAGGTACAGAGCGACTAACACTCTCAAGCGTTGTGGTGGCAGTGGGGCAGGGTGGAAATGATTATAAGCAGTTTGACACTTTCTAATGCAACTGAAAATATGAATATCAATAATAATAGCCCAGCAATTGCACCTTTGCATATGTATTTAGAAAACTTACACTTATGTCCATAATAAATATTCACAGCAGCTTTAATTATAATGGCTCGAAGTGGGAAAAACAATTGCTCATCAATAACAAATAAATTGTAACATATTAGTCTTTCCAAAATTGGAAAAATTGTGAGCACCTTTCTGTATAACCACCATTAAATTGATTAATTAATTAATTAAAATATAAAGCAAGATGAAGAAAAGGGATAGGTTATGATCAATATGGTTATTTGACCACTCTAGTTGGCAGTATGATCAGTTAAAGCATAGAGCGAGGCCCCTACGATTCAGAGGAAGGCAAATGGCAGAAAGGGTTCTGACACAGGATAAAGAGGAAAATATTATCTGATCAGGATTATAAAGGGGATTTGGTGCTTTTTTTCTCCCTCTAATAAACCCAAAAGAAAGCTGATAGTATTTAATCCCTCACCCCACGCCATTCTATCAAATAAGTAGAACGCAAAGGAAAGGCATATTACTAAAATGTGACTTTTCCTTATTGTATAATAATTCCACAAGATATTTATGCTGTCATTACTAAGGAAAAAAGTCACAAAAGTTAAATAGAACTAGTTCTATATCTGATCCCGGGTCCTGGTTTGTTTGAGCTGGTATACTGCACAGTTCTTGCATTAGCAAGGCGGGAATCTATTTTGACAACGATGCCACTCTTTCTAATGCACAGTGTATTCTAGTTCACACCTCCTTCTTGAGTGGGCCTATTATTCAGGACTGGTGGAAGCAAAAAACTTGGAAGAAAGAGAAAAGCAATTTCTCCTCAGCTTTTCTTAACAGGAAGCAATTAAAGACTTTAAATCAATACACATAAGAGTCACAAAGTGAAACATCTTTAATTGTGCAAAGATGGGGCAGTAATCATTATAAAAACAAAAAAAGAGAGAGAGAGAAGAAAAAAACATTCCTCTCTAGAAAACAAAACAAAGCATTCCGGTTCCATTTAACATTTAAAGTGCAATTATCTGGAAATGAGTTTAGTTCTTTAATATTCTATAGCCACAGTGTGGGAGGGAAAAGCTATGTTTTTAAATACTGGTTTTGGTAGATTTTAAAAGTTAAAAAGTTCTGTCAGAGACATTTAACAGCTTGAAATGCCAATATAAAAAGAGAATACAATTGAAGTAAATAAACTAATTTTTACATCCTAGGTTTCATAGGAAAAGGTGCTTCAAAAGCAATCATGATTACAGCTATCGATTAACAATAATGTAAGTAGGCAGACAGAGCACCTGTTAAAGCTGTAAAGTCAAGATAAACTTGAACACCATGAAAACAAGGGCCTGAGGAGACTAACAATGCAATAAACGTGGCAGAAACTCTAGCAGGTTATTTACATATTGAGCTTCTGTGTGTATGTTTGTGTACATGAATGGTAGGACATTTCCCCTCAAATATTTATGGACACACAAATGAGCACCAGTCGTCTTAAATTATGTATTCCTGCATTTCTACTTTACATAAACAGACATCAGCTAGCATTCCTTTCCTTGGGAATAAAAACATTTCATATTCAGAATTAGTTATGGAACAGCAGACTATATACTCGCCAAGTCTCCCTCAGACAAGCAGGAGTGTTTCTTACAAGAGAAATAGCACTGACCTGCATATACTGAACTCTTTGGTGCATGAAACACACTTGGTCCAGGGATCTGTCCAGTGAGTGCAAGGTTAGAATTTAGTCTGCACTGTTTCTCCATGTCCCTCTATCTGGCTCAGAAGGAGTGACTTGACTTGGCAAATCTCCACCATAAAGAAGTTGAGGCTTACCCAGTGATCTTCTCTATCATGCTGTCCATATTTTCAAGTACTTTAAACTCATAGGATTTTAAGACAAAATGCACAAATTCAGAAACTTTAATGGCATGTCTATATAGTTACTATTTCTGAGGCTCTCATAAATTAAAATATTTTGATTCAAAAAAATGAGAATGTAGACAACTAATGATGAAAATGATTATAAGGATTAAAATTCATTAAAAAGTCATATAGATCAAGTGAAGATAGCTTTCCTTATTAATAAAAATGTGTATATCTTTTTGTATAGTGCTATGTAAATATAATAAACAAAAATACATTTTGTATAAATTATGTATATGCACATATGTATATTTGTATGTATGTGTGTCCACGTGGTTATATTTAAATACCTCTATGTGTTTATTATTTTGAAATTCTTTGTTTTAAGGTGATTATTATAGCTTTTGCCCATTTTACTACTTGCCCTACTGTCTTTTTCTTATTTATTGTAGAAATTCAAAAATACATTCAAGAAACTATAGTCAGAAGTTATACATGACTTCTTGAGACACCAGTAATAAAAATGGAATTTCGTACTGTACAAATGACCATATGAGGCTAATGTAAGAGGAACATGGAGGGTTCCTTGATAAGAGGTGTATGTGATAGAGTGTAATAATGATTTAATTAAAGTGATGATGATACTGAAGTTGCCCCTACATTGAATGTGCACACCGTTTATCCAAAGTTTTGTCTAAACCTTTACACTGCCCTTCCCTTGGCAGTATATCTAATGGTTATGTTGGGTATTGAATTATGGCTCCCCAAAAGATATGTTCAAATCCTCACCCCTGACATCTGTGAGTGTGATGTTATTTGGAAATAAGACCTTGGCAAGTGTAATCCTGAGGAAGCTGGCCCTTATGCAATATGACTAGTGTTTTTATAAGAAGACAGAAGAGGAATAAAGAGAGAGACACAGAGAAAGAAGACAAAGTGAACATACATCATTGTGAAGGGAGGCAGAGATTAGGGGATGTGCCTACAAGTCAGAAGTTGCCAGGGACATCAGAGCTGAGAGAAAGGCAGGAAGCAGATTCCCTTTCAGAGACTTCAGCGAGGGAACAGGGCCCAGCCATCCTGATCTGGAACATTTGCATAAGAAATGTGAGAAGTTTCTTGTTTTTTAAAACCATCCAGTTTGTGGTAATTTGTTATAACTGTCATAGGAAAGGACTGTGATAAGAACAAATTGTGATATGTTAATTTAACTCCAATATATTTTAAAATACCCTAAAATCCTATCTACTTAAACCACGTGTCTATTTAAACCTCATGTATTATTAATCATTTCATTTTTTTGTATAGATAATTGCTGAAAGCCTAATGAGGTTTAGCCTGGTAATCAAATACACTTTGGGGATAGTGACAATAAAAACAAGGCTGCTTTAACCACAGAAGTTGTGAAAGCAGCCTCCTGGGATAAATATAGAGGAAGAGTGATGAGACTGTGTATAACGGGAAATGAAGAAAGCTGCTCTCTTTTTGGAACAGCAAATCTGCAGGACATCCATATCCTTATGGAGACTTGACATTGTGTGGAGAGCTGTGCAAGAGACACCTGCAGTTAAAGAAACTACAGGGTGTTAAGTACTGAGTTAAGGAACTCAGCACCTTCTCTGTCATAAACTTGCAGAAGATAGTTTTAGGAGTTCCTATGGCAAATACAGAAACAAATACATAGACAAAATATGTGACTTGCATTTTTTCTCTTAACTTTTATGATATATTTTCGTGAACCAACCTGAATCTTATAGCAATACTCCAAGTTGTCCCTTTTCCCACAGTGTTGTAGACTCTGGTGAATGACATGTGCTCTACCTTTCTCAATAGAAGAAATGTCAAATAGAATGGGAACTGTTCTTACTATTGCTGTATTTCAAATCACCCCCAATTCAGTGCTGTTTACTAATGACTGTAACAAATTACAAAAATTTAGCAGCCTGAGACATCTAGTTTACCTTTCTCATAATTTTGTGAGCCAGTGTACTTAATTTTTATTTCTGTTCAGTTACCAGAAACTAAGGAACATAAAACACCATTTATTTTCACAAAGTTCTTTTGGGTCATGAGGCTCGACATAAAATATGGGGCTCTCTGCTCAGGGTCACAGAAGGCAGCTTCAATTTTCCAAACCAACAGAAGAGCTCTCTCTTCCCATTATACTATCAGAGAAACTTATAAAATATACATAATCACAGGAGTGACTATCTTATTATTTTTATCTCATAGAACATAGCACAGTCAAAGGAGTGGATATCCTCTCATATTCACAACATTTGCCCACACTCAAGGTGAGGGAGATTTACAGGAGTGTGTTCTGGAACCATCTTAGAACTCTGCCTATAAGAGTCAGGAATTAGGAAAGAGCTTATCTGGGCAGTTCTCACTTGTAGTGTAGCCAGATGTCAGCTGTCTGCAGTCATCTGCTGGTTAGGATGGACTGGATACCTAGGATGACTGACTGACATGATGGCATTGATGCTGGCTGTCATCTGGGGATGTGACCAGAAAGGTTACAGCTGGGCTTCCCACACAGAGTGCCAGGCTTCTCACATGGCAAGTGACTTGTTCCGGGTCAAATATCCAAATGAGAAATGTTGAAACAGCCAAGTCTTCTGACCTGGCCTGGAAAGCTAGTGGCCTGGAAAGCATCTGGATTTGAGGGTCAGGGATTCTCAATGGGAGGAGTGTCAAAAAATTGCAGACATATTTTAAACCTCCATAGAACACTAGAATATCAGGACATTCAGTAAAGTTACCAATCTATATTGGGCTTTGTAAGAAAAGGATAGTGACACCTACCTAGTAAAATGCTTACAAAAGGAAAACATGGCACAAATAGATGTATCTAGGACACATTAACACCGATTTTGTTTTGTTATGACTTTTCTAACATTTTTTTGTTTATATTTCACCTGTTATTTCACTGAGGGTCTTATCCTGGTTTTATGTCAAAAGGGCATACTTGATGCTTTCTCTGAGGTTTGCTTTGTGTAATGTGATAGTTAGTGAGTGCTCATTGATTACAGTCTGGGATTTTGAATAATTCACATCCTTTTAGGTTCACAGGCATTTTAGCTTCATCAAAATAGATCAGTCTACATGAAAAAAATCCACGAATCCTTGGCAATTTTTATAGATAAATTCTCCCCACTGTTACCTTGAGTTGAAGCAGGAAAAGACTCCATCTCCTGCCCCTTCCTCACAATATTCCCTTTCAATATGACCTCTCATGAAACAATTCTCAACACTTCTTCAATATTCATAATAAAGTCATAAATTAAAAGATCTTTCAGTCTGTATTTGGTGCAGCTTATGTATTTTATTGACTACCCATAGGAGTTGCAAGTTTGAAACTGTTTTATGACAGATTTTTTACTTAAATGCATACTTGCCAATGTTTCCTTTCCTATTGTTTTGCTCTAATTATTTGACCACTATTATGTAATTAAATTGCCTTAATAAATACAAGTGACTAGGAGCCAATTAGTTCAATGGCTCTGCAACTTCTTTGATTTAAAGTCATCTCTTCATTTTAAAAAATGAGGAACTTTTTTGGTTAGTTTGATGCTGGCAACTACACTCGGAGAAGGGCAGTAGCAGGTAAAGGTCAGAATTCATGTACATACAACCAAAATGTTAATATAAAATAGTTTGAAAGTTACCATTATGGAAATTTATGGCTAAAATATATTAAAATATGTCATATATATATTTAATATAAAGTTGGGATTTATTATCTATTGGTAGGATACTGGATGTTTATAATTAATTATGAAATCTACATAAATTGGAAATCTTAACCTGTAAAAAATGTTGCCTGTTTTTACTTGGCAAGTGAGCAAACATGCAAAATCAATACTTATTACACATCATGACACTTTTTAAAAATGTATAATTTGTTGCTTCTTGCACAAGTGATTTTGGTACTTAGACTTCATGTTGGGATTAAAAGTGCTGTTTTCTTTGTTTCTCTCCATCTCTGTGGTTTCCTCTTGATGCCTTGCAGGCTCTACAAAGCTGTGATGGATATACTCTCGGGGATGGGTCACCAGAAAAGATTAATTTAACTTTCTCACAGTTCTTGGGATGTTTATTTTAAATGTTTTTCCCATAAGCATTTTATGTGTTAGAACAGATCCCTGGGCTCTAATAACTCAGAAAAGCTTACATTTGACTTTCATCCAAATCTCTTTACAAGCATACGTTTTCCCAAAATGACAAGTTTAGAATTGTCACTACACAAATTCATTGTGAAACTTCAATTTATTATTCAGAATGGAAAGTAGGAGTCGACTTATTAATCTATCAAAATGGCAAAGAAAGGTTTACTTATAATGTTTTCCTGGTACAAGCCCAGCTTATTACTTATTATAAATCTCCCCCTACTCCCCAATATTATTTAAACTCTTTATTCTGAGTACTGATAATAAGAACAAAACAAAATACACCACACCACTTCCATTTATTTTCAGATAACTGCTAGGAAGATGAGAAGCATTTAGAAATAATATTCAAAAGCAATTTTTTAAAATGCCTTAATAGAAATATGACATAGCAAATTGAAAATACTAAACTGTCATGCTTTTTACATATACCCATGAGTTTTTATCCTAACATTCAAGAGCCACATATATGGAAGGACCTCTAACTTGGTTTATAAAGTCACTTAGAACAACTGTACCCATTGTATGCTGGAAATTGACAAAATAGAACCATTATTTCTTGGGTTAATTGCACTAACCACTAACTGCAATGATGAGATACTTCAATTAAACTGCAGTAAAAAATGCCTATCATGCACCTTAAACATCCCACAAAACTTTATTAGTAGTCACAGATAAAAATCCTAACCCATTCATGTTGCACCAACTTTCCAATCCTGTTCCATATCTCTCCACACTATTGCACATAACTAGTTTTCTTGACTCACTGAACATCTTATCTCATTATACAAAAACATGTCAAAACTTCTTAAAATGTTTGCCCTTGCATATTGCCCCTAAGTTTGATCTGACCATGACTTATGCCTACTCAACCAACAAACACCCAGATCACTGAGGCGATGGCTTCTCTAGATCTATTCGCTCTATTTTCAATATTTCTATCATAATTTAAAGTTCTTCAGGCTAAGGACTAGCCCTTTTTAAAATGCATACTTTCTGGGCATAACAAATAACAGGCTCAGTAAAATTAGCTAGATTGTTAGGGGTATCAGCTGGATTGTTAGGGGTTCAAGTTTACGGTCCACTGTTGACTATGTACTGTGTATTACTGGTGGACTAGAAAACAGTCTGCAAGCTATTTGGTATTTCTGTTTCTATATAGTTCACAAACTTGAAATAAAAGATTAATTGAGCTTTTCATATAGAAATCTCATAATATTCATGCTAAACATTACCTTATTCAATTGTGCAAAAGCTGTAGAAGTGCTGTGTTTTTCAGTTAATCTTTGTAGATTTATTTGATGAGGTTTTCCTTCTTAGGTATTTCAAATTACGCTTGACCCTTGAACAACACAGGGGCTAGGGGTGAGACCCCCACACCATAGAAAATCCAAATATAACTGTAGGCTCTCCCAAAACTTAACTTCTAATAGCTTATTGTTGACTGAAAGCCTTACTGGTAATATAAACATTTGATTAATACATATTTGGTATGTTATATGTAGTATACACTGAATTATTCCACTAAAGTAAGTCAGAGAAAAAAATGTTATTAGGAAAATCATGAGGAAGAGAAAATACATTTATAGTACTGAACTGTATTTATTGATACTGTGAATTTACATCATCTGTTTACAAGGTGAATCATGTGTCCGTACTTCTATCAATATTTTCTTATCTAATACAAAACACTGGAGATTTTATATGTATTACTAACAGTAAACATCACAAATGAGAGGAATATGTGCAAAAGAAATGTATATTTATTTACAGATGTACCAATTCGCTCATTGATAATGAAGAAGCAATATGATTGCTTTCTGGTAGCCTAGTGTAATTTCATATGGTTGCTTCATGGTAACCTAGCCTATTACTAATGAACGAGTCCTTAAAAAATTTATATGGGATACAGTATTATAGCCAGATTTATAATATAGCATTGGAAACGTGTTTTGTTTTGTTTTTTAATCACCTGTAGCCTAGCTGGTTGCTCAGTGGTTAGAGCATCAGCCTACAGACTGACGGATCCCAGATTCCATTCCAGCCAAGGGCACGTACCTCGACTGCAGGCTCAATCCCAGGCCCAGGTCGGGGCACATTTGGCAGACAACCAAGCAATGTGCCTCTCTCACGCTGATGTTTCTCTCTCTCAAAGAAGTAATAAAACTAACACATTATAATTTTATATTAAATATTACTCATCTTATGCCTGTGCAAGGATAGGCAACATACCCTTCCATAGACGTCTTGCACACAAAATTCAACTTAGGTGATGATGATGATGATGATGCTGACACAAAAACCTTTCATACAGCCCTTGTTGCGTAGTTATTAGATTTTCACATGAAGACACACACACAGGAGATACATTTATTAACTGTTATGGCATGATGATTTACGATTAATTAAGTGGAAGTGGATCATCAGAAAAGTAAGTCTTCATCTTTATCACTTCGGGTTGAGTAGGCTGAGGAGGGGGAGGGAAAGGAAGGGTTGGCCTTGCCGTCGTATTAGGGGTGGCGGAGTTGGAAGTAGAAGAGGCGGAAGGGGAGGCAGGAGAGTCTGGCACGCTCACTGCAACTTTAGAAAAATACATTGTAATTTCTCTCTGACTTCTCAGCTGTTCTATTTCTCTAAAAATATTTCTAATGGTACCAATCTCTTTTTTCCACTGTTTGCTTTAGTTTCAGCGCCCTTACAGAAGTGTCCATGTCATAAAAAAGTAAAGTATTGAATAATTGAAACTCTTTTGATAGATTTTCTAATGTCAATTTGTTTCCTTGCTCTGTTTCTTCTATGGCCTCTCCCTCCTCATCTGGCATGGGTTCGTAAGCATTCATCTCCATTAGTTGTCTTCTGTTAAATCCCCTGGTGTGGTGTCTGTTAGCTCTTGAATTTCTTCGAGATCCATATCTTGAGAACCTTCAGTCCCCACCCTTTTTGCTGTATCCACAGACTCTTTTTTGATTTCCTTAATTGGCTCTGTCATAAACCCTGTGAAGTCACACACAACATATGGACACAGTTTTCCTCAGAGGGAATTGTTTCCGGCTTGATGACGTTCACAGCTTTTTCTATAAAAATGATTGCATCTTCAATAATGTAATCCTTTCAGGCTTTCATAATGTTCTCTTTATCAGGGTTTCTTTTCATAGTGTTGACAATCCTTCCCATAGAGTACCCTGTGTAATGAGCCTTAAAGGTTCTTATGATTCTCACTCTAGAGGATGAATTAGAGACATTGTGTTTGGAGGCAAGTAGGCCACTTCGATGCCTTTGATGTTGAACTCAGGGTTTCTGGGTGGCCAGGGTCATTGTCCAACATCAAAAGAACTTTAGAAGGCAGTCCCTTACAAGCAAGGTACTTCCTGACCTCAGGGACAAAGTATTGATGAAATCAAATCAACCCAGAAAAAGGGTTCTTGTTGCCCAGGTCTTTTTGTTGTATGACCAAAAGATGGCAGCTGGTGTCATCTCTTCTCTTTAAAGCTTGGGGATTATCCCCTTTATAGATAAGGGCAGTCCTCACCATAAACCTGACTGCACTGGCACAAAACAGTAGAGTTAACCTAATTTAAGAGTTGCATGACCCATATCGTATGTTAACTTTTCTGACATAAGTTTAATTGGAAGCATTTGTATTTTTTCCAGGTAGTGATTAATTTTACATTATATAGCATCTTATCAATAAAATAATGCATTGTTTATAACTAACTTTTACTTAAATAATAATGTGCTATAAAAATAAACAGGATTTAAAAATAACAAAATGCATACTCATAATTGCTGGACAATTGAACCTGTTAGAAAAAAAGATGTTAAAGAAGCAGGATGCAAGTACTATGGATGTGCAAAAAGTGAATTGTATTGGAAAAGTGACTGCAGGACTTGAGTCTGAAATGAAAGTAAATCTTATAAAAGCAACCTAAGATTTTTCTGTAACAGCCAAAGCTTTTCTCTCATTAGTTTATTGAATTTTCCTGAGACAAGTGTAAAATTATGATTTTCATTATAAGCATTCAGAAATAGCTAAAGAGGAATAGAAGAAAATGATGGAGCTATCATTCAAAGTTGTTCTCTCCTTTGTGAAAACTGAAAAAGTCACAGTTATCCTGAGGCTCATAAAATGTGATGAAAAGTTATGACAAATATTCTCTGAGGAGAAACAAAACCAAGTTTTTGGAAAAATTATTTTGTCTGATCACATGACTCCTCTATGATATTAATGTCATCCCATATGGCAGAAAAAAATATCCTGTGTTTATCAAAAAAGTTAGAACTTCATGAAACCCTCAACACAATGCTTGGTACAGTCATGGTAAATACTTGAGTAATTTTTGTCTTTTTTTCTTTTATGAGCTGTGATGTAGAGAGCACTCATTTTTGTATTGATACACCAGAAATAAGTATAACAATAAAGTCTATTAGAAGAATACATGCATTACTCCTACTTGTTAAACCACCCCCTATTTTAGGTAAATTCAATAGGCAATTATCAGTAATTAGCTCCATGATCTTAATTCATCTTTGAAAATATAAATCATGAGACTTGAGTGTATATGATTTCAATGTGCTGTGAAAAATAAAGAAATAAAGAGAGCCAGGGGACAATTGATACACAATATTATTTTTCTTACTGTGAAGTCTACTAGCCATCAAAAAGAATGTTCATACATGAGTTTTTGAAATAAAGGTTGAAATAAAACTGGTATTTTAATGATTTTTCTTAGTGTCAGTAACTACTGTTTATATGATTTCAAGTATATTTCAAGGTTCTCAAATCCGGTATACATCAGAGTTATAAGCATCTTTAGAGATACAAATATATTATTTTTTACTGTCAATACATAACAATTTAAAATTTTCAGACAATATTTCTAGACTATTTCAGAACAAAATTGTGATCCACATGGTTCGATTTCCAGGATTTGGACTTTTTCAAAAAGCTTGGTGATTACTTATACACATCAGATTTTTAAAAACAATTAAATAATGTTGGCATAATTAAAATTCCCTAATTCATCCTTAGTTGAATATTAATAATTACTGTGTTGAATCAAATGCAATCAGATTGTGCATTAGAAATCTAGTCCCTGATTCCCTGTTTTCTCCCACTTTGAAACAGCTTTCCAGATTTTGAAAGTTATTTGATTAGCCCCAGGGTATCTAATTATCCATTTCAAGCGGACTTTAGTAAGAAAAATCTCTGTGGTTTTGAGCCCGTGTTACATTCATTTTTTTTATTAAAGGGGTTTGTGGTTTTCAGGCCTCTGTACTCTTTTGTTATTGATGAAATTCTCCTTGGTAACTATACTGTGCTTAGGTTTCAAAGCTATGGCAACCTTATAATTTTATTTTTACAAAAGCAATTAGTAACTCTTAGAAAGGGTAGAGAATGGAAAGAAAAAACATTTTAGAAAGTGGGGTAGTGAGTAAATTAGAAACATTTGAATCGATGCTAAACAGTTTATGCTACTTAGGTGAGGTGGAAGTGACAGATATTTTAAGAATCACAGATATTGACAGGGCCCTTTGGCATAAGAAAGGGGTTGTGGATGTTTGAAGGAAGGGGTTGTGGATGTTTGAAGGGAGAAATCAGGTGTTTGTGGGGATGAAAGGGAGTCACTGTCTAGAGCAGGGGCTCTCAAAATGTCATCTATGACCTAGTAGCATTGTGTTACCTAAGGACTTTTAGAAAAACTCTGAGGTCCCTCCCTAGAACTATTGAATCCGACCTCTGGAAGCAAGGTTCAGGAATTTCTGTGGTAACAGACCCTCCAAATAATCCTGATGTATGCTAACATTTGTCTGGATGAATTTATTGGTAAAGATAGGGGATCATGTTAATGGAATGGAAGTCTGAACCAGATTGTTGGAGGCACTATATGAGGCCCATAGAAATGAGAGTTTGAACTGGAATGATGAAAGAAAATACCAGAAAACAAGGAAGCCAAGGAATAGAGAAAAACTGTTGGACAGATTGTATGCGTGACTTATGACTCATCGGTTCACCAAATATTGTGAGTACTAATGGAGAGAAATTCAGTGAGTCAGTAGCAAATCTTTTCAATAAGTGTGGAATAATTGAAACTAAAAGAGTACTCCAAAGGAGCTAATGTTCTTAAAAATAAAGGAATAATGTTCTTAAATAATGAAAATAAACAATGAACACACCTATTTCACTTCCATGCATCGTGACACATTAGATGGGACAAAAGCTAAAACATACCAACATACAAACAAACAAACAGCCCCGAATGGGAAAGTCAGCAGGAGATATGTGACTCAGCATTGTAGACATTCCATCTCTTCATGAAATATATAATTTTTTTCCTATAGGGAAATTATTATTTTAGAAAATAAAATAGTTACCATCTTGAGGAAGGCATAGGATTATGTCATGCCTACGGGTCAAAATAGGATATTTTTCTCTTTATAATGATGTGTACATAGAAAGAAAAAAACCCAAAGCATGAGTTAAAATATCTGTATATTTACACCTTGACATGGATCAGCCTATTACTTCATATAGGTCTATACTCAATTTTCACACAATCACAGATTTCTTTTTGGACTAATTTCCCCAAAATAAGTCCTCCATCACTCTCAATCTCTTTCATTTTCTCAAACGCTTATTATCCAGAATTTTTTTTATTCATACCACTTGCCAGTACCTTGCCTTGCGATATGATTTTATTTCTTCATTTGTATCATCAACTCCACCATAGAATGTTTTATGATATATGGACTTCGCCTTGTCTCTCTCACTGTCATTAATTCTGTGAATAGTTACTGATACATATTTAGCCCTCAGTTATTTTTTGCTGAGTAAATAAACATAATAATGACCCTGGTGTTGCTGCCGTACTCATTTAATTCTTTTAATAGATAGCATGGCATATTTATTTTTGAATCACTGGTGCTGGCAGTTATGACAATTTTTTAGCCACTGCAATATTTTAAAACAGTCTCTGGGGGAAAAGCGATACCACTTTCATTAGATCTTCAAAGAGATTTGTGAAGGGGGGAAATAAGAACCATTGTTAGGGAAAAAATTTAAAAACAAAATGAATCCCTTGAAATTATCCTTTTATATAAAAAAATTATAGAGGTAAAAATAAAAACCAAATGATATCCCATCATCTGTGTTAACCACCTTTAACGATATTCTGTGCATTTGTATATATTATAAAATATGTAAATTATATATTTACACATTTTATTATCATATTGCTTATTAACATGACTTCCATTTTTAGTTAACAATATGACACAGACATAAATTCCATGACAATCAATAGACTAACTTTATTTTATTCAGTGTATACATGATATTACAATGCATGTTTCTGTCATAATACAGGCAACTAATATTAAGTACTAAACTTGTTTTCAAAACCATAGAATAAACAATGCAAAAATTCATTGAATTGAATAATTTTCTATTTGTGGTCAATTCTATAACAACCAAAAAGCCTCCTAAATAATGTACAAAATCCCATTTTCTATTCTTTTCACATCATTACTATCCCTGAATTTATTATATTAATAACATTTTCTATGGAAAAGATTTAAAGTTAAAACAGAGCTGAAATGATAAAATAGAGATATTCAGACTTGTTTGCAGTTTATTTGAAATTCAATAACAGTTACCAACTTGAAAACAACCTTGGAATATAAGGCCCATGTGACAGAATCCACCAACAATAGAGTGAGTACTTTTCCACTGTCACTGGTAGATGTAGGTAGATCATGGCCAATCACTGAGATGGAAGCTATTTCATGTAACAAGATAAAAAATGTAAATAAACTCTACATCTGTATTAATGCTACTGAGATGATGAATGTCTTGGAAAATTTTATTTTGCTCATTGATAAATCAGAGTTGATAACTTAGATAAGTATCCTAACATAAGGACTCTGTAAAGCGAAAATATTCAATGATTGTTACTCCCTTTCCCACTGTACCTCAATTTTTCTAATATAAAGAAAAATATAATCAATTTTATGTAAAACAATCTGTTTTTCTAGTATGAGATAATAATACAAGGATCTTTATGTAAAGACACTGAAAGGCATATTTCTCAGTCTTGGAAAAATTAGAGCTATATTAAGCAAGTCACCTCCTATCTGAGTAGTTGTTAAACTCATTTTGAGTTTAGCCTTTATAGCTTGACCATTGCTAATAGCTCTAGAGTGTCATAATTTACTCAGGATCTAGGACTATCTCTATTCATGACATTCTTTGGTTGGAATTGTCAGCCACATTGCCAGGTTCATTGTAAGATAAATTCACCTGATGCTTGCAGGATGGTTGGCAGTGGTAATCAAGGCATACAACTTCAGCCATTTCATCTAGCAAGAAATGCATGTATGGCTTCCCAAATGTCTTTCCTGAAAATAATAAAGACTTTTCCAAAAATGTCATGCAAACATTGCCTATCTATGGCCTGATTTATAGTATATGCCAATTCATGACCAAACTCATAGCAAATGGTTTTGTCATTAGAACAATCATAACATTGACTAAGAAAGTTTTTCTCATTGTCTTTAGCTCCTTAAAAGTCCTCCAAGTACATACCAATAAATAGTTGGTTCGGTGTTTTAGTTCCATGAACTGTCAGAATTTAACATCTGAGAAAGATCTCAGATGCTATTTTTTAAAATGTAGTTTAAGCAAAGCAACACTCTGACTAAATCCAGAGTACAGATCTGAAAAGAAAGCTGCCATTTCTGCATACATTTAAATGGTAGTCACAGGAAATGTGAATGCCATTTTTAATGCCTCCACTCACCATTTGAAATTTTTGTATAGCCAGGGAATATGCTTTTATTAAACTCTTCTCTTTGCATAACTTTAGGAAATTAAATTAAAAATATATTAAATTATAAAAAAAATCATAGTATGGTAAAAATTAAATAGAAAATATCACTGGAGTACAACAGATACTTCTGTTATTCTTATGAAAATCCTTAAGAGTGCAGTGGAGCATGGTGGAAAGGAAAATAGTGGTGACCACCCCCACATCAACTGTACTTTCTTCCAAGGACTTGACACTATGCAAGGGTGTTTCAACAGGTAAAGGATGCTGATCCAACTCTAATTTCCAGGATTTAGCATCATAATCCCAATCAATGAACATCTTATGTGCACCAGGTCGAGCTATTCTATTTCAGAACCTTATGAAGATTGCGTGTTTCAAGATGCAATGCAAACTTGTTGGAAAATTAAATTAAAGAATAACGGGATTGTTTTAGTGAACTGTGAAGTGCCTCACAATTGGCCAGCCTCTCATTTGGGAGGAACAGGTTTACACATAGTGCATAGTTTCCATAATTAAAACTTAATATCACTTAGAAATCCTCAAAATGTGATACATGGAGGCAGTGAAATACAATTCAACAGCATACAGAAGAGTTTTGGTCAGAAATTCAGAGCTCATAGCAATATGATCATTCTTAAATGTTAGCAACTTTACAATATAGTTCAAGCATTGTAGACATAGAGAAAAAAAATTATCATCCTTCCCTTATTTTGCATACTTTCTTCACACTCTATTATAGCAGTTTTGCCACCCTCACATCAAAAATCCTTGAAAATGTTTTCTGTACTTCAATTCTATACAAACTTGTACTAATTTCTGCTTTTGTCTCCATTTTTTGGAATCACACACGCCTCCAACACTGTTCTGGCCCCTGTAGATATGTCTTTGAGGAATGCACAAGAATAAGAAATGAGTGGCACAAACCATACATTACTTGTGAGAAAAGGGGGCAACAATTGTGCAAAACTTCTTAAATTAATATTTTTTGTGATAAATATATGAAAAAAGGCTTAAACATTTAAAATATATTAGCCTAATACATATTGTAGGTATTTGAATTTCAATATTGAGCAATAATTGTTGTGATAACACAATGTCTCAAAGAGGTAACAATGCAACTATGCTTCTTTTGACTACCACTTTTCCCATAAGCTAGAAAATTCAGTTTCTATGAATCATAGGAAGGAAAAAAAGATAAGAAATGTGTAAAATATCTCTCCCGGTATTCTGTACAAAAATGTCTGGACTGCACATTTATTACACATTAGGGTAGGAACATAGCTAATTTTTATTTCTAAAGTTCAATAAGGTTAATTAAAGTTCATAAGAATATATATAAAATATTCACATAAATATCAAATTAAGCCATAGTCCACTGTTCCAAACAAGAGTAGTTGATTTTCAGACTTAAAATATAGTTTTTACAAGCATATTGGATCCTGGCCAATGAACCAAATAAAAAAGCTAATGAATTCAATAATCTTAAGAGGGATTAATTAGGTTGGTAATTATTCATTATGAATTAAGAAATTAAAAAGTGATAAATTATTTTGGTAGGAGATAATGGCGGTTGACAATTTGTTATAAAATTTTCATAATATTTATTATAATAACATTGATCATGCACAGCTGTTCTGCTCTTAAGGTAGTTAGTTACAAGAGTAATTCCATACAATTTTATTCAAAAACATTATCTTCTGTTCACAGGGGAGGAGCTGAGTGTGTAGGGATACATTATATAATAAGAAATAGCCCGGCCAGGTGTGGCTCAACAGTTGAGCGTTGACCTAGGATCCAGGGGATCGGGGTTCGATTCCTGGTCAGGGCGTCAGGGCACATGCCCGGGTTGCCGGCTAGATCCCCAGTCGGAGCATGCAGGAGGCAACTGATCCAT
This sequence comes from Miniopterus natalensis, assembly GCF_054644295.1. NCBI lineage: Eukaryota > Metazoa > Chordata > Mammalia > Chiroptera > Miniopteridae > Miniopterus > Miniopterus natalensis. The sequence goes on along the minus strand of NC_142083.1, from coordinate 21,433,809 downwards.
GACTCTCTCGTCATTGATGTTTCTCTCTCTCTCCCTCTCCTTTCCTCTCTCTGAAATCAATAAAGATATATTTTAAAAAAAAAAAAGAAATATAAGATTAGCTTTACATGTACTTATAAATTTGCTTTAAAAGGAGGAGACATCTTTCTAGGTGATGCTTCAAATAAATCTCTGAAATACTATAAAATTAATTTAAATAGTATAGAATCCAACTTACCTTATTATTTAACAATAGATGGAAATTTTATTAATATAGAAGATCTCATTGTAAACTGAATTCAAATGTATTCTCAGATCAAATATATTCTCTAAAAAAAAAAAGTAAAAATTCACTCTAACTGTAACCACAAATTAACATTCCAATTAATCAATAAAAAGGCTATGCATTCTGGTATCTTAAGAGTGTGTAAATAAAACCTTGTGTTATTCTTTCTTACCTGGCTTCATTTTACAACTTAAAAAAAGTCTCTTTAGGGGGAAGAAGGGATTCCCAAGAGCCAGCTGCAAAAAACCACAGGTGTCTGCAGTAAAACTATAAATTCTTGTTTGAAGAGAGAGATAATGCCAAAATGGGGAGAGGAAACCTTGGGAAGCAACACTCTCTCATCCCCCTCCCCCAGTTGTTTTGTTCTGTTTCCACTCTCCTCCTTGATTAAAAAACAAACAAACCCAGCCTACATTGAGAGGGGGAGGTAGGTTTTTGAGAACAGGGAAAAGTCCCTCAAATAAACCTCTTTCCTTTTACCAGCACCTGTCTCAAGACTTTGGCTTTGTTTCAGCAGGCAGCAGAATCTGGGCTCAGTTTCATAGCAAAAAAATTACCAATTGCATTATAAGTTTAATTATGGAATTGAATTGGGCAGTTTTCCGCCTTATTTAACATTTCTGACTTAGCACATGGACAACCACTTACAACCCAAATACTGGATTATTAGAAGAAACTCGTTTTCTTTCCCTTATGCTGTATTTTTTCTACCTTAAATTATTATTTTGTTTGCATTTTAACAATTATTTTTAACTGTAATAAAATACACATAACATGATATTTACCATCTTAACAATTTTTAAAGTGTACAGTTCTATAGCATGAAGTATATTTACATTGTTGAGCCACCATTACCACCATCCATCTTAACTCTGCAAATCTTCCAAAACTTAAAATTTGTATCCATTAAACAATAATTCCCATTCCCTTCCCCCCAGCAGTCTACTTTCTCTATGAATTTGACTATTCTAGGAATCTATTATACTCTTTAGATGTGTGGGTGGGTGTGAAGTTTAGTAAGAAAGAGTTTAATACTCTTTGAGGAAATTTAATTCTTCAAATGGGTAGATTTATTTTACCTCAAGTTCAGAAAATATGCTGTATTTTCTATCAAACTTACTGCCACAGAGAAGATTAATTAAGAACAATTAGACTATCTCTTTACTCTCTTCTTCCTGCTGGTAATCAATCAAAGGTTAAGTGTCATGGTCTATGTTGTAAGAAGAGTTTGGGAAGCACTTCCCTATTCCTACTTCTTCCTTTCATTAAATAATCCCCAAGCTTAAGATCCTCTAGCCTCTTTTTTCCCCTTTATTTATCTTTATTGTTGAAAGTATTACAAATGTCCCCTTTATTCCGTCACTGTTCCCCTCCACCCTGCACCCTTCCTTGCAGCCCTTCACCACACTATTGTCTGTGTCCAGGAGTTATGCATATGTGCATATAAATTCTTAGGTTAATCTCTCCCTACCCACCAAACCACCCCTGCCTTCCCTCTGAGATTCCTCAGTCTGTTCCATGCTTCTATGTCTCTGGATCTATTTTGTTCATCAGTTTATTTTGTTCATTATATTCCTCATATGAGTGAGATCATCACTTCTTTCTCTAACTGGCTCATTTTTTTTAGCATAATACTCTCCAGGTCTCACCATGCTGTCTCATAGGGTAAGGGATCCTTCGTTTTTACAGCTGCATAGTACTCCCTGGTGTAAATGTCTGAGAAGATGCTTGATATGATTTCAATCTTCTTGAGCTTGTAGAGAGTTGTTTTGTGTCCTAACATGTGGTCTACCTTTGAGAATGTCCCATGTGCACTTGAGGAGAATGCATATTCTGCAGCTTTGGGGTGAAATGTTCTGTAAATGTCAATTAAATCCATCTGATCTAGTGTGTCATTTAGAATCACTGTCTCCTTGTTGATTTTTTGTCTGGAAGATCTCTCCAGTAAAGTCAGTGGGGTGTTAAAGTCCCCTACTATGGCTGTATTGCCGTCTATCTCTCCTTTAAAGTCCTCCAGAGGTTTTTTTCTTCAGTCTGTGTGAGTCTTTTGTTCTGAGGTGGCTCTCTTGTAGACAGCATATATTTGGGTCTTGTTTTCTTATCCATTCAGCTACTTTATGCCCTTTGATTGGATAATTTAATCCATTTATATTTAAGGTTATTATTGATAGGTACTTATCTATTGCTATTTTATTTCTTTATGCCTATGTTTCTCTCTCTATTTCTACTTCTTATTACAGCATCACCTTCAACATTTCTTGCAATGCTGATTTGGTGGTGATAAACTTTAGCCTTTTTTTGTCTGTGAAGCTATTTCACCATCTATTTTGAATGACGGCCTTGCTGGATAGAGTAGTCTTGCTTCAGATTCTTGCTTTTCATTACCTTGAATGCTTCTTGCCATTCCCTTCTGACCTGTAGAGTTTCTGATGAGAAATCAGCTGACAGCCTTATCAGAGCACCTTTGTAGATAACAGAGGGCTTTTCTCTTGATGCCTTTAAGATTCTCTCTTTGTCTTGAAATTTTTGGCACTTTAATTATGATGTGTCTGGGCGTGGGCCTCTTTGGGTTCTTCTTGCTTGAGACTCTCTGTGCTTCCTGTACTTGTGTGGCTTTTTCCTTGACCAGGTTAGGGAAGTTGTATGCAATTATTTCTTCAAACAGGTTCTCTAACCCTTGCTTACTTTCTAGATACTTTGTAGATCTTCTGGCACTCCCATGATGTGAATATTGTTATATTTCATGTTATCCCACAGCTCCCTTAAACTATCCTCCTGTTTTTTAATCGCTTTTTCTTTTTGGTTCTCTGATTGAACGATTTTTTTCTACCCTGTCTTCAAATTCGATGATCTGATCCTCAGCTTCCCCTAATCTGTTTATTCCTTTCAATGTATTTTTTTTTTAATATATTTTTATTGATTTCAGAGAGAGGAAAGGAGAGGGAGAGAGAGAGAGATAGAAACATCAATGATGAGAGAGTCATTGATTAAGCCCACAACCGGGGCATGTGCCCTGACCGGGAATCAAAACCTGATCTCCTGGATCCTAGGTCAACGCTCAACCACTGAGCCACGCCTGGCCAGGCTCAATGTATTTTTTATTTCTACTATGTCATTCTTAATTTCCTTCATAGTTTCATTTCTTTTCTCATGCTGTTGAGCATCCTTATGATTAGTATTCTGAACTCTATATCTGATCGATTGCGTATCTTCAATTCATTTAGCTCTTCTGGAGAATTCTTTGTTCTTTCAATTGGGGCTTGTTTTTTTGTCTCCCCATTTTGACTGTCTATTTGGCTTTGTTTCTACATATAAGGTAGATCTGCTAGGACTTCCAGTCTTTTGGATGGTCTTTGGTGTATGCCAATGTCAGATGCTGTTTGTGACTGGCCTTGAGTACTCTGTTTGAAGTTTCCCTCTGCTGGGGCTGGGTGTGTTTGGACTGGACCAAAATTTGCACCAAGATCTGCTTTTCCAAGCCCTGGGCCCAGAAGCAAATCAGGCAAAGACTCAAAGCACCCTGTCCCTAATTGTTATTCAATCTTTTAATGAGCCTCAGGCTGTAGAAACTCCACAGGTGGGGCAGCTGACAGTTCTCAGTCTCTTACTGAGCCTCAGGCTGTAGAAACTCCATAGGGTGGGGCCAGAGGTTTTCCTAAAGGGTGAGGCATTTCCTTCCCCACCAGGCAAAAGCTGCTTGGAAGGTAAATATCTGCCTGAGAAAGATGTCCTCTGCTGTATGACTAGAAACAGGAATCCAGAGGGGTGCCCTCTGAGCCCTATCTCCACAGCCCACAACCTTAGATTCTCCTCACACAGCTCCAGTCCACTCTGCCCTCCCTCTGCTGGAGCCCAAGGTGAGTGGCTGCACACAAAACTTTGTACGTTGGCTCTTTACAAGGGTGCCTGCATTTCCAGCCATCTCTCCCTGGCAGAGAGGAACCTGGCTGCTTTTCACAGCCTGATGTTTTGTGGGTACCTTTCTCAGTTCTGGTGCTCTGGGCTGGGAAGCCCAGCCTTGGGTTTAGGGCCCAGAGTCCTCAGTGGGAACCCCTACAGCTGAGATCTCCCTCAGGACCTTCAGCTGCTATCTGTGGGAGCCCAGCCAGCCCTCTCGTGTTCGCACTTCCTACCAGTCTCTGTGAGGTCTCCGCTTTTCCTCCTTGGTTATGAGGGTTTTCCCAGGTAGTCTTCAGTTGCAACTGATTATTCAGGATGGTTTTTCCATATTTTAGTTGTAATTCCAGTTTGGTCCTGGGAGAGTGTCAGTGTAGCTTCCACTCAATCTGCCTCCATCTTAGACTATCTCCAGCTTCTCTTGAACTTCTGGTTTCCTTCAGTTAAGCTGAAAGGGCGGATTATCCTTCCTTTTGTTTGGTTATCATCAATCAGATGGGGGTATAGAATGTCTTTATGGCCTCGGCTTCAACTATATTATTTACCATGCCTTAATACTAAGTTAGTTATAAAATTGGGGAGATTTCTAACTTTGGATATCATCTAGAGAATTTTTTTCAATTATATTGATATTTCTTGACTCTTAAAAGTCAGATAAGACTTAGTCGTGAAATCTTCTGGTCCAGGTGCATTTTAGCTTGCTAAATCTTTTTTTTTTTTTTTCTGTCAAATGATATAGTCCAGAGGATTCTTTGTAGGTAATTTATATTTTGCAATTAGTGCTCCTATTATCTCCAAGTTTCAGTATGCTGCCATGAGATTGCATAATAATTAGTAATAGCACTCATGCATTTGTGATATATATGTTTTTTAACATTCCTAATTTTGCTTATTTTTGAGCTCTTTTTCACATCAGGCTTTTCAGTGATTTGTCTAATAAGTAATTGGCATTTTTGAAGTAAGAAGTTATTGAGTTTATCCTTTTAACTATTTTTTGTATGGTTCATTAATTTAACAATTTATCATTATTAATTCCCTCATCATAATTTCTTTTGGTTTACATAGTTCTGCCTTTCTAGTTTCCTGATGTAAGGGCTTTGTTTATGTGTCATAATTAGCCATTTCTTATACAGTAAAATAAGATTGGAATACTTGAATTATTGTTTATTTTTCTGTAAGCTTCTGTTACGATTGTGAATTGGTTCAAATGAACTATGTGGCTTCTTTAAAAATATAGTGGGTAGCATCCAATAGCAGATAGAATTCAGTGGAGAATTTGCTTTCACAAAAATGTAATACTGGAATGGGAAGAATTGGGATTTTGAGGCTTTCTAGCCTGAGACCTGTTGCCAAACTTCTTTTCTAAGGCTTTGGAAAATAGCAGTGGAAACCACAGCATTAGGCAGTCAAGATGCCAGAAATAGGGATTTACAGCTGAGGATTTAAAGAGGAAAATTCTGGTAGCAATGATATCACAGAACACCAAAAATTTTGAGCATATACCCTTCATAAATATCCGGCTATTATATAAATTAAGCTTGTGCAAAGGATATGCCAGGGCCCAACAGAATCAGGAGGGAGAGAAAGAGAGCATGAAAGATAGAGCTACATGGGGTGAGATCTGCGGATTTTTTGCTTTAATAAATGAGTGCATTCCTAAAACTCTGAAGCTTAAGAAGCAGAAAGCTGAAGCTCTATGGTTTTAAAATGTCCACTGACCATCTGAGGCTGTTAGAGAGTTGTAATTTATTCAGGAATTGAAGAGATTCCCCACTCTACAGGGTTGGGACAAAACAGCAATGGTGGGAAACTATAAGAATAGCATAGATATCAGTTTCTGTGAAAACCAGGAAAGAAAAATTTTACTATTTGAGTCCAGAAAAATCAACTGCCATCTAGAACTACAGTTACTATGGTATATTTTCGATGATGTTCAATTTTCAATTTGAAATTACTAGACATGGAAAGAAATGGGAAAATGAGACATATCCTGAAGAAAAGGGGCAGTCAATGGAAATAAATTATGAGCAGGCCTAGAGACTGGATTTAGCAGATAAATATCAAAACAATTGTCACATATATTTAAAGAATTAAAGAAGAGTTTTGAAATAAAGAAAAATATAAAATAAGGAATATCAAAAAAATTAAAATACTTATTTAAAGATAAAAATTTCAAATATGAAAGAATAAAATTTTAAAAATATTTAGGCTCATAGCAGATTAGAGAAATAAAATAATGTGTGAGCTTAAAGACAGACCAAAAAGAACTACCCTCTCAAAAATATATATATAAATGATTGAAGGAATATGGACAGCCTTTCATTTCCATCAATGATGTGATAGGTGGAACTAGATTTACCCTTCTTCTTTAAAAAACTAGAAAACAAAATAAAATATATGAAACAATTGTTTTCAGACATTGCACAATCAAAAACCTAGGATAATAATTTCTGAGAGAACTGTACTAGCTTGCTACCTGGAAAGAATTTCCAGACCTCAGAAGAAAAATACTAAACCAAAAGAGCCCTGTGGTCTTGCTGATTGAAGTTTATAATCCAGGGAAGTCAAATTAGCTTAATTTTCCACCCAGAATAGAGAAGATCAAGGCTTGGGGGGTGGCAGGGATCAAAGATCTCTACATGGTTTTTCTAGACTTTTTGAGAACTGATGTTCACATCTATGATAGGGAACTACCAATGCCGAGCAAAGCACTACAAGAAAGAATTGTGGTCAACTGAGTGATCCCTACAAATCACACAAGGCTAGAGATATTCTTGCACTCAGCAAGAGTGAAATAAACTTCCTAGTAGTTTGGTGTTGGGTAAAGTCTTAAGAAAATTATTCGCTAAGCTATATCCCAAAATTTGCTTCAGACCTACCCTGAAACATTTTTTAAAAGCTTCTGTAAAGATAATAGTTATTCCACATACTTAGGCACCACCCAGAATGATCCCAAATGGGTGACCTAAAAAACCATCTTAAAAAAAACAAACAAGGCAAATTGAAACCAACTAAGCCTAAAGAAAAAATTATAAGTGCAGAAATTAGTAAACTATAAAACAAAAATAATGTAAAAATAGCAAGGAAATCAAAGAAAGGGTTTTTAAAAAAAAAATCAGTAAAATCGGTTAAAAGATTGAGTTATTGTTTCTTGCTGCAAGGGAGCTGCTACACAATGAAGAACGGTGGAGCATCTTGGTAACTGGGTATGTAAAAAAAGGCTTATCAGAGAACTAGGCGAATTTGGGGAGGGCTTAAAGAAGTAGAGCTTTGCCATAGATTGAATGCTGCCAAAAAGTGGAGATGATTCTATGAATGTGCATCTGAATAAATTTTATCTGTAGTGAGGCAGACTAAATCAAGGCTATAGCTGTAATTGGTTAAGAAAAAACAAACTAACTAACTAACTAACTAAAGTAGTCGTCCCTCATATTAACCAGGATAGAAGTATGGTAGACAATGCTCTGTTTGTATTCAGACGTGATTACAAAGTGGTCTTATTTTTGTCACACTCTGACATCGACATGATGTAATTTTTTCCCTAGCCATGAATGCCAGATCAGCTTGTAGTAATACCAAGACCTAGCTAATAGCACCTGGCCAGTCCTGAAGGTCAGGGGCTGCTTTTAACTTTCAGTCTGAAGAAATCCATACAGTATTTTCTTTATTGTTGGACTGCTGATAACAATTTTTCTCTAGGTTTTTGTTTCCCTGAAAGTGTCTTTCTTTTGTTTTCATTTTGAAAGAATGAAATAAAGAATATTTTCTTGGTTCCCAGTCATTTAGGGGCATTCATTGCATTGCAGGATTTTTAAAGATATTGTTGCATTGTTTTTAACTCCTGTTGTTTAGATCCACAACTTAATTGTTAGCCTTATTTTTGTTCTCTGGCAATTATATGGTTTCCATGAAAAATCTCACTGATTTTGCTTTTGCTTCAGTGTTCAGCAGTTTTACTGTGATATTCTTGGGTTATGTTTTCTTTCCATGTATTCTGCTTGGCATCTATAGTTTTCATAAATAAATGAGCTATATTCCAACATATTTGCAAAATCTTGGCATTCTGTTTCAAGAGTTAATTCTGTCCTATTTTTTATCTTCTGCTTCATGGAAAATAAAATAAAAACAATAACAAAAACAGTAATTTGGGGCATTGCACAATATAGATGCTCCTTGACTTATGATGGAGTTATATCACAATAAACCCATTATATCGTAAGTAGAAATGCATTTAGCACGCCTAACCTACTGAACACCAGAGCTTAGCCTAGCCTACCTTAAACATGCTCAGAACATAATATCCCAAAACACACTGACAATGCAGTATACCGTGGAATATCATTTTTTTACCCTCATGATCCTGTGGCTGACTGGAGCTGCAACATTGCTGCCCGGCATCATGAGAGAGTATGGTGCCACATATCCTAACCAGGGAAAAGGTCAAAATTCAATTTTTTTCATTTTTTTTATTGATTTTAGAGAGAAAGGGAGAGGGATAGAGAGATGGAAACATTGATGAGAGAGAAACATTGATTGGCTGCCTCCTACATACCCCCTACTGGGAATCAAGCCCACAACCCGGGCTTGTGCCCTGACTGGGAATGTAACAGGTGAACCTATTGGTTCATGGGTCAACTCTCCACCACTGAGCCACACCAGTTTGGGCCAAAATTCAAAATTTGAACTATGATTTCTACTGAATGCATATGGCTTTTGCACCATCATAAAATTGAAAAATTATAAGTCAAACCATCATAAGTTGGTGACTGTCTGTATCATATTTCTAACTTATATTATCTTAACTAGACTTGTTTCATTTACTAACTTTAATTAGATGCATTGCACTTTAACACCTTTATTGAGATATAATTCTATACACCCATTTAAAGTGTAGAATTCAGTGTTTTAAAGTATATTCACAGAGTTTTGCAACCATCTCCATAATTTAATTTTAGAGAACATTCATCAGCCCAAAAGGAAACTTCACACCCCTAACACTCATTATCTACTTTCCTCCAAACAGCACAGACCTAAACAATAACTAATCTACTTTTTTAGGTTATATTTATTTCAAAACAGTTTTAGATTTGCAGCTAAATTGAATGGAAGGTGCAGAGATTGCTCATATACTCCATGTCCTCACAGATGTATAGCCTCCCCCATTATCAACCCCTGCATTATCCCTTTCTTAGTAGTATATTGTTACAATTAATGAACCTACATTGACACATGATAATCACCCAAATTCCATAGTTTACATTAGGATTCATTCTTCGTGTTGTACATTCTAAGGGTTTCAAAAATGTATAAAGATATGCATCCACCATTATGATGCCATCAGGAGCGGGGAACATCTGGCTCCAGGGCTGAATACTGTGGTGAAATCATTTGGTCTGGCTCTGCCAAGGCAACTGCAGGCAAGACTTCAAATCCAATAAATCTAGGAGCTTTTTTCATAGCTATTTTTTTTTGCACTTTCTTTATATATATATTTGTCATTCTTTTATTTTCAGCCTTTCTATGTCTTTACATATATTTATCTATTTATTTTATTATTGAAAGTATTACAGAGGCCCCCTTTTCCACCCATTGGTCCCCTCTACCCAGCATCCACTCCCACTCCCCCACACCCCAGATCTTGTATGGTCCATGAATCATGTTATAACTATCCAAATGGACCTTGGCAAAAAAAGTTCCTCACCCCAGCATAGAGGATATTTGCATTGCCTTAAAAATCCTCTGTGTTATGTCCTTTTATCTCTGTTGCAATCACTAACACCCACCAATACATTTACTATCTCCATAGTCTTGCTTTTTTTAGAAGTCAGACTTTAGGAATTCTACAGTATATAGTCTTGTTTTACTTAGTAATAATCACTTAAGTTTACTTTCTGTTTTTCATGACTTGACAGCTTTCTATTTCTTAAGCACTGAGTAGTATTTCACTGTCTGAATGTTCCGCAGTTTATTTATCCATTCACTTACTGAAGGACATCTTGGTTGCTTCCAAGTTTTTGTAGTTCGAAATAAAGCCACTATAAACATTTGTGTGCAGATTTTGGTGTAAACATAAGTTTGCAGCTCCTTTGTGTAAGTACCAAGGAGCGTGAGCGATGGATCATATGGGAATAATGTGTTTAGTGCTATAAGGAACAGCCAAACTGTCTTCCAAAGTGGCTGTGCCATCTCACACTCCCACCAGCAGTGAACACCAGCCCCTGTTGTTCCACATCCTGACCAGCCTTCTGGTGTTGTCACTTGTTCTGGATTTTGACCATTCTAATAGGTGTGTTATGGCATCCCATTGTTGTTTATTATGTGTTTTCTTGATGAAATATGATGAGGAACATCTTTTCTTATTTGCCATCTATTTATCTTTTTTTTTCTTTCCAGTGAGATGTTGGTTAAGGTCTTTGAATTATTTTTTAATCAGGCTGTTTTCTTATTGTTCAGTTTTAAGATTTCTTTGTATATTTAAGATAATAGCCCTTATCATGTGTCTCTTTTGCAACTATTTTCTCCCAGTCTTTAGTTTGTCTTATCATTGGCCTGGCTAAGGGTCACTCCAAGATCAATATATGCTATTTTTAAAATAAGTGCCGTAAGCCCCCTTGCTCCATTAGATTTCTATCCTTTATCATTGACCGTGTGTATGCCTGGGAGGCCACCATTAAAGTCCAAACTGTTTACAGATTTTCACACCATTGTATTGGTCTGCTAGAAATGGTATAACCCAGTGACCCGGTTGGGTGGTCTGAAGAGCATAAATTCATGGTTTTACAATTCTGGAAGCTAGAAGCCCAAACTCAGAGTATTAGCAAGGTAAGTTCCTTCTGAAGACTATAAGAGAATATTTTTTTACAGTTGTTTCTTCTTGGCTTGTAGATGGCTGTCTTTGCATTATGTCTCTTCATATCACTTTCCATTTACTCATGCTTGAGCCCAAATTGCCCTTTCTTATAAGGTCACCAGTCACATTGGATTAAGATCCACCCCAATGGCCTCACTTTTAGTTGATTACTTCTAGAAAGACCCTATCACAAAATATGGTCACATTCTAATATGTCCGGTTTTAGGATTTCAACATATGAATTAAGAACAAACCAATTCACAGCACATATATTAAGCCAGAGACTAGCACCTTGGACGTTGTCTCTCTAGTTAGCTCTGAAAAGGTGCAACCTTGGTCTTGCACGCAGTATTTCAGACGGCCTCCAGTGAGTGTGATTTTAAATCTCTGTTCCCAGGAATTCACCTTGGGTCTTTATAGCTTATTTTCAGTGTTTGGTCAGAAGTTCTCTTTCAGCCTTTGTGCTGCCCTATGTTGATGGATTTGTGTAAAGCTTGGGGAATATTATCAAGTGTGCCTCCTGCTTTCTCTGATCTCTCTGAGCACATGTGCACAGTCTCTTTTATTCACAGACCTAAGATTCTAGGAGGCTTTTCAAGATTTTCTCTTTCCAGGTTCTCTCTATGAAAGTTCTGGCTGCCCTGCTGTTTCATTTGTTTCTGTGTAAATGATAGGCGCTTAAGATGTTTCCAATGCGTTTCAACCGAAGGCCATTGCACAGAGGTCAATTACAGCAGGTAAACAAACATCTAAAGTCTTCAGGACAGTCCTGCAGAGACATAGCACTTCAATTTCAATGTCTTAAAGTTAAACCAACTCGGATGGATTAGTGGTAGAATAGCAGAGGCCATGTCTTCTAGTGAAGGATATCCCTTGATTTCACAGAGCTTAAGCTCTGGTTTCTTTTATCTCAGAGTCTGAGCATCTGCTACCAGTTTTCTACACAACGTTTGCATCTTTATGGGTTCTATTTTTGGCCTATATCATTGAATACCAGGCATTGCATTTCCGCTTCTGAGAGAACCAAAAGATCCATTATTTTAAATATTGTGACGTTTAGAGCAGTTGGTTTCTTATTCTAGTGATGCAGTTGTGTAGAGACAGAGCCATATAGTCAGGTCTTCAGAAGAACGCAAGGCGGGACAGGTGTCACAGAGGCATTTCTGTGGGGCAGTGTTGTTGGTGACTATAGTTTATGGCTACAGTGATGAATGAAACTGTTCTTATTCTGTGCATATCAATTTTAATATTATATTCATGAAACAATGAATTTGCCAGTGGCTGAGGCTCCTCAGCACTGACCCATTAGTGCCCTCAATGCTGATTACAAAATATAAAACTTTTCAAAAGTATATTATAGCTGTGCTTTTATATTAACCAAATCTGGTGCTCACACAGGCTTGCCAAATTACTTATGGACATTAATGTAAAATTACTAATGATTTTAAATGTGAGGGTCACCCAATAATTTCATTTTCTCACTTGGACTTAGAGGAAACTCAATTTAATGCAACCCTTATGTGTAAGTCAAATTCTGTTAAATAATGCCATATTATTTCTCTTTTCTTATTAGACAGTGTGATCAATAATTGTGTAGAGCTGTTTTTATCTTATCTACTTTATATTTGCAGACCAAATGAGTATCCTGAACATGTAATTAATTTTTATAGCAACTAGCTGTATTTATTTTTGGCCAGCTTAATTCTTCTAATCAAATTCGAATATACTTAAGTATTAAAAGAACAAAAAGCTTTCAGAATTTCTTAAATGTATTTATACACAAGCCTTACATGAATCACAATGTTTCCTGGCCTTGAGAAAATGAGGGTTTACATGCCCCCATTATTTTGACTGCAAATGCAAAATGACCAACCATCTACCACTTAGGAAATTCATATGTATGCATTTGAGCTCTAAGAACACGGCTTTCCTGATGTCTGTGGCAACTTCCCTTTTATTTCTGATTTTGTTTATTTAGAGTCTTTTCTCTTTATTCCATAGTGAGTCTAGCCAGAGATCTGTCAATTTTATTAATCTTTTCAAAGAACCAGTTCTCTGTTGCATTAATTTTTTGTATAGTATTTTTTTCTCTCCGTTGTTCAATTCTGCTCTAATTTTTATTATATCTTTTCTTCTGCAAACTTTGGGCTGCTTTTGTTTTTTTTTCTAGTTCTTTCAGATGTAGTATTAGGTCACTTGCTTGAGATTTTCTTGGTGTTTTTTTTTTAAGATAGGCCTGTAATGATATAAACGTCCCTCATTGCTGCTTTCCCTGCATCCCAGAAGTTTTGATATGTCGTATTGTGCCCTTTGATAGAGGACCGGGTAAGGAAGATGTGGGGCATATATACAATGGAATAGTGCTCAGCTGTAAGAAAAGGTGAAATACTGTCCTTTGCGACAACATGGATGGACCTTGAGAATATTATGCTAAGGAAAATAAGTCAGTCAGAAAAAGCTAGGAACCATATCATTTCACTCATATGTGGGATGTGAGACTGAAACTCCGGTAAAGACAGCAGTGTGGTGGTTACCACAGGGAAGGAGTTTCGGGGACAGGAAAGGGGACCAAATACAGGTGACAGAAGATGATTTGACTTTGGGTTTGGGGCACACAATGCAATATACAGATCATGTATCATGCATCATAGAAATATATACTTGAAACCTATATGATCTCATTAACCAATGTCACTTAAATAAATTTAATAATAATAATTTTAAAATCCACATAAGTTTTTATGTGGTTTTCAACATGTCTAATGCAAAGTCAATAAATAACATCTATTCAAAGACTGATTTAATCGTATATTTAATAATAAGCATATTTAGCTGTTTTATTGAGAACCACATATACCATCTTATCCATAGGAAACATTCAGCTGTGGGGAAGGGTGTGAAAAAATAAGCTTTACTAATTAGGGAAACTGAGAACAGAAGGCTAAGGGGGCAAGGTACATTACCAAGAGTGAAGAGGCAAAAATAAACTATTAAAAGGGAACTGTCAAGCCTTCAAAAAACAAATATGGTATTATTTCCACAACTGGATTTCACATATTGACTCCCCCAAAACAGCATCCAGTTAATTGCAGCCTTATCTAAGTACACAGGAACTTTAAAACCATTAGTCTATCCCTCTTTTTTGCCTTGGTCTGTTTACAAATGTGTGCTTAAGATCCAGCTTGCATTTCAAAGCAAAATTTTCATCAGAAAGCTTGAAAATTTTATTATCCCTACTGAAGCAACTCTTTTACACATATACATGCATTTTCTTTAAAGATAGCTAAAAGTTGTATGGAAGTATTTATTGTAAATTTTTATGTTTCAGTGGAATTCACTTCTATGTTTTATACCCAAAGATTGAGATTAAAGGTAAAACTATAACTGAGTTTATATTATTTTGATAAAATGGTATCTTTAATCATTTATTTAAAGTACATGAAAGTTCTAAAAATATAAAGTGTATAAAGTGTGTATGCTGAAATTTTTACTTCAAAACTTTGAATGTAAACAAATGAATGAAACAATCAGGAAAAAAACGCTTAGAAAGGTAGACCTGACGTCACTGTATACTAATGCACTAAATGTGAAGTGTCGTAATTCCAGTTATCAGAAGCTAGTAATATAATTTTAAATGGATATATAAATAAAATGTTACAACTTTGGCCCTGACATGTTTTTCTCAGTGGTTAAAGTGTTGGCCTGTGCACCAAAGAGTCTCAGGTTCGATTCCCGGTCAAGAGCATGCTCCTGGGTGGCAGGTTCGATCCCCAGTCCTGGTTGGGGCATGTGCAGGAGGCAACCAATTGATGTGTCTCTCTCACATCGATGTTTCTCTCTCTCTCTCTCTTTTCCTTCTTCCTCCCTCCCTTCCACTCTCTCTGAAAATCAATGGAGAAAATATCCGCACGTGAGGATTAACAACAACACAAAAGTTACAACTGCTCCCTTTTATCCATGAAAAACAAATTAAACTTATTGTTATTAGAGTTTATCTAGATTTTCTAAGATCAGATTATATAAGCAGAAAGCATTTTAATAATGCATTCTCTAACTTTTTAGTTGTTTTCTTTTATCTCTGAATGCTCCTCATTTTCTTCATCAGTTGGAAAAAGCACGTAGTAGCAGGTAATTAAAGAGAAAGATGTTTAGCATTGTTATTCTAAAACTACTTCAGTAGTCAATTATCTGAAGAGCTATGTTTGGTCATAGTTTTCTACTTGATTGCACTTTGTGAGAGCGAAAAAAATAAATTTTAAATGTGTACTAATGGATATATGGACAATAAGCTGAAGTAATTTTACTGGCTTATTCAACCAGTGTGAAACAATTTGAACAATTTAAGCTTAAAATAGAAAACAGTGGCAAATTGGCAATGCATTTCAGTGACTTTTTATATGTCTTTTAGTCTATATAACATTCATGCTGGAAAACACACAAATCACAAATATAGAACTCAACAGATTTTCTCAAAATGAATGCATCTGTGTAACAGTTAGAGATAGACATCCATAGCACCTGAAGAATCCCCATGGACTAACCTTAACCTTCCCCAAAGATAACCACTATCCTGCATCCTAGGGGTATTGGCTTGATTTGTGCATTTCTAATTGGACCAGTTTCAGTTTCAGGTCTAAGAAGTCTACAAAACTGACATCACTAAAATAATTATTGGACTAGTAATCTCTTAGAGATTCAATAGAAATGAATTATTACCTAGATATGACTTATAATAATGTAGAAGGCTGGATTAATCAATTTTATTTTGTTAAAGATAATATTCTGGTTATAAGCAGAGTCTTCATTTTTCATTAATGTGATATTATCTCTGAGGAATTCCCCACCTTATATGATTAGACTAGGAGAGCAGATGCTGCAACATCTTCTGAGGGCTAAAATTGGGGCTGTGGCCAGGGTCCAATTCTGTGGGGTGTGTGGGGAAAGCTGGCTCACCTCCTCTCAGAATGATTCCAGGGGCATGATTAGGTCTGTGGACCTGGCTTCTCAGCTGCTCTTTTTTTTTTTTTAATTAATAAATTTATTTACTTTTAATCCTAGCCCAAGGACATGCTTTTATTAATTTTAGAGAGGGGGGTGAGAAAAGGGAGAGAGAAACATTGATGTGAGAGCAAACTATGGGTATGTGCCCTGACCAGGATACATGTCCTGACCTGGACTCAAACCCTTGACCTCTCAGCGTCTGAAACCACACTCCGGCTGAGCCACAGCGGCCAGGGCTCAGCCTCTCTTGATAATGACTCTAAACTCCTCCATCTCTGTAGTGACATTGCCCCCTCCTCTTCATGTATCTGGTCTTTCCTCTTTTCTCTTTCTCTCTGTCTCTGTCTCTTTTGCTCTCTTCTTTTTAAAAAAACTTTTCACTCGTGTGGGATATAAAACTGAAAGCAACAAATGAATTAACAAGAAAAACAAACAAATAAAAACTCATAGACACAGATAACAGTATGGTGGTTACCAGAGGGAAAGGGGTGGGTGGTAGTAAAGGGTAAAGGGGGTCAGAATGGTGACAGAAGATTTGACTTTGGGTGGTGGGATAATGCAATATAAAGATAAAAGAAAAAAGAAAAGTAAACTTTTCATTGTGGTTAAAAACATGTACTATCTTAAGCATTTTTCAATTTTAAGTATAGTCATATTGGGGTAACTGATTTCATTTACTTACTTTTACTATAGCCCCAAAGTGGCCTTTTAAAGTCTTTTTTATTACATACATATTATCTTTACCATGTTCTTAATAAATAATCCAAATTATGTCATATTATTTACATAACACTCAATATCAAATAAAATATTAATTATATTTTTAGAAATTCATCTTTAAACATTTGCAAAATTCAAAAACCATTGTTTGTGGATGATGTTTATTAATGTTGCATTGGCCTGTAGAAGGAGGTTTGTTTTATATACAAATTAAATCTGAATATTGTAGTTCATTAGTAGCACTTTATCTGAGATTTTGCAATGCTTGAAATTGCACAAGTATAATTTTCATAATGTGAATTGTGATCTTAATATCTGAGATATTCAATTTAAAATAATGGAATATAATTTTAATATTTCTCCTTTCTATAATGATATATTTTATGTAGATACAGATATATACAAATATTATATATATCAAACACCTCTATTTAAAACTGCTGCCTTCCTTGGCCTATCATCCATCAACCTACTTTAGTATTGCCTTGTAGACGTGAGAGGACTCATGCCAATTGGTGGCCTTGCAAAGAAATGAACCACCTTGCACTAGAAATAGGCTCAACTGCTGTCACCTGCATGACAGGTCAGACAGGTGCAAGTATTTCCTTTGAATTATGATCTTATAAAAATGAGATTTAATAATTGAAAAGCTGGTCACTGTGACTTGCAATTCTAGAAGACTCTTTAACATGTTTTGAGACAGCATAATTTGTAAGTAAGACATTTATTATTGCAGACAGCTTCAGGGTACACGTTCGTTTTCCCTTGACAAGGAGTATATAGGTGAAAAAGCTTAATTCATTAGCATTGTTCCCCAAATGTTATGTTATGTTTAAAGGTAGGATAAATGTAAACACATCATAAAGATAAAATGGTTTAGTTACTTCAATTACTTGGAAAGTAATTTCAAGTAGAAAAAGTTTGCAGATTTGTAATTTGCTTTCTATAGCCAAAGAACTTAAATACTGTCTATGACTTATAAAGGAAGGTATGTTGATCAGTACTTATTTGGATTAAAGTATATGTATGCATTTGTAGTTTAATGAATAACTGTTCAGGCTTTGTTGCAAAGAATCGCTGTTCTGACATGAAAAACAAATCTAATGTAATGTAGTAAGATCAGTTTTTTCCTAGAGAGGTAATGCTGTTTCCACATTGCTTGACATTACAAAAACTCCTGAATCACTTGTGTAATTTAAAGACTCATTAACATATTTAATTTTCAATTTAGATTTCAAACACCCGATATTTATTTTCTAACTGATTTAGAAAACCAAACTTTGAGGAGAAACTTTAAATTATTCATAAATATTGAAGTATACTATATAGTTATAATCATATCTTTCCATAGAAGTTTATTTGATCAACAAATCAATAAAGCATATTTTATAACTAAACTAGGGACTAAACTATTCATTCTTTAAAGTGCTATAGCAATGGTGTTGAATGAGTGCAACATTCCCTGCCTTCATGTAGCTTACATTCTACAGAGGAGAGACAGCTGATAAGCTCAAAATTATAAAATATATACCGTGTTAGAAGTTAATCAGTGCCATTTTGAAATGGAAAGGGGCAATAAGAAGGTTTGTAGATGGGACATATGGTTTCAAATTTAAATAAATTGCATTGGTCTATTTGAGAAGGTGCATTTGAGCAAAGATTCGAAAGAAAGAAAGATACTCACTTCATCTGGACATCTGGGGAAGGATGCTTCAGGTAAGGGGACCTGTGGCTGCAAAGGCCCTGAAGAAAAACCATTGCTTAGCACATCAGGGGAAAGAAATGAAGAGATTATGGTGGTCAGAACTTGATGAGAGAATTGTAGGGGAGCTAAGAGTAGAAAGGAGAAGGGTCAGGATCATTGCAAAGGGGAGATTTTACTCAGTCAATTGAAAAACCACAGTAGCATTTCCAGCTGACCTATGTGTCTTCTCTATTAGAGGATTATTCTGGCTTCTTTGTAGGCAGTGGACTGGGATGGGGGTGGAGGAGTTGAAATAGGAAGACCAGTGACAGAATTATTTCAACTTGCCAAGCAAGGAATGACGGCAACATTGCACTGAATAATAATTGTTGGGTGGTTGCTTAAAAAGGGCTGAATTCTGAGCACACTGCTTTTTAAAAGTATTGTATTGGCAAGAAATTTTGCTGATAGACTTCATGAGGTGTGAGAGGGGAAAGTGAGTCAAAATGACTAATATATTTGGTCAAAGCAACTGATAAGCTGTTACCACTTATTGATAATAGCCTGTAGGATAAAAATACAAGTCTCCTTAATGAGAATGAATTTCTCCTGCCCAACTACCTTCAAGCTGGAACATGGAGTTTTTCTGCTTTTGGACTAGAACTTTGGCTTTTCCTGAATCTGGAGCCTGAAGCCTTTGGACTGGAGCGAGAGCGTCAGCTCTCCTGGTTCTCACTGACTCCCATTGGAACCACTCACTACTCCATCAACTCTTCTGGATCTACTCTTAGTTGAGTGCAGATCCTGAGACTTTCAGTGGTCATAATCTTGAGAGCCAATTCCTTATAGCAGATTTTTTTCTATTGTAAGAGATACTGGTTCTGTTTGTCTGGAGAACCCTGACTAATACACAGATATCCATAAGTAAACTTTAGCATTTAATATAGCATTTAATATATGATAGCCTCTAAGCTACTGTGATTATTTTGTTAATAGTTTAAGGCATATTTTTAATTTTAATTCACATTCTCTCAAACTAGTTATATCATATATGGACTTCAAATTAATTTAGTAATACCTGTGGTGTTTCTCATAAACTTATTTTTAATGCACCTATTAAAGAATTACTCTAGCCCTGGCTGGGTGGTTCAGTTGGTTAGAGCATTGTCCGGTATTTGCAGGTTTGATTCCTCGTCAGGGCACATACCTGGGTTGTGGGTTCAATTTCAGGCACATACAGGAGGTAACCGATCGATGTTTCTCTTTCACATTGATGTTTCTCTCTCTCTCTCAAATCAATAAACATATTCTTGAGTGAGGATTAAAAAAAAAGAAGAAGAGGAGTTATTCTAAAAGTGTTCATACATTTCAAAAGCAGTTAATTTATCTGAAGCCTCCACACCCTAGTAATGAGTGATTTATTGTTTATATTGAATATCTGCTATATTTAAAGTGTAATAGTCAGCTATTTTTCTCTTTTGATGGTTCTAGTATGGATTATGGGGGAAAAATTTAATGACTCTTTTAGATATTTTAATTCTATTGTTCCTTGTTTTGGAAACATATTTGTATACTTCAAATTTATTATCCATAATTAACCAATGTCAAGCTTGTATTTGATTAATATTCTTTTCTAAAAGAGATATCTCCTGCTATTTATCATCATCTTCTGATTTTTAATAACTCCTCAATAGTAGCAAAGAAACATCACTATCAATACAAAAACCAATACTAATGAAAAAATTTTAGTTCAGCATACATACATAAATGTTATATATATATATGTATGTACATGGTGTGAATATAAATTTACATAAACATGTGTGTATAAATATGTGTGCATACACAAGCATATATATGCATGCATGTGTGTATATATATTTTTAACATATATAAATACATGGATATATTTTTATATTTATAAATATATCATTTATTTATATTGGGTCACCTTGTTTGCCCCCTATGAAGCGTTTGACAAAATCCAGAGATATTTTGATCATCAAGACTGAGAGGGTACATCTAGCAGCTAGTGAGCAGAGGCCAGGAATGTTAAACAGTCCATCGTGTGCAGGAAGTCCTCCCATCTCAAGGAAGCAGGAAGGAGTTGCAGGAGAGATGAGAGCAGAGTGAGCAATGTCAATAGTGCCGAGGTTGAAAGCTCTGCCCTGGGATGATCTTGAGCAGCCCCAAGTCCTGGTGAAGCACTATTGTAAATAGAGTCCCATACACATAAAAAAGATCAGGAAAGGGAGATGAAAGACAAAAACTGCTGCTTATGTGTTTATTTGACATCACTAGTTTCCTCAGTTTAAACACAGTTCTTTGAATCTATTTTCTTTCCCTTCCAGACACATTATATATTTTATGAGACTGTCCCCCTCTGTTTTTTTACAATCCTTTTTAGGATTAAAATCCAATTTCCTCCATGCTCTCAGACATGCACATGTTACTTTGTGTGGCAGCAACCCAGTTCTCCTGTAAACATTTAAAAATTTCAAATTAATGCTCAGAATTACGGTGGCATATTAAATGACTCATTGTCCTTCTCTGTGCTTCTGTGCATTGGAATTAAATATATGCACCCTTTTCTGTGAATTACAGTTCTTCTGCTACAGGCGGATTGTGTTGTTCTATTCCATTGACAAAGACATTGTCAGAGCAGCTTGTTTGGTCAATCTACTATGGAAGAAGTGACAATGTGACAGTTCTAAGCCAAGCTCTCAAGAGGCATCATGGGTTTTCACTTGCCTAATTGTGCTCATGCCATTCTCCTGGGAGAACATAAGGCTATAATTAATTGCTGGCCCAATGAGGGTGAAAGATATCTGGGGCAGACCCGAACTCAAAGTCCAGAACCAATAGCTTAGAACCTGAAAGCTGGCCTAGCCAAGCCAAGGATCCACAGCTCCTAACTGAAGATTAAATACATACTTATTTTTAGATACTGAACATTGAAGTGGTTTGTTTCACAATAGGCATGGTTGAATAATAGACAGTTATTAGAAATAGTTTTCTTTCTTATAAAAAGTTAAAACATACATTATTAGCTTTGGAAACAGGTAGCATGTTTCTGAGAAAACTCTTATAGAAGCATGTAAGACGAGTATGTTAATTAGCAGCAAATTGATTAGGAAAATGTCACTTCTAGAAACCTGGAAGACCAAAAAAAAAGCCCCTAAAAATTATTTCAACAAACCAGCCACATCCTTGTAAGAACCAGAAATACCTCATCTTCTTGTTACTACAGAACTGCCCCCATAAACCCTTCTTGTTCTCTGAGGGACGCTGCACGTGGACCTGGTATATGTGACTAGTCAACTGCTGCCATTCTCATCTGTCCACTGTACAAAGTCATGTTTTAGGAAATCTTGAACTACTTCCCGTGAGGAAGCCCCTTGTGAATGGGATGAGCAGCAGGCAATCAGAACAGGGACGCATATGGCAGAAGCTGTGGAAGATGATTAGGTGGATACTTGTGCCAATCGTTTGCACCTCCCTTCTGCTCCTGGAATCATGCTTTATGTGAGTTAAAGCTGAGGATTTCCTTTTTGATACTTTTTCCCCCTCAGTCCTGCAGCTCCTACTCTAGCTAAGTTAACTACTATCTCTTTCCTCTCACTGTCAAGGAGGAAAGCATACTGAGCTTATCTGCTAGAATTCAGGAAGCATCCCTGTCTTTCTCCCATTCTCCCCAAGTTCTTGGCAAAATCCTGCAGAATAATTATTGAATCCCAATATTATAGGTGGCAAATCTTCTTTTTCTGCTCCTGACATGTCTCCTGCACTACTTTTAGAAACATTTGCTTCTACATTTCCTCAGTTCCCAGAAGTCAAACCTTAGTACCTAAAGTTAGCCCAATAAGAAATCAAACATATACTGATAGAAATTTCAACCAGGACTGTTCATTTTGAGTGTGAATTCCATTCTGATGGTATCTTCCCTTGAGTGCTGCTCCTAACCCACTTCCTTTTTCACTGAGTATATGTATGTTGAACAACTTCTTTGTTGTAGCTACAGAAACCAGCTCAAATACTATGAATTTAGTGTCTTGTAGTTCTTTTTGGTAGATCCCCATTTCTTGGTCATTGTAAAGACACTGAATGTCAGCTGGACCATAAGTCAACCCTAGATTGCTAAATTTCATGCAAATCTTAAACAAGACATAGGGATTAGAGCCAGTGCCTTGTCTCAGTGTGTGCTTCCTCCATGTAGCAATACTGACCATTAGTAGAATATGTATTTAGAAGTGCATATTTTATTAAGTACATTGACCTAGGCCAGCTAGAGAAACAACAGGTTAAAGTCCTCTAGAAGTTCTCAAATTTGCTTGACTTGGATGAACACATTTATACAAATTCAAGAAGCTCTCCTTTATTATTGGCATATTGGACTGAATTCAATTGACCTTCTCTTCCTGCATGGTTCTTCAGGTTTGCCTTTGTATATGCTTGTAAAATCATGCTTCTACTTTCAACATTTCTGTGTTATAGAAGGCTACTTGTGCATTAATATCCATTCCCTCCTTACTCCATTGTAAAGACATCCTTAATGTGTATGTACCCACTTGGTCAGCTGAAATAATGCAAATATAATTAAGTCCCACACATACTGCCTCTTCCATGATTAAGTTATTTGATTGACTTGGTGGCTGGATATGTATTGTAAAAAAACAACAAAAAGTGTTTTGTGATTTTTCCCCAAACAGCAAGGTAAATGATCACGGGAACAAACAGATATATGGCAATTAGATAAATCTCATTATGGCTTAATTTACTTAAGTAGAAAATGGCAACAGAACTGTTTTAATTTATAGATTTATAGTAACTATGAAATATCAAATTCCTAGCACTAATCCTAATACATAGAATACACTAAGTAATAGCAACTTTGTTTTCCATTTACAGCAAATAATTTGCATATTCTGTATATATGATTATACCACTGGTGAGACTTTGGAACTGCAAAGTACATAGTTGTGTCACCTTGAGTTATGCATATAAATAGTGTGTATACTCTCAGAGGGAAGGCATGGGGGTGGGGGAGTGGAGTGGGGAGAGATTAACCAAAGAATGTATGTGCATATACGCATAACCCATGGACACAGACAATAGTGTGGTGAAGGCCTGGAGGTGGGGGCCCTGAGGGCAGGGTGGAGAGAGTCAATGAGGGGAAAAAGGAAGACATCTGTAGTACTTTCAACAATAAAGATAAATTTAAAAAAATAAATAGTGTGTAGAGGTGTTAAGAATTCAGATAAATTTGTCCTTACAGAGTAGAGAATAGTAAAATATTTGATCTGGACTCAAAGATTAAACAAATGTCAGAATTTAAGAAGTTTTGGTAATAGATATAATATATTAGCATACCAGGTTGAGTGATAATTCAAGAAATTAGAAGTGCAAAGCATATAGTTATAAGCAAGAAAAATAAAGCAAGGAACACATTGTTTTGTTGACATATATCACATACACACAATTTAGAAGCTTGTTATTAGATTCCAGCTTACAGAAGAGCAACTTGGAAATCTCTGGTTGATAATATCTCCATCTATTCTAAAGGTATATCACTAACTTTGACAGATGTTAAACACTAGAAGGCTATTTATGGAGCATAAGAGAAGAAAGAAACATATGGATGGCCAAGCAGATGAAGTAAATGAACTGTGATGAATATTATTGTAAGAAAGTCAGAGCCAAAATAAATTTACATGAAAATCATGGAAATAGATCTTAATTGTCTAGCATTGCAAAAATTTTAATCCAAATTTTCAAGTTTAAGTACTTTTGGAAAAAAACAAACAGGTACTAGAAAGTTGACTTAATTTTTCCACATTAGTCAACAAAGTTAAGAAAGATGTATATGGTGGTCAAAAATGGCCACAGATTATTTGACATGATCCCCATTGAGAAGTTGGTCCATTTCCTGTCTTTGACCCTATGACAACTTTGACAAATACAATAAACAGAATCAGCAGTCTGCCTTGGGCTCTTGCAGCTGAGTCCTCATTTATGAAACTCAGCTGTTCTGCTGTAGGGCAATGTAGAGAAAACTGAGACTCCATGGACATTGAGAGTGACACAGAGAACCCAAATTTCCAGCTATCTCTGCTAAAATGCCAGGCACGAGTATAGCCACGTTTGACTTTTCAGCACAATTCAGCTGCCAGCCAAATGCTGTTGGGTGACCCCACCAACACTATATAGAGCTGAAGAATCATGCAGCCAAGCCCTCATGGAACCACGAGATATAATAAAATGATCATATGTTAAGCTTGTAAGTTTTAAGTTAGTTTGTTTGAAAGCTACATATAACAACTAGACAAAGCAAAGCATGAAGAAATCAAGATTAAATAAAATTTGGGAATCAAAATGCCACAATGAGTGATACATATATATTGAGAATAAATGCATACTTACGTAATTTTTAAAAATCAGACCCATTATTTAGTTTTTACTTAAAACCCCAAAATACATCATCTGATGTTACAGAATAAATATAGTATTATGTTTTTACAGTGGTTTAGCCATTGTCATTGTGTAGTAAAAACAAGAATGGATCATTCAATGTAACAATTAATGATGTGCCTTCTCTGATCCAGACTGAGATAAGAAAAAAAGACCAAGATATGGACCCTCTAAAGGGGCTTCTATTCTTATTCTTCCGTTTTGGTGGATTTTGTTTGTTTGTTTGCTAATGTGGGTGATTGAAGTGCATCTGCACTTCACTGAGTTAGGTGACTGTCCTCAGGCCACACAGTAAGGAATCGTGCTAAATCCATCTCACAGCTTCTGGCTCAGAGGCCACTGCTGTGAATAATCTTATTGCCTTGTTGAGAATTGTCTCAGGAATTGATGCATTACTAAGTGCAAAATTGGTTGTGTAAATGGCAGAAGCCTTTGTAAGGTGAAGGAGAGAACTGGAAAAATTGAAGAAAGGAAGGTTTTGATATACATGAGACTGAGAGGACTTGTCAGTTCCCAGAATTACTAGCAATGGTGAAGGGTCAGGAAGAGTCTGAATTAGACTATCAGTCTCATGAGAAAGAAGGCTGGGCGTGCCTCAAAAATAAGGCAGATGTTTGTTCTCTGGGTTTCTGCTGGTGGCAGTGGAAAATTTTTGTCTTAAATGTGTTAACTATCTAAGATGGCCAACTTCTTAGAAGTTGTGTCCTTGCCTTGTATCTCTTCATAATTAAGAGAAGCTGTTGCTGGGCTCTTCAGTGGTTGCTATAATCACACAACTCAGAATCTAAGATGATAATAGAGTGTGAAGTCTAACAAAGACAAAACTGACACATTGGCATCATTACTTGAAAATGAAAATTCTTCCAAAAGTATTAATTATTACAGAGATTCTTACCTTTATTTTACCACATAACTGATTTGTTTTTAGTGATATTCACAATGAAAAAATGATCTTAAATAACTGGTACAATAATCAGAGATATTATTCTACAGTTTTGTACTCATATATGATCAGACCATGAGAGAATATACAGTAATGTTAATGTTGATATCTGCTATTTTAAACATTTTAAACTCCTCAATATTGCATTGAATAAATAAAATATACTTCTTGAGGCGTAGACATATTTATATGGCCTAAAGTATGGAAATAATTGACCCAGTATATTTTCTCTTTGCTTACATTCGTAACATATATTCAACTAGTATCTTGTTTGCCTTCTTCAGTAAATAGCAAATATCTTTACTGAGCATGGCAACACTATTGGAATTTAAAAATCCATTTTAGGAGTCTGAAGTCACACATGAATGTTACTTTTCGGGCTCCTTACAACCAAGAGATACGAAAAACTCCTATTAACTCAAACTATGCCACGTGTTTTTGGTGTGGCTCCGCAATTCTCCGGTTTTAGCCCCTCGGCCTGCTCAATAACAATGAAGATTGCTAAATCATCGTTGGCGGTTCTTTTCCAAAGATGTATCAGTCCATCCGACAGCACCGTCACCACGCAGGGGCAGCTTTCTTCATTCCACATTATTCTTTTGGCGGCTTGTTATTCCTCGAGCATTTGTTTCTCCTCCTCTCTATAGTTACAAGGGGCACAAAAATGAATCACATAGAGTCTCCTTCCTGGACTCAGAGGAGGTCACCTTCTACACAATGCCACGCAGTGCTGTCACTCATACAAACATCTGAAGGAGGGAAAAGAGGAGCTCAAGGGTGGCAGTGGTCAGTTCTTGCCAAGAAATGGAGGAGGTACCAAGAGTCAGGGAAATGATGGTCCAAGAAATAAGTTTAAATGATGAGGAACAGGTATCTCTTTAAAGGGGATGGAGTAATAATAAAAGAATGCAAATGCCCTTCCACTTAGAGGCAGCAGGAAAGCCAGGTTATAAAGATGATGGAGACCTGATCAGTTAAGGCCACCACACAGTTCGCCACTACAATTGAGGCACCGAGCTCAAATGTTCAAACTTGTTAGGTGATGGAATAACCACAAATGGCACCCAACACGTTTGGACTTCAAAGTGGAACTAATAGGAAATATCGAAGGGCTTTAAGGAGAGAAATTACCTGAAAATGCATGTCTTTTAGGGAAATTGAGGAGGCCTGAGAATGAAGGAGTTAAGGTTAGTTAGGAGAGTATATATTAGAGAGCAGATTTTTCCCTTCTGAGAACCAAGATATTACTTTTAGTGGCCGCCTAAGTGGTATAAACAAAGTGAAACCTCAGAACAACTTTACCCGACAAACTTAATTACTAAAAATTTTTATCAGGGAATTTCAAAGTGAATTAAAGGTATTAGGAATAATGCAGTTTTGAAAAGCATTTCCATCAGAATCCCTTTCCCATCGCACATTCTGGATGAAAAACTCGATTTATTCATTCTCTCCGTATTTAGCATTCATCCTAATTTGTGCAATTAATTCAATTAAATTTAATATTATTGGATGAGCAGCCTAGCTCTCCTGTTGCCCATGAGGAGTCATGGCTACCACCAAGCAATCAAAATTGTGGCAGTTTAATTATATTGACTAGAATCCTGGGGGAAGATACACACTGTATAAGCTTTGCTTTTATACTTTTTTTTAAATGTAAGATTTATGGCGTCAGCACTAATATCTTTTGTTGTTGTTGTTGTTAATCCTCACCTGAGGATATTTTTTTCCATTGAATTTTTTAGAGAGAATGGAAGGGAGGGGAGAGACAAAGAGAGACATCGATGTTAGAGATGAACATCCACGTGCCTGCAACCGAGGTAGGTGCCCAGGACAGGAATCGAACCTGGGGCCCTTCCGTCCGAGGGCCAACCTCTAACCACTGAGCAGAACCAGCTAGAGCAGCACTAACATTTATTAATTCCAACCTTGGTAAATGACCACATATGAGCCCCACACTGCAATATTTAATACTATTTCTTTTAAATGATCATATCATTGTTTTATTTAATGCGATGCATACTTCTGGGCTATGAAACATCATTCAAGTTATTATTAAGTAATGTGATCTTTTTAAAAAATGTATATATTTTCAAGAAGTTTTAGTTTACTGCTGAGAACTGCTCATATTGTAAAATAAACTTAGAGCTTCAAAGAGAAGACAAGTACAAATTTGAATTGGAGTCTGCCTGACATTTGTATGTGGAAAAATGATATTTTCTTTGACATTATCATTGCAGTAATCTAAGATTAAACAGTTATAACATTAACTATCAAAAAGTATGTCTATTAATCATTCTATATTTCTATGCTTTATAAAGCTTTAAATTATTTATTAACTAGAATTTATAATTTTTATATATTTCTGTGACTTTTAAATTCTAATATGCTTATTTAGAAAGCACTGAAAGCTGCCTCTATTAAGAATACATTTCCCAGCCAGCTGGGCGTGGCTCAGCGGTTGAGCATCTACCTAGGATCCAGGAGATTGGGGTTCAATTCCCAATCAGGGCACATGCCCGGGTTGCAGCCTTGATCCCCAATGCGGGGAGTGCAGGAGGCAGGCAATCAATGACTCTCTCATCATTGATGTTTCTATCTCTCTCTTCCTCTCCCTTCCTCTCTCTCTGAAGTCAATAAAGACACATTAAAAAAAATACATTTCCCTTTATCTATTATTTAATTAAAATAATTCTCACCAGTATATATACATTTTAAATAATTAAATAATTTTAGACATGTCTTCTGGCCTTACCCTTCTCTCTCTTCATAATTTCTCTCTCCCCAAAGGAAATTAACTTCACCTCTTTTATTTTACTATATTAGTATTTTCTCCTATTAGCCTCAATTACATTCTTGTATTTATTTATTTTTATTTTTACTTTTGTGTTAGGTGTAGTGACTTCATACTCAAGAAGTGTATTTTTATTTTTGTATTAGGTGTACTGACTTCATACTAAAGTCAGGCACACTTTTCGTACCACCACCCATCAAATAGATTTGTATCATACATGTGTTTAAAAAAATGTTAAAGGCTCTAGTAAACTTGTTATAACTCGAACATCCTATTCACGATTTTACAGCTATTGTTGCCTTTTCCGATTTAAAATAGTAAAACTCCAAATAACATATAATTAAAATTGTCACTATATTATAGAAATTTTTTAAAAATCATGAACGAAATGAAAAATATTACTGTGAAGTAGTTGGATAGTTTTTCTTAAATGTTATTTGTTTTCTTGTATAATAATATATCAATAATATATCTATAACAGTTTCAAGTGCTATATTTTTTGTTTAAAAATGTATGAAACAGGCACTGTCCTTTTTATATACATATATTTTATCAAATGTGTATATATAATAAATGTATATACATATAAAATCTTTTCCTTTTTAAATTCTAATGATTAAACATATACATAAATAGAATTTAAACACCCAAAAAGAAATACATTTCTCTTTTTTTTCCTTATTTCAAATCACGTTTATATGTAATCATAGTGGCATGGGACTCAAATACAGAATTTTAAATTCTGAAACTTGAACTTACAACTTGGTTCTGCACTATTTTTAGTGCCTTTCTTTTATGATACTTGATGAATTGCTCAAATTCTGTACTGATTTAATCCACTAGACACAGAATGTATATGTTTCTGCCTCATCTACAAGTCTCAGAGTCTTCATAATTGAGATGCAGGTGAGGTTAAAGCAAGCACCCCACAGAATATACATATGGAGTAGTAAAATGTATATTCATACAATTTAGTGCAATTATCTTTGTTTAGGATTTGATTTTTCAGTTGCTGATTTAGTGAAAGGGAATTTCCAGGAGACCCAGATGGCCTAATTTACAAGTACATGAAGGTTCTCTATAAATTACAATATTATTTCAAAATCACCCCAAATGGCTGTATAGTTGGTCTCATTTGGGCAGTTTGGAATTACAAGTCCCCACACAGGGGTTCATTCAGTGGTACAAGGGTGACCTATAAGAAATATTTGAATGCTTATTGAATATACACAGTTTTTATCTCTGCTCAATGTTCTGCATCAATCTTTGAGAGCAATCAGAATGTGTATATTTGGGGAATAATTCTCTATTAGACATTTCACCTACATATGAAGGACATCCTAGGAAATATGTGATAGTATTATATTAAGTTTTGACTTTCATGTATCCCAACATTTAAAAGTTAGATGAAGAAAATAGAAAATATATGCAATATGCTATCTACAAGTTATATGGACTGCTCTTTCTCTCATGCACACACATGTGTTTCTAATAAAGTAATTAATAGTTAGAATTTTTGGTTGCGTTAATAATCTACTGCTTATTTGGCATTTATTTCTGGATCTCACTAGTCATAATTTAATTCAATGAGTATGCAATGATACTCAATTCATTCAAATTATAAACAGATCATTTTCTGAGGGAAATTAAAAATCTGGATATTTATTAGAGACAATTTAATACAGTACACATTTTGAGCATTTTCAATATTTCTGATTGAGATTATTTGTGATTATTATAAATTATTTAGTATTAATGTCAACATGTAGGTTAGCAATAGCAATTAACCAGTTTTCCTTCTTGATACAGTATTTTGGAATGTGTTTATCTTTCTCAGTTATATTGCATCATTCTAAATATTATTTTGGAAGGCAAATATAAATATTCAAAGTCCCTCTGAGCACCATCATAGTAAGTGACATATATCAGCATCTTTCAGGTTTGTCACTTCATAATTTGAAGAAAAGATAAGACAGTTACAATGGGCCAAGAGACAAGTGTCCCTCAATAATAACTTCTGATGTAAAATGCCACACTCACATGTCATTAGTAGTATAGTTAGCAAGAAGTAATCATGAAGATTTAAAGAGAAAAACAAATAGTTGTTTCAGGTGAAGAACTCGACAATAACGATAATTCGAGCCGAGTGGAATGTAGAGAATATTAGTCAAGGCAACTTGGGCAAAAGCCAAAATGAAGTTAAGTTCATGAAGCAGAAGTTGAAAGTTTGCACTGATAAGAAGTCAATGCTGCCTGCAGGTCATATTGGCAAAAAATAAAGTCCTTATCTAGGATTTTATAGAACGGTGATGGATGGTATTAACACACTGAGCACACTGAGAGATCAGGTAAAATTAGTTCCACTGGAACATAAACCTTCACAACATTCAAAGAATCACTGTCTCTGACTCAATGGCTCTAAGGTACCTAACTTCCGTGAACGTATTCTAGTAACTGTGAGAAAAATGACTAGGTAAAATCAATAGATTAGGAAGTTGATAGACCAGATGCTAAGCCTGGCTTCATCTTCTAAACTGGAGAGGCTAATTGGATCATTTTTGACAATCGTTTTTCTTTGAAAAATAGCTATGCTGCTTTGAGTTACTATATCATATCTCCAGTACATTTTTGTGGGTTGACACACACATGGATTGACCCTGAGCATATTATGCAAAGTGAAACTAGTCAGGCAGAAAAACAAGCACTGAATGATACCACTTTTATGTGGAATCTCAAAAAGCCAAACTCATAAAAACAGAAAGTAAAATGGTTACCAGAGAAGGTGGGGGCAGGATAGGGCAGATGCTTAACTGTATGAACCAGCTAATATTTATTGAATACATTATCCTGTGTACCTTGAGGAGTCTAGAAACTTTACTTCTAGAGTTCCTACATTTGTGTTTATTTAATTATCCCAATGACCATCCACAATCAACAAATGAAGAAACTGAGGTACGAACAAGTTAAGTGACCTGGAAGTGACAACTCATTTTCTTGCCATTTTGTGTTAGAAACAATTCACAGGTTCCACCCCCACTTACAGGGAAAGGATTGCATAAGGTTGTATCCCAAGATGTAGGGATATAGACCATGGAGTCTCTGTGTCACAGTCCATCTTCTGGCTCCCAGTGATCCATGCCCTCCTTCCCACGGGAAAAATGCATTTACCTCTTCTCAAGGTCCCCAAGTGTCCCATCCCATTAAATTATCTGTTCTAAGTTCAGAAACTCATGATCTAATCAGACCCAGGTGAGGATGAGGCTCCTGGGTGAAGTTCTTCTCAGCCTGTCAACCTGTAACATTAAAGAGCCCAGCTGTCTGTTCCACACACATCTACATGGGCTGGTGGAACAGCCAGGGGAGCAGGTGTTGACATTACTGTTCAAAAAGGGTAACAATGAAGGTACACAGGATTCACTGGTCCACAGTGATTTTAAAGCAGCCAGAGAAATGCTAGATGTTCCTTGATTAAATGCCAAAGCCTGGGAATAATTCTGCACGGCTCCCCCTCTCCCTGCTGAGCTCCTTATTCCAGCTCCCAGTCCCACTCCCTCTCCCAGGAGAGTGGCATGAGGTGGCGGCTAAGTCGTCGTATCAGCCCGCTTCCTGCCTGGAGAGTGTCAGGAGCCTGAGGGCCTCTTCTCACTCTCCACTCTCCCCGCTCCTTGCAGTCCAAGCTGGCCGTGTTTTTGCTGACATAATTTTCTCAAAACCTGTGTGGATCTTTGGTGGATTTCGTAGGAGTTTACTCCATTAGACAAAAGCTATATCCACAAATCCCTTCTAGATTCCTCCCTCGAGGCCTGGATGCGGAGAGGAATAGAGGCAAAGTGATTATGCTTCCTGGAGTCCCTGTTGCTAGGGTGAGAGAATCCGAGACGAAACCCCAGTCTCTTTAAAGGACCAGTTCTGTGACTAAATTCTTAACTGACCCTCTGAGGTTTTAGAAAATGATTGTATAGTTACACCCTCAGTGCTTTTTTTCTACCAAGTTTTACCTAAATTTCATCCTTTCCTGGCAGTTCTTAGAAACACTCTTAATTCTAGCACCTTTTTCATCTGGAAAAACTCAGAATTTTCAAAAATATAAGTTCTTGCCTCATCAGCATGGCTCAGCGGTGGAGTGTTGACCTAGGATCCAGGAGATTGAGGTTCGATTCCTGGTCAGGGCACATGCCCGGGTTGCAGGATAGATCCCCAGCAAGGGACGAGCAGGAGGCAGCCGATCAATGACGACTCTCTCATCACTGATGTTTCTCTCTCTCTCTCTCTCCCTCCCCCTTCCTCACTCTGAAATCAATAAAGGCATATTTAAATATATATATATATATATATATATATATATATATATATATATATATATATATATATATATATAAATTCTTTTTAGTAGTTCTTTCCTCAAATTATCTTCCTGTCTCACATTTTACTGCCAGCAGAAAGAATAAACCAGGTAGCATCTCCAACATTTTGCTTGAAGATTTCCCTAGGCAAATAACCAAGTTCATACATAAGATGTGTTCTACTTTCCTCATAATAGCTGAAGAGAACTTCGCTGAACTCCCTGCTGGTACATGGCAAGGATCTCTCTTACTCCACTTTCCAATAAAATGTCCCTCACTCCCTTTTGCACCATCACTGGCAATGCCATCAAAGTTCTGATTTATAATTGTCTGCTCAAGGA
This sequence comes from Miniopterus natalensis, assembly GCF_054644295.1. Classification (NCBI taxonomy): domain Eukaryota; kingdom Metazoa; phylum Chordata; class Mammalia; order Chiroptera; family Miniopteridae; genus Miniopterus; species Miniopterus natalensis. The sequence goes on along the minus strand of NC_142083.1, from coordinate 21,400,506 downwards.
AGGTTAGTCTTTCCCATGCTTTTCAAAATGTTCCCAGACTCTGTCCAGTGGCCCATTCCAAAGCCACTCTTATTATTTAGTTATTTGGTAGAGCAGCACCTCACTTCCAGGTACCAAAATCTGTATATTTTGCTGCATAACAAATTGCCACAAGCTTAGCTGTATAAAATGATACATTTATTATCTGAGAGTGTGTGAAGGTCAGAAACCCAAGGGTAGCTGAGCTAAATCCTTTGTTTCAGGATCTCTCACAAAAATCCAGACAAGAGTTTGGACAGGGCTGGGGACTCACTTGAGGTCTGATTGTGGGAAAGATTTCCCATTAAACTCATGTGGTTGTAACATGCATAAGAATGAAATTGGACCCCTATCTTACACCACTCACAAAAATAAATTTAAAATGGGTTAAACACTTAAACATGAGACCTGAAACTATAAAACTCCTAGACGAAAACAAAAGAAAAAAGCTTTCTGACTTTAGTCTAGCAGTAATATCTTGGATATGACACCAAAAGCACAAACAGCAAAGACAAAAATAAATAAGTGCATCTACATCAAACTAAAAAGCTTCTGCACAGTATAAGAAACAATCAACAAAATGAAAAGGCAACAGACTGAATGGGACAATATATTTACAAACCATATACTTGATAAGGGGTTAATATCCTAAATATATAAAGAACCCATATAACTCAATAGCAAAGATGCAAACAATCTGATTAAAAAATGAGCAGAGTTACTGGATTTTCCAAAGAAGACACACCATTGTTGGACAGGTACATGAAAAAGTGCCCAGTGTCTCTAATTACCAGGGAAATGAAAATCAAAACCACAATGAGATATCACATCACACTTGTTAGAATGGCTGTCATCAAAAAGACAAGAGACAATAGATATTGGCAAGGATGGGATGGAAAGGGAACCTCTGTGCACTGTTAATGGCAATGTAAATTTTTCAGCCACTGTGGAAAATATGAAATTTTCTTTAAAAATAAAAAATAGATCTGCCTTTCGCTCTACTTCTCTAAAAGCAGAAAGTGGACAAAAATCTTGCATCTATTCAGTTTGTGTTGTTTTGAGCCTAGGTCTTAATAATTAGTAACATACTAGATTATCTGAATTTTTATTTTAAAAATAAAAAAGAATATAAAGTGATAAGAATATAAAGTGATGCCCTTTCAATGATTCACTTATCTTGTAAAAGAGAAAGGGGGAGGGGAGAAGCGAGAGTAAATGAGGAAGGGAGGGAGGAAAGAAGGGACGGAGGGAATCAGACAAAATATTCAAAATAATATTTCATCATGAGGCTCCCTAGAACTTAGAAATAAAATGAAATTGTTTCTAATGATGAAATAAAATGCAATTATCTTTAAAATTAAACTACTCTTGGGCCAACATAAATTTAAGTGTTTTAACTAGGCAACTGAGATACATGAATCAGCCATTGCCCCTATATTCCTGAGCATTCCCATCTTTCATACGCCCGTATTTTCTGTCACTTTCCTTTTCGCGTCGGGACCAGCTTCATAGCTCATTTGTTTCCAATACAGCATAATTGCTTTTCTCCTTGACATGCTCTGAATACATGGTTTTTATGTTAGAGTTTGAACAATGGGACACATATCTCTGTCTGCCCAGTAAGCCAAATTTATGGCAGAAAAGCTTAATTTTTAAACTCTCATAGTTTATCTTTTGCTTCCATTGAATTCATTTCACATACAGAGGAAACCTGTTTGGGGTAAAATAAAACCTTTCCCACCCACTTCCTCTGGGTGTTGCTTCATCAACTAACCCGTGTTTTAGTTTTAGTTTTATAAAAGCAGTATTTGTTGTTAACAAGAAAAGGGGCAGATAATTTTTTATAAGTATGTGAGAACTAGCCAGTTAGACTATTGAAGAACTCAGATGCTTACAGCTTTACCTTTTTCCCTGTTTATGTCACTTTTCAAAAGTTTTTAGAGTATTGGATTGGTAAAGTTCTAACTTATTTAGTTGAGTTGTAGAGCAAACTAATTTATTCTTTATTGTCTCACAGCTGCGACATCACTTTCACATCTTATAGCCATATCCAAGTCATCAAGATACAGTGTCTTTTATTTATTGGAAAAATGCCTAAAATAAAAAAAATACCAGTTTGAATGCTAAACCAGAAAATTTAAATATGTAAGTTTATACTACATTATTCTGGATAGAATATGTAAGTATTAAATGGTATAGTGAGTATAAGAATCGTTAAAGACAACCATTTGCTTATTTAAGGGTAGAAATGCTGTTCCTACTGTAAAATAGATTACAGAGTCTTTGATATGTTAATTTTAATGGCAGAAAAATTATCTAAAAATAAAAACAGCAACAATTCATGAAAAGAAAAAAAATTAATCCATGGCTAATAAATTGCTGTTGAGTTTTTGCCACTGTCAATATTAATATACAATCAGCAAAGAATGACTATTTCAAAGATGATATGGTAATTATATGAGTACTAGTTTTTAATGCCTATCTATTCTTACATTACTCTAATAAAATAATAAGTCACTTTAGGTCATTTTGCTAACGCTACATAACATGCGTGTCAGAAGAGAATTGTTCATTCCTCTACCTCAAGGCAGATCCACAGCAGTGGTATTTTACTTCTGGTAATTTTACCTGCTTTTTTCCCACTGGTAATTGCATAAAATACCAAGAAAGAAAATGCCTCTAAGTAATATACAATGCATATCAACTCAGAGAATTACATCAAAAATGCTAACTTGCTGCCTTCCCAACATGGATAATAGCTTTGCTTAAGGGGACTGAAAGCAGCAATGGTGTGACATGTTGTTGAGAGGGCAGAGACGGTTGAAACATGCTGCCTCCTAAAAGAGAAACAGAAATGCTTTACTTATAACAACAACTCTATAAAAAGGAGGAAGTAGAAATCTGTAAATTAAAATATCCCATCTTTTTACCTTTGCAATTGTATTTTTAGGTGCCGTGAGAAAATCTTTAGTATAGATTCAGACCATAGAGGAAATAGTTTCATTTTAGATTTAGATTAGGCTAGTTTCACCATTAATTTTTTATTGCCATCAACAATGGTAATTAATCAATGTCCTACTTTCTGGGGCAAGGAAGGAAACAGAAATCCTCTATGTTGTGGACCTAAGACAGTTGAAAGAGATATGGCAAAACTCTAATTTAAATAACTAGCAGAGTTATACAGACATCATAAATATTTTGGGATTTTTAAAAATTTATCTTTATTGTCGAAAATATTATAGATTGCCCCCCCACCCCCCATTGACCTCAAGGGATTTTTTTAATGAACTGTACATTTATTTGATTTACTTTTTCTGGGCTCTGATGTCTTTGTGTCCAAAAATAAAGTATGCATGCATATAAATTATTTTTTATTATTGTTGCTCTCAGATGTCGGTACAGCAACACTCAATGGCATAAACAAGAAGCAGGCATTAATGCTCACTGGTCTATGAGGCAGCCAGAGAAGCCTCAGCCTCCAGCAGGCTCGGAGCGCCGCGTGCGTCTGCGGGCGAGCAGCGAAGCTGGCAGCGGCCGGGTCCGCCACGCTGGGCGGCAGCCCGTCAGACAGCCGCAGCCGGGCAAGCGAAGGGTGCTTCAAGTTGCCTCCTACCCTCCCGCAAGCTCCGCCTGCCTCGCGGTGAAGGCCAGCCGCACAGTCACAGGACATCCTTACGGCCGTGCTCTGTTGGGAAAAATGTGCCACAAGTTTAGCCCGTATTAAAGCCCATGGGGCTCGGCTGAAGTGGCTCAGTGGTTGAGCATTATTAACCTATGAGTCAGGAGATCGGGGTTCGATTCCTGGTCAGGGAACATGCCCAGCAGGGGCGTGCAGGACGCAGCTGGTCAATGACTCTCTCATCACGGATGTTTCTATCTCTCTCTCTCTCCCTCTCCCTTCCTCTCTCTGCAATCAATAAAGACATATTTAAAAATAATAAAATAAAATCCCATGGGAAATAGATTTCACTACCTAAGGATAGGTGAGCGAAGTAATATTGCAAAAATTATAGGTACAGAAAGGTATAATGCTAGGGTCACAATCAACCTGTTATACTATATTTTCACTTTTTCAAGTAAATCCTTACCTGGTGGTCATAAAGTCAAATGCTTTCAGGATAAGGCAGATAATGTAAGGTATGAAAAGAATTGAATAGTAGGGATTATTATTATAGTGTATATGGCAAACTGGTAAGTGGATGATATATGCAAAGGTATTTCAAAGACAATTTTAAAAACAATGTTTTAGCCAAATACCTTAAAGAAAATATTCAGCCTTTGTTTTTAATATCTTTATCAAAGAAAGGCTAGCTATATTATAGAATATTAATTTTAACCACATAAGTTTCTGGTCTCAATACTTAATAGTTTATTATGTAATATTTCACTCTACAATGCTATAAATTATTCAGCGTAAAAATTAATATTATTTTCCCCCAACTTGCTCACCAGTGTTTATAGTTGCATGATGCACTGTGAAACAAGTTCCTCAAGTACACAAATTTTAGTTTGTATCTTTTGAGAAATATTTTTGACCACAGATATCCATATCAATATATTTCAAGATGTTTACCCATAATTCTCTATTTCAATTTTTATCTTCTGTTTCTTAATGGAGTATTTTTGCTGTTCTACTGCTGGCCAGATCTAAACAAAATTGCCAACAGGATACTTAACAGTGATATCAATGTTGAGCGTATTTTATCTGAAAACAGCCCCATAATAGTTGATAATTCTACAGACTTAATAAAGTGTTTTGATGTCAATTAGAAAATTTCTTTTTAATATGTACGTGGGTGAGTTTGATATTCCTCCACTTGATTTTTGTTTTTGTTGTTTATCCTTTTAGTGTCACATCCCCCAAAAAAACACATTGCCAACATCAGTGTCAAGGAGATTTTTTCTTGTTTTCTTCTAGGATTTTTATGGGTTCAGGTCTTATTTTAAGTCTTTGATCTATTGCAAATTAATTTTTGTGAGTAGTGTAAAATAGTGGTCCAGTTTTATTTTTCTGCATGTCTTACTCAACTCTTCAAACACCACTTGTTGAAGAGACTGTCCTTTGTTGAAGAGATTCTTTCCCCACTGGGTGTTCTTGGCTCCCTTGTTGAATATTAGTTCACTATATACAGGGAGGTTTAATTCTCAGCTCTCTATTCTGTTCCATTGGTCTAGGTGTTTATTTTTATGGCAGTACCATACTGTTTTAATTACTATAGCTATGTAGTATAGCTTCAAACCAGGAGGCATGATGCCTCCAACTTTGTTTAGGACCTTCTGTGGTTCCATACAAATTTTAGGAATATGGACAACAATGCTGTGCTATAATCCTCAGACTTGCTGGGCAACTAGATCTTAATTATTTCTACCACAAAATGATAAATGGCGATGATGTGATATGATAGCGCTGCTATCATTACAATGGCAATCATATTACAATATGTAAATGTATCAAATCAAGATGCTGTACACATTAAATTTGCACAATACTACATGTAAAATATATTTCAATAAAAAATAAAAATAATATGTACCTAGGTGAAACAAACATGAGTATGTTTTCTATTATATTAAGAGTTGTATAATATTAACAGATGGCTTACCAGGGACTATAGCCAAGGAATAATATAGTAACTTCACATAAGGCAATATGGACAAGATAACACATATATTTATATGTCCCAAAGTCATTTAATTTTATCTTTAAAAGTCTTAAGAGATCTACCTCTGTGAGACCTTATTTGAAGTTAAAACCGAATATTGCAATTAACAGGAAATAATAGTGAGACTTGGAGTAAAACATTTTCCTTACTGGGAACTTACACATCTCATTAATCAATTCCTCATTGTTGTATATAATACTCTTTTTATTGATTAATGTTAAAAGTAACATCTTTTTTAATTAAGAATTTTCTTATTGCAAGTCTGAGCCTTGCCTACTGCAAAGATGTAGAGATGACTCTATTTAAGATTGAAGGACTTTAAAAAAGCCTATATAATCAAATCTGAAGGTTCTTGACCTGGCATTATTACTGTTTCAAATATTACTGAGAATACATTAAAATAATTTTCTGTAATTTTTCTTAATATCACTTTGACTAGAGAGTATATGAAATATAGTTATCTAAACCCCTTAAAACGGTAGATTCACATTTCCAAAGCCTCAGTTTATTTTAAGGGAAGAGAGCAAAAATCCAGTTTTTTAAAGTTTCACCTTACAGCTCTTCCAATGTGTGAAGAAAGTATGTTGGCGCATTGGGATAAAAGGAAATTTTTCTAATTTCCTTTCTTAAATCAAGCTGAGGATTACTTCCCACTTATATAATTCAAAATTATTTGGGATGAAAAGCAAATGCTCCACCATAATAAATTTATTTTTCATCACTAAACCACTCATTCAATATACCGCTTAAATGTATCTTCTTTACAGAATGTGCTTTGATTTATCTGGACCTGTGTCAGGTTGCTAATATATTCTCACCATATCTGCTGTTTCAGTGTTTTTTCTTCCATTTGCAAACTTCAAAATCTTAAATATTAACAGAATAAAAGTGCAAGGCTTTCTTTTGACATCTGTAGTACTAAATGGGGCCATGTGTCTCTTCTTCCCCTCTGAACTCAGTACCTTCCAGGAGGTGGACATAGTTCTATAATGTCCAAACACTAAGAGCTATAATTTTAACACAGGAAAGTTCCTGTTGGGAAATGATAATGTAAGATAAGCACCACACCCCTTAGCACAGCTCCTGGTTCTATTAATTATACATAACATTGCTATAAAATCAGAAAATCTTAGAATATTAGAGAGGAATAGATCTGTGAGATTATCTCTGCCAATCAGTAATATTATAGAAACTGAGGACCAGAGATGAGAAGGGAATAGTCAAGGGGGACAAAGATTAGAACATGAGCATCATCTAAGTCTAAACTTCTATTTTTCAGAAAATTATATGAGTCTAATGATTCTAAGTATTTTTTCCCCTACACTTCTGTTACCCTACAGACAAAAACGTGATATAAGACCTTTTGAAGTTTCAACAGTAATTGTATAATATTCTATGTGAAATATAAGCTCAGTGATATTGCTAATAATGTGTAGTATTATAAACAAAGTGGTTTGTATTGGTATTTATTTTTAAATTTATTGATATTTAATCGATGCTGGTTCTAAGATACACAGATCTAAACACTGTGTTGTCTCCTATGATAATCAACCTGCTATTGACACATGAATTCTGTCCCAAGCAAAGATGTGATTAACTGATTCTCATCGTCAACTGTTTGGCCATTGCAGAGTGGAACCTGCACATGCTATTTACATGTATATGTAGGAAATGATAGAATTTGGACACTGGCTTTTATCGCATGCCATATGCATGAAAATTGTTTGACTTTCTTTTTGGCACATAGTGAAATCATTATATTTTCAACATTATATTCTCCCTTGGTGTCTATTTTATAGAAGCTTATCTTTGATATATTGGAGACAGTGTTATTTTTGCAAAAGCCTACTCTTTGGTAAATGATGTCTTGTATTCATGCCAACAAGAAAATATTTATTTTTTATTATATTAAACTAAAAATTTTTAAATATATTTTTAAAGTGTCTTTCTGATTAGCAAAGTTGAGTCTACAAGAACTATTTAGACCTTTATACAGAATGCTGTCAAGTAAAAATATTTAAGTAATTCATAGAGCAATTCCTGTTTGAATTTAGTTTCTACTTTTTCTTGCAGCTGACTGCCTAAGGAAAGCTAATATTTTACCAGCTTTATATAATACAAACCCAACACGCATAAATAACGCTGCCTGTAGGACATATGCAGCAAAGGGATATTGGGTGCATCATTCTTATTTTCAAGGCCACAGTATGTACAATTTACTTGTGGGAGTAACCACATCACTAGTTTTATACATAATCATCAATGCTTATGAAGAGAAGTCCTAATATTTCTATATAGACACTAAGCAATCACCAACCCATGTAATTTATTGTCACTGAGCATCATAACTCCTTTCTCTACATTCCACAGGAATTTAAGAGCTTTAGTAAAGTACTAGGACCTGGAAGACAATTATAGCAGAAATGTGAGGAAAATCTAGAACCTCTCATGAGACCAGGTGAAAAATAAAATAAAGGAAAGGTAGCTCTGTCTAGGAAGGTGTTAGAGGAATGTATTCCAAAGCCAGAGGAAAGCCTTGCTATGCTTAGTGCTAGAATGACCAGCTTTGTTGCCTGTAAGACCTCACATCATAGGGAGAACCTAGCCAGGAAATTCACTTCCCTCTCTGACATGAAATTCCATTCATCACTTTGATTTATTAAAAATAACGTATTTAGGAAGAAGATTAAGCAACCTTGGATGAGTTTTCTATGAAATCTGTAGCAACTAGCTATTAATAATATACAACAGAGCACTTCACCCAAAAATATCAACTGCCCACAACTGCTGTTATCAGACCACACACACACACACACACACACACACACACAGAGTTATTCTAACTGGTATCACCAGACCCAAGAAAATGTACACCTTATAAACAGAATAGGATCTTGTACAAAAATTAAGGAAAAACAAAAGACATTGTAAAATTTTAAAAATATTTATTACCATATTTGCATTACAATAGCAGTTATAAATTTAGGAAATAAAGTTAATGGAGAAGAAAATTGTAATTTGAAAATGTAATAACATTTTCTGAATCTGGAGAAAGGAAAGAGTCTTCATGTTCTAAAGATCTGGTGTTACTGAGCAGTAACAATTTTTAAAAAAAACTCATACCAAGGGACATTTTGGCGAACTTTTGAACAGTAATAGTAAAGAGGAAATTCTAAAAGCTTCCAGGGTAAAGGTTTCCACTGTGAGATATAAATTTCAATACTACTTACTTTTAGATGGCATTTAAAGCTATGAGTGGGCACAATCATCTGGAGGTATTGCAGAGAAAGAGGAACAGAGTCCATGCTTGAGCTCTGGGGACTCCACAATTCAGAGGCTGAAAATATGCAATATCAAAAATAAATTGTGCAAAACAAACCATCCACGAAAACTAGCAAGTAATGTAGAAAATAAAACCAAGTTTACATACTTAGTGCATGTGTGTGACTATACAATTAAAGAATAATACATCTATATAAAGATCTACAGAAATATATATACACATATGTGCTACGACGGAGGAGTCCAGACATATTGAAACAAAAAATGAACAACTGGACAAAACTAGTCTGACTGCATTAATAGGGATTACACTACATCCTGATTGGATTGGAGTAAAAGAGGGAGAAGAATTGAGCAAATAATCACTGTGAAATGGTTAATTTTCATTTCTTTTCCTCTTGTATGAACTTACCATTTTCAAATACTTTAAAGGCTATGTCATTCTTTTATTTGGAGTAATTATCATTTTTTCTTTATTGCTTAATTATATCCACTAGAACTTGCAGAAACACACAATAAAATTTGTGAAATTGATAATCCTAATATTATTCCCTGTTAAGCATTTTGGCATAGATATGGCTTTATATATGTTCTCTACGTTCCCTGCATTTCTCAGCCTCAGGTGACTGTTTCTGGCTAATGCACTTTGCAGATATGAAACACGTTACTTCTAACCAGAAGCAGTTTCGAGCCAGTTTGTCTTCCATCCCTCTCTTTCCCTCCCACTGAAATCTTAGAATCCATGCTTTGAATTGGCTGTACCCCAACTGAGAAGAAATGTAGATCCCTGAGTCGCCACTTAGGAAACACTTCATAATGGGTAACAAAGCAAGCCCCAACTCTGCTGTCTACAGATCTCTAAAAATACTAAGACACAGGTAGGTTGAACATAAATGATAGGATGATGCATTCATTTTCTATCACCATGTCACAGATTTCCACAAATACAGCATTGTATCGCAATACCTTTATTATCTCACCGCTTTTGTGGGCCAGAAGTTTAGGCACATCTTAGTGGGGTGCTCTGCCTTGTGTCTCACAAATCTGTGCTCGTGGTGCATGCACAGAAATTATATCTCATATGAAGGCTCCACGAGGGATGGATCTGGTTGCCCAAGAAGGTGGTTGTTGGTACCATTCTTTTCTTGCAGTTGTGGGCTTCAGGGCAGTTTGCTTCTTCAAAGCCAGTAAGTGGGAAGACAGAGAGACTCTGGGAAGATGGGTGCTGCACATATAAATCACCTCATTACCTCTGCTGCAGTCTATTGCTAAGAAGCAAGGGAAAGGCCCAGCCTTTTATCTAAGGGAAGGGACTTTCACAAAGGCATAGATACTTAAAGTCTAAAATTGATCAGTAATACAGTTGCCAGATTACTTAGCTAAAAGATACTAGAAAATTGTAATAAAGATATTGTTTAAAGAATACTTAAATATTAAATGAGGGAATCTAAGTATATAAGCAAAGTGAATAACATATGAGACTATAACGTATGAGAAATAGGAAGAAAGTTAATGAACAGAATGTCCTGATTTGTCCCATAACTGGTATACTGGTAGCACTGAATTGAAATAGAAAAGTTGCCAATATTGTTTCATTTTTGTTCTACAAGAAAGTGATTCCTTTGTATTATCTGAATTTATCTCAGAGCAATTAAAATCCAAGGATATGGCCTCTGGCTCTGATGAATGAAGAGGAATGGAGAACATAATTGCTAAAAGGATAGAGAGCTGGGTGCAATGTGTCATAGGGATGTGTAAATCACTTAAAATCCTGGTGCAATTAGAGGGCAGAAGAGAAAACAGTAAAATATATGACATGGTTTTCACTGAAAGAAATACAGTGATTTGAGATTAAAATAAAATGAAGAGAGGAAGGTGAAGGATCTGATTTAGCAGAAGTTTAGTCAACTAGAACAGAGAATGCTTGACACTGGGATTTTGGAGAAAAAGGATGACAATATGGAATTAAAAGAAATTTAAGAAAATCAAATGCCATATTTGTACATATGGCAGTTGTTGCAAAATTACTTAGAAAAATAAATACTAAGAAAGTAAAACCTCAGTAACAAGATTAAATTGTACTTTTTCCAACTAGGTAATCTAATTTCTCAAAATAACACAAAAAACCACAGTGATTTTAGAAAAAAAATACAATTGATTTAACACAGGAAAATAATTCCAGAGACTCTGTTACTGGGGTACATACATGAACCTGAATCCTAAGTAAAGGGTAGTAAGAAAGAGTAGAGGAAGCAAGGCAGGGATTGGATTACAAGAGAGTTTACAAGATGACAGTGCTCCCTTGAGAGTTAATACCTCTTTGGAGGGGTATTACTTCTGGTATTTCAAAGGTATGTTAACCTAGTCCTAGATGCTCAAGAACAGTGGATGGAGCTGTCTTAAAACCTTTCACTAGAGAAATCACAGGCCTGGGGCATGACTACCCACCATGACCTGCCCAGTTAGGAATTTATGATCAGATCACCTGTGAGGTTACTCTCCACCGAACTTTTTTGTCCACAAGACAAAGTTCCATGGAAGTAGCAATATGGTGGTTTAACTCTTGTGAGGGTCAGCGTCAGAAAAGACTTTCTAGAGGATATTGGATCTGATTTTCTTAAAGAATATATAGGGGTGGGGGAGTGGGTGGGGAGAGATCAATCAAAGAATTTATATGCTTATATGTATAACCCATGGACACAGACATTGGTAGGGGGGAGGCCTGGGGGTGGGATGGATGTGGGGTGGAGGGGATCAATGGGGGAAAGGGGGGAGCATCTGTAATACCTTCAAAAATGAAGATAAATTTTAAAAAAAGAAAAATGTATAGTTTGAAGTGTGGAGAAAAGAGGAACTAAGATTCTAGGAAAAGGTAGTTGCAGAACTGTGAGCTGTGAAAAAGCATAGTGTTGACGAGATAGTAGTTGCCAGTGGGCTATTAGTGTGACCGAAAGAAAGAGTGGGTAATTCGAGAGAGAAAAGAAATGAGCTTGTAAAAGTAGTTTGAAACAAATTTGTAAATGTCTTGAGACTATGACGTAATAATGAAGTTGGTCAAAATCTATAAAACTGTGGGTGTGTGCGTGTGTGTGTATGTGTGTGTGTGTTTACAATCATTATAGCAGTTTTGTGCAGTATAGACTGGATAAATGAGGGCTTAAAGCTGAGGGATTGAAGATAATATAAAATAAACATTTTTTTAAATAGAATGCTTCAAGTTAAAGTTCACATGTTAAGGTAGTTAAATTCCATTTTTACTTGTGAATGACATCAATAAAGTATAGATTAGCCTGGCCGGTGTGGCTCAGTGGTTGATCGTCAACCCATGAACCAGGAGTTCACGGTTCTATTCCCAGTCAGGGCACATGCCCGGGTTTCGGGCTCGACCCCAGAAGGAGGTGTAGGGGAGGTGCAGCTGATTAATGACTCCCTGATCACTGATGTTTCTCTCTCTCTCCCCGTCTCCCTTTCTCTCTCTGAAATCAATAAACACATATTTAAAAAATATATAGATGAAAATGAGATCCATACGACTCTTTAGAGAGAGAGTTTAATATGGAATCAGATTGGCTCTTTTTCTCCACAGCGCTGTGCTGTTTTCCCTTGCTCGTAGCGCCTGTGCATATTTACTGCTTTCATATTATAGTACTTGTTCTATTCATTTATTTATTTATTTATTTATTTATTTATTTATTTATTTATTTACTTACTTACTTACTTACTTAATTATGTATGTTAACAGTACCCAGTTTTGGAAAGACAATCCAGTTATGCACAGACATTTCTCCTCTTGTACTGCAGTATCAAAAATTTATTCCAATACTGAATGGCACTGATTTCAATTCATTATTACTGAAGCAAGCAAAAGATTGCTACCTAGGAAATTTTGGTTTCTAATTCATAGTCATGGAAAGAAAAAGTGTAATATAGTTCAGGAAAATGGATGCAACTAAAGAAGCAAATTTGAAATACGTTGTGTTTCACAATTGATATAGTCCTCCAAGGAAATTATTTTATATGGATTCATGACAACAACCACCTGCTCTAAGTCTATGTGCTGAGAACTGTCATGAGAGTAAAACTGATCCCTGCTAACATCAGAGGCCTTTCCCAGACGTGCACCAGCGAACACACAGTCACAGCCCACTGGCCCCAGTCCATGTGCTCTCATAAAGCTGAACACAGCCTCACTAAAGAGAAACAAGGGAATACAGAATTTAGTTTAAGCTGTTATATCATAATTTAAATGAATAAGCACAACCTTTGACCTACTCTAATTTCTTTCATGATACACAAATTATGATCTTAAAATCTTTCTGATTTTATTGCAGAGTGACAAAAAATAGCTAGAGTAAAAGTACAAAAGCATCTTGGTATTTTTAATAAACATTAAACAAAATAAAAACAAAAATGATCAAAAAGCTTGTTAAATACACTTAAGTGTGTCAATAGTACTGTTCACTCATTCAAAAAGCAATTACTGGGAGGTGCTTTTCTGGGAACTGCATTGAGCATTGTTTAAAACAGTGTAAATGCACATTAGGTGGATCAAAGCAAGCAATACACAAACTTAATTTTAAAAATCAGCATATTCAGTATAGGGTCATGAAAAAAGGTAGGAGAATGGCTTATGGAGTGTGTGTGTGTGTGTGTGTGTGTGCACGTGTGATGGGGGGAGGGCAAGGGGCATTAAAATTACAAATAGGGAAGGTTTGGCCGGTGAGTAAGACCTAAAGGTATAAATTTGAGTCCTGTGAAGTTCCAGGAAAGAGCAGACCAGGAGGAAGACAGTAAACGCAAAGATCCTCACATGAGAGGTTCCCTAGAGCAGCAAGAAACACTAAAACTCCAGTACGGTTTGAAGAAAGTAAGGCGATTGTGTGCTAGTATGCCGACTCTCAAAAACTAACTAAATAAAAAGCAATGATTTTTAGTGTCTGTGGTGTCTGTTGTGTCAATGCTCCGTGACTGACCTCAAGCTCCCGCACCACACTAAGGAATGAGAAGCTGGAAGGAGATGCACACGGGCTCTCACAAGCTCGCCCCGGTGCCCCCAGCACACCACTGGAAGAGCGCTGGGGCCTGAGTTCAAGGTTGTCAGAGCCAAGTGGAGATGAGATAATGTAGCAGCCTTTTGCCATTAAATGCTCTGATTTTTTCTCTCTGTGTAAGACAGGAAATAATCGGATGGTTTAAAATCTGCTTAATTCACAAAGAATACAACTTAAAAGTGTAATAATCATAAATACTCAATTAGAGCTTATGAAATACCCCTTCCTCAGTAAACACAAAAGTATTTGTGAAAATTAAACCAATTTCAAATTTTAAAAATCACATGTAGAACAAGATTAAAGGGTGAGCCACTTCAGGGGACAGTTTATAGGAGGCATATAAGGTGCCAGTTGACTTGGTTTTTATTTTATTAAATCTAAGAGAACTATTTATTTTCACCTCCTTAGTCGCCAGTAAATGTGCATTGAACTGATAGTGAAATGACATAAGAGAGGAGGAGAGCCAGCTTTCTATCTCACTTGCCTTGGTCAGGAAATGTGTTGTGCTGGAAATCATATGCATATTATTTGTATCTCACTGTCTATCTGAAAATATGGCATCTTTTCAAAACCACTTTTACACCCTGGATATTCCTCATTATTTGGCAGTGGTAGTGAAGACAAACATCCAAAATGAAAATTTCATGTTCCTTCTCTCCCCCCCAAAATACTACCCATATTGGTTAATCAGTCTCTCGATCTTTAGGCCCTCAAGGGAAGCCGGCCACCTTTACTCAAGGCCAAGTCCTGTACTTGTGTTGCACATTTCTTCCCTCACCGTTTTTCCAGGGACATTTTTCCATCGCCTAGCTGAGCACTCCATCCTTCAGCATAGTCAGCTATAAACACAATCAGATCGCTGCAATATTCACAAAGGTTTTTCTCCGTGATCCACAGAGCTAAAGCTATTGCCTTCTCCTCATGACAAAGCTTCTAAATAGAAAGCAGAGGTTTTGATTTTACTCGCTCATTACTGATGACTCCTGTTCCCACTGCCGTGTGTCTCCCAGTCCACTGCCTCACAGGATGCTCTCGACTAAGCCACCGGGCATCTCCTAAATCTCAGAATGATGGGAAAATGATAGTCCCCACTTTTTCTAACCACTTTGGTATTTCATCACCTTGACTGCCTTATATCTTCTAATCTTTTCCCTGGTATCACTTGCATCTATTTTTTGTCTTCTTTCTTTCCCATCATTTCTTTTCTAAGTATCTTTCCAGTCTCTTCTCTCTTCTCCATCCCCAACACAAATGGGTTGCATTCTCTGTTCTATTTTTTTCCATGTTGTGCACACTCACTCAGTATATTTCAAATTTACTTATCCTTAAGCTTATCTAGATATGTAAGTGGCCTATTTTTCCCTGATGTCTTCTGCAAGTTCCAGAACCTTATTTCTAACAGAGTACGATATATGCCTATTTAAAATAACCAACAGGTACATGGAAACTGCTCAACATCTCTAATCACCAGGGAAATAAAAATTGAAACCACAATGAGATATCACCTCACTTCTGTTAGCATGACTATTATCAAAAAGACAAGAAATAACAAGTTTTGGTGAGGAAGGGAGAATAGAAAACCCTTGTACACTACTGGTAAGAATGTCGATTGGTGCCACATTTAAGGGAAACAGTAGGGTGGTGCTTCAAAAATTAAAAACAGAACTACGATATGATTCAGCAACCCTTCTTTTGGGTCTTTGCCCCAAGGGAATGAAATTAATACTCTGAAAAGATATTTCAATTCCATGTTCATGGCAGCATTGTTCACAACAACCAAGATATGGAAACAATGTAAGTGTTCATTGACAAATAAGTGAAGAAATCATGGCACACATATAGAGACATGATGCACAGTACAGTGAAGATAGACAACATTATTGCATTATAATCACCAAACTTGTTAAGAAACCAGAACTTAATTATTCCAACCACTACAAAGAAATGATAATTAGGTAAAGTGGTAAAAGTCCTAATTATCACTACAATGGCAATCTTATTATAATATATAAATGTTTTAAATTAACATGTTGTACACATTAAATTTACACATGTTATACGTCAAATATGTTTTAATAAAAATAAATACATGATATAACAATTATTTTGATTAGCATACACCACCCTTTGTGATAAGGTCCAATCTCCTTTGTCTCAGCTATTGTGCTTCTTCCACTTCATTTGTTTCTACTTGCTCAACAAAGCCAATAGTTTCTGAACTCAAATATATACTATACATTTTTAAAATGGCATATATAAAATAGTATGCTCAAATTTAATTTAGAAATTTTTTGACCAATTCCTTTATCTTTCATGGCTGTTTAATTATATATATATAGGTACATAATTAAAAAGCCATGATATATATATCAGGCACAGGTGGCATAATTTTCAAAATTCTGACAAAAACAAATACATGAAATAAAATTGCTAGAAATTTAAAAGTGTTAATAGCAACAAGAAACCTGTACCTTATTGGAAAAGGTCCTAACAGTTAGTTGCTATTGTAGGCTGAATAATGGTCCCCAAAAGATGTTCATGCCCTGATCCTGGAGCCACTGGGTGTGTTATCAGGTAGGAAATGGGGACTCTGAAGATGTGATTAAGTCATTTGAGCTTAAAAGATCATCCTGGTTTCTCCAAGTGGGTTCAATGAAATCACAAAGGGACTTCGTGAGAGAGATAAAGGATGGGCACAGTCCAGAAAAGCTCTGAGGATGTTGACAGAAGTTGCAAGAAGGGAAGCTGCTGTGTGATTGGCTTTGAATATAGACGAAGAGGCTATGAGCCCAGGAACAACGTGGTGACCTGTAAAAACTGGAAAAGACAAAGACAAGGGTCTCGCCTCAGAGCCTCTGGCCAGAACTAACCTTGCGGACACCTTGCCTTTAGCCTAGTGAGAATGATTTTGGACATTGGACTTCAGAACAATACATGTGCTTCTACAAAGTGGTCATTCATTTAAGTAGCATTTGAAACTAATACAATTTAACGTTCTAACTTTGAAATAGGAGAGCCTAATTTCAAAATTAGAGAGAGACAATTTTAAGAAGTTGTTGGCTTGGATGTGGGGAGAGTCTTTATAGAGATATGTTCGTGGGCTTCTGGTTTCAGCTCTGGCATGAAAAAAAAAGCATAGGAGTCATCACTTCCATCCTCACAAAAAGGAGAAAAAAAATGAATAAACTAAAAATCAATACTTTTTAAAAAAAATCTATCAGAAAACTGATAATAGGGCAAGCTGCCAGGTGTAATTTGTAGAGGCAGGTAAATACCAAGAATCACAGCTAAAATCAGCTTACTGAAAACAGAAACTGCCAAAGTAATGGGACAAAGACTTAAAAGGCACTTTTGATGAATTGCTGGAGGCTGAAAGTGGCTTAATTTGAGAGTTAAAACTCCTGAGGTCCCTCTCCAAGGAGGCCCCCATATGATCATGGGTTTCACCTATAGGAGCTGTACTGAGTTCTGACAGTAAAGATTGCAGAAAAGTCCCCTTGGGTTTCAGGCAAGAAGGGGAAAGCAACCAGGCTGAAAGATGCTCAGAGTGTCCTTTGTAACAAAGATCTGCCCTGGAGGGTAAACTATCAGAGCTAATAAAACCAAAGGGAAGGACAATTAAACAATGCCAGCCAGCTTCAGACTTTGGTCCCACATAGGGGAAAAAAAACCAAAGAAACACTTCTATAGGGCACATCTCCAGGACTCGGGGCCACTAAAAAAGAAGTAAAATCAGTATTACATTCTTCCACCCTAGGAAACTCCCAAATGAAAAATGAGGCATATAAAAGTAACACAAGTAGATGAAATAAAATGTTAAAAATAAGAGCATAAATCAGTATAATTGAAAACAGATAAACAATTGTAACAGATTAATAAAACCAAAATCTAGTTCTTTGAAAGATCAATAACATTTATAAATCTTAGCTAGAATAATCAAGAAATAAAAGGAGACACAAATTACTAATTCCAGAAATGAAGGAGATGATCACATGGACATTAAAGGAATGATAATAGTATGAAAAACTCTATGGCTACATAGGTGAAATGGACCAATCCCTTAAAAGACACAAACTACCAAAATTCACATAAGGAGAAAACATAAACTATTCTGGCGCTGTAACGATGAATACATAATGCTATGAATCTGCCCAAGTTCATAGCTGCATAACACAAAAGTGGACTTGACTCTAACCTATAACTTAAGTTAATAATAATAAATCAGTTTTGGTTCATTCACTGTAACAAATATACTACAGTAATGAGAGGTTTAAATAATAGCTGAACTGCCCGGCCGGGCGTGAGCGTCGACCTAGGATCCAGGAGATCGAGGTTCGATTCCCGGTCAGGGCACATGCCCGGGTTGCGGGCTCGATCAATGACTCTCTCATCATTGATGTTTCTGTCTCTCTCTCCCTCTCCTTTCCTCCCTCTGAAATCAATAAAGATACATTTAAAATAAATAAATAAATAAATAAATAAATAAGTAAGTAAGCAATAGCTGAACTTGTGAGCAGTAAGTAATATATGGGAACTCTGTACTGTCTGCTAAATATTCTGTAAATCAAAAAAACTGTTTAGGTTTAGTTAAGAACTATCTTAATTTTTGCTCAGCCAGGTGTGGCTCAGTGGTTGAGCATCGACCTAGGATCCAGGGGATGTCAGTTCGATTCCCGGTCAGGGCACATGCCCGGGTCTTAGGCTGGATCCCCAGTCAGGGGCGTGCTGGAGGCAGCTGATCAATGAGCCGATCATTGATGTCTCTCTCTCTCCCTCTCCCTTCTTCTGTCTGAAATCAATAAAAACATATTAAAAAAAAAAAAAAAAAAAAAGAACTGTCTTAATTTTTTAAAAGTCTATTTTGGATCCCCTTAAATTTGTTTTTTATTGTAAATAAAATTTCTACTAATCAATTATTTGGTGGTATCACTGCCAGAATTTTGATGGCAGAAAAGTTTCTCCTGTTTTAATATACACATGAACCCCAAGCCATTTTTATTTTTTTAAAAATCTTATTAGCTACTAAAATGTTGGCATACTTTTGACTTCTCTATTGCCTATTTTTCAATTTTTTATTCTAGAAATGTAAAATCTTAGCCTTTTTGTAGCAGGAACTTTTGCTCAGTGTATTTACACTAATGTAATTCTGGCTATGACTTCCTGGGGAAAAAATCAAAGGAAATGAGTCCAAGTACTAATTCCAGAAATATATTTGGTGAATGTTATTGGCTTGATTTGTGACAAGAGGTCCTTGGTTAAGCTCAGGGAACTTAATTTGGGCCATATCTACAGATGGCAGGTTTTCAATCACTTGTGCTGGGCTGAAGCGTAGAGCAGGTTTCTAAACAAGGCATTGTCTTTCTGAGAGGCAGGCCGCCTCCCTGCTCCTCTGGGGAATTATCTTTTGAAGTGGATGTGGCACCAGCACTGAGGTAAAGAATTTAATGGAGGAAATGAGGCCACATTGGGAAAAGTGGGAAGAGAAAAATGCTCTCCAGACGAAACATCAAGAGCCACACCACAATTTGAATTAAACAGAGGACAGAAGTGCTGGATATCTTTAGACCATGTTTTTTCTCCTTTAAATATAGGTGGCAATAGGGAAATCAATCTTACTTAAAGGACTCTGGCTACAGTAAGAACTGTAGAAATTTAAGTATTGTCTAAAAGTGCAAAAGCAAGAATCACTGGCACATGAATCTAGGCTGTGCAGCTGCGCAGTTAACAATGTGACGTCGGCTGAAAGCTCTCGTAAAGCACACTGGATACGAGCAGAGCCAAGGTTAATGAGCTATAAATATGTAGACAGTATTTATTTTCAACATAAATGCAATCTTAAAACTTTTAGCAACCCATTTATGCCATTTATTTTTGTTTGAAAATAAAGCCCATCTGAGAGTCCTTCAAACCAACAGCATACTGCCTGGTACAGCTGTTATTTTCATCATTTTATACCCCGACTGGGAAGCAGGAGCTTCTTTATCAACCACTGGTGGAGGCACTGCAAGTACATAACTGTGGACTTTGGATTCATGGAGCGATTTAACTCAGGATTTCCAATTAGGCATTTTCCGGAGACCAAAGGTGAGCGTCACAATAGACTTTGGAGAGATTAAAATGTAAAAATTAGACTTACAGCATGTGACTCTGACAAGAAATTGACAACAACAAAAATTCTGATAATCTAAATAATCATTATTTTCTTTAAACTATCAAAATGCCAAATTCAAATTGCCCAAAATCTAAGAAAAGAAAGGGCCTTGCAGGAGAGACCAATGCAGTCTCTGGCCCTGCTCCGGGAGACCTCAGTCGTGACCGCTGCCTGGAGTCATGCGAAAGGTGGGAAGTCGATAGAACTTTCAACAAACCGCTGAAAGCAGAGGGTGGGCAAATGTGACGCTGCCCGCCGTGTGGCCCACCCTGGCAGGGTGTCCATTCTGACCATTCTCACGGCGTGTCCATAAAAGCCCCCTCCTCTTCCCCGACCGTTTACCCCCATGTGTTCTAGGAAATGACTGACCACAGGAAATCCTTGGCTCCTAACACTAGACAATTGAACAATTCTTCATTTAAAATGTCCTGAACCTGCTCACTGGCTGCATTACAGTGAACCCTGGAATCGTTATAAAGTCTTCCCAGCTGATAAAACCCCACAGTAATAGAATGTTTGCCAACCAGAGACTGTCTAGTAAAGACCCTCTCTTTTCATCTATAAAACTTACACTCCTTTTTAATATCTTTGAATCTTTGCTGAAATGAAAGCACCAACAGATTCCTTTGCTGCTAGTTTGCGAATAGCAGCCTTTGTTAATTTTCTCAAGTTGCTTTTTCTTTGAGAATGGAGGGCTCCATAGGAGCCGCACCCATAAGAAGAACTGATGCCTGTGTGTGGGCTCTTTCCACACCTGCCCAGGATGCTTGCTTGATAAGCCCCATATCATTCTAGTCCTTCTGTTAGTCATCTAAAACCCAGCAACAAGGGTCAGCTTACCAAATCAAGTTGCAATGATAAAAAAAAAAAAAAAGAATCCTTGAAATAAAGTGTGAAAGTATTGAAACAATCCCCAATATTAGGGAGGTGAGAATCTCACAAATAACTTATTTTGCATCTACTTGCCCACTATCCATGTCATTTCGCGTATGGGGTCCCAAAGCCACTCCTCCCAGAGAGGAACTGAGGGATACACTGGTGAAGACAGAACCAGTACACTGAAAAGTTTTGTTACAGTTATTCTGGTTTTGACTAGAAATATGGCCTGAAGGTGCTGGCTTTGAAATGGGCTTATTTATTTTAATGAGGATGATTGTATTCTAGGGGTGTAAGAGGTCAAATTTTAACAGGATCTGGCAGAGGCAAAAGGAAAGTGGTCACTATAATAGGCAGAGGGTCCAGGCAGTTAATTGGAAAAGTCTGACCTGATAATAACAAATATATTGTCAGGTCTAGGAAGAAAAGAAATGATCTGCCATCGACAGGCCTACTTACTGCACATCACACGACAATGAAGATCTAGGTCTGGCAAGCGGAAATCGGAATTGAGACTTGACTTGTATACCAAACAGAGATTCATTGGCCCCGAACAAACCTTGCACTTGAATTAACTGAAAAGTCCAGAGTCCACTAAATAAAAGTGAGGACAAGTACATGAGCATGAGTCCTTTAATATCTCACAGAATGTACCCCTGCCCCAAACTTCTCTAAAATTACCAGCAGCTATATATTTAGGCAACAACTGAATGGAAGGAGAAACGCACAGTTTGCATGAGAATTATAGGAAATTAAACCTGAGCTACTACTTTTTCCTAAAAATCAGAAGATGTCACTCATCACAGTAGTGACTTCTGGCATCAGGTGAAAAATGAAGTTTTGAACACCTTCAGTGTTACTGTGCCCCAGACAGTTCCCAATCGACTGCTAATACAGTTAATTACATTGATGATAATGAATATTAAACTAACCTTACCTTCCTGGGGCAAATCTCTTTGCTAAGTTATTTTTTTCTTTTTTCTTCTTTCTAAGTAAACCAACCAGTTAAGTACGGATTTATATTGATAAGGCAAAATATGTATTTAGGTTTGAATTAACAAATGTGATAAAGTATATAAGTGAGGCCTGTTGGTACATATAGAAAAACAAGGCTGTTTATTCTTCCAGATACTAATTAATTCATTAATTCTAGTGTTAAAGCAGGTAATTAATGACATAAGCTTAGGCTGATCTTTGCTCTCATTCATTCAAAACTCAACCAAACAGAAAGCTCCTCAATGATTTGGTCAAAACAGATTATAAGACTCAAAATTAAACACATGTGAGAACTATGGGTATTTTAATTATATTGAGTGATACCTCATAATCTTCAACAGTGGAATGTATATCAGAAGAGAAAATTTAACACTGTTAATAGAGTCCAAAAGGCACATATACCAGTATATATGTGAGATAATCTATTAGTTATATACATATAAAAAATATAAAAAGTCTTAAACATTTTTTAAAAAGCTTTGTTTTCTTAATTTCCTCATATTACAAAGAAATTGTGGGCCATATATTCACTGAATATAAAAGATATTTCAAAGATATGACTTAAAATATATTATTGGTGTGCATGGAAATCACCTTGTGCAATATAATATTGCCTTCTTTCATACAGAATAATGTAATATACTGATTTAAATATTAATTGGTATCAGTTCAAATTATTTTCATCTGACCCTAAACATTGCTGAGAATAATAATCCAGGGCTGAGTGCTCATTATTTTTTTCATGTCATTTAATTTTACTTTCATAGATATACACATAGGTAATTATACCAAAAAAAAAAAAAAAAAAAAATAGGTCAACCTGGAAAACTT
This sequence comes from Miniopterus natalensis, assembly GCF_054644295.1. Classification (NCBI taxonomy): domain Eukaryota; kingdom Metazoa; phylum Chordata; class Mammalia; order Chiroptera; family Miniopteridae; genus Miniopterus; species Miniopterus natalensis. The sequence goes on along the minus strand of NC_142083.1, from coordinate 21,377,638 downwards.
ATTGCTTCAATATTAGTGAGACCTAACATACGAGAGAATTTGAGATAACCTAAATGTCAGTCTGAGAAAAGATAGCCACTTAAGGACTTATTAAGCCAGAGAGAAAGTTCTAAGGTGAAATAAAAATTATGTCCAAAAAGCAAGATCTTGTGCACCACTGACATAGGGCATCAAGCTCAAGAGAAGCTGAACCCTGACCTAGGTTAATGCAGAGAGGTAAAGACATAGAATACATACACATAAATTAGATTTGCTAATTAATCTAAACTGAATTTAAAATGTAGAATATTTTATAATGTTGAATCCTGATGTTAGGAATCGAGTTGTGTTCCACCAAAGGTCATTGAAGTCCTAAGCCCCAGAACCTGCAAAAGTGATCTCATAGGAAAACAGGATATTTGAAGATGGGAAACTTAAGATGAAGTCATCTAATCCATACGATCAATATTCTATCAATGTCCTCGTAAAAAGAAAAATTTGAACATATGGAAGAAAGAAGGAAAACACTATCAACAAGCCAAGGAACACCCAAAGCTACTGGAAGCTAAGAAAGAAACATAGGACAGGTTGTCTGTCACAGCCCTTAGAAGAAATCAACCCTGTTGACAGCTCGATTCAGACTTCCAGCCTCCAGAACTGTGAGACAATAAATTCCTATTGTCTAAGCCACCTGGAATAATTCTGGGGTACTTTTTTATAGCAGCCCTAGGAAACTAATAACTCTGAGAATGTGAAGTAGAAGTTTGAAATGCATTTTGGCTGCATGTAACAGAGTATCTAAATGCTAGTGGCTTCGATTTATTGTGCCCACTTAATAAAATGTTTGGAAGGCCAGCAGCAACTGAAAACTGCAGTAACTCCCTGAAGAAATCAAAGGTCAAAATGCTTCTTTTTTTTGTACTCTACAAGTTTTAGTGTTAAGACTGTCAAACTCTCGATGCTGTAGATGTGGAGTGGATATTGACACAAACTGCATTTATCTCTTCTATCTGTAAATTCAGTGTTTCCACAGAAACTTGCAATAAAATGTATATTATGAATCATTGTCTATAACTCTGTCATATGACCTCTCTATCTTCTAAGGAGGGTGAGAAAGCAAGTATTTGGGTATTTCAGTCTCTAAGGTGGAGCCAGGCCAGAGAGAAGTAGCTTGGAAACAGAATTTCTACTTTGCTGCACAAATTGCTTCACCTGTTATTTAAAGATTTGTATTAAAAAAAAATCTTATTTATATAAAGTGAAAATTACCTCCATCTGATATTGATGAATTTTATTTACATTGCTTTGGTATTACTTTTTAATAAAAGGGATACCGATCTAAAGCTTTCCTGAACATTCTACAATTTATTAAGACATGAATTCAGTCTATAAGCATATTTTGTACATTTTTAATTTTTCAAGGCTCTACATCAGTCCTGTGTCATTTTTACTAGAACATTCATGATTATTCTAAATGTGCGCTACCTACGCCTAACAGCAAATGTACCAAACTTCTCAGTACGCTCTCTAGAATAAAAAATAATATGTCAAAGATGTCAAAATATATGTTTATTTTTCAGGAAATTAGAACACTTGCTACTATAAACAATCTAAACAACTTTTAAAATCAGTAATGTATTGAAATAAAACACAGCTTTAAAAAGTAAAACATAAAGACAAAAATACTGCGATAACATTAATATGTGGAATCTAAAAAGCTGAACTCATAGAAACAGAGAGTAGAGTGGTAACTACTTGGGGTTAGGAGCGGAGGGAAATGAGAGATGCTGACTAAAGAATACAGACTTCCAGTTATAAGATGAACTAGTTCTGGGGAATCTAATGTAAAGCATGGTGATGACAGTAAATAATATTGTATTGTGTACTTGAAATTGCTAAGAGACTAGATCTTAGTATTCTCACCACCAAAAAGAAATAGAAATTATGCGATGTAATGCAGATGCTAGCCACTGCTATAATAGCAACCATTTTATAATATATAAGTATCAAATCAACACTTTGTACACCTTAAACTTGTAAAATATTATATGTCACTTATACCCCAGTAAAGCTGGGAGAAAAATTAAAACCAATTGAATCAATACTTTTACAGAGTTTGGGAAACATGTCAAATCTTTAATTTTATAAATGCCTATGGTAAAAAGTATATATGATCATGGTCTAAAATATTTTATTTCAATTCTTGTTTATGTCAGGAAAAAGTATTGACGTCTTCACTGGTTGTCCTATTATTTTCCCTCAGAAATCAAATTATAGAGAAAATGTTAACAATGCCTTCTCTTCCATACAGTTGAAATTGCTTTTGATTTCATCTCTTTACCTTTTCTTTTTTACAACCAGCCACAATGCTCCCTATTTCATCTTCACTCCTTTCACTTCCACTTGCTTCAGCCATTGGAATTTTATTGTTTGTTTGTTTTTTAACCTATAACTCACACATAAAAGGAGACGTGTTTTACTGAATTTATATTCAGAGTGGCTAAGAGGCTGCTGGAAATTCTGAAGGGGTGATAATTCGGACCATGGAAAGGTTATAGTGCTTTTGCTCAAGAAAGAAGGAAACTCAACCCACCCTTCACTTGTATCACATTACATATTAAAGAAAATTTTGCTTTATTATAAGTTTTCAAAACAATGGATCTGTACATGAGCCACAAAATCTAGGACAAAGAAATATGGGTACCACATCAAAAAAATCAGCAATATAACACTGACAGCTACTTTTACATGAAATCCACAGTAAGACGCTTTAAAAATATCTATCTCCAGAATTTTGTCTACTCATGGCCCCAGTGAACATAGTGATTTATACTGTAATTTCTTCTCAATGGCATGGAAAAAACACAGAGTTCTTATTTTCTGCCATTGTATTAAAATTGAATGCTACTTGTGGTTCCAATGCATTGTCCTTTATGTTCAAATATTTAATGAAAAACTGTGTAACACGCTGCTTAATTTTCCTTTAACCAAGTCTGATCATATTGTCTCTGTTTTGCCTTACCCTAATTTTTTCCCACCAGCATGCTACCAGCGTTCCATTTGGCACTAGTTTAGTAATGTCACTTTTTAGGACCTGTCCCTCTAGTTTAGTTTGGTTTTGTTTTCTATTAGCTTCTGCACCAGTCCACATGTTTCTCTCCTGTAACAGTGCACTTCCACTGAAAGGAGATGAGAGCAGAGGGAAGGAAATTGTTACGTAATGTCCAGTAACTTGATAGATTTGAAAACTGCACATTTGTATTACCTCAAAATATCCTGTGTGTCCTGTGCTACCCCCCAACCAAAAATAAAAAATCAAAGAACATACTAGCTACACACTCTCCTCAGGACAGTGCTACTGGTTAGAAATGTTACAGACATTGCTGTGTGGGCTACTGTATTTAATTACACTTAGTATCCAAACTATTTTCAAATAGATCATTGTTCTGTGAACCTGTTTTTCAGCAAAGGGCAGAAAAAAATATCTGCAGGCAAACAGACACTTGATAAACAGTTAATTAATTGTAAGGTGCATCCTGATTTCTGAAATGTTAAAGCAGAAATGAGTAATTTTAATAATTTAATTGAGAAAGTCATACTTTTATTAAGATTTTTGGGGGGAAACTATCTAATGGATGAATATGATAGAAAATTAAATTGTATTTTGATATCTTTGAAGCCATGTCCTATAAATCAATCTTATTGCAAATCTCTAAGGCCTTTTTTATGACGGAGAATTCAAGAGCTGTTCCCTAACCTTCTGTGTCCACAGGGTCCCAGGCTGGAGCTGGCCAGGGAGAATCACCAGCACGGCTTGGAGGTCGGAGGAAGAGGAATGGAGCTGTTAACTGCGATGAGTCTAGAAAGAATCAGCAAAAGAGAACTGGGTTATCACTAGTCACCAGACATTTCTTGTTAAAAAACCAGGAGTAATGGATTTGTTCCTAAACATCCACCCATCTTCAGCATTGGCTGCACACAAGTGTTAATGAATATGTAATAAAAATAGCCATTTTTAATCATAATAGGGAATTGATACTGTTGTTCTTAATTATTTTGTTAATAGATTTACTTATATTGAACATCCATGTATCCAAGTGAACACACTGCACTTTGTCTTGCACTGTATTATCTGTTTGATGTTCTGCTAAATTCTCTTAGTTAATATATTATTATGGATTTTTATAACAATAGACTGAGTGAAAAAATATTAGGCTATTCCAAATATAAGACTCTCTTCCCTTTCTTGATGAGAAAATCTAAAAATTATATTAAGCTTACCTGTGATATAAATTTTCAAGGTTATTTATAAAATAATTAAAGAGTTACTTATAATATGTATTTAATTTATATGGTACACTTTAAAATTATTTTTTAAATTATGAATACATTTAGAAATATTTTCTACCCCCTCAGTTTATCAGTTCATCCCATTCAAACTTTTCACATGCATCCTGACCCTCACATGCGGATAACACTTCACCGCAACCGAATTTTTTGATAACTCTTACTATCCAAGTCCAATGCTGCCACTGGAGGTTGTATCTAAACCATGAGGTTAAGGTTGATTGTGATGTTCAGCTCTTCTACACCTTTAGTAGTATTTTTTCTTGTTTTTTTGTCACTTCCTAAGATTCACATTAAAATCTACTACAGTAATTGTAGACTTTTCTACTCTTATCTAAAATTATTCCTTAATATTTAATTTATAGATATTTAGATCTAATTATCATCTAACCTATATATATTGATTTCTATATAAATATAAGTAATCTGTAATATGACATATTTATTTGAAGCTTTAATATTAGGCATATATTCATTTATAAGCATTGCATTAAGTTTCCTATTGCTATGTAAGACATTACCACAATGTTGTGAGTCTGAGAGATCTGTTGTTTCAGGAGCTCAGTCACATGTTGCTTGGTTTCTCAAGTCAGAGCGTCACAAGGCAGAAATCAGCCGTTGGCCAGACTGAGTTTTCACCGGCAGCCTCTCCAAAGAGTCTGCCCCCAAGACCCCGCCTCTGTGTTTTGGTGGAAATCATTTCCTTGAAGTCGAGGCCCCTGTTTGCCTGCTGACTGTCAGGGGGCAGCTATTAGACCCGGGTGGGAAGTATACATATTTTAGGGCCCATTACTGCACATTCTCGCACCGATCTATAAAGGGAGGCAGGGTTGCTTGTACCAGCAGGAGACTTGAGGGAACAGAAGTGCCCAGCGAGCTGGGTAAGAAACCTGTGGTGCAGAACCTGCGGCCCTGGGTGAAGAAGCACTAATACAGGGGCGCCTACAGCAATAGGGCTAAATCTCAAAGTCGCACCGTTGGCTAGAAAATGTAGCACACGGGCTGTGATGACCTGCAGCATAAAACAATTCATGTACATTAAAAATAACTATATATATAAACTAACTTCATGTTGGGGAAACAACTTGTAAAGAAAAGTAAAGCTAAATTTCTACCTTATGCTATATAAAATTACGAACTTCCTCATCTTTCTCAAACACTTAGTGTGTTTGTCAATGGGGAAATATTTGCATTTGATATCGCAAGTAATTAATTTTTCTAAAAAAGGGAATTTATAAATTGAAGAGAGAATATTTGAAAAACAAAGAAGGGAGGAAAAGATATTAAGGGAGAAGTCACAGAAAGGAAATATAAAGGCTCCAAGTCATAACAATTATTTTGAATTTAACCCATAAAAAGATAAATCAAAAAAAGTTTTTAAAGAAATAAGAAATATATATATATATTTATTTATTTATATACCCAGAAGGATCTGTTTACAAAAACAACAACAGTCTGTTGAAAAGACACCCAATAACCTTTTGCTCATTTCAAAGGTTTTCACAATTTTTCCTGGTACAAGGAATGATCTATAGCAGGAATTGGCAAACTTTTCTGTAAAAGTCCAGGTAATAAGCATTTTAGGATATTTTGACCAGTCTCTGTTGCAACTATACAACTGAGCCATCATGGTATGAAAGGAGCCACACCACACCAGACTTTAATAAAGTTATAACATATACCTTCAAAAGTCAGAAAAATGCTACACCAGACAGAATACATATTTTTAAAAATTGGAAACAAAAGCCTGGGATTAATTTTTTTAATGTCATAGTTTGCAAAAGTCATTTCCATAGGAACTGTACGTATGTGTTGACTGAATGAACAAATGAATGAATGAAATAAGAAACGTTTTTTGTTTAATGTTAAATAGTGTGACAAAAAGACCAAAACATTTTGACTATGATCTTAAGTTTGGAAGCAAGGAAGAGAAGTAGGAAGGAAAGAACACACGGATGGGGAAAAAAGTGACAGTAAGGAATATAGAAAATGCCAAAAATAAAAATACTATATAGTAGTAATTAAAGGTAGCTTTAATTTTCTTCCTATAGTTTTCTTCTGCATTTCTTATATTTTCAACAATTATTTTACATTTAAAATTTAAAAAGTTGTTTCAGCTCTCAAAATCATGCCATGATATTTTTCTAATTAAAAGCTAACTCAGTGTTGTAAGGAAAGTAATAAATAACTCAGGACTTGAGCCAGCACTGCAGCTGATAAGAACTGTGTGCCCTGGTTTTCTTATCAATGACACCCACTGGCCCATGAGTCCTGGGGGCCTGGTCCACTCACCGGGCTGCCCCCAGGACGAAGTTGAGGGCAAGTGAGAGGATCCTCGGTGTCTAGGCTTTACTTCATCCTGTTCAGCATAAAGAAGTTATGAATATACTTTTTGTTTCGGGAAAGTTTTTAATTGCCAAAAAAATTTAATATTCTTATCATCTAGGTATCTGGTATTGAACCAATTTCTACCTCTGTGGCTATGTAAATAAATGCCATTGTTTATCCCACCCTGCTGGCTGGGTTCCCATAAATTTAAAGGAACATAATAGCAGCTTGCCCTGTATCGATTTTACAACCCTGAAGGTGTTTTTAATCTGGGAAAAAGTAAACCTTTATTAACAACTTGTCTCTTTCCCAGCAGATAATTCTAAGTCACAGGATTTCATTAGGGAAGGAGAACATCCACTCCCAATAATATGGAGCGGTTAAAATTTTATTTATTTAGTCTGCTGATTTTTAATTTTCTAAAAGTATAAAATTTAAGAACGTCACTTATTTACATTATGCAATATTTTAGACATTAGTTATTTGACATTAATGTTCACTCATACGTGCTCATTGAAGGAAAATAGAGCGAACGATGCTTTTCATCTTAATGCAACAAGACAAGGAACAGTAACAACAGAAATAGGGCGAAAGAAAGGGCAGAGTCACGTAAATAAGGGGGCACTGGCAGTGTGACTCCAGAGGGCCGAGTCAATGAATCCTGCCTGATTTAGGTCTGTTATAAAACACTAGTGATCTAGAGAAATCCCTCTCTCAGGCCATGTTCGTGTTTTGCCACATTAAGCAGATGCCCGTCTGGCTCCTTTAGAGCAGGCGCCTCTCCCTTCCCAGGTGACGTGGCTCATCAGGCTCTGCACCTACCTTGGCGAGGGCTTTGGGTGGGAAAAGTGTTAGCATCAGCCGTGCCTTCGTGGAAACACACATATTCTTCCTCCCCGTGGAAAGAGAATCCCTCCCAGAGGGGCCGATCCGCGCCTGTCATCAAACACAGCGTTTAGGGCACAAATCACTTGTTCCTAATAATCCTTCCTGCCCTAGAATTTTGGGAAATAATGTCAGAATTACAGAATTGATCCTGAACAACTGTTGGTATCCAAATCAGGGTGGGTAAAAGGAGGGGGAAATGTCAGTCGCACTCCCTGGTGTAAGTGAAATTTAATCCCAAACTGTGTTTGGAAGGCAGTATTTTCAAAATGCTAAACGGACTGAATTGTTCCTGCTCCCTGGGAGCCAGGCACCTGGGCCGCGGTTCCACGTCATGCTCCAGGGAAGGAGGGAGGGGAAGTGCCCCCCTGACGACAGGCCAAACCCAAGCAGAGCAGGTGGCAGGGAGAGGACCACGGTGCCAAAAAAATAAATAAGCAGACAGGGAAAGGAACAAAAGCAGGCCTGCGGACAAAGCGCTTCAGGTTAGGTCGACAGAGAAAGGAAAACTTAAGGTGCTGGGGAGGGCCTGAGGGTCCTCTAGTTCGTCTGCCTCATTTCCCACTCACATGTGTGCAATTTCTATTTTCTACCCCACACAGCTTTAGGAAGTCAAGTTGTCTAGGAGCCTGGCCTAATTTGACGGAAGGTGAGCCTGACCTGGGCTTGTAGAAGTTTTCCTTGGGTGCCTCCCCCAGGCCCTCTCAAAGGGATCTCAAGGCTGCTGGTGATGCTGACTGGCACGCTCACCAGGAAGGCCACTGAGGCTGCGTTTAGGTGACCTTGCAGAAGTTAGGGATATATCCAAGTCAGCAATGCTAACTGCTCCCTGGCCCAGAGGCAGATGACAAAAAGAAATCTGAAAAAACCAGGCCACCAGAAAGATACTGAATAAATTCGTGGAGTGGGGGTGGGTGAGGATTGGAGTACTCATAAGTAATTAAACATTTAAAGTGACATCGTATGTAGGAGTATATTGTGTCTATTTGTCATCTCATTTTAACTGCTTTTCAAGAAAATGCTGGCTCCTAAGTTTCTAGGGAATAAATGGGAAATTCTAAACAATCGTGTGCTACTAGAGGATGTGATAGTTAGTGAAAGAGAAGGCGGTCGAGTGATTTTAATTACTAACATAAAATAAAATGTGTGGATAGGACTTTAATTTCTAATACTTTTGGACTAACAAACCTGTGTTTTGAATCAGCTCAAGGAACTTACACAACCGCTGCCATTTTTACTAACAGAAGCAGGTCAGGTCTTTGAGAGAGTTGTAAATAAGACAAACAGAAAAGGCTCCTTGTTGCACATTAAGGTTCTTGGACTATATTTTCTTCTATGTTCTTCTCTGGAAGCACACAATGGGGTAATTATTTAGTCAAAAAGAGGATGTGCCTATTTGTGACAAAAAACAAAGAGAACAAAAGGGGAAAAAATTCAAGAGTTGGTTTTTATCTTTTATGAAAGATATCTTTTTATCTTTTCCACATTCATGTAGAAATATAATTTCATGCTTATTGTTTATACAGAAGGAAAAATATTTCTGGGCTTTTCAGTTCTTTAGAAGACTGAAATAGCCTTTCTTACATAATTATGAATATATCAGAATCCCAAATGGGTGCTGGGCTTACATTTGTTATGTTTCATGAAAACTAATTCGTTGAGTAAGTAATCCTTTGCCCTCTTAGAATATCTTATATCTAACAATTCATGCTGATAAGTGAGAATGTAGCATAATTGGGAGGCATATAAAATAAAAACAATCATAAGGGCAGGGACCCCCTTTCGGCATACATGGGTGAGTGTGTGTGTGCGTGTCCGCCTGTCTGTAGGTGGTGTGGAGATTTTGCAGCCACAAGTGAAGGTCAAACGGTACATACCACACATAACTTTCCAGACATTCACTCCCCATTATCCACTTGACCTTCCTAAGCTCTTGCATGATACATGAGGACGGAATGTTTAAAAGAATAATGCGTTTTGCTACAAGCATGTCAGTATACAAAAGGTAAAAAAAAAAAAAAAATCAGGAAACTGAGCCACAATCCTTAAGCCATATCTATTTGTAAAGAAAGAACTCACCAGTGTAATATAAGAAAGTTTAGCGTTTTGAATCAAAAGAGAAGTTTTACTAATAAAGATGTTGCCAGAGGTGTCATGACTTATAGCAGAAGATAAAATGCTGCTTCTGTGCACAGCCTACTCTTTTCTCTGGTAGTCAATGTTTTGTCAGAAGTTGCTATATTTATTTCCTTTCATATTTGTTACAAAAATATCAGAAGAGGCCCAGAAAGCACCACAGATGAGTGAAGGAAGAGCAGATAAAGATGAAGTGGTGTTTTATTTTTTGGAACTGTTTGTAATATACTCTTCAGCTCTTAACATCAAAAAGAAAGTCGATTTTGCATTGACCTGTCCATTTTTAAACTCTACCCCTGAAGAGAAACAAAACAATTCTTTTTAATTCCAAATTTTATGTTGTGATTCTTTGTGTGCTGCTTGTTTTGGATATAAATTTAACAGGCAGTGATTATATGAAGAGAAAACAAAATTCAGCGTAAAATGGCATTCGATTTCAAAACTAACATCGACCATCACTTGCCATTGAACCTTGAGACAAGTACTTGATACAATTGTGCTTCAGTTTTCTCATTATTAATGGGAACCATAACGTAGGTCTTTTGGGGCTGAAATGAGCGATAAAGGTGGTCATGGATATAGAGCACATGGACAGCAATCCCAAATGGTAGCTACTCAAGATAAAAACATGCAGCTGTTTTGCTTTTCTCATTAATCTTAAACTTTGAATCAAAAAGTGATCATCACCTTTTCTCTGCATCAGAATTCTTGGAGACTTTAAAAATAATTCAGATTTTATAGGGGCAAATTCTGATGATGCCCGGAGTCAATATCTGATGATCTTGACTTGGTCTTTGATTTCATATCACTAGTGAAAATAGCAAATATTCTCACTTCATTAAATCTTAATTTTAGACTCATACAGAATTACTTTCTAAAAGCCTTACCAATGGTCTCTATTTTCAGCTCTTTGATAAACACATTGAATTTCCAAATCAGTGCACATATTATTCTTTGGTGTCACACAAAGACCCTAATTCATTCATCTTTAATTCAAGAACAGAAATGCAGCTTTAGTGCCAGGCAACTGGAATTTATGATGTGGAGATAGACTACTTGCATCTCATCTTGAAATGGCATTGAACTTCACTCACCCTTACAGGCATCTGTGCTTGCTCACAAATATGAACCGGTCACATGGGCTTTTTTTACAATAAGGGACAAATTGTAAGGTGTTTGCAGCATGTGCTGCTTCTATGCCAAGAAACACATGCACAAAAAAAGCTGCCTCTCATAGCCTTTTTTTATAGGCTTCCAGAATTTCAGAGGTTGATTAGCCCCAGCACCTTTTCTACTCTCTTATCTTCTTATTAACTGTTATTGTTCTTAAATAATACGCTTCTATTATAATTATCCCTTACCTGGGAATGGACATTAAGTGATTTCTAAAAATAGCACAGGTCCTTGAGCATATAACTTTATACATATATATGTATTTTGGAAGATGAATTTAAAGAATAGAAATTTCTTCTTGAAAATATTAATGCATTTAATTTTTAATACAAATATCCAAATGACCTTGGGGAAAAAGACTTTATGTATACACTCACCAAACAGTCTATGAGATTTTAATTTCCACAAAACTTTGCCAATATTGTGCATTGTTGAACTCATTTTACATGTTTGTACTAGGATAGGTTAAGTATCATTTATAATCTTTTCAACTCAGTAAATGGTGAGCTTTCGTTCATTTAATATATGTATTGGTGGTTATTTTGACTTTTCAGTGGAAAACTCATTTTTCTTTTGTTACGGCATTTTGCACATTGAAATGTACAGTCTATTTTAACTTTTCCTGTATATGAAATGTATTGTCATCTATTTTGCAACTTAAAGATCTAATCACCTTCAATGGGTGCTTTAATATTCTTCATTCACACATTCAATGCACCACACCCCAACCTCATCAAGGAAATTGGAACAATGTGTAATAAAAATCGACATACCTCAATTATAAGGTCTCCTCTGTCTTTGCTGGTTTCCGCACAGTTCAGCTGCTCGACATTACCTACACTCTTTGTCAGCCACCTCTGCCCTCTCTGTGATGTCCTGAATGTTACCACCCAAACTCAGGAATTATGACAGGATGGTGATATAAGCTTTTATCTTCAAATACTCTTTTATTTTCTCCTGATTTCCAATGAAATTATCAAAAAATTATTTGACATACCAGGAATTTCAATATTTCAGCCAAATATAGTACCGTAGACAAAGTTGAATTAACCTAAATATGTGAAATCAAGAATATGGATATATATGGTTACAAATTAAAATTTACATAATAAAATCTAAAATTTAATCTTTACAAGGGGATTCAATAGATTATATGTCATACTTGAAGATAATCACATCTTTTCTTTCTCCAACAAGAGCAAAATGCCCAATTCTGCGATGTTAAACCTGGAGACCACGTTATCTGGGCTCCCTCACCCTCTGGTGAATGGCATGGATAGGAAATCACAAAGCTGGAAGAAAGAAGTAATTAGGGCAATTTTTTCCGCTCTCTCCTTTCTTTGGCACTATATTCTGGTTGTTAAAATATTGTTGTTTTGTGTTCTTTTATTGCATAGTCTGTCATGTGTGACCACAAGAAGAGATATAAGGAAGGCTCAGAAAAAAACAAAGCTTATTATACTCACAGGTCTTAGAAACAGGAGACCCAGCACACCACTCAGGGCCACATGGAGAAACACCGGGATGATCAGCAGGCAGATGACAGAAGCAAGGGGCAGGTTTAGGCCACAGCCCTTTTGGGGTTTCTGAGTGAAAGACAAGGCAGAGGAGGACAGTTTAACATTGGCTAGTTTCAATAATTTTGGCAGGCTTTAAGCTATAGAGGTGTTTTCTGCTTCATGTTTCCTGGTCCTGGGATAATGAAGGTAGAGGAATATTGCTTTCTGGGGTGCATGAGCCAGATAGAGGAAATAAGGCACCAGATGTGTTGGTTTGCATGTCAAAGGCATGGTCCTGGCCAGTCCCAGGAGGGTCAGTCTCTCTCCTGCCAGGAAAGTGTTTGTATTTTCTTTCATTTTAGATATCAAGACATTATGATATACAGAAAAACATGTATGCATACACTTATATATATACAATTTCTGCATCAACAGTGAGACCTTCCAAAATGACGATAAAATGGCCTGAGAATCAAACCTTATGGAAAATCAACATTTTTAAAAAGTTCATCTTTTAGAAACAGAGAATAGAACTGGGAGTGTGGGTAAGGGTGGTCAAGAAAGTGAAGAGATGCTGGTCAAAGGATACAAACTTCCAGTTATAAGATGAATAAATTCTGGGAATCTAAGTAGAGTACAGTTAACAATATATTATATAGTTGAAAGTTGCTAAGAGAGTAGATCTTACATGTTCTTACTACAAAATAAATGGTAACTATGTAAGGTGATGAATATATTAACTAACTTTATGGTGGTAATCATTTCCTAATAGGTATGTGTATCAAATCACCACATTGTATACCTTACACTTACACAATGTTAAACGTAAATAATATCTCAAAAAACTGGACAAAAATATTGGCAGAGAAATAGGAGCCTAGGAGGGAATAGAAATGGACCCACCAGAAAGGCAGCAGGCTAACAAAGGAGTGGAGCCATAATATCCAAGGGAACTGAGCTTCATAACAAGAGAATGTTGGGAAGATTGTGTAAAAGCCACCCAACGTCTCATACAGTATAAAAATAAAAAATATTCACTATGCTAAGCAATTATAATGTTTACTGATGATTGTGTTCTTAGAACTGTAAGAAGGTACAATGTTGGGTGGTTTGAGAGGCACAGCGAAGAAACACGAGGAGAGAACTCAGAAAAGTGGTGGCTTGTCTTTGCATGAATTGGAGCTGCAGTCGTAAGAAACGAATTAGCCTTTTCAAGTTCTGGAAATAAACATTATGTGTAAAAATGAGTGTGATCACCCATGTTCTGACAATCTATATGCATAATACTATTTTTAAAAAGAGCGCACTTTATTATTGCTATAGTGAGTCAAAACATATTTTCACAGAGACATACTAGGGAGTGTGGGGCCAGGGGTGTGGGAAGATGTTTTCTAACTCTGTAGTTTAGGAAACACAAACTAGTTGATGCTTTCAGAAAATAAAATAAGAAACTTATTTTGTTTTCTCCAAATTTCATAGTAAATGCCCTGTACAGAATCAATACATGGCCTTGTTAATTTGATTTCTGCTTTGGAAGACAAAAAAGTAACAGATTATAACTTGTACTTTTAGAAGAGAAATAAAATAGCACATTATCATCAACGAATGTTGTGAGCCATCAGAAACACACATTGGATTTTAGCATTTAATTAAATATTTTTGCTGCAGCAGTCTTGCATTTCAAATGTAAATGAGCTCAGATATATTTAAAATATTCTGCTATTGAAACATTATGACAGATTTTGAATGTCTGTGGCTTTTATTGCTACTTTCTTAAAATACGTTCACAGACTGACAGTTTGTACTCATGTGGCCTTAACTTTGGGGCCAAGAGGAATGGATTTCACACAGCATCTAAATGAATTTCATAAACATAAATCTTGGAGGCAGAGAGGATCCAAGGCAGCCCTTAATCTATAAATCAATTTTGATGTTCCAATAAATATCTGCTTCTCATAGAAATAATAGTGGCCTAAAAAGTATCTATCTTAAGAGAATTCTGTACCAAGAGCCTTTGAAATTGAACATGATGAAAAACTCAGAATTATATTAAAAATAAATTTGATTAAATTTAGCAGACATTTATTGCACAGTTGTGTTTATCTAATCTGTTTCAGGTTCTTAGTTTTGGTTCAGAACCAAGAAGGAGAATCAGACATGAAACAATTAAATATAAAATGATGTGACAAAAATCATAATGGAGGTGTATATAATTTGTTATGGAATATAAATCAATTTACTTATGGAAACTTGCTGAGACATTTCTCCAAAACTTGTGTGATTTTACAGTATATAAAATAATTGTATCTGTATTATCTTTTTTTAAAGACAGTTGTCTTGGCTTAGCACTTGATAGTGAAAATTTGTTGAGAGTTTGGAGCCCAGAGTAATTTTGAGAACCCTTAGAAATTATCTCCCCACTTCCAGGAGACCCTTCATGGACAGCTGTTGCTGCAGCCAGAACTTCTAACTGGGTGAAAATGAGGATGTCTGATTTAGAGCCAGGTTTCTTCAAGGGCATCAAGATGTGTAATATATTCTCTACAATTGACTATTGGTGTTGCCCCTGAGTGACTTAACTTTCAACAAAATCCTATAGGATTGTTTGTTTGTTTTCCTAGATTTCTCATTACAAAGTCTTTATTTCTAGACTCTTGCCAATCCTAGTTATGAACATTAGAGCATATCATATCATAAATTCTATCATGTCATCTCAAAAATTCCTTCAGTATATACACTCTAGAGAAACTGGTATGCATTTTATTTCAAGTAGTGGTTAAAGAAAACCATAATAAACTTACCATTTCCTATGTACTCAACAGACATAAATCCCTGAGTAGGATGGTGGGAGGGCAAAACTGACAATAAGTATTATTTATTTATCCTTCACTCAATAATAGCTTTAAAATGCTTACTTATCCCAATGCAATTATTGCACATCCTGAAAAATAATGTTATTTTTTAGTAGTTTGTGTGTGTGTGTGTGGATACCAGACTGAAAAACTAACCATGATAGAATAATATACTCGGGGCCCAGTTAATTGTTTAAACAGGACCTTTACTAATTTTCATTGATTTAACTATAAGATATAAACATGGACTTGGCCCCTAGATTATAAGTGACCCCTCTTCAAACCAATGTGAAGTTAATGAGAAGAAATATTAATATAGTACTGGTCACAGCAGCTAAGCAAACTGCCATGTTTACAGGCAAGTCTTGAACGGGATTCATGCAAATTCCAAGGCAGCTTCTCATCACTGCATCTCGGAGGCTGTGGGCACAGGGTCTGTAACAGTGGCATTGACAGGTTGAAGGAAACAAAAGCAAAGAATTGTCTAAGAGGTGATATTGGGGAAAAGAGAAAGTAATTAGAGAATGAAAGAATAAAGACATTTAGAGTTTGAAGAACATGACTTGCTAAAAAATGATTGCCGTCTTCCAAGAAACTAATAAAACAGAGATTGGAGGGATAGATATTGAGCAGAAAAAATGAAGTAATTAAAAATAAAGAGGAAACCGTGTTTACATATGGAGAAAATGACCAGAAAGGATTATACAGTGTGAGAAATGGGGAGAAGGAAATAATATTTTCATATTTGAAATGAAAAGGAATGAGAATGTCTAATTTTCAATAGTCTAATAAATTGAACTGTTACCTGCACACTAAGTAAATAAGTCGTGAGCCTAATTATTTATGAAGATAGTTGCTATTAATTTATACTTCATGCTAATCCTTGGAGCATCTCTGTTTTTTCTGAGGTTTTGTTCTGGAAAACTGGAGAATGAATTGTCGGAAGCACCGTTTCTGGGTAATGAAACACTGAGTCCCTGGGAATGTGAAATGGAGCTTCTGCGATGCTGCCTGGAGGGCTGAGGGTGAGTTTTCTGGGTGAGTTTTTTTTTTTGTTTTTTTGTCTTATTCCCAGAAGTGCTGTAGGTTCTAGAATTAAGTAGATGATGAGGCTGTCTTGTCCTGCTAAGCCCTAGCATGGTCCCAGGAGGAACTAAGTAGAAGTGTGCTTGGAGAATGAAGCTCCTGGCCAGAACTTCAAAGTGCCCGGACTTCACAGGACGGGACGGGCTCATTGTCACCCCAGGCGCTACTCGTGGGTCCTGGTGGATAGATTTACCAGTGCCTCTTGGTTTTTCATGTAGTTGACTGGAATATTAAAGTATTATTTCTTTATCCCTTCACTCAATAACTATTTCTGGAGCAACTACTCTTAGAGTTACTGGGGATACAGTGAGAAACCAAACGCAGTCCCTGTCTTCAAGAGGAGGTGGGCCATGACACCTGCTCCGGTTGAAAGAGCATCCCTTAGCAGCCATGCTGTGCACCTCTGACAGTGTCACAGCACTCGTATCATGAACTCTAACAACAGCTAACCCAAGAGTTTTCTGTTCATGGACTAGCCAATAATTTGTGTATGACCTGATGTGGAGGGGTGATCTGGACTTTCAGTGAACTGGTTGCCTTGGGGTTGTGTCCTTTCGCCATGTGTGTTTCTTGGTGTAGCTTTTTTCTCTAACCTGTATTTCCCTTCTTGGTATCAACATTCCCAACCTATCTCTTTGAAGTTATTGTACTTTATTTTTTTTTATTGTTGGGGTTGTTTTATGTTTTCCCTTAGGTGAGATGGGAATGCTAGATGGGGCTGGAGTGAGGGGGAATGCCCTTCCTACAAATAAACTAAATCCCTGTCAAATCTTTCCCCTAGTGTTCTAGACTTTCATTATGCAGAAGGCTCTGACCCTATTTCACAATGATTTTGCTCTTCTCCTGCCCCTTTCAGATGCATGAGGGGATCATTCTTAGATATTCACAGTGAGAAACTTTAGAGGTTTCTGCTGGTAAAGTCGAGTCCACAGTAGTGGGGAGGGGGGCACCTTAAGAATAAAGTTCTCAGAAATTTCTCACATTCACCATCTTTCAACATTCTGCCTCAAGCGTTTCATCTGAATTATGATTTCAGTGTTCCTTCCAGGTTTGTATTCAGCAGCTTCTCTTCCAGATAAACAGATATCACTGGGTCTCTCTAGATGAGCCTGTCTCTCTAGGTTAACAGGTGGCAGTTTCCCCAACCTAACTTTTCTGATGGTCATCTATTTTCCACTTGCCCATCCTTTGTTTGTTGTAATGATAAGAGGATTTGCAAATTTTTTACAGTTGGAGCTGAAACTGGAAATCCAAATGTTAATATTATTACCCTAGTTATGTCAGTGCTACATCATCACACTCCAGACTTCTTGGAACAATAGGCATGGTGCAGGGGACAAGTTATTTTAACCACAGACACATTGTGCAGAATCATCGATATAAAACCTGCATCAAGAGGCGTAACGTAGGAACAGGAATAAGGTGTCTGGATCTTGCTTCTGGTAGAAGTCATCTAGATGAAGTGCAACCATCAACAATGGAGCCAAACAGAGAAAACTGAAGAGCTGACAAAAGGTGTGAGACAGAATATGAGAGCTGAAGAATCACCAATTTGAAGTCTAGAGATTCACATACATTTTTTCCCCAAGTGTTTTCATAGGAGTGGACTCTGCATGAAAAGTGTCATAACAGAGGGGAGAACAGTTCATTTGAGGTAACCACTGTTACAGAAGACTTATGGAGCTCACTCTTATCTTGAGAATATTTGCAAGGAGTGGAGTGGATTCAGTGCAAACCAGAAGAAGACCTGATTGACTTACCATCTTATCACTAGAGTCTAAGTTCCAATCTGGTCAAAGGGACTAGGGTCTTAGGTATAAGAGAAAAGAAAGTTTTCAGCCTCCAGTTATGGGGAAGTTAAAGTTCTCAAAAGTTGTCATATGTAAATCATGTGCCATGTAATAAAGCAAAATGTAACGTGCTGTCAGATTTAAATTTGGGGTGGGTAGCACTTGTCTGGGGCTTTTAACTTAGACAGCTTTAGGGAAATTATTGTCACCTAGAAGAGTTTTATTGACAATTTAATGATTGACTCTTCTTCTGCTAAGGGCAGAAACTTAAGGTGAAAGCAATGTCACTAACACTAAAAACAACTTGATCACTCTGAAGGCAAGTTACTTCAAGTTCAAGTCTCTTTGGAAATCTTTGATAAAATCGTTTTGGTTTTGGAGCACGTTGGGTTTTTGCTAGGCTTTGCCAATGTTCACCAGTTCTGTTAATATAGAAATTGCCTTGGACAGTTGGGGCTTTATAAGAAATCATGATCCCACATATCCTTCTTTATTGTCACATCATGAGGTGCTCGCTTTTTTTTTTTTTATTGGCAGAAATATTTAATTTTAATCATAAAATATTATCCAGCATCTAATTAGAATTCAGTGAGAAGCTATGGCTTCAAAAGTGAAAATGATACAGTGTTCTCTTTTCTTTGTCTATTAAAATTAAGTGTAAAACAGAATCAAACAAAAAAGGTAGTGAATACAAGTATCCAGGAGGTAAAACACGTGTCCCGGGTGACGTCTGAGTAGGTTCCGACAGCGTGTACTCAGCTCAGGGGGAGAGGAAGATTTTTTATGGAGGGGGGAATGAGAAGAGGAATGTTTACCTTCCTTCCTTGTCATCTCTTCCTTCAGCCCCTTTCTTTTCTTTTGTCCCTTCCTTCCCCTTCTATCCCTTGTCTTTTCCCTCTTCTTTCTGATCTATATTCTTTTCTTTAAAAATGTATTTTTGTATTATGTCTTATCTCGTTCCCTTGTATCCATACGACGGTCTAAGTTTAATGTCTTCATTGGTTGTCATTGACTTCTTCTTACCCTTTCCTGCTCCCATCCTAAGATCTCCCTTTATTGTTTTTTCTACTCACCACCTTAATTACGTGCTTTTGAAACATATTATGTTGTTAAAACTATTAGCATGCCATGATTTCTTGCATCGCTATGATATTCGCAACGTTCAGAGCAATTATAAATGTCTTAATGTTACCCTTATCATGTCACCTGTGGGGGTAGTGATACCCGGAGGCGTTCATTTTTATAAATTCCCGTAAGCAGCAGTAGTGGCAGTGCTTTCAGCCCTCATTGGCTGCACCGCGGCGGCCACGCTCCTCAGCCCGCTAATCACCTTACCACGCTGTGCCTCGCTCAGTTAGAGCCCTGGCCGCAGCGCCTCACTGCCTTGGCTGCAGTGATTCTGATACTTCTTCTGGTTGATAGGGAACAAGAAAGTGCTCCTGTAAATTGGTTTTCATAGATAATGGAGACACAGCTTGCACTATTGGATCAGAAATACTCTACTAGAGAAACAAGATATAAATTTTCGCATGGTAGTATTAAACACGGAAGAAAGCATGGTATATGCAGAATTCCAGGGTCCCCAGATTAGAACCTAAAATAGGCTTTTTCATTTTCTAGAAGATCTGTTGAATAGAAGCATAGCAATGCATGCCATGAGGGATTTACAAATAACATTGGAAACGTGCCTTTCATATGCAATATATGACCATTTGAGTATGATATTTTTATTTAAAAAATAAGAACATGAATACATATTTGTAAAGTGTATCACATAATAATACATTTAAAATCAAGTACAACTAATGACAATTAACAAAATATGTGGGAGGTTAAATCAGTTATAGCCTCAAAGTTTTACAGTAATAATTTTTTAAAACTTGATCTCAAATTTTCTATATTTTATTGGCTTGTGATTCTCAAAAGCAACACCTGGCTGTCTTTAATTATATAAACATTCTCTAACTATTAATATTTACCTTAGTAAAGCATACAAATAGACAGGTATACTTGGTTGTCTAATTTTAACTTAATATTTATGTCACCAAAGAAGTTTTACTCTACATTTTGTGAAAATATAAATAATAAATGAAGCTTATATTGGCTTAGGTCCTAGGCCCTGGCCAGAATAAGCAGGATATAAAAACATTTTTCTCATAGAAATGAGCCCCTAAAGATGAATGTTAATTTCAATAACAGTCGCAGACTTTAGCAATTATCAGCTTAGCATTTGAGATCAGCAACATGATTATAAAGCACCAACAACAATCACGATTTGCTACCTTATTACACTAGTGCAAGGGCAACATTATCAAGTTTTCTTCTAAATATGTATATGTTGCTATACGTATATATACGCTGCTGCCTTGACCAGAGTCAATCACTGATTTTTATACAAAATGTCCATTCATTCACCTCATTTATAGGAATGACTTAACAGAAATGATTGCAGGACATTATCTTATTCAGCTTAATTTTTGTGCGTGTATTATCTTGATTAAATTAGCTTTTCATGAAGTGTTATTTCCAGCTCTTTCTTTTCTGGGTGAGTCACTTCTTTTAAATCCTGCTCTATTCGTACTCAACATGAACTCAACAGTACCTATGTCCCTCTGTGAAGGAATTAAACATTGAAATAATTAAGTTTTAGTCACCTTTTCTTAATATTCTGCATTAAAATGCAATAATCCTCAGTCTCACTAAGCATTTGTTGAACGCTGTATTTAATTATGGCACACAGAACATGGCACAGAAGTTAATGAACTCAACACCACTGGCATGTTGAGGAGGTGCATCCTAGAGAAAACGTGTAAGGCTGAGGTCCAAGCCATCACCCAATGGACAGAGTTTTTGCTAAAGTTACAATTTCCTACTGAAACTTTTTTCAAATCTTGAGAAGTGCACTTGAGAATGTAGGAGCACATTAACACAGACTACCCTCAACTGACCAAGACCTAAATCCAACCTCCAGGGAGGCAAGAAGGGAGGAAGGCCCAGACAAGATATTAGGTAACCATCTATTATTATGGCAATAACTTAAGAGTATGCCAAATGGAGCAGAGTTCAATTAAACCCAACATTAGATGCACTAGTGTAACATTGGAAGGACCTACATGACTGGTGGCTGCTTCTGTCAAGAGGCAAGAGCTGATAATGACTGACCTGGATAATTATCTTGAAGCTCTAATGACAGTTTGATACAATGTAGATGTTTGAAGAATAACCAGATTTAGCTTTCTACATAGAAAAGTAGTTTCTAGCTTCATACTGAGATACTCTATAGAAAGATTTCACCTAAAGGAGTGTAATTTACAGATCAACCACAACAACATTTGCCACTGAGGTGAAGACATGTGGGAACAAGATGGAAACTGGGTGTTGAGTTTCTAGGCTGAATTCTGGCATGACCTGTTTTTCCACAATTTTTTTGTTGTTTCTTTTTTTTTAAAAGAAATTATAAATTATTTAATTTTTAAATTATCTTTACAAAGTATAAGTATTAATTTAAAACATTATCAAACATTACTTTATTGATTTTGGTGATTTCTTCTCTTCATTTGTTTATATACTAGGCTATACCACCTGGAAGCTTATGTTGCCTCAGTAATGGTCCCCCAAAAAGGGCTCATTATATGTACACAGCAGTGAAGAAGTCCAAGCAGGGTAAAAAGGGGCCAAGTCCCTTAAGAAAATTGTGATTACTATTATCCAATTTCTTAAAATAAGGCAGATCAGCCCTGGCCAGTTGGCTCAGTTGGTTGGATTACCCTCCTGTACATCAAAAGGTTGCAGGTTCAATTCCAGGTCAGAGAACATATCTAGGTTTTGGGTTCAGTCCCTAGTTAGAGTGCATATAGGAGGCAACTGATTGTTTCTCTCTCACATTGATGTTTCTCTCTCTCTCTCTTTCTCTCTCTCTCTCTCTCTAAAAATCAATGAAAACATATCCTCAGACGAGGATTAAAAAATAATAATAAGGCAGATCAGTTAAGAAGACTGAAAAAGTATTATTGATTTCAACTACAAACAAGCAAAATTGAACATGAACATGTCCTTCCCATCCCCAGATTTCACACTCAGCTGATGCGTCCACACGTTATTCTGATGGTAGAGGCGGTCTCCGGAAAACAATGTTAACTATGTTGGGAAGTGCCACCAACTGCCTCTAGCTTACACCTCACCTGTTGCTCTTGTGTTTACCACACTTGTTCTCAAATCCCATATTCTGGATTTGATTTTGGTGTCTACTTCTTGTGTCTTCAGCATTGGCAATTGGCCACATTCCCTTTTGTATATTAGTACCTCTTCCTCTAATCTACTCTCTCGTAGCATGATGTCCTCCTACTCTTGGGAAATGATCTGATAATAGTCATTGCTGTTTAATTGTGGGTCACTCCATCTATGAATATTTCTATTTTAATTTTTCTGTGCAATTATGAAATAAGGTGTATTCTCTTTTATAGTGAATTGAGTCATACAAATTACTTGAGCAGGTGACTTTATAAGATGTGGAGTCCTTATTGATGAGT
Source organism: Miniopterus natalensis (assembly GCF_054644295.1). Taxonomy (NCBI): domain Eukaryota; kingdom Metazoa; phylum Chordata; class Mammalia; order Chiroptera; family Miniopteridae; genus Miniopterus; species Miniopterus natalensis. The sequence goes on along the minus strand of NC_142083.1, from coordinate 21,355,034 downwards.
AAATAGTGATTGAGTTTTGATCCTGGAAAGACTCATAGTGAATGCTGTTTGTTATCAGTATTATTTCAAAGAAATTCAAGAGTCCTAATAATTTTTAAAATCAATTCAAATTAATTAAAAGTATCAACTCTCTTTAAAAATTACACCAGGAGTGCCAAGATTTATTTACTAACTTATGTTGATTTAGATATGACATGTTTGCTTCTATACACATCATATTATTAAAGATTTATAAACAGATTTTAATCAGGTTGATTGAAATGATTCAGTAAGTCAACAGATGTTCATATACTATTCTATGTACCAATAAGGGCACAGAGACTATTTTTTACTGGAGTTTGGAGATGGATAATGCAACACCTACCAAAACAGAGTTTATGATGTGTCAACATCATTTCAAAATGTGATACAATGAAAATCATCATGTCCAAAGTAAATGTGGGCTTGGTATCATCTGTCTTACAATTCATCTTAAAATGGAGAAATGCTCACTATTCCTAAAAATGCTAACTTTTTGTTGTTTATTACCTCCTTTAATAATTTATCCCCAAAGAAACCAAACTGTCAAAAATCACTGAGGCAGAACTGGCAGCTTGTCAGTTCTTACTGCTCAGTGAAAAAGAGCAAAGAGACACAATCCCTCAGGGACCACACAGCCCTGGTTATCAATTATCATAATGCTTTATTCCAAAAGATTTTTCTAGAATCACCCAAACATACAGTTATAGATTAACCATTAAGAAAATCTCTTCAACATCTATTAATTTAGCCTATGAACTTACTGTTTTGATGTCTGCAAGGAAGAGGAGGAAGTAAATTTAAAACCATGATTACTTTCCCTAAGCCTTTCAGTAGAAAAGAAACATGGAACCATTGAAGAAATGCTTTTTCCTATAACTTTTTAAAAATTTATCTTTATTGTTGAAAGTATTAAAGCTGTCCCTTTTTCCCCCCATTGACTCCTTCTACCTTACACCTACCCCCTGCCCCAGGCCTTCACCACACTATTAAATAAACTTTACCTTCATATCATGTTTTCGTATTTCTCTGCCTTATATTCTCTAATAATTTCAGACGGACTCCACATAGCTCTGACATTTAAATTGAGATGACAAATTAATATTCCTCAATAACAGTAAGCTTTTTAATTTGTAAATACCAATAACCAAAGTCTAATAACTTATTTCAACTTAAAGAAGAAGTATGTCTTTCCCACAAGTACAGTTCTCCCCATTAATTATTACTTTGACACCAGAATTCACAGCTGTGCTTTTCAGGCACAGCACTGACACGTGGTTTTGATGATTTGGATCAAAGACCAGAGGCTGGGCAGGGAAGAAGAACAGGTAGAGTACAGGACTTTTAGGGCAGTGAAGTGGGTCTGTATGGTGCTATAATGATGGATTGACATCATTCATTATACATTTGTCCAAGCCCATAGTGTGTACACCACAAGAGTGAACCTTAATGCAAACTATGGAGTGTGAGTGACAATGATGAGTCACTTTTAACAAATGTACCACTTGGTGGGGAATGTTCATAATGAGGGAGGCTATGCATGTGCCTGGGCAAGAAATAAATAGGACATTTCTGTATTTTCTGTTCAATTTTGCTATAAATCTAAACATCTCTCAAAAAAAAATAAAGTCTATTTTTTTTTTAAAGTTTGAAGTTGCTTCTAGCTCATATAATTTATATCAGGTACATACTATCATATTATTTAATATATTAAACATCTGGACTACCTCCTGATTTTTGGAGTGCTGCAGAAATACAGAATTATTGAAGGTGGCATTTGAGAAGACTTAGATGGAAAGAGAAAAAAAAACAATATAAATTAGGGGAAATGCACTTTTCTCACTCTGTCGAGACAGCATAGATGGCTACACACATCCATTCAGAAACAAAAGCACAGAAGAAAAAATAGCCTTAACACTTTCAGCTGGAGTGCTATGCTTCACGAGGGACATTGCACTATCATTCTTGATCTTAATGCATTTTTGCAACATTGTTTGTCAAGAATGAATGATCTGCTGCTAGCATTATCCAACTCTATGCAGGAAAATAGACAAAATATCAACCGTATCTCCAATAGCTCACATAATCAGCACACACCTTTATATACCATGGAATCGGTTGGAATCAGGAAAAAATATGAGTGTTGAATTTAATTACCTGAAGAGTGAGAAGCCGCATTTTCTTCTGAAACAAGCAGGCTGTAGCTCAAGACTGTCTGAGGTTTTAATATTAGTGAATGTGCTTTGTAGTTTCGAAATGTTTCCAAAACTCTGAAAGCAGTAATGTTAAGAGCATTATTCTGTGAATAAATCTTTGTTGGTGATAACACAATGTTGTTTTCAAAATAAGCTTTCTTCAGTAAATGAGATACATAACTTTTACTCACCAATGAAATGGTAACAATGCATCCATCCTTGAAAACAGGCTCCATAAATAAGAATTGAGGCTTTTGCTAGTAACAACGAGGAAAAATGCAATATTTTTTGTTAAGTTTACATTTAACTGTGCTATATCATAAAAACGCCTCCCCACACTTGAAATGTTTAATAAAACATTGGATTTTTACCCTTACAATCAGAAAGGTGACCTGCTGAAAATGCATTAAAAATAGCATGTCAGAAAAAAATCAGAATAAACCTGGTATCAAGGAAGTACCTATCTTGGCATAAGAATACCACAAGTTTGGGTTCTTCTCCGCCAACAATCACTTTTTCACCTTGGGCAATTTAATCCATTTATATAATTCCAAAAAGTGTCTACAAGTATGATAAAAATAAAACCTTTACTGCTAGGCTATACTGTTGGAGAATTAAGAGAAATTATGCGTGGGAAAATGACAGACACACTATACTATGCTTATGCAAAATTTAGTGGCACAGGTTTGCTTGCAACACTAATTAATGTGTTGCAGTATGACAGTAAATCATTAGATCTTTTTCAATGTGAAATGTAGCTTACAAGAAAGATAGATGTTTGGATAAAGAAGATGTACATACATACAATGGAACACTGCTCAACCATAAGAAAAGATGAAATACTGCCGTTCGCGACAACGTGGATGGATCTTGAGAATATCATGCTTGACAGAAAAAGTCAAGAACCTTATGACTTCACTCAGATATGGGCTATAAAACTGAAAGCAACAAATGAAAAAACAAAACAAACCATCAAAAACTCTTAGACACGGAGATGCAGTAAACAGTGTGGTGGTTACCAGAGGGGAAGGGGGGTGAGGGGGTAGTAAACGGGGAAGGGGGTCAAACATGTGGTGGCAGAAGATCTGACCTTGGGTGGTGAACACACAGTGCAATATACAGATGATGTGTTGCAGGATCGTGCATTTGAAACCTATAGAATTTTATTAACCAATGTCACACCAATCAGTTTAATTTAAAAATATATTTAAATAAAAAAAATTTTTTAAAGAACACACTGTTTAAGATAAAAGGTTACTTGTATTTTTTACATCTCCTTTTGCCCTTCCTGATAACTTCTCACACACTCGAAAATCGCTATAGGTAACCACTTTCCTACATTTTTTTATCATCAGCCTTGTTTGTCTTTATAGATTTACTATACTTGTATGTGCTCATACCTGTATGTAACTCGAATTGGCTTGTCTAGAGAATCCAGGGATCCTTTACGTGGTTATCTTGGGCTTCCTCACAACATGGCAATAGGATTCAAAAAAGAAGATAAAAGACACATTCAAAAAGGAAAACTCCGAACGTGTAGGCATTTTTATCAATCATGCATCACACTTGCAAACAGGATTATTTACTCTGTCAGTAGGGGAGGGTATTTCTTAAAGACATAAATTCTAAGAAGTGTGATTCCTTAGGAACCAACAAGTTGGTAGTCTACTGCAGGGATCTAAGCAAGCAGATCGACGTATCACTAAAATATTTATCCATACAGTGGCTGCCCACATGGCAAACTGGAATTTATTTTCAAATCTTTATTGCTTAGAACTGGGGCTATGAAAGAAGTCCCCCATTTCCAGATGGACAGAACAAAATCTGAGAAATGGAGCATGAAATATGAGCAATATTGGCAAAAATTAAAATATTCCTTTATAATCAGATTTTTGATCCAGCAATTGCTTTTGAGATTCCTCCAAAGCTCTCTGTGGAGAAGGCAAGCCAAAGATAGATTGAAAAAGAGATTTAATTATTCTCCTGAGAAAAAGGGATGCAAAGGCTAGGAACCAGGAGGTTCCATGTTTTACCTCTTAGTTATAACCTACCTTGGAAGCATCACTCGGCCCTGGCCGGGGTGGCTCGGTCGGTTGGAGCTTCATCCCATGCACCACAGAATTGCAGGTTTGATTCCTGGTCAGGGCACGTACCTAGGTTGTGAGTTCAATCCCGGGTCAGGGTAAGTACGGAGGGCAACCGATCAATCAGTGTTTCTCTCTCACATCGATGTTTCTCTCTCCCTCTTCTCCACTCTTTCTTTAAAAAAAAAAGAAAAGTAACTGCATGAGTACCCATGGCAACATGATTTCAAGACTGTGGAAGAACCATGAAATCTGGGGGAAGGGAACAGCTGTTGGATCCAGCACATTTAGCACAACTAATCGAACCATGGTCAGCAGCTGGTATAAACTGTGAAGAAGAGACAAACCTCAGAGACAGACTCTGAAAATGTGGTCCATGGACACATGGACATGGTTGCATTTATGTTTAGGTATTGCAGGAAGGGCAGTGTTCAGTTCAGGAATTTTTGCAACCATGGACAGCTCAACTGTCAAAATGAAATATAATAAATAGAAAAGTTGTAATGTCTGAAAAATAAGTATGGCTTAGACCCAAATATCTTGCTGACTATATATAGACTCTGATATTCTCTCATTCATTCCTTGAATGGGTTTATTGGACCACATTTTGTCCCATTTTATTCCTAGGACTACATAAATTATTTTAGATCACTTTCTGGGAGACATGGCGTTTTCTAAACTCTGGCTTAACGCACACATATATATATGGAGAGAGAGAGAGAGGGAGGGAGAGAGAGAGAGATAGTCTGATTTCAGGCAACTTGCTTTACCTACCCTGGGTTATGGTTTCCTTATTTTTAAAATGGAAGATTATTCTTCCCAATATCCAGAAAATAATTGCTTGCTTTAATATTTTTCAGTTCCTATGATTAGTCAATCCCTGGATAACCTCTAAATATAGAGTGTGACATAAAGCACAATCTTCAAGAGATTTATTAGCTATTTGGAGGTCTAAGAGAAATACATAAAACTATAAATTGTAATATATGGGAGCATGGGCAAGCCATAATATTAAAAGGGCATTCATAGTAAGTCCTTCAAGAAATGAGAGTAGGTAGAAAGCACCTTGGGCTGAACATGTTTGAAAAGTTTTCAAAACAGAGGTTGAAATGGAATGAAGGAGAAATACCTGAGCACACATTAGGAGGGGAAACTGACATCGGCGTAGGTGTGGAGGCAGGTATTTAACTGTTGGCTTAAAACAAGCTGATTGGCACAATCCAAGAGTCTTCATACGTAATTTCCCAAATGCTTAAATATTCAGTCCAGATGTGTTTTTAGTTTTGTCATTTGATGCTTTTATGTTGCCCACTCTCACCCTGGTTTTCCTATTGGGGAGAAACCTAGACCAGGGCTTCATACAGAAAGAGACAGGCAGATACTGTTTCTCATTTCAGTTGCATTTGTTTTCTATTTGAGCATTTTTTTACTTAGTACACTCCCCATATTTTCCCCCTCAAAAACACTCCTTGCTGAAAAGAAAGTAAACTGATCACACCTACAAACACGCAAGTGGTCATAAGAAGTAATTTTTTCTTAACATAATTAAGGGACTAGAAAAAAAATAAAGAAAAATAATTCCTGTATTTTTTCTCAGAAATGTCAGTTCTGCACCTTGATAAAAACACAGTGTCACAGCCTGAAAAACAGACATTGGATTTAAATAGGAAACGTGTGGCACGTGCATTCTTGTTTCAATCTCTTCATCTCTTTATCTGCATCTGATATGTCAAATTATCGAGCAACTCTTCAGACAAAGATAGGACATGTGAATGAAATAAAGTGCTTATAGCTTTCATCTTTCAAAACTGTCAGAAAGCATGAAGATAAGATCCAGAGGAAAGACTGATATTTTCAAGTTTCTGTCTATAAAAGGACTTCTCTGATCTTCATTGTTCTTTTACATTTTCCTCTTCAAATTCTGGCAGGCGTGTGATACCCCATACAGCAGCTTTTGAGAACAGAACTTGAGTAATAAACTTCGCTAGTTGAAACTTACAAAAACTGGGAGAGTTTATTTTTAACCCAGACCCAGTTCAAATTAAACTGGTTGTTGTTAGATTTACAAGATAACAAAGGTAACATCAGGGGTATAAGTTGCAGTTAATGTATGTAACTTCAATACATTGCAATTTTATCAATATTATTATTAAAAATATTAAAATATAGTAATCAGCAACTTAATTGTTGTATTGAAACAAATGAGACAACACATAAAGGAATTCTGAATAAAATATTTAAAAATTTTCTTTTTCTTTGTAAATAAAAATTTAAAAATTATTGATTTCTTTTCACTAAAAGTTATTTTAAGTACATTATCTGAAGAAATAATTATCTAAAGATCATCTAAGATAAGGGAAATTAATTTAATTAAATGCAAGATTTAAAACCACTAAAATGATATAAGATTTAATTATGTATATCATAAATATTTTATTTTTTTTCAATAAAAAACAGGAGAAAACCAAGAATACATATTTTCTTTCAAGAAAAATAATAAATTTCAATGGAAAATATGTGATTATGGCTAAAAAATAAACATGGATTTAAATTTTTTTAATTTACAGATAACAAGATTGTTTATCTAAAAAAATTTTTAACACCCCCTCAAAAAAACTATTGAAAGTAATAAGTGAGCATAGCAAGGTTTCAGTTTAATGATTACTATTCAAAATTCAATTACTTTTCTGTATACCACAAATAAATGATTGGAATCTGAAAATTAAAAAAAATAACCATTTATAAAAGCTCTCAAGGAAATGAAATATTTAAGTTTAAATTTGACAGAAATCTAAAGTGTTTATATGCAGATAATTATAAAGCTCTGAGAGAAATTTAAAAAATTAAATAAATGAAGAGATACTTAGTTTCTATGGATTATAAGACTCAATATTATGATGGGAACTGTTCACAACCTTGGTCAGTAGATCTCATACAACCCCATCAAAATCCTAGAAGGCTGGTTTATAGATATTGACACACTAATTCTAAAGTGTATATGAAAAAGGAAAAGAACTAGATGAGATAACACAATGCTAAAATAAAAAGAACAATTTCTGTTTATAAATTGCAGTAATCAAGACTGACTTCAATATTGTTGAAAGAATAGTCATACAGATCAATGGGACAGAAAAGAAAGCCCAGAAAGAGATAACACTAATATAATCAACTGATCTTTGACAAAGAAGCAAGGGTAATTACAAAGGAAGCTTTACAACAACTGACCCTTGAAGAATTGGATTTTGTTTACATAGACACAGACCTTACATCTTTCACACACAAAAAAAACAAATAAACAAAAAAACAAACAAAACAAATCTCAAACTGAATTACTGACTTAATGTAAAATGCAGAAATATACAACTTGTAGAAACTAACATAGCAGAAAACTCATGTGTTCTTGGGTTTACTGATGAGTTTTGGATACAACACTAAAAGGTCAGTAAATCAAAGGGAAAACATGATAAGTTGGATTGTATTAAAATTAAAAGCTTCTCTGAGAAATCACTGTTAAGGGAATGAAAAGACAAACCACAGATTGGGAGAAACTTTTACAAACACAAATCTAGTAAAGAAATTGTAAACAAAATATACAGAAACTCTTAAAATATAATTAAAAAAAAAACTCCAGTTAAAACATGGGTAAATGATCTAAACAGAGAAATCTCACTAAGAAGATATACAAATGACAAGAAGCAGATGGAAAGGTGTTCAAATTAGGTTGAAATAAAAATGAGACACAACTACACACTTATTGGAAAAGCTAAAACTCAAAACCAAAGATAGCAATTGCTGGTAGAGCAACAGGGAATCTTATACATTGCTGGTGGGAATGCATAAGGGCCACTTTGCAAAAAAGTTTGGAAGGTTTTTTTGCAAAGTAATAATACGTTTACCATACAATCCAGCAAGGGTGCTCCTAATTATTTGCCAACCTAATTTAAAAGCTCTGTCCCCACAAAAACCTGTTTGCTAATGTTTATAGAAGCTTTATTCATAATCCTCAAGTACTGAAAAAAATCAGATGTCTTTTAATAGAAGACAAACTGTGGTACATCCATACGATGTAATAGTATTCAGTAATAAAAAGAAATGAGCTGTCAAGCCACAAAAAAACACCTGAATGAATCTTAAATGCATATTTCTAAGTGAAAATAGCCAATCTGAAAAATGCTACATATGACATGATTTCAGTTATATGGCTTTCTTGAAAAGGCACATTTATAAAAACAGTAAAAAATTAAGAGTTGCCAGGAATTCTGCAGAAGTAAAGGACTGAATGGGTGAAGCAGAGGAAAATTTTAGAGCAGTGAAACTATTCTGATACTGTACTTTTGGATACACAACACTATGCATTTGTCAAAATCCACGGAACCTCTATAGCCCAAATTTATCTATAAAATTTAGGAGCTGAGGGATTCCAGGATGGAATTCAGCATGTGACCAGACAAAGTGGGTTGGGGGGAATATGCTCACTTAACTGAGTTTGGAAATGAGTACAGGCTATAAGACTAAAAGCAAAAGAAACTGGTATCAGTCTCGTTCTGAACGTGGTCTTCGGTGTGGGTTCTATTTAACAGTTCTGGCACCACTATGCATGTGCACTATGACAGAGCAATTAATTAAAAGGACTTTTTGCTATTGGAGTGGGAGGCTACAGATAAGCAAGAAAGTAGGCCAGAGTGAGCTATGTGCTGATGGAATAGAAGCAAAATCATACAAACTTATGTAAATCAAAATAATATTGAATATATAAAACAATCATTCTGTTTTTGTGCCAAAAAGTGTGTCTAAACAAATTAAAAATACTGACAAAAAAAATGTTCTCTGGCCACATTTAGGCAAGAAATCAATTAAAATAAAGATAATGAGGAAGTTATCATGTTTGGAAATTAGGAAATACACCTCCTAGTATCCAAGAATTAACTAAAAGTCTATGATAAGAATTAAAAAATAGTTTGGTTGATTAGTAATGAATATATGAAATATCAATACATATGAAAGGGAAATAAAAGGGCTTAGTAACAATTGTAAAATATCAGTTGCTTATAAAGGGTAAGAGGTACAAAGTCAATCACTAAGCATAAACCCAAGGGATGAAAGAGAGAACATAAAATTCAGATGATAAAGAAAGGAGAAAATAATAAATGGAAATGCATAAATTTATAAAATAAGAAAAATAGACTAAAGAAAATCAATAAAGGCAGAAGTCGATTCTTTATAAAGTTGTTTTTTAAACAAAACAAAAATCTGCTAACTCTCTGGTGGTAACAATCAAGAGAAAAAAGTGCACAAAGCTCAAACTAATAACAGAAAGGTGGAATCAATAAAAAATGATCACAAAGTGATCTAATGAATTATTTTGTGCCCTTAAAGAAAACCAAACAAAAAATTGGGAAATTTCTAGAATGAATCTAAATAGTTCTCTATTCAGATCATTAATTCTATGTTACCCTCTCCTGAAAGAAAAGTTCTTACAAGGAAATAAATAGTCCCAATGGCTGTGTTCAGTGGAGCAAAAAGCTGACTCCATTGTCCAAACTTTGATGATCTCTTTAAAAAAACAAACAAAAAACCCCACAAGGGTCTCCTATCCAAGATCCTGTTTTTTGTCTTTTTAACTAAAGAGAAAAATTTAAATAAAAGATTAAAAACAAGGGCCATTGTGTCATTCTTTCTTTTCATTATTGCAGGTCTGGTCTTTGCTCATTAGAACAGCATTTCACCCACATTCATTTTTAATAAGGTGAGGATGTTGATTGTCACTAACAACTAATAATAACTGAAGCTTCCTTTTTAAGGTACTGACTTTTGGTCTGTTCTCCAGTAGCAGAGACTGACTCTTGTTCAAGTGGTTAAGCGAAGGGAGTCTTAGAAGGACTGAACAAAAACCCCAAAGTGAAGGGAAATCACCCAAGCAAGAATCAGCCTGGATGCTGCAGGAAGCTAGAGCTTGGATTGTACCAGAAAACAGGTCTCTCTGTGAGTCGACGGCCTGCCCTTGACCCTGTGTCTTTGGCTGTGTCCTGTGGAGGTTGAAGGGTGAGAGCTGGAGGTGGAGATGGCCTACTCTGGCTGGAGGCAGGTGTTCTTTGGCCAGGGCACCCCTCTGAGAAAGGGGGCAGCTGTGAGTGGTTAGCAGCCAGCACTCAACAGCATCTAGCAAATGGGGCATGGACTAGAAAGGGGATTCAGAAGGGTTCCAAGAACAGCCTCATCCAGGAATAGTACCAAAATAAGCAATCTCTCCTTTCTCACTTCATCCAATGAGCAGGAAAGTCTGCCTGTCTCAGTGAGACCTAATGAGACTTAGTATTTCATGGAAGCTTGCTGTAAAGTTATCTTCTAGTCATTCCCAGGCCTCATACTGATGATTTATTTAACCTTTTATAAACAAAATATATTCTTCCCATATTCCCTGGATTTATTAACACCTTTATGTGCTTTTCCATATTTTCAATGTGATCTGGTAATTTTCATATTTTAATGATGTGTATTAGTTGACAATAGTAGGATTGTCACACAGTTTTACACAGTGAAACTTCCGGTATATTTGCAATTTATTACAGAATTTTCTAAAATTTCTGGATTTCGTTTTTAAAATCATCTTTTATTTTTCCTGATATTGCTTTAGGAGTTAAGTTCTACAAAAATGAGCCAAGCAATGGCACTAGAGCAGATTGTCATATCACTTCAGAGACTACTGCTTGGGAAGAAAGCATAAAAATATGTCAAAGATCCAGCAGCTCCTTGTCTGCCTTCTCCCTTTCTAAAGAAAACCCCAGAAGAATTAAATATTCCAATGAACACCAACAGACTCTTTCAAACTCCAGCTTAACAGTTTTTATTAAATATGATTATTTTCCATGTAGACCTTTAGATTTTAACTAACAAAACTGAATTGCCTTAGAAATATTTCTTCTTTCATAAGAGTCTTAAGTGAAAACTATTTTAGGACAGCTGAAGCCTTCATCTATGCCAGAGGGAGAGGACAAAAGCTAACTGCCCCAGTTATTGCCTTGGACCCTAGAATAATTGTCACTGAGAATTTTTCAATGATATCTCATTCCAGAGACTTTGCAAGTGATCTATCTACTCTAAAGTCACAGGTCAGGTTAGTAAGTCCAGGCATTTAACAGGTAACTTCAAACTAGTAATAATACTGGCAATGCAATAAATAATGACTGAAGTTTCAATGACACTGAATTCTATCACTTTTCTGAGCATTTATTCATTTAAACAGTAAAACTCAATATTTTACAGGTAAACATACACAGGCATAGAGAGTTTAAGTTGCCCGCCTTCACCTAATCAACAAGCATTGAAGGTGAGATTCAAACCAGAAGTAGGGTGTTCCGTAGGACTTTTTCCCTGTACATGATAGAGTTTTTTAAAAAGTTGTGTCTGTTAGTCAAGGAAAACAGTAGGGAAAGCCAAACATATAGGTATGAAGAGAGGAGAAATTGTGTAGAGAAATATGTGATGGCGTTGGAAGTTACAAGTTGCATGCTATCCACAAGGGAGAATTCCAACGTTCCAAATACAGAATTCGTCAACAATAGCAAATGCTTTATGACAACAGGAAGTACCACCAACCCAGAGTTCAATGCATAGCCAAGCTTTTGCATAAGAGTTAAAGTAAAATAACGTTTCTGAATGAATAAAATATAAATAATTTATTGATTTCAGGCCACCCCATCTGAGTCGGGAGCACCGTGCTCTTCAATTGCCCTTGAGGCTGTGGAGCAGCTACCCTGGCCTGGCCCTGGGCAGCCTGGGGAGAGGAGAGGCCTGGGTGTGGCCCAAACTTGCTGGTTCTGTTTCTTTTCTTTGTGTTTGTTTTCTCTCTTATGAGCTGAAAATAAAAATGGGAGCAAAGCAGAAGGAGGTGGGAAATGGATCCAAGCCCCAGGGTGCCCAGCCCTAACCCATCCTTCACTTAGTGGCGTGAAACCCTTAACTTGCACAGTGAATGTGTCCACTTCTCCAACATCTAGTGTACTTCACATAAAACAAAATTTCCCAATAAAGCTATATCATAACTTGAAAGAAGAAAGTCTTTTCGACTGTATTTTTTAGAGTAGTTGTAGCTTTGTGAAGCTTTTCATCTAGAAATTGTTTTAAACCACATAAACTGTAGTAAAAAATTAAGATAATATATGTGTTCAGGAATTCCATTTTAAGGGGATAAAAGAAATAGAAACCTCATTTATTGTTTGACTTAAAGAACTAAAATTATAAAAAGCTTGGCATGAGTATACTGAGTGAAAAACATTGTATTAGCTTGTAGTAATCCATACTGAAAATACGGTAACAGAATTCACTTCCCTTCCACAGACACAGGAGGACCTTCATACTGTCGTTACATGGAGATTTCTGAGTTGTAGTAAAATTGTAAAGAAGAAGATAAAGTCTTGCATCTGTAATTTATTTTCTCCTTTATGCATCTGCGATCTATTTATGGCATATCTGCTATGGCAGTGCCCAAGCTAAGTGTTTTGGATCCTTTGAGTCCTGTTAGAGAACTATAGGGGGTTGTTTCTCTGCAAGCATCAAAGCCAAATAAGGTACCAACAAGAGCTTTTTGCTCAATCCCTTCCCCTTTTCACCCAGCCCTCACCCCAGACCCCGCCTCTCTAACAGCTGTCAGTCTGTCCTGTATCTATAAGTCTGTTTCTATTTTGTTTGTTAGTTTATTTTGTTCATTAGACTGTGCAGTTACGATAATAAAATAGAAAAATGTCTTAATTTTATCATCTTTATCATTAGAACTTTGCAAATACTTTTCATTCAACAGTGATTGACTTTCACTGGTAACATCTTCATGGAATTACTCTCCATATCCATGAGGTACCAGGTGAAATTATTATCTACTACACTTGTGCAGTGAATCAGCAATGCTCCTCCTTTACCCAAGTCATAGCTAGCACATTACCATTTCCACAGCAAATACTAACCAGCAAATTCCTAAATTCCATGAGCTAAATTGTGCTGAATTACGATGTACATTAATTCGGTAGAACTCTCCAGAGACTGTTGATATATGGCAGCTGTAATTCTGCTTTTACTGATCATACATTAAATTGTATTAAAGTGAGAACACCCCTTTAATAAATAAATGAGTGCTTACCCTGCCTGAATAATTTCAATTTAGAAATTAATGTGTTAACATGGCCTGTGAGTCACTGCCTGTCTTCTCCAAATCAGCTCTTGTGATGGAAGTGGGATGAGCTTACTTATATCTTACTGCCCTCTGGCTGATAAAGCTTGCTGCCAGAATAAGAGGTTAGTTAACATTCGACATATGTTAATTAATGTACTTTATGAAAATGTGTTATCGTTGCCTTTATTTATTCTTAGCACTTAATTCACTGCTGTAGGGGATATAAAAAACCATCAGGGCTTTTCAAACAGTTATGAACACCTCGCACAGCTGAGCTAGACTTTAAATCGTAGGGTTCCTTGACTCACATCGGGATGCTTAAAATATTTTTTTGATATATATAACAAACCATAACTTAAAATTTTATTATACAAGTTAATAAAGGAAATTTACTTACAAAATATGTGGGGGATTTATACTAGTAAATCAATATATTTTAAATATCCGGGTCAAAAAGATTAAATTTTGTAAATTTACAGTGCTTGAGAAAGCCATTTAAGTTAGTGATATATACACTCAGACACACAATAGAACTTCCTTAATCAATGTAGTCTGTCCCTCCCACAAAAATGCTGACTGCTGCCCAGGGCACGCTGAGAACTTTCTCTTCACCAGCCACTCTGGAATACTTTCATGTATATCTGTGCCCACCAGGTGAATTATTGAAGTTTATTGCTTATTTATACAGCATCTGCTGCATATTGTGTGACATTTTCCGTCTGCTGTCTGGACTGCTGCCATGGTGTCATTTTGTTGCTAGTGGGGAGGGGTCTCCGTCCCCACCTGCTGCTAGCAGGAGTAGAATTCTTGTAACATCCTGAGAAAAGAATCTTCTGAGACTTGAAAAGGAGAACAAGTGATTTTTATTTTTGTGGAATTAAATCCCTGAGTTCCAAGGACCCATTTCCCCTTGTCCATCAAGGAAGAAGTGTAGCGGTGGCTTCAGTGGGCTAGAATCCAAGTCAGTGTCCAGACTTTCCATTGCATGTCTGCATACACCAGTCGAGCACCAGGCTAGTTTAGTTTGTTCACCCTGCTGCAGTCCATTCGTCCATTGCATGTGGGGTCCCCAGGGCCACTTGGCTACGGAGGAAACATGGGCCACTGCAAGGCAGCAGGAGTAGAGAGCCTCAGGAGCCAAGAGCCAAGAGAGAGAATTTCTTTGTTTAGGGGGTTATGCAGGGAATGGGCCAGTGGTTCCCTGGGGAGTGTGAAATTGCACCTTCTTGGTGAAGCTGCCCAAATGATATGCCAATAATGTCTAGTTTCCACCTTTGCTCCTTTCCTATTATTAATAACTAGCTAATTATAATTGTATCAACTTGTGTTGTCTTTTCAAAATGTATCTGTAGTGTTTTGGGGGCAGGGTAAAAAGAGACTATGGAAAACAAATAGATCTTTTATGATTCCAACAGGTGTATTTGGTGAGCATGAAATGTTTCTTTTGTCATCATGTAATTTAATCAAATTTTAAGAACACATTAAATAGAGGTGAAAAAAATTAAAATATAGCTATCAAAAATGACCACTTAGAAACACCTGGGTAAAGTCTAATGGATTAAAAAAAAATACTTTCCAATTAAGTGTAAGATTTATGTAAAAATAAATGAATAAAAGTAAGAAGAGACACTAAAGTCTAAAAGGACTTTTTGTGAGTGATTTTAACTTCTCATTGAACTTTTAAAAAGGTAGATAATCATAACAGATGATTATGATTATAGTTATAGCTATAGCTGTTATAGTTGTTTCTAGAAGTTTATGAAAAATAATAAACTCTCATAATCAGACTCATACTAAAAGGGCTTTGATCTTACATTATATTTGTAAGTACAATGTAAGTTAAGATAATATCTTTAACCTCCATACATACCACTTTTTAAAAACAGCAATATTTGTAGGGTTGAATCCACTTACTACTTTGTGACTTTAATCCGGTAATTGAACTTTCCCATGACTCAGTTCCTCATCTCTAAAATAGGTAAATAATAGTACACTTATCTTGGAGTTGTGAAGAATAAAGGAAAATACATATGGAAAGTGCTATAGCACATAAAAATCACTGAGTGCATGTCAGCTATCATTAATATTGTGCATGCTCAGAATGAGCCACCCGAGATGTGCCTCAGTGGTATGCAGATTACTCTGAGCTGAAGACGATTTTAGCTTCAAGCTCAAGAGAAATTTCTGCCCTTCTCTTTAACTACCTAAAAGAACTTGAATCAAGGGCCTTTGCCCATAGTAAGAGATTATCAGAGATAACTTCTTTTGACTTATCTATAGACCAAACTTCTAATTTACTAAATGTCCTGTCTTCTTAACAACTTGTAATGACCTTTTGAAGCCCCCAGAGCACCTTATGTCATCTCTAGCTTAGGGTATTTTATATACCTCACCCCCCAGTTTATCTTTGAACTTGTCATGCAGGTGGGGTCTCTGACTCTCTAATGCATGTGGGGCTCAATAATATTAAATTTTGTTATTTTATTTTGCTAATATGTCTCATGTCTATTAGATTATTACACCAATCAGAAGAACTTTTAAGGTAGATAAGATTTTATTCCTCCCCCACAATATAATCACACTTTTAACTGACATTTAATTAACAAGCCAAATTCTAGTATGATTTCCATTGGAGAATAAACCTTCTATTTCTAATGTTTAAATATATTTAGCTTTATTCTATTTTAGTGTATCTGTTTAAAAGTTAGTAGTTTTATAGACTTATGTTAAATTTAATAAATTATTTAAGAATATATTTTTCAAATATGTTTAATCTTAAAAGCTTGATTAATTAATGAACTTCCTTAGTATATGGGGTTTTTAAAAATAAATCTAATGGATGAGCTCCAAACAAACAAAGTCATATACATCAAGATATTATTTCAACTCTAAAAACTTAATAACATACATAAAGGTGTTACCATTGGTCTTGGTATTGGTCTTGGTTCTTGAGTTTGGCAAAGAAAGAATTCAGAGCCAAGAACTCTAGCATAAGAGGAAGTTTATTTAGCAAGCAAAGTGAAAGTATGGGTGCAAAACTATGTAAAATCCAATTTTGAAAATATTTAGAATAAAAAATGAAAAGACATAAAGAAACATTCAGATTTAAATGTGCTTTCCTCTCCTTTGTAGCCGAATTCCATAAAATGATAATTGTAAAAGTAATTTGCCAATGACTTCCTTGGGTCTTTCAACATCCTGTCCCTTTATCAGAAAAAACAATCTACCAATTTTTCTGTTTCTCCACCTTCTATTCAAATGCTAATATTAATTGATCATGTCAACTTGAACATATTGAAATTCTACATAGAAAGAAGAGCATTTGAATTTCAAATGATATTTAAAATACACTCACACACAAAAAAAATTTTAATTTATTTTTATCTCAACTGATAGTTGGGTCGGGATTAAACTTCCTGCCAGGAAGAGATAGAACTTTCAGTTCTACGTCTTTGATGAAAGCTTCTTTAGTTTTTACTATAAGGGAAAATATTCACTCTGGGAAAGAGTGAGTATACAACCAAGATCACAGCCTCTCTTTGTGCTTGCAGCTTGGGGTTGCAAATTCATAATTTCTGTAACTTTGATGGAAATTTTTGAATTGGAAATTCAAAATCACACTGTAATTTTATAATCCAACCAAAGAAACATATTTGAAAATAAATTATGTAAGCACAACTTCAGGAGAAATTCTTGCATGTGGCTTGTAGTGCCAAATAGATTTCAGCAGAGCAGCTGCTTCCTGAGCAAGGTTCCCAGTGGTCCTGTGGATAGATCTGTTCCCAGTGGTGGTGAGAGTTCACTTTTATTGTTTCTGACAAGCATAGCAGGCTGGTCACAGGTGTGGAAGGCGGTTCGGAAAAAAAAGAAAAAGGAAAGAAATATCCAAACCTTAGGTGATATTTTGATGCTCAGTAGACATTAGAGTAAATAAAATGAAGAGTTGCAATTAAAGAAATGAGACGTCTGAACATATTTTTAATATTTTCATCAGTGGGAAACCTGTTTTTTACAAAATGTGTATTTTTTGTTCTTTTATTTTCTAGAACGTTCATAACATTCTCAAGTGCACTAAAAGGGATTAATAAATTGTTAACACATTTCATGTATTTATTTGTTTAGTTAGTTCATTGGGAACATCTCATATATGACACAATGCATAGTAGTATGGTAGGCACAGAAATGGTACCCAAAGGTACAAGACTTATTACTAAACTGTATGCTGTATGAAATTGGTAGTGTGGGGATTCTAATATATTTCTTCAAAGGAGATTTCAGAATAAATTGGAAAGTAAAACATGAAGCAGGTGGTTTGAGTAAAACATTTTCATCATGACATTGAATGTTTAATTCTTCAAATGTTTTACCCCTGGTCACCACTGGCTTCCTTTGCAGTTCTTATGGAAGAACTTATCTCTCTTTATATAATTTTCACTTAAAGTTTAATTTATTATTCAGATCCAGTACTTCTTTTTAGTAGTTCTATTTCATGTTTCTTCCCACTAGTCACTCTCTTCAGTGTCCATTATTCTCTTGCTGTCTCTATCCTAGAGTGTTATAGAATTTTGTTTATGTATCAAAATAATTTAATTTTCCTCTAATGTTTAATTCCCATTTTTCTATGAGATTTCAGAGTCCTTGTAGTCTAATCTTTCTAAAATATCCCAAATAGAGCTAAAACATGAAAAAGAGTAAGAAATAGTTTTGCTACCCTATTAAAAGCAGTCACACTTGGAAACTTACTAAGCATAAATATGAAATAATCAAAAACATAAACTCTCATAAATGCATAAAATGCTTATATCACTAAAAATCGTTCACTGTCCACATTACAGTTTAAGAATTAGAGGCAGTATTTTCACAGAATTATAGATGCCGGAACACTCAATGAGTTGAAGCTATCTCATGGAAATCATATTCTGTTGAACATTGAGATAAGCTTACATATATTAACAGATTTCTTCTAATATCTCACCTTAGTGTGAGAATTTTTGAAACCCTACAAGCAGGAGACAGGGGATAAGTCAACTCTGCTCTCATATCACTAAATTTGCCTGTAGGTTGTATTTCCCCTCCATGAGATTTGTTTTGCCATCACAAAGTTAAGCAATTAATGTACAATTTATTTTCTTCCTTTCTGGATGCTGAGTACATTAAAGAGTGGGAAGCATGAGTTTAGTGTGAAGGCACTGTCAGCATGCTAAGAAGATGAAAAATGAAAAGAAATATTACTTCCTTAATTTCTGATTTCCAGTGTGATTCTATTTCCATGACAGCCTGACCAACATTTATTTTCAAAAAGACCTTTGTTTTCAGACATATGTTGTGTTCCAGTTCTGAAATGTTTTAATATTTGGAAAATGTGAGAGATAATACATTAATAATCAATATTAATACTCCATTATCTGCGGGTATAAATAAGAAACCATATCCATTTTTAGAAGGTAAATAAAATAGTAAAAGATTGTAAAATCTTCAGAGATTAGAAAAGAAAATGTGGAGAAGGAAGAAACGTTAAAGATTAAAAAAGTTTCCAATGCCAAAAAGAAAATGTGCATAAAACCATAGTCTCAATGTTACTTTTAGTGAATCTAATTCTTTGGTATAATCCATTAATTCTAATTAGTCTTAGATCATGACATTTACTCCCATCCTGATGAATTCTCCTTTATGTTCCTGGAAATGCTGAAAAATTATATCCGATGCTACCAATATCCCCATATGAGAGCTTTGAATGGATTTTCTTGGCTAGAGCTGAGATGGGTTCCTAAAAACAATAGTTAAAGAATTATCTCTCTTGTCTCATCTATTATAATGCTGAATCATTGACTATATCCCGATGACCTGCTCAGTTCCCACATTCAACAAACGTTTACTGAAAGTGTTTTAACCAAGGCCAGTGTTAGACAGTCTCTGCCCTCAGTAACATCAAAGTGCACTGCATGGGATCTAAGTCTTGACAACACATAATGAGTGCTTTCGCATATACAGATTCCTTGGCCTTACCTCAGGCATTTTAATCCCATAAAGTCAAGGGATCCCATAAGCCAAGGGAAGTACACTGGAAACTATATAGGAAAAATTACTCCAAGGGAATGTAATACCCACCTATATGTAGGAATAAAAAGGTAAACTGATGAGACGGAACCAATTATACATGCTAAGACTATGCACAGTAATGGAGGCACTAGATGTTGGAGGCTAACTGCAAATTAACCTGAAACACTTCTTTTCCTGGTACTGAGCATGAGCTAAATTTTTCCAGCTTTGGCTGTGTTTCTAAACAATGTACCAGGGTACTGAGAAAGAAAACATTAGAGGAGTTAAAGGCATGATTTCTAGGGTGAGCCTGCAACTTACCAGCTAGGTGAACTTGAGCAAGCCACTTAACTGTGAGCTTCAGTTTCTCATTTGTAACATAGGTAGTAAGTGTACTTACCGTTTAGGGATGTTGTGATGTTTAAAGTACATTGCATGCTTATAATATTGTCCACTGAATAACCAACATATAATAAATGCAAGCTATTAATTTTTTCTAAGAAAATATTTATCAGATGACTTTCTGAAAAACTAAACGTTTATTTAAAGCATCAAAACATTTTGTACTGTAATTTAGATGTTTTTGCATAACTTCCAACCTTATTCATCAAGATAAGCAACTATAGTTTAGCCTCTCCTGAAAGCTTAAGTTAAGGTTCTCTTCAGGGTCACCAGTTGTAGGACCCTGATGAATAACAGGCCCATAACTCAATGATACATTGAGTTGTTTGACCCTAGAGGAAAGCGATTCATATTGCATTGATTTTCTGGAAGGTAATCTTGTTTTTTCATGTTCTGTAGACATATTTTTACTCACCTAATGAAACTGAATTAAACATCCTTTGTCTGCTAAAGAATACCAGATGAAGCACCTCAAAGAAGCTAGTGAAAATAATCTCAATTTTAAAAACACTGCAAACTCAAGTGGACTTAGATTCTTGCAGAACAAAGTAAAGAAACTCATTTCCAGGTACCCTTAAAAGGTAAGGCACTTTTTTGCTTATTTTAACTTGATAATTTTGTACTGTGAAGTCAAGATGCCGAATTTTTGTCAATAATTGGAAAGTTATGTTGTTTTTGTCCAAAATATAAATATTTCAAACCAATATGGTTTTAGGATTGTATCATGTCGAATACAAAGATGTTACACAGTATTAACTCAGGAATGTTGTTAAGTCAGTGTGTCAGTCAGAAAAAACAGAGACCAGGTAAGATATTTCATCAGAGTGAAATAGTTAAAAAGAAGTTAAAAAGTTGAAAGGGTAAAGACCAGATGGCGAGGAAATTTAGTAATGAGGAATAGTATGAAGCTGTTATCAACTATGAGGAGGAGGTGGAGTTGTCCAACCCTTGGATCCAGGGCTTTGGTGGAAATAAGAACCACAGATGAGATTCAGATACTTCTAGAAATACCCTCTAAAGCAGAAAAAGAGATGGAAGATTCTCCCATCCTCTGACCCTATAAATTTTTTTCCAGTGTCTGTCATTAGTTAGTTGGTAAGAAAGTAGTTGGTTGAAAGAGAAGACTGGATCTGAAAGCAAACTGGAAAAGGTCAGCACAGTAAAAGTATAAGGAAATAAATTAAAACTTCACAATGACTTCCCGTAGCTCTATTATGGGAGAGCTGGGAGTCTGAGTTCAGATATGCCCAGAGGCATGTTCTTTGTAATATCCCCAAATTAATATCACATAATTACCAGGCCATGGTTTCTTCATTTTCTTTAGGTGCTATTGCCATAAATAAACAACATAATCACATTAGAAAAAATATTTGATTACATTTATTAAAAATCAACTCTGTATTTAACTTGAAAGCAAAATTAAATGTCACTCCAAATCCCAGGCAAAGCTAAACATAAAAAAAAAAAAAAAATTATTTGTATTCATGCAGTAAGGCTATGTTGATAATTTGAGACAGTCTTTATGTTAGAACATGCTAGAGAAGCATTGATAATTATATATTCTTATGCTTTCTAATAAAAGTAGACAACCACCATCAGTAGATATTTTTCAGTGTGTTTCCCCCACACACATATACACACAACCCAAAACAAACCTGTGCTCAAAAGTAAGTGTTTATATTATTTACATAGAATAATAAACAAATTGTTGGATGAATAACATTTTTTTATAAGAATTAAAAAAAAAATGTCTTTATTGATTTCAGAGAGAGAAAGGGAGAGGGAGAGAGAAAGAGAAACATCAATGATGACAAGAAGTCATTGATCGGCTGCCTTCTGCACCCTCCCTACTGGGGATCGAGCCTGCAACCCAGGCATGTGCCCTGACCAGGAACTGAACCTCCATCTCTTGGATCATAGGTCAATGCTCAACCACTGAGCCATGCCTGCCAGGCAATAATATTTCTTTTTAAAAATAACAAATTCAGAATTGTAAGAATGATCAATGAAGACTGCAAATGTAAAAATAGCCTTGTAAAAGATTGTTATCCTTTACTGATGATCTACTGATTATAGGACTTTCCTTGCATTGTATAAATAATCATTAATTTTTCACTTGATTTATTAGGGAAAATATAAACCCAGTAAGGTAAAATTCATGTTTTATGTGTTTTGCACGATAACCCCTATAATCCTTTGGACACAGACAATAGTGTGATGAAGGCCTGAGGGTGGGGCTGGAGAGTCAATGGGGAAAGAAAGGGGAACATCTGTAATACTTTCAACAATAAAGATAATTTTTTAAAAGGAAAAAATATTCACTGGTAGAATATTACTTGAAGCAAATAAGACTATTAATCTATTAATTGTAAGATAGAATATTGTTTAAAACCAATAAAGCATTAACTCTAACAAATAAAACATTAATTGCACTAATTGTGGGATTTTCCTTAAATTATATGAATAAAGATAAGTTTTCTATTTATTTTTTTATTATTATTTTTTTTAAATATATCTTTATTGATTTCAGAGAGAGGAAAGGAGAGGGAGAGAGAGACAGAAACATCAATGATGTGAGAGTCATTGATTGAGCCCACAACCCGGGCATGTGCCCTGACAGGGAATTGAACCCTGATCGCCTGGATCCTAGGTCGATGCTCAACCGCTGAGCCACGCCCCGGCCGGGCCTATTTACTTTATTAAAGTAAGTATAAACTATGTCACTCAAAACTCATGATTTACAAGGCTTTTTGAATTCCAATGATAACCACTTCAAAATTTTGTCAAGTAAACTGAGAAAATGTCACTGGTAGAATATGAAACAAACAATAACACAATAAGCCATACCTCCTTCCAATATACAAATCAAAATGTGTGTACTCACTTTACTATGGTAAACATTCCACTTTGACATTCATTCATTTAACAATGATTTCTATGTTTGTAGAGTTCCTAAACTTAGTTATTGATAATGTACAATTATATTCTATTTAGCTTTAGTGGAATTCAATACATGTATCTAATTTTAGCTGCCAGTAATTCCTGCTTGAAAGAAATTATTTTAAATTGTTTCGGTCTTTCATTAAAAAGTTATCAATATTGAAAAAGTAACTTTCTATAAATATTTTATGCTGTATTTTCTTCCAGATAAAAACAATTGATCATGTCATTGTCAATTATCCAACAAAGCAAACTGAACAAAAATAATGCATCATAGCATTTCTCCATGATGGAAGGGGATTCTGTGCCAATAATTGCATATGAAAATATTTAAATCTTAATTTTATGCTTTCCTTTTAAATATTGCTTTTTAATTTATCCTTAACTTTCTTAATTTCCTATCAGGGTGCTAGGAGTATTTAATATAATATCTTTGTCTTACTTTGGGTTTCTTTTATTCTTATGCAGAATAAACATTAATTTAATTTAATTTAATTTACAATGTCAGGACGTTGATGTGGAACCAAAGATATAGCATTGAAAAACCCGATGCTTAAATCTGGATATTTAAAAGAAGTACTGTTGAGCATTATTATTTTCTGTACTTATAGCCTTCTTATTATAAAGGGGTAATAATGGAAACCTACACTTTAATAAAAGTATTATTCCCATCACTATCTAACATTCACTATCTCTCACTGTATCAGAAAAGATCCCTGAAAAACGGTAAAGGATTTATGTAGAAATGGAAAAGACTTATTTGGAGAAAAGGAGACGTTCATGGTCTAAAATGAAGATTTGACGGGGCAGCAAAAATTAGCATTAGGAAGAATAGATATTATCTCTCTTATAAAGTATCTTTATAATAACAGAGCAGAATAAGTCCTGGATATGAATTTGAATAATCATTTACATGTACTTACTTTAATATTTTAAAAATCTAATTTTTCCTACTTATCATTTTTGCCAAACTCAGTCCTGCAAGATAAGTAAATAAAAATGAATTTAGTGGAATATCATCACTCCCCAGGTAACGTGTACAAAGGGCCATCTTTGTCACCTCAGTCACGAATGAAGGTTGCTCTAATTGCACCTTCATTTTTCTCTGTTTTCTGCTTCATGCTTTCCGCAACCTGGCGCACTTCACTTCGGGGTACACTTAAGTTAGGGACACAGCTCTGATAATGTCATAACAAAAGATACCTTCATCTCTTCAGCTCATGGGGGTTGTAAAACAATAACTAAGATTAGGGTTCTCAAAAACGTGACCTAGAGTGCTTTGATATTTCTTATTTGTTCAAGAACAAACCTTGAAAGCATATTTTAAGCGGAAAGGAAGTGTTTGAATACAGATACAACTGGGGGCCAAAAGGACTGGGAGCAGTTTTGCAACAAAGGTGAAAGCAAGGTTTGGGGAAGCATTGAGAAGAAAGGTATTGATTTATGCTGACCGAAGGCGTGGGAAAACTTCACAAAAAGCCTAAAACTCCATCTTCCATTGCCTTGGAAGATGAGTGTGCTTTTGATAGATGAAAATGTGTGGAAGGGCCTACTAGATATTCTGATATTTTTAAAAATTGACAGTGCAACATTTTTGGCAGCTCCTTTTTATTAATTTTCCCCCTGAAGCTCTAGGCAGACATTTAACAATTAATCTTCTGTTTACAATGAAATGGGCAAGTGTGATTAGAATCCTGAATAGCTCATTGTGACAAGCCTAAGATCCTGAAAGTTGTCGCTCATCAGAGGGTAGAAGTCCTGAATCAGAGCCTTTAGTCCAGCACTAGATGTTCCTGGCATTGTCCCCTTTACTCTCAGGGAAAAAGAACAGGGCAGCTACATTTTTCAACTATAGTGCAGTATAGAAGTAAACTGTTTCTCTAAGGGCGGGAGAGCAATTATTTCAATGTTCGCTTGAGAAAAAGATGACTTCCTAAAATGTACTTAAATATCCACTAGCTTTCTGAAGAATGAATTCATCTTGAGTCAAATTTGCATCAGGTTACTGTTATATTTTATCATCATTTTAATTTTTCTTTCCATGTCATGAATCCCATCCATGCAATTACTTTTATGATTCTATTCCAGTTTTAGTCTTGTCATATTTTCTGTTGTATTATTATACATTTGTATCTATTTGAATCTATTTTTCAGCAAAATTCATGCCTTCAGTATTTTTTGTGTAATTCCATAAAACTTAAAATGAAGCCCTATTGTAAAGTATAACAAAAACAAGGAAGTGGCCTCTATAGAAATCTAACAATTCATGTGAATAGCACTTTTAAAAATTACCCCAAAAGAACACATGATCTGGAAGAGAAAATTCAAACTTTGACCAATGCATAAATAATAGCATCTATAACAATAACAATAATAGAACTACAGACAGTGATATGATTTCTCTTAGGTAGACATCTAGCTCTAAGAGTATTGCCGCATAGAAGAAACAGTTGGCATTCTAGAATGCTTACTAGGTTATATGTTATTATTGAAAAAACTTGTGTAATAGTAGCAGAACTAGAGGGATTAAATGATACCACATCTGACCTTAAATCTTGGGTTCCCAACAGTTTCTTGACTTGAAATCTGAAGTCTTTTGACTGTAACAACCAGCAGGGACAAAACACTTAATTCTTTGGGGATTTTGTGTTCTTACTTTAAAATGAGGATATTCTACCACATAATTACAAAAATAAATTGTAGTTTGATTTTCTACTTCTACACCAATATATCCATATATTTACTTTTATTTTTGAAATTAATATGGCATATTTACCCAGTGACAGGTCAAGTAAGATAAAATTTATAATTGTCAAACAGTGATAACCTGAGAAATACCTTCATTTTATATTTTTATTAACTTGAAGTAATAGATTACATAAATTAAACAAAAATAAAAATAATACATTACAATGATTCATCAGGAAGCTGTTGTTTTTTTATTCCAGGGACTTTTAAGGAAAGTTACTACTTCAAGGTGATTTCTGAAATCTGCTGGCTGCCAGAAAAGAATGGAAATCAGATATATTGTCATTTTTAAACATCATTCAGGACGCATATTCACATGCAATGCCTGTGTAAACTGATTAGGACCATCTGCTCATTTAAAGGTCATTCTCAATCATATGCATTTTCATGAAAATTTTTGCTCCACTCTTAGTTTTATTCCCCAGGAGAAAATGGCCACATCCTTTTCTTTGTTAATTATCAAAGAAAGAGAGACAGACAAACAGACAGACAGACAGACAGACAGACACACACACACACACACAGAAATCATGCTTTACTTTTAGAATATGTCATTTTATGCCAGTTGCTTCTTGAAACTTGTGCTACAATCATGTTAAATTTTATTAGAAAATTCATCCTTTAGATCACAGATTTTCCTGTTATTCATTTCATATACCATGTAACCTGACACATAAAATTCATTTTTTAAATAATTTTAGGCAATTTATAGAAAGTTGTTATAAATTCAGTGTGCAGTCCTTTAAAATTGCTTTTATTTATTTATTTTTTAAAATGTTTCTTTATCTTTATTGTTGAGACCATTACAGATGTCCCTCTTTTAACCCCACTGATCCCCTCCACCCCACATCCATCCCACCCCTAGGCCCTCCCCACACCAATGTCCCCGTCCATGGGCCATGCCCATAAGCATACAAGTTCCCTGATTAATCTCTCCCCACCCACAGCCCCGTTCTCGCCTTCCCTCTGAGATCCCTCAGTTTGTTCCAAGCTTCTATGTTACTGGATCCACTTTGTTCATCAGTTTATTTTGTTTATTATATTCCACATATAAGTGAGATCCTGTGGTACTTGTCCTTCTCTGACTGGCTTATTTCACTTAGCATAATACTCTCTAGTTCCCTCCATGTTGTGCCAAAGGCCAAAAGGTCCTTCCTCTTCACAGCTGCATAGTACTCCATGGTGTAAATGTGCCACAGCTTTTTTATCCACTCATCTACTGATGGGCACTTAGGCTGTAAGACAATTCGGTGTCTGATAGAGTGACACTTCACTTCCCGCACGCTGTTTACCATCTCAATGGAAGCATTTGTTCCCTGATTCCATACCCTCAAATGGTAACAGAACTGTCTTTGCATGAAAATGAATTTTAGCTATTAATAATTTTAGCTATCATCAGTTGGTGATCACAGCATATGGCATCAAGTTTCATCACAGCATGGCAATTTTAGGAAAATTCTTCATGTTCATATCTCTCAGTAACTTGAATGTAATGGCTAGAGAAGAAAATAACAGCATAAAGCATCGAGTAATTTAAAAAGATCTTAATAATTCACATCACAGGAAGAGCTTGTTTTATGCTCTAGTCTCCTTGATATCTGATTAATGAATACGTTAAGTCCCTGTGGTCTTGGGAAGTGTGATCATAATTGAAGCCATAGAGCTATGAAAAAACTGTCATCATTAAGCTCAAGTAAATATTCATGTGATGAAATCTATGCCCAGGTCACCCACCTGCCCTCACCACCTCAGCAGTCACCTACCTAGATAAATTCTTTTTCCTGCACGGCTGAGTGAAGAATTTAGCAGGGCCAACTAGAAGAAAATGGGACACTTATAGTACCTTGGCCTAGAAGGCAGCCAGGAAACAGAGTGACTCCAAAGGATTTGAGTCTGACTTTTACAAAGTATCCATAGAAGCAAAATACTGAGAGGATTCATTTTCAGGGCCAGAGACTATTGAAAATATTTAGAGGAATTAAACTTCTAAATGGACAAGAAAACTTGCTCTAAGAGGATAAAAAAAGCTACCCTACAACATTGTCTTGGGGGATTATATGTCAGATTGAATGGAATATCCTGAACTTCTCTAGGTACTTGATTTATGAGACTACTGCATAGCAGAATAATCGGGAGAAATTCAAAGAATATATGGACACTTTGTGCAAAACAAATAAAGGAATTCTTCCCTCCTAAATTTCAAAACATTAGAGGGAGCATTTATCATTGTGGGTCCTGCAGACCAATTTCTGAATCACAGACTTGCCCTGCTGATGCTTTAGTAGGCCTGGTGGATCTGGAAATTCTGTTGCCATTAATTTTTAGCATTAATAGGTTTGAGAAGTATAAAATATGTGAAGATAGATCTGTTAATTTCATCTCTTACATTTGAAGAAAACAGGATTGGTACTAAAAGCAAAGAAAGCACCAACTGAGGGTCAGCAGAATTCTCTAGGCATCTGACAAAATGACACAGCCCATTTCAGGAAAGATTATAATAAAATTAAATATTAGCTTCTAGAATTGCAAAACAATGCAAATTTTCATATTTTAATTTTCAGTCATCTAAGCTTTAAATGGTGCAATTGGAACACACACATAAAAATGAAATATTCACTATGACTGGTGTTACATTTTTGTAAAGGCATTATGCCTATACTTTGACTATAAATTGATATGTAAGATTGAATTTAATGAGCTACCTGAACATTCACATTTGTAACTTCTTAAAATGAATTCATAAATGATAGGACCTCTACTTCTTCAGTTTTAATGACCTTATTTAATGAATCTGTAGCAAATCATTCCACTGACTCCCTTCTGTTATATTCCATCTAACATTTGCATTTAAATTCAATATTTTGCATTTATTTTCTTCTCTTTACTTTGAGAAATGAAGAAAAACAAAGCCATATTGAGATAATGGAAAATATAAGCATAAAAATTAAACAGAATACTATTTTTTTTGCATAAAATATTTTAAAAACTTTAGACAAAACTAAATCCATTTCTTTCAAACAGAATAGAACTTTATATTGATTAGTTTTATTTACTGCTAAAGGTTAATTCCAAAGATATGTTTTATTTTATTATCAATTCAAAGAAAAATGGGCACTACTAAATTTGGGCAAATAAATTTTGAGTTGTGTTCTTAGGCTTTGTGAGAATTAAACCACATTTATAAGGATTTTCATATTTTTGTAGCATATTCAGCTTTAACTTTATCAGCTCAAGAAAATGAAATTACAAAAAAGGTAACATTATACTAACAAATTCAATCAAGCACATAAAATTACATATTAATTCTGTAGTTAATGATGAAATCATTCATATTTTGTTTTTATTTAAATCTCTTAATAGCTAAATTTACAGAGTACAACCTCTATGTGAAATTTATTGTTACCTTTTATTCAAATAAAAGGAGACAATTTATTGGAACTCAGGGATCAAGGCTTGTTTCTATAAACAATTCCCCAATCTGTCTTGGGACAATACCTATGTGGCTTGATCAGTTTCATTTCTACGACTATATCCTGTACAGTGAGAAACATTAGAAAACCCAAGGCCACTAAGAAGAGTTCAGCAATTTATTTTACCAGAACTATCTACTATACTGTTAAAAACAATGGTTCTTTTAAGAAAGTCTTGAAACCAAAACTTTTTGGAAAAAGTTTTTGTTTTCTTTTGTTTTCCCCAAAGTTTAATAAGAGACATTTAGGCTATTGCATGTTTCAGTACATGGTGACCTATGTGATGAGGATGACAAGAGAAGCCTCCTGCCGCCCTCAGCAACCTCCTTTCATTATACTTCAGCACTGGCCCCAGTAGCACCTACTCTTTGATCAAGATTTCCCATCCCAAGTGTTGTTTGGGTGGTTTAACAAAGAGGCTACAACGTCATCATTAAATAAGACTGGAGAGGAAAGGTTTTACTTATCAACTTTTATCATTCCTTTCCCAATGGAAGAAGTCATTAGATTGCTCTATTTTTATTTTAAGAGATCAACATAGGATAAGAGTTTAAAATTCATATTTCTTGGGAGAAGCATCTGTTCAGGTCCTCTGCACATTTTTTAATAAGATTTTTTTGTTGTTGTTGAATTATGAGCTCTTTATATATTTTGGATATTAATCCCTTATCCGAGATGTTGTTTGCAAATATCTTCTCCCATTCAGTTGGCTGCCTTTTTGTTTTGATGATGGTTTATTTGTTTGTTTTGCTGTGCAGAAGCTTGATCTAGAGAATATCATGCTAAGCAAAATAAGTCAAAAGTAGAAAATCAGCCACCATGATTTCACTCATATATGAGCTATGAACCTGAAAGGAACAAACAAGACAAACAAAAACTCATAGACACAGACACCAGTTACAGTGGTTACCAGAGGGAAAAGGAAGGGAGTCTGTAGAAAAGAGTAAAGGGAGTCAAATATAAGGATTCAGAGGAGACTTGATTATGGGTGGTGAACACACACTGCAATATACAGATAATGTACTATAAAATGTACACTTGAAACCTATGTAATTTATTAACCAATGTGACCTCAATAAAGGAAGTACTTTTTTTTAAAATTATATTTCTTGAGACAAGTGGTAAGAGGGATACTATTTATATCCCATGCCTTTGACTAATATTTTAAATAATAAAAGAACCTAATTTTCTTAGCTGTATTGAGGTATAATTGACAAATAAAATTGTAATATATTTTATGTAAACAATGTGAGGATTTGATATACATATATTGTCAAATATTCTCACTGTTGAGTTACTTAACGTATCTGTCAGCTCACATATTGGCCTTTTTCCCCTTTTTTCTTTCTTTTTTTTGTGTGAGAACATATAAATTCTACTCTTAGCAAATTTCAGTTATACAATATGATATTATCAACTATAGTCACCATGTTATACATTAGGCCTTCAGATATTATTTACCTTATAACTGAATGTACCCTTTTCCCAGGTTCTCCCTATCTCCTCCACGCCACATTGTGTTCTCTGTTTCTATGAGTTTGGCTTTTTCAAAATAGACTTCTAAGAAATGTCATACAGTATTTGTTGTTCTCAGACTTATTTCACATAGGATAATGTCTTCAAGGTTCATCCATATTGTCCCAAATGGCAGGATTTTCTTCTCCTTTAAGGCTGAATAATATTTCATTGTTTCAGTTACCTGTTCAGAGACAGGCTGGTTGCTTCCATACCCTGACTACTGTGAATAATACTGCAATGGACATGGAAGTACAAATATCTCTTTGAGATAATTATTTTATTTGGATATATAGTGAGAAATGGAATTGCTGGATCATATACTAGTTTTACTTTTAATTTCTTGAGGAATCCTCATATTATTCCATAGTGACTACACCAGTTTATATTCTCACTGACAGTGTTAAGGGTTCTCTTTTCTCTATATCCTCACAAGTATGTTCCTTCTCGTTTTGATATTTGACATCCTAGTATTAGAGGCTCATATTTAGCTCTCTTCTAGGCATTTTGAAGTGTAATAAAATACTGTGATATGGCTGGGACCTCTTCTCAAGGAAGTTGCAGTTTCTTTGGGAAATTCTAGGTCCTGGAATGATTTAAAAAACAACAAGGAAACAGAGCACATTAACTTTTTTTGAAGTATAACCTTCTGACCACCTCAATGGAATCACTGGCAGTGCTTACCAAGGATGTACTCTTCTAGACTATACCCTGGGCCCAAGTAATCAAGTCCATGAGGATTGAGATATTGATTCTGCATTTTTAAAGAAACTCTTCAGCTGATCCCTATGTGCAGTAAAGTTCACAATCAGCATAAAATATATTCAACAGAGAAATGAGATACAATGCGTGTAATAAGAGGCCATATCGGGAAGAGATTAAAGAGTACTACACAGGCCAGAGATCAAGAAGGGCAGGGTATCTGATACACTCCTTTTAAGAACAAACAACATTTGCAGAAAGAGCATTTCCTTTCCATTTGTAAAGACTAATAAGCAGAAAAATGAATTCTCTGGTTATGAGGGCCAGTATATTTAGATATAAAGACTGAAGACCACAGTTGGTGGAGCCATTGTTCTGGATACAGGCAATGCTCAATAAATATTGGTTGAATATTTATTGAGTTGGTTGAATAAGTTAACAAAAACCTTAAGATGATTAAGTAGTTTAAAGGTAAATAATAACAATAATTGTTATTTAATTCAAATACTTTCTGTAAATACACTCCTGTATATTTCTTTCCCTTCATGCTCAAAACACCTCATTCACAAATTACAAAATAGGCAACTCAGGCTTGGAAAGATGAAAGTAACTTGTCTGACTTCACATAGCTACTGAGTGAATCCAGATGCTGTTCATTCTCCTGCACTGAACTTTGCCTCTTAGCATCATGAGGGGCTCTGGCAGTGGAACACCACCCTATGCAAAGTAATTGTAACGCCTCAGTAGTACCTGTTCTCTATCTGGTCCTTTGTGAATCTTATTTTCTAAATGAAATTGTTCATCTTTCCCTAGAATGCATATTATTCTATATGAATTATTTGTCTGGTATTTCAGAAAAAATAGTCTAGCTCTTTCAATATAGGTTTTATACATTTAGTTTAAACACACACAAATACTATCTGGTGTTTTGTACGTCTATACTGGAAGTTTTTTAAATATATAATCATGACACTGTTTTTAAAAGTGAAACCTTTTTTCCCCAAAATAAGCCAATTGATCTTAATCTTACACTAAACTACAATGTATAATTATTTTGATTACTGGTTCGCTTAGAAGCCGAGAGATAATTCTGGGGTGAACAGAATACATTAACCTATATTTATGTTTCTTTAAAGAAATGAGATTGTGATTTCAATTTAGATTAAATCACCAGGTTTGCATATTACTAAATTATCATAAACATAATCTACACTGATAACCTCAATGGTATGAAAATAACAGCAATTCTAAACTAAGACCAAACAGTCAGAAAGAAACAAAATCTAAAATTTTGATACCTCAATATTGTAGTGCAATTTTAAGAAATGAAGGGACTTAAAAATCACTGTCAAGGTGTACTTTGTAATTTAATTAGTTTACATTGGTGGTTCTAAAAGTGTGTCTCGTCTTCTTTTAATGATTCTAAAAATTTCCTCCAGGTAACTTATTTGTGAGAGTTCAGCGATTCTTACCAAAAAGTAGAAAGAAGAAAGAAATGAAAGAAAGAATGAGAAGAGAGAGAGGAAAAAAAAAAACAGCATAAAATATAGGTAGTTTTGTGTCTTGTCATGAGCTAAATATTTATGCCCCCCCCTCCCCCGCTAAAAAAAATTCATATGTTGAAGCCTTAACTCAACTATGATGGTATTTGGAGGTGGGGCCTTTGAAAAGTAATTAGTTTTAGATTAGGTTACAAAGATGGGATCCTCAGGACAGGATTAATGCCCTTAAAAGAAGAAAGAAGAAGAGGAAGGAGAGGAGGGGAGGGGAGGGGAGACAGGAGGGAGAGGCGGAGGCTAAGGGTAGTCCAGGCAAGCACACAGTGAGCAGGCGAGCATCTGTAAGCCAGAAAGCAAGCCCTCATCAAGGACCAAATCGGCCGGCCCCTTGGTTTTGGGCTTTTCAGCCTTCAGAACCGTGAGCTGTTGTTTAAGCCACTTGGTCTCTGTTATTTTTTTTTAGAGCAGCCCAAACTGAGTAAGCCCTGACCTGTTGATATTTGCGCTGCTATTACTAGCTTGAAAAAAATGGCACAGTTGCCTCCACATTATTTGGTGCTATATTTGGATTCTCTAGAGAAGCAGAACATATATGTGTGTGTGTGTGTGTGTGTGTGTGTGTGTATACATATGTATACATACACATACAATTTATTATAGGAAATAGTTCATGTGGATATGGAGGCTGAGGAGTCCTCCGTCTGGAAGCTGGAGAGCCAGGAAAGCCAGGGGTGTAATTCAGTCTGAGTACAAAGACCTGAGAATCTGGGAGCCGATGGTGTAAATTCTGGTCTGAGTCTGAAAGTCCAAAAACCAGGAGCACCTACCTCTGAGAGCAGGAAAAGACAGAAGTCTCAGCCACATGGGACCTGGCAGACTTACCCTCCTCCACACTTGTGTTCTGTGTAGGCCCTCAGTGGGCTGGGTGATGACTGCCCGCATTAGTGAGGGTCTTTTTCTTTACCTGGTCTGCTGATTCAGATTCGAGTCTCTTCCTAAGACACCTTCACAGACACACACGGAATAATATTTTACCAGCCTTCCTTAGCCCAGTCACACTGACACATAAAACCACCACAGGGGCTGACTGAGAGTATGAATTAGCTCAGGCAAGATTCTGGAATCCTAGAGTAAGATGAATTAGAACACTGTATTCAAAAGTCAGTAAAGGAGTGTGTGTGTGTGTGTGTGTGTGTGTGTGTGTGCGCGCGCGCGCTTCCGTGTTTTTTGAGTGAGGTCTCTAGTATTTGGATATTTTAATCTAAATGAGCCCAATATAATCATTTGAGGATGATCCTCATTGGATTCTGCTGAAGCTGAAATTTTAAGCAGCAACAGGGCAGATTAAAATAAACTGCACCTAGTTTTTCTCACTGGAGCTTTTATAATGTGGGTGTATCTGTTATGGTGTTTGTGTTTGTTTATAAAGATACAGCTGTGAATGCCAGAGAAGGAAAGGGTTGGCCGTGTAAGGAACAGGAGCACCTCCCAGGGGTAAAAAAGGTCACAGGGACTGTCCCCTTTTCCACTTGAGGTCATCCTACACTAAGCCATGGGGAAACCTCTCTTTATTCACAGAGCCTCGAATCTATTTCAAAATAATGATGTGGGTGCCAACCTGGCCTGGAGCAGCACTATAATAATGCAGACATGAGCCCCGGGGGACTCTTCAGTACAATGTCAAGTTGGAATAAAAAGTCATCATTCCCATAAGCTTAGAGATGTGCCCTTTTGCTTTAGCCAGTGGCTCATTTTGTTTTATGTGTTTTAGTTTACACAAAGTATGGGAGCAGATTTTTAAAAATCTCAATAAACAATAATTTTTACTAGAGTGAAGTGGAAATGAGGCAAGTGTATAAGCCCTGATTTTTTTTTTTTTTTGGCCTCAATTATCAACACATTTAAAAAAAAGATTTGAGAGACCGAATCATATGAATAATAAACTCGATAGCTTCTTACTACCATTTCCTCTTCTTCACAACTTAAATAGGTCATCAAAAATTCACATGTCAAAAGTGAACAGGATTTAATTTGTTCAATCTAACGTTTCAATAAGCAATAAAAAGTAATGTTTCTAATTAAGGAAATATCTTATAGATTATCTTCTTTTTCTTTCTGTATGTGAAAATATATATATATATATATATATATATATATATATATATATATATATGTAATTAAAGTTGGAACCATAGCTAAATTACCTAATAGGTTTTACTTAGTGTATTAAGATAGTAAGGGCAAAGAAATTGTGTGTATTCTATTTCAGTTCTTGTTTTTATTATAATACAAAAAATTCAGCACATTGATTAATTTGGGACATATCATATATAAAAATATGTTTTAAGAATTTCAAGAATTCTTAATGATTTCCCAAGCAATGCTAAAAATAAACAAAATACAGACACACAAATTTTTACTTTAAAATCAAATATCTGTATATTTTTAGTAAAACTATGGTGGATACTAACTTATACAGACAGTGACCAATTTTCCATTTCCATTTCCATGTGTAGGTAGCCTACAAGTTGAATTTCTTCTAAGCCATATTGCCTATGTGAAATATACATGCAGACATGGGTAGGCAAAATCTGTATCTATAACCAGGAAATAGGGTGGAACTTGAGGTAAAGTATTGCAATAATCAAATACTGAAAGAAGTGTTATACAAGGGATTTTCTCAGATTATATTAATAGGGTATATAAAAGCACTTAATAGCCTATGAAATATTTCCATAAAAGTGAAAATGGAAAGGTATAAAATGTGGAAGTCAGAGGAATGAAAAGATTTGCTTATAGCCTAAACATTTAATTTATATTATTGGCATAGTTCTGTTTAAAATACTTTATATTCTTTGTTAAGTTAAATAATGTGTATACATTACAATCTAAATCAATATTTCAAATGTTAAATTATAGGGTTGTATTTGCTTTATATATCTTAATAATCAACATGACTGTGAGATCCTTAAAAGCAAGAACGGGTTGCACTGCCAGTGCCTAGGAAAAGAAGCCTGAACCAATATTTGCTGACAGGGGTGTTTAGAACAGAACTCCAAGGTCAACTAAAACTGACCCTGGGCTACATTATGCAGGACACATTGTTTGTCTTCAATGCCCTTCCTACCTCCGTTTTTATTTTATCTTAATAAGATATCTATAGCATAAAACTTATCATTATATACATTTCAAAGTGTAAAATTTAGCAGCATGTAAATTCAAGCTGTTATGTAGCCATCATCACTATTTCCAAAATTTTTATCACCCAAACAGAAACTCTGCACCCACTAAGCAATAACTCCTCGTTTTCCGTCCTGCTGGCCCCTGGTAACCTCTAACCTATTCTCTCCATGAATTTGCTTACTCTAGATATTTCATGTAAGTATAATTACAGATATATTTTTTTTAATTTTGTATTTCCTTTCCACCTCCTCCCGCCACTTCGTTCCCCGTTCTATCACAGTCGATAAGATCTCCTCATTTGGAGTGTCCATCCCGTGCCACTGCACAGAGCTCTAGACTGAGTAACCATTTACCAGCTTATTTGCCACAAAAGGGAATCTGTTTTCCCCCAAGGTTTGTGGAAGATTGGCCATTCTCTAAGACTAGTGTCCACTGAATTAGAAAAAGTTAATTATATTGGTCATTCCAAAGGGTTTTTTTTAATGGTCCAGAAAATTTGTAAAGATTTTCTTAGATATGCTTGTGCCTTGGTTCAAGAAATAAGTTACGGTGGAAATTTTAACACAATGTTCAACTCTGAAGACTATGATTATCGCCAGAGAACGTGTCTTTCCAAAAAGCATGTTGCTCTGGTCTGTCTGCTGGTCTGTGTATATGTCTGGGTTTTTCTTGTTTGTTTGCTTGTTGGATTTTTTCATTGGAAGAAGTGTGATCAGCATGAACGAGACTGATGAAGCCAGCTATGCAATGGCCCCATGCCCACGGAGTCTCTGCCCTTCTTAGGTATAAGCAATGCCCTACTGTAATTGTCCAGAAATTAGCATCTATTAGCAGGAATAAAGTGGTCTCATTAGCTACCTTGTGGTCCACTTCACTGGATAGTGTCCTGTTGTTTCTGAAGCTTCATACTTAATACCCCATCAACCAGATGCTAACGTTAATGGTCTGTATCTCACAATTTTTATGTAGTGACCGATGATGCACATAAACTGTTATCAACTATCAGAATTCAAGTTGTAGGATAAGATCCTCTTTGCACACAGGAAAAGTCCCAGCTCATTCATCTTGTTTGACAGCTTTCCAGCAATATGCCTCCTTGACAATCATCATCACTCATGGGCTTTATTTGCACATAGTCCTCAAATTTCTCCCTGTCACTACGATTAGTGGTTTCTTTTCACTCTATAAGAATTCAGAATGCAGGTGTGGGTTTATATAGTTAATTAATAATACCTATGATTTGGAGAAAACAAAATATTTTAAGACACAAACCTAGAAGATAAATATGTACTGATAAACAGTGGAACTAATATTTCACTGCTGTATAGCTGCTACAAAGCAATAAATTCCCACAAAATTGCTTCAATCTGCTGAAATTTCAAGAGCCTAGACACTGGTATTTATTACATTACATTAAGACTTAGAAAAAAGCCATGCCTTATGATTCTTAAATCTTCAAGTGTTACCAACGCATCTGTCATTTGATATTATTTAAAACAATTTTGATTCATCCATAATGCCACATTAAGCAAAGAAAATGTCATCTTTGTCATTTTGAGCTTTTTTCCCCCTTATACATATGGTCCTGATTTTCATTTAATTACCCACAAATTGTTGAGTTATTTTTTGGGGGGGATAAAAAGTATTTTCTCAAGATATATTACTTTACAGATATAATAAAAATATATCTAGTTACCATAACTGTAATCTAAATTAGATGTAATACATTACATTATTATATTATTACTAGAATAATGTTATTAAAATATATGTTTAAGTTAGTGAAGTTCATCAGTTTCTTAAAGGATTTTTTTACTAATATTGGTTCTGAAAGATGAAACGTCAGATCTGAGCTCAAATTTGTCAATTAGGTTTACTTCTTTCAGATATGTTGCCTATAAATAAATGAAAATGTGTGATGCTTTTGCAAAACTTAGTGGAAAAGGCTCTTTGAAGTACCTGTTTATTGGCGTCATGCTTCTTCTCAGAACATTGCCTTTTATTTCTGGGTCAATCTTTTTGCAATTTAGATTTGTACCTTAAGCAAGAAATAAGTAGTTCATAACAGTATTCCCTTACAAAGTTAAAAAAAAAAATCTGCAGAAATATATATAGAAGAAAATTGAAGGAGAAAAGAGGTTTGCAAGAGAAAATTCTGAGTTGGAGTGGTAGAGAAATTTGAAAAAGGTCTTTGACTTCTCTCAAGATAACTAGCCAAAAAAGGTAAAATAATTTAAGCCATTAATAAAAGTATTTGTTTTTCTTTAACTGACTACAGGAAAAGTATTAGTTTTTTAATATAAGTGTTTTGTTGACTATGATTACTGAGATAGCATTTATTAAATGACAATCATCATCATGCAAGGTGTAGTTCTATTTGTTTTTCAATTTTTAAAAATCCCAAGAATTGCCCGGCCGGGCGTGGCTCAGCGGTTGAGCGTCGACCTAGGATCCAGGCGATCGGGGTTCGATTCCCGGTCAGGGCACGTGCCCGGGTTGCAGGCTCGATCAATGACTCTCTCATCATTGATGTTTCTATCTCTCTCTCTCCCTCTCCTTTCCTCTCTCTGAAATCAATAAAGATTAAATTAAAAAAAAAAAAATCCCAAGAATTTATACTATTAAAAAAATCAATGAACTCAAATGATAGTTTAACTACTCTATCAAAGAAATAGCAGTATTAATTTATTCACTTAAAAGGCTCAGAATAGAGATAGATTAGAGCTGTTCTCAAACTTCAGAGTGCATAGAACAGCCTGGCATGCTTGTTGAAGCAGACTGGTGAGGCCCACGGCCAGTTTCTGATGGAGTAGGTCTGGGCTGGAGACTGGGAATGGACATTATTTCTACCAAATCATAGGTGCTGCTGGTGCTGCTGATGCCGGTTTCAAACTTTGAGAAAGATGGACTAGTATTATCATTTCTCCTTACACTTTATTTAAAGCAATACTTTTTTCTTAAAAACAAGTCATTTTAAAATTAAAAATTAATCTAGAATTGTAGTATCAATTCCTGAAACCTCTATGCCAGGTGTAATTTATGTTGAACAAGAAATTCTAACAAGTTGGGTATTTGAAAACATTATAGGAATTTAGGTTCCTCTTAAGACACTAAGATCTTTAATTAGATAAATGGATTTAATACTTATACATGTAATTCTTTGATACTTATGAGGAATAACAAGTCTATGAAAACCCAGATTATCCAAACCATTGGATTTCTACCTGATAATTTTTCAAAATACCACAAATTAAGGTTTGTTTTTCAAATGAGCCCTTGTGACTTTTATTGTTACATGACCACAGCGACTCATTTGCTTCATTTTTACTGACAGCCTATTCTCATAGAGAACTAGTAAGCACTCCCTAGGGATAATTATCTGAAAAAATAGAAGAAAGGGAGGAAGGAAGACTGATTTTTATAAAACACAGAATATGCATAAAGCGCAACATCAATTAAAACTCATGCTGAAAAGTTAAACACCCCAAAGCATTTTCCTCTCTGGACTTCCATCCAGGGGACACTCAGCAGAGCTGGCTTCATGGGTGTGTGTCCCATGCAGTCACATTGGGTTTCTTGCTTTTAAGGCTCCTGAGCTTGGTTGAATATTTTGCTATCATTAACTTGGAATTCTTAATAATTTTTAAAAAAGGAGTTTCATGATTTTATTTTGCATTGTAGTCTATTCCATACTCAGGAAATAAAATTAATTCAAATACTGTGCTTTCTCCTCTCCCAATGTTCATCTCTCCTTATAATAAAGCCATTTGATTTGTTGTCTAATTTGAACTATTTTTTATAACCCTTTTTTGTTTTTTAACCTTCACCCAAGGATATTTTTTCCATTACTTTTCAGAGACTGGAAGGGAGAGAGAGAAAAAAAAAAATCAATGTGAGAGAGAGGCATCGAGTGGTTGCCTCCTGCGCGCCCCCCAAGCTGGGAGAGAATGGAGCCTGCAGCGCAGGCCTGCGCCCTGGGCCGGAATCGAACCAGGTGTCCTTCAGTCCAGGGGCCGATGCTTTAACCACTGAGCCACACCCACTAGGGCTGAATTCTCCTTTATAAAGTCTATAGAAGTGCTTGGATGTATGGATTTATAGAAAGGAACACAAGGTGTTAAAACACAGGGTAATAGAAGTATTTATTGCAACTTTGTTAATTGATTCAAAACACCTAGGTTTATTTCATACAATAGTCAGTGTTTTCGCTCTGGAAGAACTTGTGAGAAATTGTTAAATTATGTTCTTAATAAAAAGGAAAGAGTGGAGGTTGGATAATGAGTTGGAGAAAAGTTAACAGACAAGTTTTCCCAGATAGAAGTATAGGTGGAAGGGAGGTAAGATTGTACAATTCCAACTGTGCGTTAAAAGAAAAAAGAAGTGGGAGGGAAGGCTACCATATTAGGATTAATTACAACAAACCAGGAGGAAAGTATAAGAAAACTAGAATTAAAAAAACACAGTATGATATTTCTGCTTAAATGACCCAAATCATGCCATGTTAAATACAAAATACATTTCTTCCAAGGCGTAGCACAAGCGCAAACAGCTACAGAGGTTATTTTAAGCTAATAGTTTTAAATAATTTATTATTTTGCTGAAACGTTGGCTGGGGACTTAATTTAGAACAGTATTTGTCTGCATGTGCAGTGTTGGAGAGAATCCCCTGGACGAATTTAGTAGAAGAGTGTCTCCCTGGGAGGCAAATGACTATTCACTCCCCGGCCAATCAGAGCACTTCCAGGTGCCTGAGCCTGGCTCTCAGCGTACCAGGGAGCAAAGGAACAGTGGCACAGAATGCTGAGCCTTCCTTTTGAGGCGATAATTAGTCATAAAATTCACCCCAGAGTCAAAGTAATTAATAATCAGGAAGTGTTACTTACAGGCTGCATCACTTGGAAAGGAGTAAATAACCAGGCCAAGATGCTGGATTTAGGATCTGCTTGCCAAGTGGTAGTCAACCCATCCCCAACCCACATTTGCCTTGGAAGACTTCTGATCACATTTGCCTTTAGCATCCTCTAGTCTTCATGAGTCCCTATAATTTCATGGTAATTGCATTTCTTCCTCCTTTGTTCCCAAGATAGGCTCCTCAGAAGTCTGATTCCAAAAAAATTACCTGGAAGGCAGTCCTCTCAGAGTCTATTTAATAAATCCATAAATAGCCTAAAGACGAGGGGGGGGAAAAGATTTTGAATTCTTATAAAGAAACCATAATTAAACTAGGGACTTTACACATATCATTCATTCAATCATCAGAGCATCCTACTTACATTATAAGTATTATAATTTTCCATGTTTTACTTGATGAAGAAGCTGAGGCAGAGAGAAGTATAGTAAATTATCTATGATGTGATATGCTAGGAAGTAATAGAGCAAGTTTTAGACCCAGGTGGAGTGGCCTGAGAATCCATGTGGTTAGTCTGTCAGTGATGATAAGATAAGCAGAAGATTTAGAAAGAAAACAGTAGAGAATTTTGAGGAGGCTATAGCCAACTTTGCCAATGACTGCAGAGAATTTAAGTAATTAAAAAGGTAAAACCAGTCTGCTGGATTTGGCAATTAGAAGATCCCTAGTGACCTAAGACCAGAATCTAGCCATTGTGAGATTTGAGCTTTATCTGGTTTCCTAATACACAAAAGACTTTCATAACAATAAGGCTTCCGTTCTGAAATATAAATGAGTACGAAGGCAATATGTGTATGCATGTGGGTACATGTGTAGGGTACATCTGCACAATTGTGTGTGTGTGTATAGATGTATATATGTTTGTACTGTATGCACGTGGTGGGTGTGTTTTGGGGAAGGGAATGGTGGGTCATTGAGCTGGAAACCGATCTATTAAATCTTCAATGAAGAGATTTCACTAGGTTTCTAGGGAGAATGAGACCTGACTCAAAGATAGCCACACCTTCTGTATTGAGCATGTTTCTTATTAAAAATTTTCTACACGATTTGTCTTTTTTGCAGTACACTAACAGCTCTCTTCAGGCTGTGCAGAGAGGCAAGGAAATTATATCTTAACCTGCATATAAGACTGCTTTAGTCTGGCCAGATTGGTTCTTGGCAGAAACCACTGGACAACACAATCCAACAAAGGATCTTCAAAACTCAAGGCTAGACTTCAAGTACATCAGCAGCTTGTCATTCTTTTGTACAATTTCTCTGTGTGTTAACTAGGTTTGACAGCTAATTCTGGGATCCACATTCCATCGGCTTTAAACCTTACACTCCCACAGAAATATTGTTCTCTTTTTATAGACATGTGTATAATCTTTCCCAAAAAATATTTTAGGCCCACAAGGAGAAGCATAAAAAATGGTGCTACAGAAAAGCCTCTTCTATGTTTTAGGGGGAGGGGAAGAAGAGATCAGTAATGCTTCCATGTAAAGGAAAAAGTACTTGATTCGGAATTCTTCACCCCAATTCATCTGTTCTAAAACATTATGCATTCAAATGACAACAGGATATTTCTAGTTCTGAAATTCAGTCTCTAGGTAATATAAATCTCCCCAATAAGACAATTACAAAACACAATCCAAAAGAGAACATAATGCATGACCCCTGGACACTGGTGAGTACTGAGTGGTGAGAAGGGAGGTGAGGTGGAGGCAGGATAATCTTTCACAGCCACTAGAATCACCGCTTACTTTTCTTCTAGCTCCCCTCTCAGAAAGAAGAAAAGTAAAACGTTCTCCCCCAGTAGTTTTCAGCATAAATAAAGCATGTTCTTATGGTA
The DNA here is from genome assembly GCF_054644295.1 of Miniopterus natalensis. Lineage (NCBI taxonomy): Eukaryota > Metazoa > Chordata > Mammalia > Chiroptera > Miniopteridae > Miniopterus > Miniopterus natalensis. The sequence goes on along the minus strand of NC_142083.1, from coordinate 21,312,336 downwards.
ATATTGCCTCTTTTAAATGACCATATTAATTATCAGAAAGCTTATTTCAACACAAGGAGATTTGTGCTAAGTTTTGAGCATTGAAAATTTGACATTTTTCTAAACAAAATTTTATAAAGAATAAGCTCTTGTGAACTTTGTTTTAAATGAATCATTACATGTAAGTTGTTTGCAAATAAGAATTATGAATTCCTAGTGCCCCCACTTTCTTTATTTATACCCTTAATCTCAGCACATTTGCTCCCAAGTTCTCCAAATACTACTGGCCTTAGTAGATCTTACCCTCATATTGTCTAATAGCCACAGACTCCACTCAGCTATTCCAATGGGAAGAATATTACTTTTTCCTTTATCAGTGCTCTCTCAGTACTGACCAGTGACAGCATTCTCCATCATCTGCCATTTGTAAATCACCTGCACCCATCAGTAAATCTGACGTAAATCTGATTTACATCTGATAATAAATATTTTGAGATAAATCTTTACTGAACTAGAACATCACAAATCCAGCAATCCTACATCTGCTATGTTTCTCATTCATTTCTCATTCCAGTCTTTATAGTTCACATTTACTCATTATTAATTATAAATGTACTAATGTATTTCTATTAGTACTAGCAGGAAAAATATGCCACTTCTTGATGGATAACTAGACAAGATTATAAATTATAGAACCTAAAATATTTGTCAGATTCAAATTCTGTCCAAATACAAATCCCTGACGACGGTTCATATGTCTGATGATAGTTTTTCTTGTTGATCCCAACCTATAGAGATTTTGTTATTTCTCCAACTGCCTTTTGCATTTATGGCTTCCAGCATACATTTAATCACATATATTTAAATACTATGGCTGTTCTCAGTGTCAGTTATTTCCTTAGCAGTGATTAATCTTTTTGTCAGTAGGACCTGTAATGATTCTTTCTCTGAATCCCATGAAGTGCCTAGAATACTACTCAGTAGGTACTCAAAAATGTTGATGGATTTGATTTAGTAATGTCATGAAAGGGAAATTATAAAGGATATTTAATCTTTTCAAATATTAGCTTTCTAGACTTAAGTTCCTACTTTTATATAAGTTACTAAACTGTAAACTCCTAGAAATCAGAGTGTATCCTGTTGACATGTGCACCCACTGAGCACCCACCTTAGTGCCCTCTAAGTTAGAATGCAAGCTCTGTGGAGCCAGGAACGTTGACTCTTTTGCTCACCTCTACAGTAGAAAACTTAGTTAAATGCTTTTTAAATAAAGAAAGCAAGTTCTATCAGATTATTTTTGTGATATCTTCCCAGCCACAAATATTTTTTAAGAAACCTTTCTCCCTAACCACAGCGGAGCCCCATAGTCAATGATAACCCTTCTATTTTTGCCATAAATAATTGGACTGATAGTACACACCAGACCTGAACGAGCCAGTCAGATTCCCCCTTTTTCTTGCTGAAATATTCACTGGGGACATTGGAGTACATCACAGGGACTACGGCTGATGGCTGACCTAAGTTGTAGGACTGGGAAAGCCACACGCAATCATGGCTACAGATGGCTTAAATTTCAAGCATGATGGCGACGAGGAACAGAGGAACCTGGCCCGCGAAGAGAGACAAATGGAGAGGATGCCAAGAGGAGGAGAGTGGAGAGAAAAAGGAGAGAAGTTTTGTCCAGGCCCCTCTCGCCTGCCTCTAATCCCTTGGGAAGCTGGCTCACCCACCACTGTTAGTTTTCATGAGTCTCGCCTGGGCAGTAATAAAATAGCCCTCAGGGTTTCCTATTATATGTCACCAAAAATATTTTACTAACTCAAAATATTTAATAAAAACTGTGCAACAGAGATTTAACTGAGAAAATAATGAGAAACTATTTCAGTAGTCAGGGGACCTGAACCCCATTGCCACTCTACCACAGGCTGTGACTAAGTAACTTAGATTCTTCATTGCTGAGCTAAGGATGCTAGACCAGATGATATACATCGATGCTCCTATCTTCCATCTTTCCTGATCCTGCCATGACAATGGTCAGTTTGATGAAAAATATAATGTTTAATTAGCCCATTTTCCAATTACTGAGATACTTTAATAGATGTGAGGACATATCTAGATATTTATAACATTCTTTAGTTTTCACCTAGATGGTTTAAGTTAAATTGGTACAGCCTCCTTTCAAATTCATTTTTTTTTAGCTCTTCACATTCACAGAACAACAGATTTTCTTTCTTTTATTATGGGATCTTTCCAAATAACATTCATGAAATCAAAATTAGGTTAGAATAGACTTTTCTAATCCATGTGCATGGAACACCTGTCTTCTTTATATCTACAGAAGGTTCTCCCTCATTAAAAATTTAGTATCACAATTTTATGGTTTTTGTTGTTGTTGTTGTTCTGAATACATTTAAGTAGCTTTCCCAACAAGATTTTCAGGATTTCCTGGGCATATCTAAGTGTAGAAAACTTGGTACAAGGCCTTGATGATCAATACAGGCCCAAGGGACAGAAACTGAAAAGATAACACATTACAAATAACTCAATAGACATTTATTTTCTCATCCAACTCTAAATCTTTTAATAAACCTTTTCATACTTACTTTTATATAGTTGGAACACAGTGCCTTAGATTAAATTACAGTTGTTAAAGATTGAAAAATAAACACATTTTGAGCTTTTAATTCATGCTACCTGTTTTCTTTCTCCTGTTAATTAGTTACAGAATATGTCTCTTGACCCAAATCAAACAGTATGAACAAAATTATATTTATATGACAAAACAACATTATCTGTCTAAAAATATTTTAAACATTTTTTGGTAACTTAGTTCAAAATACGGAATTTGTTTATACAGTTATTTATTAAATATTCCTCCGGAAAAAGACATGTTAAAAAGAGGGCAGAATTACATTCCTGACCCTGAGCCCATACCTAGCGCCACAATATGGGCACAGTGACCTAATCCATTGCATGCTTTCATTGATCCTCTGTACAGGTGACCAACCATCTCTGTGCTTAGATGCACAAAAACAGTAAGAAGCCAATAGACAGGCATAAGCCAATTTCTATGTAGTAAGAGAACAAATCTAAGCACCCAGACTCCTTTCAGTGGCGTAGTAGTTACATGGCAGATGGAAAGAGTGTGGAAAGATCTGGCTTACAACCATAGATAGAGAGAAAAACCAAGAACTATGTCAAAGTGAGGACTCAAAGTAATCAACAAGCACATGCAAAGGAGAACAAATAGTTAAGTTTGGCTAGGTTAGTATGGCATGAATAAGTCTGGAAATTCAGGCTACAACCAGATTATAGGTGGTATTGATGACCAGATGAAGGAGACCAAACCACATAAGACGACATTGATGATTTCCAAGGGGAGAATTGGCTTAGGTCAATGGAAAGAATACTGACAATATTAACTTCACTTACTATGTCATAATCATCTCCATTTCACATGGTACTGCATGGAAAATAAAGATTAAGAAGGCATAGTGCCTGGCTTCAAGAGGAAAAAATACGCATGTATACAAAATAAAATAACAAATAAAGCCTACTTATACTATAAGGCAGAAAGGGTTAACTTCTATAAGAAAGGAACAAAATGCATTGGGAATCATATCAGCCTCATATATTCCTTACCTCTGTTTCCTCTGTAGTCCAATCACTAACTCTATATGGTCCATTCAGAAACAAATATGATTTAAAATAAAAATTATCAAATCAACTTTAACACAATACTCTGAGATTCAGCAAAAATCACCTTTCCTGTCCATGCTTCATAATAGCTAGCATATATTGAACATACTCTAGATATCAGGCATAGCCCTAATCATTTTACAAGCCTTATCCCATCCAAAACACTACATGGTAGGTTTTATTATTAGCACTTTCCAAGGCTGAGAAATATTAAAGCATTTCCCAAGGCACCATAACTTATGGGTTTAGCTCTTAGCCAAAACATATACTGCATACCACATAATTTTAAAATATAACCTCTAACCTGGAATTAAAAGCCCTCACATTGTTCATAGTTTCTGCCTTTTCTCTGAGATCTCATCTCCTTCTTGTGCTCAAATTCTCTCATGCAGGCTCTGCCTTGTCTTTCCCGCCTTAGTTTCTGTAGCAGGCTGAATCACTGTTCACCCATCTCCAGTAGGCCCACCCCATGTCACTACTCCTCAAGGGATCACCACTATGTTTAACTCAGTCATGTTCCTTGGACAAGTTTGGGAAAATGAATGATAGCTTAGTGTGAGTAACAGGCATTCTTTCTGGGGAGGATCTAGAAGAACCAGGAACAGTTCCCCATCACTTCTTCTCTACAAAATGGTCAATGTCTCAGAAAGACAGTTTCATCAGCCTGGCTCCCAGAATAAGAATGCATGGAGCAAAAGCAAAGTAGACCTGCAATAGAACCTCACTCCTATTTCCTTTTCTAAATGCCATACTTGCTTTTTCTCAACTCCTTAGGCTTATACTTCCCTCACAGCACTGATTTCCACCATTAGTGTTGCTGTAAGTCATGTTCCACAGGAAAAAGACCCCAAGACACTGAAATTTGTGTGTGGCAGTTTTATTGGGAATAGTCTATGGAAGAGCACCTGTGACGGGTAATGAAAGCAACATTGAGCAGATGGAGAAGTTAAGTTACAATACATTTGTAGTGAAGTCTTCAGACTTCACTTGAAATCTGGATCTGTAATCTGGATCTGAAAAGCCTTTCAGAATTTTCTCAGTTGAAGCAAAAGGGCTGGATTTGTTGTACCTCCTTCATTGATCTGCTATTGGACATAGGCTGCCCTCTCGAGTAAGAGGGCCAAGGTCAGTTCCTACACAGAGATTTAACCATGAAGAGCCAGAGCTAACACTCCCTTAGGAGGTCTTAACTCAATCCATAATCAACTCTAAAATCTAAAGATCAAAGTCTCATCTAAACATCATCTAAATCAGACAGACACATGCTATCTTACAAGGCAGAATCCTCTGCAATGTCTTGGAGAAAGACAAGAGTGCTAGCCTCTCAAAGTGCATCTATTCAGATAGTCCTGCTGTTCCGAGAAAAAGGGTCTCACACCTTCACAATCAAGGTTCTGACTTTGGAACACCAGATCTTCAAGTAAGGTTCAACCATCATCTCTAGAGAACTGCCACTCTCATAAATAAGACCTGCACAGAATCTTCATCTCTTTATGCCCTCTGACTGCTGGGGTTAAGAGTCTATATGCTGCAACAATGTCTCCCCACCCTTCATGTGTTGTCTTACATAGGAGTTATTCACTTTCAGCCTTTGATCATTTGTTCAATGCATTAATGGTCCCCAGCAATAGCCATCCTATTTCCTATAATGACTACTTCCTTCAGTCCCATCAAACACCTGATGTAGAGTGCACACCAGCACATTCCCTTCCACTAGTATTCCACCCCAGTTCACTAGCAGTGAAGACTGACTGTTTGTGCCACAACTACATGCCATGAGCACTGTTCTGTATTCCACAAGTAATGAGATTCTTACTGCCAGCCAGGCACTTCATTATCTAGACTGAAACCCCCATTTTAGTCATCTTCCTACATCAGCAGCTGGAAACAACTGTCTTAAATAAGAGTCTCAGGAAACAGGTGCTGAGTCTCTGAAGTTTACATGCAAGTAGTTTCTAAAAGAAGAAGGGGTGAGAAAAGCAAGATTGGGCAGATAGAAGGATTGAAATGTGATGAAATTGCAACAGAGGACTCAACACAATATTATGGGAAGCTCTGGAACTGGGAAGATCCTAGCATCATTGATTCAAATGAGGTAAAGAAGCCATGCCTCTTAACTTCTACATCAAGTCATTAGATATAGGTTGCCCTCAGAAAGCAGGCATAAACTTGGGCAAAGCAGCTTCCTGCAGCTAAGGCAGTTCCTATAGAGGTAGAGCTGTAGGCAGTGAGCAGACAAGAATACCAGCCACTGTGAGAATGGATGCCTAGTTCCTGAAGAAAACTACACACCAAGAATAGTCCTCAGCTAACTTCCAGAAATTTCCCTCTAAATTTGATATTGATCAGTCATTTTGCCAATAATTTAGCTCATTCATCCTGGTTAATGGCTCTTATCTATAACCCATATTATTTCTTTGCCCCAAAGCTATTCTGACACAATGAAATACAAACTTCTTTTTTTATCCCCTTTTGCCCTTTTAACAAAATTGGATAAATAGGATGTAAAGGAAATGCCAAATTTAGTCCCTGTTTAGCTCCACTAATGGATATTAGCTAATTACCTACTTAAGGAGCTTCGGTTCCTTGCAGTTTTGTGTTTGAAAGACAGTCTCATGAGCCTTTAAGTTAAAGTTCAAGATTCAGAGCAAAAAAGGAAAATATATTTTGGAAGAAAGACCTTATTTCTCAAAATCATATGGATGCCAGAGACTGCTCATTTAGATGGCCAGATCGCAGTAACATTTCCCAATTTGAGTCAATAAATATTTACTTATTGATCACAATGTGCAGCATACTATGCGAAGACAGACACCACCTGACAGGACAACACATCTTTTCTTTAACAAACATCATTACACAGAAATGAACCTCATTATATAGAAGGAAAACATTAATGCAGTCAATCAGATTGTGTTGGCTCATGCCCAATTGCCAGTCACTGTCTAGACAACGTAGCTGATGGAAATATAAACACCAGACCCTTGAGTCTAAGTTTGCAATTAATTGGGATAGCTATAAAAATGTATAACAACTATATTAAATGAGAGAAGAAGCAGGTAGTATAGAAAATGTTGAAGTAAAATATTGGCAGAGGTGGGGCAAATTTGCTTTAACACTGCAGTCTCTTGTGACATATTTCATAGCTGTTATCAGCACCCATCAGAAAGTTCCTAGATAATAGTTACAGCGATAGAAGCTCACAGAGAACTAAGAATGCAACAGCCAGTGAAGCTGATCACGCAAACATATGGGTAAGCAGCTCATGAAGGCTGTAATCAATACTAGAAATTGAAGTAAATATGCTTAGAAAATAACCCAACAGGTGATAATGAAAAGAAACTATTGTCTTCAACATTCCTGTTTGTATTTGTTTGTCTCTACTGATAACTGTGTAGCATTTTCAAACGGGTAAAGATACCAACCATCTGAAATATAGGTAACTGACAATAGGTAAACCAGAAAGTCAATACCCTACATCCAAGAAAGTATTGATTTGTTTAACAAAAAGGGAAAAATACAACATAGCCAAAAGTTGAATAGAATAGTGAACATTTTATCCCAAAGAAATATGAGCTCTAAAACCACAGAGAGAAAGGATTACCAAAGAAATCTTAGGCAAGTCAAAGTCTAGGAAATGCATACCCAGGGACTGGTAATGAGTGGATTATGTTGGATTTCTTTTGCTTAATGACTATTCTATCTCCACAAATATTTATTAGTGCAACAGAGTGAAGATTATAAAAATAAAACAAAGTGTGAATTATTAAGTATCAAATGCGTATATTTGTGGGAAAATGTGCATTTTCAATATATCCCTAAAAATGTTGTTTCATGGCTAGATAGCCATTAAAATGGTAAATATAGGCTTATGTTCTTATTACCAGTTTATCCCCTATTAGTAGTGATCTTGCTTGAAAGTCAGTTAAAGTTTCTCTTTTTTTCCCCTGAACATTTATTGAGTTTCTTATTATTTAACAGATTTAGTTGTGTCTTGCTTGAATAATCAAGACCTCCTTCAAACACTGGACATATTTTAGTTCTTGGGATAAACTGAGGGTTCATGAGTATCCACCACATGTTGATAATTTAAAATGAATACATAGATTACACATATTTCTTTTTCAGAATCAATAATATTGAAAAGTATAATGAAAAGAAATAATTTTAAAAGCAACAAACAAAATGAACCAAATCCACTTATATTGCTTTTGTTCTTCTAACAAAATTTATGCATTTCCAAAGTTTCCTAGCCACAATTTGCTCTTCTAACTTATTGAAACATCCAGAGATTCAACTATAGCCCCGAGCTTGAGAGGAAATGTCTGAGATGCCAGCCAGCTGCAGAATACAAGAGAGTTAAAATTGCACTTCTCAGTGACAGACCTCAAATCCTGAGAAAACTTTTAAAAGTATGTAAAGAGTGTTTCTTCCAGGTTAATGCCAAGAAAGAAAAGTAGTTAGCCCTGAACTCATTCAGCTCATTGTTAACATTTTTATAGCAAAGGATGTTTGTCCTTGACTTTAGATTATGTATCTTGATTATAACTTTCATAATGTGACCATTTAAAATACTCTCCAAATTAGCAGACCTTCTCAAACTAATCCCAAACTTGAAAGCTATATCGCCTTGTTTTGAATGTTCTGATTACACTCAGCAAATTTCAGATCTGGACCTTCGTTGTAGTTTATATGTAACCTTAGTTTTATAATTATGACTTGAAATTTTAACTACAAGAATTGAATTTAAATACAAAAGTTGAATTAAAAAGACCAACAAACATAGGTCGAATTAATTAATTAAACTTTTCATTTATTATTTCTTACATACACTCACTCTTGCTGAGTTCTGAGGAATATACGCTCTACAGTATAATGTAATGGGGAATCTAATTTTGTGTCTACAGTTTTGCTTTAAATTTACCTTTTAGAAATCTAAATGTTATAGAAGTTGATTTTCATTTTTTTTTTTTTTTTAATCAAAAAGAAATAAGTTCAACCCGGCCAGGCGTGGCTCAGTGGTTGAGCATTGACCTAGGATCCAGGAGATCAATGTTCGATTACCGGTCAGGGCACGCCTAGGTTTCAGGCTCAATCCCCAGTAGGGGGTGTGCAGGAGGCAGCCAATCAATGGCTCTCTCATCATTGATTCTTCTGTCTCTTTCTCTCCCTCTCCCTTCCTCTCTCTGAAATCAATAAAGATATATGTAAAAAGAAAAAAGAAAGAAGTTCATACTAAAGTTGATCTAGACTTCCTAGCAGAAGGGTCTACTCTGTCAAGTCAGCCCTTTATCCCCATTACTTAGAGATGGCACAGCAGGCACACAAAAGTATTTGCGAAATGAAAAAAATCCATAAGCTTGGCTATTACTCTTAATGAGCGATCAAACATCCTTGTTGCCTAAAATGAAAAAACAAAGTGCATAAATGTTAACATTAACAGCAACATTACAAGGCTTAGTGCTCCTAAGCCCAGGCTGTTTTGATAATAGAAAGTTAGCCATGTTTTATGAGGATCCCTCATTGAAGAGAGGGAGTCTGGAGGGTCTGGAATAGACTGTTTTCCCAAAAAGCAGTGAAATCAGTATCCATTTTGACAGTATGCTATTTCCCAGAAGTTTCCAACAACAGAGATGTTAGCTGCCTAGAGAGATAGGTCTTCCTTTTAAATCATAAGTCATTCCCTCAAGAGCACACAGTCATGGCAGATGCAAGGATGGGCTACTGGTAGGAAGGACTAGACTAGGGAATGGTCACTCTCAGTGGCCCGATAACTTCTGCTCCCTCCTTTGAATTCTTAGTTCTAGCCACAGTTTCTACCAGTTCAAGAACTTGGCAGCCCTTTCTATGAATTATTATCTGTATAAAACTTCTGTTCATTATTAACCAAATATCAGTCAAGAATTTATTAACACCTCTGTAAAATCTGTAACTTACTAACCTTAGATCTTGATTACTCACTGCCTTAATGTCTAATGGAAATTTGGAAGTAATCTTCACTGATTAATTTCTTCACATCCCAAACCCATGATCTCGTCTATGTGAAGGAGAGAGAAACATAAAAATTGTAACTAGTTTCCATGTAGTAAAATTAAAAAAAAGAAAACAAAAACTGAATTAAGATGGAACATGATCTATGACTCTCTACACCTTTGGTTATGCAAAACAGTTGGATATATAAATCAGCCAGGTCTTGATGTTGCTACAAGCTTGTTTGGGACCCACAGATAGGTATCTGTGTTCTCCTCTTGAATATAAACAATTTCACAGAATATCAATATCAGACAAGGCCACTTCATGACCACGATGGGTCAAGAAAAACATGACCCTTTCATAATGATGTCTGAGTACAGATAAAGCATGAACATTGTGACAACCACAACAAATAAATAAATAAACAAACAAGCATCTCACTATGCTGGCTACTATTCATTTATTAATTACAGTGTAAGGCTCAGGTTAGTCTTCCTTTTTTCTAGATAAAGTTTACTAAGATACTCAATCAGTGGCAAAGCTCTGTTTCTTTAAACCCTCTCCAAATCATCTAACACAATCCCAAATCCTACTAACACCTTCTTACTGAGACACCCCATATTTTCCCATTGTATGTGTTCTCCCTGGCTTCAGTTTGTAATAAACCAACTTGTTCAACTGCAGGTGTGCTCCTGATGGTGTTTTAGCTGGAGGACATTGACACAGCCATCACCCATCCAACTCACCACTGTGTTTGTTTTCTTTGCAGGCTAGGTGACATGCTGCTACTTTTAACATGCTAAAAATAGAAAAGGTATAATCTTTTCACATTGAAACCTAATACAAAGCTTCCCCTTGAACACACAGATTGGTGTACACTGCACAAGCAAGAGGTAAAATGAAAATATAAAACTAAACAATATTAGGAAGAAAAATGTTCACCTTTATGTGTTATATCAAATACAGACCTAATGGGAGGCACATCCATAGCCATCCATCATGATTGTCTATTTCTACATTTTTACTCTCAGTGTGCCTGGTGGATTTTTTAAAAATCAATTATAGTTTTAGTCTCTGAAAAATGATCCTTTTTAAGGAAACTTTATTGTCAAGCTTGCGATATATACTTTTGTTATTTTTCCTTGAGAGCAGAAGAAAATTACTGTATATTCTTTAATACAGAATGATTTATTTCTTTGTTTCACTAACCAAAATATTTTGGATACAAAGAATTATTCTGCATATTGCTATATCAGCCTCTAATAATTTCTGTGATTTTTATGCTGAACCAATTGATCAATTTACATATTTATCTTTTCATAATTTGTGTTTGTTTCTGAATTTACTGGTGTAACATCCAACTTGATTTATTACACATATTTTACAAATTGTTGCTCTTTTGTGTGAATTTCAAATAAGTTTCAGAGAATAAAAATACTATTTTTCATACCTAACAGAATTTGCTTACATTTGCTTACATTTCCATATATTCCTAATTAAACTGTGTTGGCCTGTAACCAAATCCTCATTAAGTTTCTAACATATGTAGAAATATTACCCTAAACTAACAATCACGTGTTTAGGATACACCACTCGTCTTACTTACATATAACATCACATCAACAAATAAGTCACTCACAAGTCCATGAAGCTTGACCTTGAAATTTTGCAATAGATAAATTTATAATGGAACCATAGAACTTGACACAGTCCAGAATACAAGATACAGAAGAATATTATTAACTTAATCCATGACTATCTACAAAGGAGAAAAAAGCAGTAGTTATAACCTTAGATTACATTAGTTTTTAAGAATTATTTCTAATGTAATTGTATGGTTTCCAGTTTCAGTGAGTTTACATAATTAATGGGAACAGGGGAACTAGAAGTCTTTCCAACAAATCTTTATATGTAATGTCTTGGAAAGCAGCATATTTTTAACTATTTAGTATCAAGGACCCTATGCAATAATTTTTAAAATTATTGAGGACTACAAAGAACTCTTGAAGATATATGTATCAATATTTGCTGCATTAAATAATAAAACTGAGAATTTTAAGTATTTATTAATTTAAAAATAACAATAATCTTATATGTTGACTGAAATAACAACAAAACTATATATACCAAAACAAAGATATAATAAGAAGAGTAGTACTCTTGGCATTTTTGCAAATCTCTTTAATTCCTGACAACCTACCTGTTGCAACATGTGGCTTTGGTTGAAGTAAATGAAGAAATGCATAGATATTAGTTGACAGAAAGAGAATTACAGATATAATCCACAGATTTGTGAGTATTCTTTTCGTCAGCACAACAAAGTTCACAATTACTAGTTATAATATGAAATATGAAAACATATCAATTAACCTTTTGTACTCTGCTACATTATAAATTATTTTTGGTTTCAAAGTAGTTTTTTGCTTTTGTATTTTGAATAGATTTTTCACTCTGTAAGATTTTGCTAAGATCATACATTGGTTATTTAGAAAATATTGGTTTCCACAGTTATGTATATCATCCAAGTGTTAACACATTTCATTATGCAACATCAAAATTTGCATCTGTCAACAGCATTGGTAATCTCGTCAGGAAAGTCCTTAAGTCTGGGGAAATAGACGGTGATAAATACACATTTTCCAAAATTCTAATTACTTCTTGAAAGTCTGTTATATCATTGGCCTCAAATATTACCAGTTATTTCCCCTGAAGTGACGGTCTCATCTTGTTCATTTATGAGAAAATGTCTGTCAAATACTCAGGTGAGAATAACCATAGTTTCTTGGTTTTTCAAGTGAAAAAGTTGTTCCATGAGAAGACAGTCAGATCAGCTCACAACTCAAACAATCACACAATTGTTTTATCTGGAGATAAACAAAACACTTCAGTAGGCAGCAGAAGTGTTTCATGTGTCTCTTCCATGTCATCCAGAATATTAAAAAGACAAGTACTTGATAAAGAAAATATAATAAAATTTTAGATTCTGCCACGTGAGATCTTCCCCAACTGCCATAGGTAGCATATCCCACTACCTCTTTTATTTTCTATTGCATACTGTCCAGGCATTTATTATATAATTTACCAAGTATATATAGTGTGGTAATCACATAACAATAGCCCTTCTTCCTAAAATACTATGTTTCTCAAAGTTTTAGATAAGCCTATTCATCGTTTTGTAAATGGCACTGACCAAATCCTTCAACAGACAGTAGGGCCTTAGAAATGAAAAAAAAAAAAGAATAATTATGTTTCCTTTATTAAATACCATGCAATAAACAATGAAGATACTTGTCAGAACCTATGGCAAACAGTATGAAAGTTTATCAAAAAATTAAAAATAGAACTACTATATAATCTAGCAATTCCATGTCTAGATACATTTCCAAAAGAGTTGAAATTAGGATCTCAAAGAAATATCTGTACTCTCGTGCTCTTTTCTGCATTATTCACGAGAGCCAAGTATAGAAGCAACCCAGATTTTCTCAACAGATGAATAAGAAGATGTGGTGTATACATAAAATGTGACATTGAGCCTTGTAAAAGAAGGAAACCCTGCCATTTGAGATAACATGTGTGAACCTGGAGGACATTAAAATAAGTGAAATAAGCCAGTCACAGAAGAACAAATATTACGTGATCTTACTTATATGAGGAATCTAAAGTAGTTCAACTCACAGAAGCAGAGAGTAGAATGGTGGTTGCCAGGGGAGAAGGAAATGGCAAGTCGTTCAATGTGAAAAAAGTTTTAGTTATGCAAAATAAACAAGGTCTAGAGATCTCCTGTACAGCATACAGTTAATAATATGGCATCTTACACTTAAAAACTTAAGAGGGTCCTAATTAAATGTACTCACCACATGAAGAAGGGACAAAAATATATTATTACTCTTACCACCACATTGAATCACACAATGTACGTATTTTTTAAAAAGAGAAAGGAGATCCAAGAGGGAAGCCGACTGAGTGGAAGCTACACTCACACTCTCCCAGGACCAATCTGGATTTACAACTAAAACATAGAAAAACCATCCTGAAAACCAACTGAAGACGAGCTAGAGAGCACCCTCATAACCCAGGACATAAAGTGGGGACCACACAGAGACTGGTAGGAAGTGCGGACGTGAGAGGACTGCCTGGGCTCCCACAGGCCGCAGCTGAAGGTCTGGAGGGAGATCTCAGCTGTGGGGGTTCCCACTGAGGACTCTGGGGCCTAAACCCAGGCTCGGCTCCCCAGCCCAGAGCACCAGAAACGAGAAAGGTGCCCACACAACATCCGGCTGTGAAAAGCAGCCAGGTTTCTGTCTGCCAGGGAGAGACGGTTGGAAATGCAGGCCCCCTGATAAAGAGCCAACACACAACATTTCATGTACAGCCACTCACCTTGGGCTCCAGCGGAGGGGGAGCGGAGGGGACTGGAGCTGTGTGCGGAGAGTCTGGGGTTGTGGGCTCTGGAGAGTGAGACCAAGGGACACCTGTCTGGATTCCTGTGCCAAGTCATTCCCCCAGAGTGTGGGGGACATCTTTCCCAGACAGCAAATTTTCGGCTTTTGCCTGAGGAGGGAAGAAATTGCCCCATCCTGATGGAAAGCCTCTTGCCCCACCCAGAGGAGTTTCTACAGCCTGAGCTAGTTAAGAGACTGATAACTACCAGCCACCCCACCCTGTGCAGCTTCTACAGCCTGAGGCTCATTAAGAGAATCAGATTAATCAGTCTGCAGGCAGAGGCAGACCTCAGGGTGCTTTGAGTATTTGCCTGATCTGCTTCAGGACCTGGGCCTTAGAAAAGCAGACTTTGGTGTGCATCTTGGTCCTGTCCAAACACACCCAGCCTCAGCAGAGGAGGCCTCAAACCATGGGTTGTTGATAGCTCTAAACAGGGTACTCAGGGCCAGTCACAAACTGCGTCTGACATTGGCCTGTACCAGAGATCCTCCAAAAAGACTGACAGTCCTAGAAGAGCTACCTAACACTTAAAAACAAACCCAAAAAAGTAGCCAAAATGGGGAGACCAAAAAACAAGCCCCAAATGAAAAGAAAAGAGACCCACCTCAGAACAAAAGACTCACACAGAATGAGAGTGAAGGGATGGAAAAAAATTTCCAGGCAAATGGAAATGAAAAAAAGCTAGGGTAGCAATACTCATATGAGACAAAATAGACTTCAAAATGAAGACCATAATGAGAGACAAGAAGGGTCATTACATAATAATAAAGGGATCAATCCAACAAGAAGATATAACCCTGATAAACACATATGTACCCAATACAGGATCACCTAAATTTATTAAAAAACTTCTAGAGGACTTTTCAGGAGAGATCAACAGCAATACAGTCATACTAGGGGATTTTAACACCCCACTGACTTCACTGGATAGGTCTTCCAGACAAAAAATCAACAAGGAAAAAGTGACCCTAAATGACACACTAGATCAGATGGATTTAATTGACATTTACAAAATATTCTACTCCAAAGTTGCAGAATATACATTCTTCTGAAGTACACATGGGACATTCTCAAAGATAGACCACATATCAGTACACAAAACAAGTCTCTACAAGTTAAAGAAGATTGAAATCATATTAAGCATCTTCTCAGACCACAGTGGTATGAAATTAGAAATCAACTACAATAAAAACACTAAAAGATATTTAAACACATGAAGGTTGAAAAGCATGTTTTTAAACAATGAATGGGTTACCAAAGACATCAAGAAAGAAATAAAAAACTTCCTGGAAACAAATGAAAATGAGCACACAACTACTCCAAATCTATGGGACACAATGAAGACGGTCCTAAGAGGGAAGTTCATAGCAGTACAAGCCTACCTCCAAAAAACAAGAAAAACTTCTAATAGACTCTCTAACCCTACAACTTAAAAAGTTAGAAAGAGAACAAGAAAAGCCCAGAGTAAGTAGAAGGAAAGAAATAATAAAGATCAGACCAGAAATAAATGACATAGAGACTAAAAAAAAAAGTACAAAAGATCAATGAAAACAAGAGCTGATTCTTTGAAAAGATAAACAAGATTGATGAACCTTTAGCCAGATTCATCAAGAAACAAAGAGAGAGAGGACCCAAATAAACAAAATCAGAAACAAAAGAGGTGAAATAACAACTGACCCAAGAGAAATGCAAAGGATTGTAAGAAAATACTATGAACAACTATATGCCACCAAGCTGGACAACCTGGATGAAGTGGATAAATTCCTAAAAAAATACAACCTTCCAAAAAATCAGGAAGAGTCAAAAAGTCTAAATAGGCCGATAACTGCTAATGAAGTTGAAGCAGTAATCAAAGGGCTCCCAGCACACAAAAGCCCTGGCCCAGATGGCTTCACACGGGAGTTTTACCAAAGATTCAAAGAAAAGTTAACACTTATCCTCCTCAAAATATTTTAAAAAATCCAAGAGGAAGGAACACTTCTAAACTGTTTATAAGGCCAGCATTAGCCTAATTCCAAAGCCAGATAAAGACACTACAAAGAAAGAGAATTACGGGCCAATATCCCTGTGAACATAGATGCCAAAATCCTCAACAAAATATTAGCAAATCACATCCAGCAATATATTAAAAAGATCATGCACCATGACCAAGTGGGATTTATTCCAGGGATGCAAGGCTGGTACAATATTCGCAAATCAATAAACGTGGTATATCACATAAACAAGTTGAAAGACAAAAATCACATGAACGTATCAATAGATGCAGAAAAAGCACTGGATAAAATCCAACACTCATTTTTGATAAAAACTCTCAGCAAAGTGGGAATAGAGGGATCATACCTCAACATAATAAAGGCCATATATGACAAACCCACAGCCAACATCATACTCAATGGGAAAAAACTAAAACCATTTCCCCTAAGAACAGGAACAAGACAAGGGTGTCCACTTTCATCACTCTTATTCAACATAGTACTGGAAGTCTTAGCCACAGCTATCAGACAAGAAGAAAACATAAAAGGCATCCAAACTGGAAAGGAGGAAACAAAACTGTCATTATTTGCAGATGACATGATATTGTACATCGAGAATCATAAAGACTCCACCAAAAAGCTACTAGATTTAATAAATGAATTCAGCAAGGTAGCAGGATACAGAATTAACACTGAGAAATCAATGGCATTTTTATACACCAATAATGAACTCTCAGAAAGAGAAATTTTAAAAAAGTCACATTTACCATTGCAACTAAAAAAATAAGATACTTAGGAATAAACTTAACTAAAGATGTAAATGAACTTTACTCAGAAAACTACAGGACACTGAAAAAAGAAATAGAGGAAGATACAAGCAAATGGAAAGATACATCATGTTCATGGATTGGAAGAATTAACATCATTAAAATGTCCATACTAGCCAAAGCAATCTATAAATTCAATGCAATCCCTATTAAAATACCAACAGCATGTTTCACAGATCTAGAACAAACACTTTGAAATTTTATTTGGAACCAAAAAACACCCCGAATAGCCATGGCAATCTTGAGAAAGAAGAACAAAGTTGGAGGGATCACAATACCAGATACCAAGTTATACCACAAAGCCACTGTAATCAAAGCAGCCTGGTACTGGCACAAAAACAGGCATATAGATCAGTGGAACAGAACAGAGACCCCAGATATTGACCCACACCATTATGGTCAATTAATATTTGACAAAGGAGGCAAGAACATACATTGGAGTAAAGACAGCCTTTTCAATAAATGGTGCTGGGAAAATTGGACAGATATATGCAAAAAACGAAACTAGACCACCAACTTACACCATACACAAAAACTAAATTCAAAATGGATAAAAGACTTAAATGTAAGACATGAAACCATAAAAATCCTAGAGGGAAATCATAGGCAACAAAATCTCAGATATCTCTCGAAGCAATATGTTTGCTGATATATCTCCTAGGGAAAGAAAACCTGAGGAGAAAATAAACAAATGGGACTGTATCAAAATAAAAAGCTTCTGCACAGCAAAAGAAACCATCAACAAAACGAAAAGGGAGCCTACTGTATGGGAGAACATATTTGCCAATGACACCTCGAATCAAGGGTTAATATCCAAAATATATAAGGAACTCATACAACTTAACAAAAGGAAGACAAACAGTCCAACTAAAAAATGGGCAATAGACCTAAATAGACACTTCTCCAAAGAGGACATACAAATGGTTAAGAGGCCTATGAAAAATGCTCAACGACGCTAATCATGAGAGAGATGCAAATTAAAACCACAATGAGGTATCACTTCACACCTGTGAGAATGGCTCCATCAACAAATCAACAAACTACAAGTGCTCACGAGGGTGTGAGGAAAAGGGCCCCCTAGGACACTGCTGGTGGGAATGCAGACTGGGGCAACCACTACGGAAAACAGTATGGAGTTTCCTCAAAAGATTAAAAATTGACCTGGCCCTGCCAGGTGTGGCTCAGAGGTTGAGCATCAACCTGGGACCCAGGTGATCGGGGTTCAATTCCCGGTCAGGGCACATGCCCGGGTTGCAGGCTCGATCCCCAGTCAGGGGCGTGCGGGAGGCAGCCGATCAATGACTCTGTCATCATTGATGTTTCTATCTCTCTCTCCCTCTCCTTTCCTTTCTCTGAAATCAATAAAGATATATTTTTAAAATAATAAATAAAAATAAAAATTGACCTGCCCTTTGACCCAGTGATCCCACTTCTAGGAATACATCCTAAGGAACCCGAAACACCAATCAGAAAGAACCCCTACGTTCATAGTAGTGCAATTTACAATAGCTAAGATCTGGAAGCAGCCCAAGTGCCCATCAGTAGATGAGTGGATAGAAAAGCTGTGGGACACATACACCATGGAATACTATGCAGCTATAAAAAAGAAAGATCTTTTATCCTTTGGAACAACATGGAGGGAACTAGAAAGAATTATGCTAAATGAAATAAGCCAGGCAGAGAAAGACAAGTACCACATGATCCCACTTATATGTGGAATATAATAAACGAAATAAACTGATATACAAAGTGGATCCAGAGACATAGAAGCATGGAACAGACTGAGGGATCTCAGAGGGAAGGTGGGGAGGGGGAGTGGGCAGGGAGAGATTAATCAAAGAACTTACATGCTTATAAGCATAACCCATGGACACAGACATTGGTATGGGGAAGGCCTGGGGGTGGGAGGGATGTTGGGTGGAGGGGATCAAGGGGGATAAAAAAGGGGACATCTGTAATATTTTCAACAATAAAGATAAAGAAACTTAAAAAAAAGAGAGAAAGAAAATCATAAAACCCACCAGAGGAAAAAAAAACATTTCCTACTGACTTTTGGCAGACTTTATATTAGTAACAAAAATTCCAGAGAAGCATATAATATTAGCTTCTAAATATCTAAGAAAAAATGTCCTATTAATTTAAAATTTTACACCCAGACAAATTATGATTTAATGGGTAGGTCATAAAATATTTTGAAATAAATAGTGACGATATTAGTATATATCAATAAATGCTCTTCTAGACATATATAATTCTTTCATAGTTCCATTTTACTGATGAATAAATTGAAGCATAAATGGGTTAAGTAACTTCCCTAAGGTAGTGTAGCTATTCGGTAGCAAAACAGGAATTTGAAGACACATTTTTTCTAGATACAGTCTTTATGTTTAAATATAATACTAGAAGATCCGTTAAAGGGTATTTATCAATAGTGAAAGAGTCAACTTAGAAGCAAACATCATCAGACTATCTTTGTGGGATGTTTCCATTTAACTTATCATCATGACGATAAAAACCTTTGTAACTGAACAATGTGTTATGTCTCATTTCAATGAAATATACTGTATATTTCCCACTGAGCCTTTAAAGTTCTTGCTTATGTTCTACATGGAAATCCATGAAAAGAGAGCTCTGGAAAATTGTAAGTAAAAGCTAGTCTTTTGAAGACATAAATAGCTATACCTGGGCTCCTATCTGGCCAGTCTTTGCTTAGAGACACTTTCAGAGGAAACACACAGATCTTATTCCAGAAACCTTAAGGCATATTGTTCATCTACAATGTAGGTTGTTTTTAAGAAGGCCGGACCAAATGTTCTACCTATTTTAACAGACAAAAATATTTTCAGAAATTTCTCATTTCTGCTGTATAAATCCAG
Organism: Miniopterus natalensis; assembly: GCF_054644295.1. NCBI lineage: Eukaryota > Metazoa > Chordata > Mammalia > Chiroptera > Miniopteridae > Miniopterus > Miniopterus natalensis. The sequence goes on along the minus strand of NC_142083.1, from coordinate 21,292,566 downwards.
AAGAAAGATGTAAACATATGCAAAGAAAGAAACAGACATAAAATACCACACAAAAGACTATATCGAGAGATAGAAATCCTGGTCTCTAATGCTTTTCTAGTTCTCAGCACCAGTCCTTCATTCTGTCTGGCTTCCCTCACTCCCCTTGGGCTCCATGAGATGCTCATGTAGCCTATGTTATGGGAAAATAGAGATCTGATGACTTGATAATTTATTTGATTGAAAAATTATTTTAAATGTAGCCAAGCAATGGTACAGTAGCTGAAGAAATGAATGAAGATGAGTGAACTTTTATGAAAGTTACGCACATGTTTATATTTGATATGACGTGCTCGCTTCGGCAGCACATATACTAAAAATATATTTGATATGACAGATGCAGTAGGAAAAGAGGGGAGGATGGTGTAGAAAAATGGTAATAACCAAAGATGTAAAGTTCTGGAGAAAGCCAGAAGGCCAATGGACCTGTCTTTCAGGGAAGGACTTTCCTCTAGCAAGAGAAGGCACGCAAGATGAAAAGAGAAGATGCATGCACAGGTAAGGCACACAGGTATATTTTGATCTGTCCAGGGAAAAAGGAATGAGCTATTTCCTGGTAGCATCTATATTCTTAAAGAAATATGGTATAAGTAATTATCTGTAAGGCAGGAACGGTAGGAGAGCTGGTTGGGTGTTAGGAGAGGGAAAGTGGATATCACAGTCACGATGCAAAGTGATTTAGCACGTTTACTATAAAAAACATAGACGGTTTCTGCCCTATTTGAAGTTAGGAATTATAAGCATATGGTGATAAAAATCAGCAAGTTTACTATAATTATTCTCTAGAAATTCTTAACCTCAAATTTAAGTGTGAAGTCAACAAACACTTGGATTCACTCAGCTTTGTGCTGCGTTGGGGAAAAATGGGCAAGAAATTGAAGAACATGCGAGCGTGACTGTGATGAGGCCTAGGGAGCCCACGGCGAAGGAGGGGAGGACGAAGACAGGCGACCAGACGTCCTGGGGTCAGCAGGCTGCAGGCAGCGGGGAAACGGGGCTTTGTCCGCGTGGAGGGGAAGGGCGAGTGAGGAGGAATCACACTGTTCGCGCTAGAAAGCGGAGCCGCGAGTACGAGCCCAGGCACTGCATCCGGTCCTGACTCTGAACTCACTTTGAACTTGCCCTTGGCACTTTGAACTTTGGCCCAGGAATTTTATTCCCAGCTCCTAGTCAGTCCTTTTTTTTGTTTCAGAGTGCTTAGCCTGCCCTGAGGTTACTTACTATAGAACTTTTTTTGTCCACATGTGACTATATGAGATGTTAACATTAGGGGAATCTGAGTGAAGGGTGATATACTGAAAAAAAAAAAATTCACTCTGGTTAGTTCCAAAGGAACAGAGATAATAATAATAATAATAATAATAATAATAATAATAATAATATACTGAGAACTCACAGAACTGATGGGTGGCTGAGAGAAATGTTCTAGGCTGAAAATCCTGTAACAGCTCTGAGATTACAGCACAGCGCCCTGGCAAAGACAGACACTACCCCGCTACAAAATGCCAGCTAATGGCACTGTCAGCGGCGGCCACCCCACCCTCAGCACCTGGGTCAGCAAACTGGATGTGCTTCGCGTTATTACCCGTTTCCTCAGATAGCTTCTTTTTATTCAAAGGCTGCCCTGCGTGCATTTGATTGGTGGGAATAAGCTTCACGTTCACCCCTTACAGAGCAGAAAGCTGGAAAGTGTAGCACTTTCTGATCCCGCCACGGGACTGACGCTGTGCGAACGACCAAAATGTGAGAAGGGCTTGCAAACCTGGGTTACTTCTAATATTAAAATTTCATATTTTCCATGTTATTCAAAGACTTTGATCTATAAATTATTTATACGGTGCCAAATACAAAAGTGTTCAGTAATGAGAAATTTTGGGTGATGAAGTTACAAAAAGGAAAGGAGGGAGTAATGTATGTTATTCTGACATTCTCAGACTAGGTATATAGATAATTTTTTAAATCATAACTTTGCCAGAAAACTTCTAAAAACTTTTACCACTGTCAAGTGCCTAATTATTTAATAATGTCAGCAGTTTAAAATATTTTAGTTTGAAATTTGTAGATGTGCTAGGCTCTGGAAAGTATGACACCAAGTCACGACACTAAGCCAGAAAAAAAAAAAATTGAGTTTCAAGTTCTAATGCCAGACACTAAATGAAAAAGAGGTTTGAAATCTTTATATTTTACAAATGTTTCTTTTTGTCTCACCAAATACCTGAAGTGAATGCGTATTTTTAGCCTAAATTTACACCCCAATTACCTCAATTCTAGAGCACATTGCCACTGTGTAAGTCTTTATACACTACCACGGAGAAGTTGGAGAAACACTTCTGGTAAAACGTTTCTTTACACAAGATAGAGAAACCCTACAATTTTCAGTGGGATGACTGCATAAAGCCCTCCCTATAATTTTATTTAATTGCACCTTTTTACTTCATTTTCTCAACCTAGGTCCTTTTCTTTTTTTCCACCCTTATCTCAAAAGGTAGATATTGAAACTATTTTCAAAGTAAAATGTTCAAGGATATTTACATAGTTAACGCTTTTCCATTTGTCTCTTAGATCACAGCACTTCAAACAATTAGCGGAGAAGTTGAAACTCACTCTAGTGACTGTTTTCCGTATATACAGGTACAGAGATCATAAAACATTGACCATGAAAGTATTAGTTATGGGCACATACACATAAAATTAATAAGACTTCACATAATAATCAGAGATAATATGCTATATAGCAAAAAATGCAAACGTAACTTTATAGATTACCATTAATACATATAATTGGCAATAATGATGGACTTAAATATTAAAATTCCAGTAGGAAACTTTTCATTGTTATTGCTAAATAGAGGGAATGTGATGGTTAAGAACATGAATTTTAGAGCAAGATTTCCTGAGTGCAAATTCAGGTCTGCCCATGCTAGCTGTGTGAGCATCAAGTTCTTCAACATCTCTGGGCCTCTATCTGTAAAGTAAGGAGTAATATTAATTCCTACCTGATAGAATTGTTATGATGCTTACATAAGAAATTATAGATAAAGAATATAAAGCAATGGCTGGCATGTTGTGAATTCCCAGTACAGGTTAGCTTTTAAATTAAATTTCTATATTGTAGAAATATTATTGACAGTCTAGATGAAATTAATCAATGACTTACAGATTTTTTCATTTCTATCTTCTAGCCCAGATAAAGATTAAATTGTATCTTCAGTGTATATTCAGTTTAAAACCTGAATGTCTTATTCATGCTACTCAGAAACTCTAGAGCTTTTGCTGAAGTTTAGTTAATCTTCTAGATGAGGAATTGTTGCACAAAGCGCACAGAAAATTAATTGCTTTAATTTATTTATGAATTGCTTTAATTTAATTTATTGCCCTTCTAATCTAAGAAACTGCTTTTTCAGAAATCAAGATTGTGAAGACTTTAACAAAACCCTTAATTTTAGTGAAGCTGATATTTTTTCTTTTCAACAGGTCTATTATAGCAGTGGTCATAGAGAAGCAGAGTTGAAGAGTCAAAATTCATTTATAACTTTCAGATAAATAAAATGTGCTTTTGGAACCTTACTACACCTCTTAGTAGACTTTACCTCATCAAATAATAAAAAGGGACACAAAACTGACTTCTTGACAACATTTTGGACTAAGTGAGGATGCATTAAATCAACTGCCTGAGGACAAAAAAGTGTTAGTCATCCCACGATAAATGGGAACTGACAGATCTATGAGGGGTACATGGAATCCTTTTATTGTTTATGCTTCTACCTCTCAGCTTCGTCCTGAGGCCACAGGCACCTGGTGTTCTGTGCTGTACACACAAAGACTGACATTTGTTTTTATCTATGAAAAAACGTAGACACCAGAGTAGCAATGAAGTCCCAGTGGTCCTTTAGCTACTTTGAGGCTTCGCTGTCATTACTGGATAGTAGGAGAAACAGAGAGATGTTCAAAATCAGTTTCATGTTTTAAAATATGCATACCTACCCAATAGCTGGCATTCTTCCTGTTAAAGGAATCACCATACAATCACATGTAAGCAATATGAGATTGGAAAGTCTTCTTTTTAAATTAATTAATTAATTAATTAATTTTTCTTTTTTTATCTCTATTGTTGAAAATATTACAGATGTCCCCTTTTTCCCCCCATTGATTCCCTCCACCCCACATCCATCCCATGCCCAGGCCTTCCCCATACCAATGTCTGTGTCCTTGGGTTATGCTTATAAGCATATAAGTTCTTTGATTAATCTCTCCCCACCCACTCCCCACCCTCACCTTCCCTCTGAGATCCCTTAGTCTGTTCCATGCTTCTATGTGTCCGAATCTATTTTGTTCATCAGTTTATTTTGTTTATTACATTCCACATATTACTGAGATCATGTGGTACTTGTCTTTCTCTGACTGGCTTATTTCACTTAGCATAATACTCTCCAGTTCCCTCCATGCTGTCCCAAAGTATAAGAGATCCTTCTTTATTATAGCTGCGTAGTATTCCATGTTGTGAATGTGCCACAGCTTTTCTATCCACTCATCTACTGATGGGCACTTGGGCTATGTCCAGATCTTAGCTCTTGTAAATTGTGCTGCTATGAACACAGAGGTGCATTAAGTTCTTTCTGATTGGTGTTTGGGTTCCTTAGGATATATTCCTAGAAGTGGGATCACTGGAAGTTCTTTTTAAAAAAATAAGTGTGAAATTCCTTTAATTTTATCATTTATTCCCACTCTTCCACTAACATGCATCCCAGTAAATTTTATGTATATTTTTAGCAACTGAGAAAAACCTTCAGTGTACGCTCTCCTAAGAGAGAGTTTTATTTTCCCCACCCCTTGGTTTTCACTCAATTATTTACTTTCAACAACAGAGTTGCAAATTTCAAATTAAGGTGACCTAAAAATTCACACATTAGTCTGAAAAGACTTTGACATTTATCCAAATGCTACAGCCCTGAAGGCAGTAAAATAAATGCAGGGAATGATAATGTGATGAGTATTCCTGACTCAGATCATGCTGAAGGCAATAATACAGGAGGCCTGGATTTTAGTGAGTTTTTCAAGAAATACTAAGTAAAGGACTTATTATGGCTGAGCAATTGCAAAACAAACTTATTCCCATCGCAATAATTTTAGAATTTCATTATTGCAACACTTGAATCATTTAATTAGAGAATAATATACTCTAGCATAGATCCATAATTGATTTAACTTGGCCATCAGATATTTACAAAGTTTTATGCCAGGATTTCTCTTTGACATTTAGGTATCTTTTAGAGGAAGATGAATCAAATACATAAAAGGGATTGGCTAAAAAGTAATTTGATCGTTTGCATAAATAATGCCCCAATCAGAGAGAAATTTCTGAAGCCGATCTGTATGCATGCCTATTCTTTAGCTTTCCAATTGTGAGCCTGGCTATCATCATCAATGGGCTGTGAGAATCCCTGTTTTTCTGTGACCCTAGTACTGTGCACAGTCTCATTGGTACACAGTCACATTATGTGAGTTTTGCATGAATGAATGAGTCAATGTATGCTTTCTGTTCAGCCTGGAACAGAAAAGATCACAACTTTCTAATTGGAAAAATAACAAAAAGGAAAGACAACCCCTCTGCATTTGGGGGTTTAGAGGAAGGCAGTATACCATGAAGTTGTCACTAAAGGCTTGGGGACACAACGAAGGGTACAAAAACTAGAAACAGGTATAAATAAAACTAGGGGTAATTTATTAGAGAGACATCTAATGTAGAAATGTGACTGCTTCTAAACTTATGAGTAAGAAATCAACATGAGCTATTTTATGGTAAAACTGCTAACACGGAGAAAAAGTGTTAAAATCACTGCACAGTGATTTAAAGGAAGGAATTTAAAGGAAGAAATTGTTTATTTAAAGGAAGAAATTATTTGTTTATTTATTTTCATTTCCAGTTTTATTCTTAAATTCTCAGTCTTCTATTAACTCCTTGAATATAGTAAGCATATTTATTCTAAAGTGTGTGTTTCATAACTGCGATATAGGCCGCCCCTGTGGACACTTCCCTATTTTTTGTTGTTTCTGCTATTTTGTTCATAACGTTTTATCACTTTATGCGCCTATTTTTTATTTGGTGCTAACACATTGTTTACAGAATTGTTCATAGAACTAATTTTTTAAAGAACAGTTTGTAGCCAAGAATGATATTTTATGTATTTTATATTAGGTAGCTGGAGGCATGAACAATTTAAGGTAATCTCAATTTAATCTCATGGATGGAGATAATTTAAAACTAAGCCAAACTCTCTAGGAGTTTCTGCGTCCTGTGCCCTTATATTCTGAGTAGGAATCTTCATGATACAACCTCACTGAGGCAGCTTCACCAGGACCTACAACAACTGGGCAAGTCCTCGACTCCAATCCCTACTCTAATCGCTATCAAAAGCTCTGCTCAGCCTCTAAAAAAAAAAAAAAACCCCAAAATATTTTTGTTGTTGTTTTTAGTATTGATAGTAGATGATGTATAGTATTTTGTTTACCCCACTCTTAACCCCCTCTTCTATTTTTTCTCCTTTATTGTTAAATGCTGTGATTCAGTCTTGTTGGGGGTAAGCTATAAAGGTTATTGTCCTGTAGTCTCTTCTTGTATTTATTTATTTATTTATTTACTGACATTTATTTATGTATTTATTTATTATTCCCATCCTCCTCTTCCTTTGGTAAGCATCAGGTTATTCTCTATATCTATATGGGTATGTTTCCGTTTTGTTTTGTTTATCCATTTATTTTGTTTTTTTTAGATTTCACATTTAAGTGAGATCACACAGTATTTGTCTTTCTCTGTCTGACTTATTTCACTTAACATACTATTCTCTAGGTCCATCCTGTAAACTGTCATATGAAAGGCAGACTATTTGTATTTCCCTAATAAATAGTGAAGTTGAGCATCTTTTCATATATCTTTTGGACATTTGTATGTCTTCTTGGGAGAAGTGTGCATTCAGGTCCCCTGACCATTTTTTAATTGGACTGTTTGTTTCATGTTGACTTGTAAGAGTTGTTTATATATTTGGGATATTAACCCCTTGTCAGGGCAGTTGTTTGCAAATATCTTGTCTCATTTGATTGGTTGCCTTTTTGTTTTGTTGGTGGTTTCTTTTGCTGTGCAGAAGCTTTTTAGTTTGATATAGTTCCATTCATTTATTTTTGCCTTTACTTCCCTGGCCTTTGGGGTCCAGAGGGAAGGGGATGGTGGGTAGTAAAGGGTAAAGGGGGTCAAATCTATGGTGCTGGAAAAAGATTTGACTTTGGGTGGTGCGCACACAATGCAATATACAGATGACATATCATAGAATTGTACATTTGAAACCTGTATTATTTTATTAACCAGTGTTACATCAATAAATTTAATTAAAAAAAATAATACAGGACAAAAGATTGCTAGAATTTAAACCCTAACAAGCTCAACAGGCTCCCTGGTGACATCTTCCCTGAGTTGCAGATGCTTGTCACTGGGGTGCTCTAGGCTGTTCATGAGGAATCATGCCCCAAATTCCAATACAAAGCAATGGAGATTATATAAGTTCTTGTGGTCCATACAAGCAAAACACACCCCCACCACCAACACCACTGTCAACACCAAAAACCTGCAAAAAAAAGAAAAAATATATTTTTTAAACCTGCTTTCATTATCTGTCTCAAAAACAAAGTCTGGTTTAAAGTAAAATTTTGGAACAAATGAGGACTGTATTTAGCATTTTTCCCATTCTCTTCCTGTGCCCCTCCCCTATGCCTACCCCTATACCTACCCACTAAATTAATGCCCTTATTCAGCCCAATAGCCCTTCTGACCACACCTTACCTGAGCACACTCACTGTTGGCAGTATCTTCAGCTTGAAATCTTTCCTTATACTCTAATGTAACTACCATTACTTTGAAAACTCATGTCTAGTATTCCAGACACATTTTTTATTAAAATGCCATGATCTAGAATAAGGCCTGGCACAATATACATGGATGTATTAAGTAAGTGAATTACTGCACACTATTTTTTGTTTCTTTGTGTTTGATGTTGAGAACGTATGCATTTTAATAAAGGAGTCTCATTTTTGCAAATGTGTTTCAAATCCTAACTGATGATACAATGATGAAAATGATATTTGTAAATATTAAATTAAATGTAAATATGAATATGTTCATTACTTTTTGCTGTTGTGATTTTATGGTCCAGAAATCAAGAACATTTATCAGCCACAAGAATGTAAGACTTATTCTCCATAGTTAAGGGTCCATAACCCAGGAAATTAAGCAATTGCTTAAGAGTAGAAGTGATAAAGATGGTTCAGGAGGAAACAAATGAGTCATTTTTATTAATTAAAAGGGTTATTTTAGAAAATAAGCCTAATTTACCAAGAGGGCAATCAAGTGTCCATTGCACTTGGTTCCTATAAACAGTGCTCAGGCATTGTCCTTGGACTGGTTAAGATCAACTTAATCACCCTACTATGTCTCAGTGTGAAGGCAGGGGTAGCATTTTAAGATCAAACTCTGGGCCTTTATTCACGTGCCAAAATAGAGAGTTCCTTGAGAAATCTAGAGGTGTGCTTAAAGTGGAACTGAGTTTCTGAACAAGTCTTTTAAGGGTCTTTGTCCTCACTTTCTTTAGCGTATTTAATCAAAAGTTTAGAGCCATTATATTTGATTTGAAGGTCAGTAAGATATCTCATGCCTTAATAAAATAGGTAAGGGAACTAAAAGTAGAAAAAAATTAAGTATATTAGAGAATGAAAAAATGGAGAGAGAAAGGGAAGATAAGAGAGACAGAAGGAGGGAGGGAGAGAGAGATATGCACTAACTGCAGATTAAATCAATAAAGTGTTTAGGAATTTTGACTATATAAAATTAATGTGAGTTGATGTTCTTAAATCCTTTGACAGTAGAAATAAGGAAGAACATTTATTTTAATCCAACTTCAGCTTTCTATTTTTTAGCTTGTGATACTGTACTAACACATCACAAGAAATGAAAACACATAAAAACACCATTGGAACAAAGAAGAAGTAGCCTTTTCCAAACCAAAACATGTATATTTCTGCATTAAAATGGGAAAATTAAGTTAATATACTATGATAGTCATCATAGCCATACACACAAAGATTCTTCCTCCCTCTTTTTCTATACATGGAAAAATTACAGTCCCCAAATAACATGAAGCTAAATTTGTCCATGTGGTTTATGTAGGCCAATGAAATGTGACAAGTGACACACCCATGACACATGTACTTTTTGGATGATGGAAATGTAAGAGCTGGTGTGTGAGTTTTAATGTGTTCTTTTTTAATTCCTCTGTATCAGTAAATTCCAGGCAGACCTTGGTCCAGAATTGAGGAAACAGTGGAGGAAATTTGCCCAGCCAACCCAGGTTGATATGTAGCATGAATAATAAATAAATATTACTATTTCCAGCCACTGAGAATCTGTGCTTGTTTGTTACAAAGCCTCATCTAGTTATCCTGCCTGGTACATACAAACAGAGTGTCAGTGTCTAAGGCTGACAGTGGCACAAATCGTAGTGGCCATACTAAAGAGTTGGTTCTAGGTCATTAAAGGCTTATTAGAAGTTGATATATGGCAAAAGATACAGGCTTTGCCATTTCACTTTCTCCCTGTGGGATTTTGGACATTTTATTCTTTGTAGCATAGTTTTTCTAGTTTTCTAGTGATTAAATTATCCATTATAGTAATATTGGGCACAAAATAGACAGACATCAGATTTTAATGCTTTTTGCTTTCCTTTTTTTTTTTTTTTTTTAATATATATATCTTTATTGATTTCAGAGAGAGGAAAGGAGAGGGAGAGACAGAAACATCAATGATGAGAGAGTCATTGATTGAGCCCGCAACCCGGGCATGTACCCTGACAGGGAATCGAACCCCGATCGCCTGGATCCTAGGTCAATGCTCAACTGCTGAGCCACGCCCAGCCGGGAGCTTTCCTTTTGTATAATAATACAAGCCACCAAGGACTTGGGCTTAAAAATTAAAAATTAGCAAAATAATAATAATAATAAAACATCATAATATATGCAGCATGAATCAAGTTCTCTATCTTAGAGAAATGAGACTAGATGAGATTTATGAACTATATTCCTAATATGGGTGTCCCCCACCTAACCAGAGCAATAAAACAGACCATTATTCACAATGAAATTGAGGACCCAATACATTAAATAACAGCTGAGTTGATAGAAATAATTTCCTGAAAATAGAAACTCTTTAAGCTTGTGGATAATTCAGGTTTTTATTTTTTTATTTAGTTTTAGTTTTAATTAACTGATGGCCTATAAATGCTTATTAGACCAGCATGAGGAATTGGACTCTTAAAATATTTTCTTCTACACTCTGTAGCCACTGTATGTGTATGCCAGTCATAGTAGTTAGGTTAGGCCTTGGTTAATAAAAATAAACCTATCAACCTGGTGGCTTAAAATAATGTTTTTTTGCTTCAAGTGCCATAAATACATTTCCATAGGAAGAATTCAATGAGTCTACTTAATAATGATAATGGCAATATTAAATACCATGCAGACATTATATCATAGGTTTGAGTTATTTGTCATATGAAAAGTAAAACTTCAAAACAGCAAAGCAGGGAAGACTATAAACATTTGGGTCTTTTTAATCACACTGTTACGTAGTTTACCTTCAATTTCTGCCAGTTCTACTAACATATATGAACTGACATGTATAAACACATTCTAGAGTTCCAGATGGAATTATCTCATGATTAGTTTCTTTACATAAAGTCTTTAGCAAATGTGTTCTAGGCTACACCACACTGAGCCTTGGAATGTAAATCAAGGATTAGGTTTGGTAAATTCAACAGATAAGCTTTTCTGAAAAAATGAATCAGTCATTTGGTCAAATACTTAGGTTGGCAGATAATTAGGTTGATAAACTCTTTCACTGACTAGTGATTGAATGGACCAAACTTACCAGCTGCTTTGACACCAAATACTCCTCCCTTAATTGATGCTGTGGAAAGTATTCCAAAATCACCATTCACTTGAACTCTTTCTAGAACAAATTTCAAATGTAGCACATGATGGCTTTCTTTAACTTAGCATGCCTTTTGAGGCACCCTTTTTTTCTAGAAAATGTTTGACAAATCCAGTCTTAAATGTGGCCCTACCTATTAAAAAGAAACACTGCTCTTAAATCAAAGGGAGCAAGATTGATTTAAAGCATGATTTAAGGGCAGCATACAGTTTATTCTCTCAGTTGTCTCTGGGTTTCTAAACTGATAGTCACGTAGAATGCTTGGGAGTGACTTTTCATATAAATGACACCACAGTATTAAAAGGTACTCAGGATCTTACGACACCATCACATCGTTCTTACCCTAACCTCACCCAACTTGTATAGCTGCCAGCATGGGGCCAATAACACACTGACTTGAAGGTTGCCATGTTTGGGACATACGGTCATCAAAAAAGCACTTGTTATTTATCTGAAATTTAAATTTCACTGTCTGTTCTATACTTTCTTGGAAACTCTGATGACAGTGCAGGTCCCTGATATATAAAAGTGGTCAGGTTAAATAACTGTTAATACGTCTTCTGTTTTCTCTGCCTTGAATTGAATTATTTATTTGTGCTGAGCAGTGTGCAAACAATAGTAAAGCCCAATCCACATCTCTGTGACACTCCTGACAAACTGCTGCTGTATTAAAGAAATAAATGACGAGCCTTATATTGCTCAGCTGCGTGGTCCTCATCTCTATTTTTGAGGCATTTCAATCAACCTTGTAATCTCCGCCAAGTTGCAAGATATTAAACATATATTTTATCTGCCCTGAAGTAGCATTGATTTTGAAACTGTGAGATCTAATGTTTTTCCAGATAATGGTCAAAGTGGCCATTTGGGTTATGAATTAGGTTTTTCATGGCTAATATACTTCACATTGGCACTTATTATATAAGCAACAATTATGTCATCACAAGGCTCTGGTACAACATGAAGGGAACGTAAATGTCAGGATTGATGATGACGGCTCATAGCCAGCTCATTAAAGGCAATGGTGTGAATAATACTACTGTGTTGCTTTTCAAAGAACCGAATATATATTATCCACCTATCAGTGCGCCAAAGCAGCATAATAAACATAGATCTCTAACCGCAGCTCATGTAAATGATGAAAGGGTGTATATTAATCTATGGAATAGATTTTATCTGGGGGGGGATATTGTGCTCTCTATTTATGAAAGTTAAAACATTCAGTGCACAGAGAAGCACTTATCAGATGAGCATCCGTGCTATGCAGATGAATTTTACTAATGCTTCCTGCTAAGATAAATAGGCTGTGGTCATAAAAGAGGCTACTATAATTTACTAGAAATAAAGGAACTAAAAAGAGCAACATGTATACAGATTTTTGTAAAGCACAGAGAGTAAATTTTCTAAATTGTTGGGCCTCTATGTTTAATACATTTAATTCTAAATTCATGAATAAAACATGACAGTAATTTTATATACACACACAAATAACTCAGAATTTTTTATATTTAATATTTCCTAAGGGTAAATTAATGTATCTTTTGGCAATAATTGTGTGTCTTAGATCTACCTTTATTTTCAGGATCAGGACTCCAATAAAAAGTTTCAGTTGGAGGAAATTATTTAAATATTTGACTGGTTCCCTAATTTTTGCATTTAACACAAGATCTGGAAATTTCAGTTTATATGCAAAGCTTCAAACCTTGCCAAGACAACTCAGCAAATTCTTTTCTCGGATACGTGCCATTTAGATATCTTTAATGCAAGTCATCTCATCTGTTAAAGAACATCACCTTAGCAGCAGTGTTTCTCCCCACCTTTCCCCGCCAGATGTTTCTTACAGGTGTTTCTGGGCCTCTCTCCTACTGCTGACACCCAATTTACAGATTCCAGGGGAAAAAAATGTTCAAATATTCTGAAAAATTAAAGTAAGAAATAACCACTTATATTTCTGGGGAGAGAGGGGAAGTTAGCTTTAAATAGTCTCACATACATTGAGTCTCTGAATTCCCACATAACCTACAAAATCAGTGTACTTATCTGCATTTGTCAGATTGAGACCCTGAAAATGCAAAAGATTAAGATCCCAAACTGACAAATGAAAAAGAAAATATTTGAACCTAGGACTTCTCAATTTAGGTAGGTGCCTTTTTGCCAGACCCTTGCTGGTCCATGGGGTGGGAGAAAGTCCATGTGGAGCGGGGTACCGAGTTCTGGCTAAGCCTGGTGTCCTGTTACGTTATCTTTTTCCTAAAAGAACATCTGCAACACCTCCTGGCTTCTGAGTTGTGTTGGATAGAATCACCCACAATTGGTATGAAACTAGACAGTGGTAGGAAATCCAGATGTCAACTTTAATTCCAACTCCTTTCCACCAAATAATCAGCAAATTCTGTCAATTCACCTTGAACATTTCTCCGATGCAGTTGTCTTTGTCTTCGTTGCCACTACCTTTGTTCTAGTGGACTGCTACTCTAACACCTTAAGTAGTCTTCCTAGTAAGAGCTTTGTCTGCTTCCAATCCATGCTCCATGGATATCTATCTCTAAAATTCAAATTGTGTGTGAATTACATTCAGATGTCCTTGTGTGGCATAAGTTAGTCTTTTGATGACCCAATTACCTATTTGCCTTTTAGCTTCATTTCCCACTACTGGCCTCCTGAAGACTCTGGGAGGTGATTGGGCCATGAGGGTGGAGCCCTCATGAATGGGATTAGCGCCCTTATAAAAGAAACCCCATAGGGCTCCTTAGCCCCTTCCACCATGTGAGGACACAATGGGAAGTCTACAGTTTATGAACTAGAAAGAAGCCTTTACCAAAACTCAGCCATACTGGCATCCTGATCTTGGACTTCCAACATCCAGAAATCCAGAATTCTGAGATATGAATTTCTTTTGTTTATCAGCTACCAAGTCTGTGGTATTTTGTTATAGCAGCCCAAGTAAATTAAAGCACTCATATTTTTAAATAGCTTCAAATATAATTTCTTCAATGAACCATAATCTTCATCTCTCTGTGTAATATCTCTATCTCTCTGTGTAATTGTGTATGTCCCCAAAGGATTCTGAGTAGTGATACCATAAAATATATTCAGAAATACAAAATTATTTGTTTTTGTTTAAAACCCTTCTTTAATTTCTTATTTGCTTGAGGATAATCCTGCTAACTCTTTCAAATAGCAAACAAAGCATGACTCTTGTTTCTCTGTTCAGGGTAATTTCTCACTAAATATTTTCTTTCACTTAGATTTCACCAACATCTATCTTTTTCTCCAAACATAACCTCCTTATCAGCACTTCCTTGGGTTTTCTCATGCTGTTTTAAATGATAAGAACCATTTTCTATTGGTGACTGGGTATAAATTTTTCAAAATCCAGATTACTGAGAACATTTTCAATAAATAATTTTCAGCATTTGTTAGGTAAAGTTGAATAGCATGGTATTAGTCTTACACTGTTAACAACAATAAGAACAACAACAACAACAAACGAAAGGAAAAGAGAAAAGAAAAATATCTCGATGGCTTACAACAAATTCATTTCTCAACTCTTTTACGTAAGCGGGTGAGGACTGGCTGCTGAACTCTTTTCTGTGCATTTTCTCTTTCACTCTAGGACAGACTGAAGGGCAAGCCTCTATTTAAAGTCCTCTTTTTTTCTAGCAAGAGAACAATAACTAAAAAGCTGGTAAAAATTCACAACAGCTCTTAAAGTTGCCTCTTGGATTCAGTGTTCATCACTTCCAGTCACATGCCGTTGGACCAACCCAGTATCAGTAGAAGGCCATGCATGAGCTGCGACAATAGTCAAGAATGAATAGTCCTTTTATTGGAAAGATGAGTGACTCTTCAGGAACAATATTGCAATCTACCTTCTTTATCCCTTTAATTACATCCATTTGAAGATTTTACCTCTAGAATGTGTCCTCTTTAAATAATGGAATGGAATTTATTAAGTTTCGCATTCACTGGAGTGCTTGAAACACAACAATAGTGTTCATTAACTGTTTGCTAAGTGAATTATTAAATGGATGAATAAATGAAGGAATTTAAAAAATGAAGGAACAAATGAATATAATATAACAGTATTGCATTGTGGTTAATTTTTGACAGGTATATCACCTTCAACTTAACCAGAAATTTCTTGAGGGCGCGTGATTTATTTAAACTTCTCTCGTCTCCTTCCCGAAAGTATAAATTCAGAAAACCTTGCTGAGTAATGAACAATTAAATGAATTGGTGAATAGGCAACTGGAGACCCCTCCATGTAAAATTAACCTCAGATCAGTCCTCACTAATTGTGCCCGTCATATAAAGAAGATATGACCCTCCACTAGCTGCCCTTTAAGACAACTCTGGAAAACTACTCATTTTTGCTTTATCCAATCTAGCTCTGGAAAGCACACTGTGACTACAAGTTTATATAGACTTATATAATTAAAATTTAAGAAGGAAAAACTGTCTACCTACACAAAGACTGTCTCTTTAAAAACAAAGCCAACATATATCCGTCCTACAAAAAAAAATTCCAAGAGAATTATTTTCTTGCATTTTCTTAGAACAGCATGGAATAAAGTAGAAATAGAAGCTAAAAGTGTAGTTCAGTTGTTATGAGAGTGAGCAGAAACATTATTTCCCTGCTAGTATATTCAAGCTGTGGTAGTTAATTTTGCTGTTTGAGAGAAATCTGGGCTGGGTCATCTTCTGTTCTCTCACGTAGACAGTTAGTGTTCCAAAAAGTGATGATGGAACTATAATTGGAATAGACCTTGGCAGTTTGCATTGAAATTGCCTGGCTTTGTTATTAATTTTATCTTTGGCTTGCCTGTCCAACTTATGTTCCTCTCAGATTGTCAAATTTAACATCTTACTAAATCTTTCATCACAACTACAGTAATTCTCCCTGTTGCTGAGCTCTATTTTGAGTATGATTTTTGTCCAACAAACTAAAATGAGTATCTCTTTAAAACAGAGAAGGCTTTAAATTTTTTTATTAAAAAGTTTTTAACAAATTAAAAACTAATTTATTTGTCATCATTGGGGAAAGAGGTTCTGAAATGAGGTTTCAGAGTACTTGAAATTTACCTGTTTTTAGTGTCATTATAAAAAAACTTTTCTTGGAGAAAATATGCGGGGTGGAGGGGATCAATATGGGAAAAGGGGGGCCACCTGCAGTACTTTCAACAATAGAGATAAATTTAAGAAAAAAGAAAAATATCTTTCCAAAATACATTCAACAGTCTATATTTTCTTTAAATAAGATACATATATGCATTTGTCCTGATGAGTTGGCATTACTATGATTAGTTTCTTATATACCAAATGCTGTCTTGCTTGTTCTTTTTAAGTTGTTCATTGTAATATTTTTAGTTTGTAATATTTTCCCTCCTATGAAATACACCCCCGATAATGATTTTTAATTTGCTATTTGTTACCAGCTGTAACTGATAAAAAGTGCAATTTTCTAATGTAAAATTTCTGTACATATTGAGTCAATAGGCTGGGACTAAAAGCCATTTATACCGACTGAGATGCAAGTGCTCCAGCGGATTACTGCTGAAATTGTTTTCCGCTGCATCAGTGCTTTTCTTCTTTTGCTTCCCTTTTTTCTTCTTCTTTTTTTGGCAATTAAGTTTGCCAAACAATTTAGGAGAAGTCATATGCTGAAGTAGACAAACAGGTAAGCCAAATAAAATGTATATTTCAAAAAAAATTGAGAACACCACTTATTGTAAGAAACATTATTTTATCAAACTCTAAAAAAGAAAAATACTCCTAATTAAGCTTTCATTACCTCTTAGCTTTATTTCTTTATATATTCAATAAATGATCACTCAAAGATTTATTTACACAAGCATTTTTTCTGACACATACATTCTATCTTGAACAAGTTGATTATGACTTTCCTCAAACTTCCTGAGCAACTTCATTTTTGTCTGAGTCTATTTCCCACCATTCTGGCCTGCATTCACCATGGGATATAATTTCCTCCAACCTGATTATATATAGTTCCAACAATTTCCCTCCAGTAATTTTCATCAGTTGCTTTATCATTTTTTCACTCGTTAACCAACTGAAACTCAGCTATAAAATCTGAAAAGACATAGTATCATGCTGATTTTTTCTGGCTTAATTGGGAGAAAACAACACCTCTGTGTGACCTGAATTTCACTGTGGTTTCATTCTAAAAACTTTAAAACTTTCTTTCTGATATGCATCTCCTGTTATAGGACCATAAAATGCCACACTCATACACTTTAAAAGAGAAACTTTTTATCTGGGATCTGAGTTAAATGATATAATACATCAATATAGTTTATGGCACAGAATAGATACTATTTTATAAATTTTGTTATCAGTGATGTTGAGCGTTTGCCCACATGCCTGGGCCTCTGTTATCTGCTAGAGACATTTTGCCTTGGTTGGTTTCCTAGATTTACTATTTTGCTCCCATTTACTATTTTGCTATCCAGTCACTGCCTTTCCTGGAAAACTCTCTACACTGAGATGACAGAACTCAGCCTTCTGAGTTCTCAGGAGTCCCCGCCAACTCACTTTCATGTTCACTCTAGCATGACCTCACGTGGCCTCCACAATAGCCACCGTGTCCTTAGGATGGCACCTCCATTGCAATTATAAAAATGCTTACAGCAACTATCTTGGCAAGAATAAGTCTCAAGGACCCATGTCTCATGTTGACCCAACTTCAACTCATTTCATTCCTGTCACCATACTGTTAATGTCACCTAATGTGTCTCAAAAACAGTTTTATATTTCTGCTATTTTCATTAGGTGAAAGAGGTTTGATTGATTTCAGAATACACTGGGTTGCAAACACTGTGATCAGAACTTCACCTGCCTCATTAGCAAGAATAAACTCGGCGTCCAAAGCAAACAAAAACAATGCAAGTGCTCCAGTCCCTGAGCATCCCCAAGACTCACCTGGCTGCTGTGGTGAGCACAACTCCAGCTGTGCCTCTGGTGGCCTTAAGCCAAGCCAAGGCAGACGGGACACTCTTTTTTAGCTCCAGTGGTCATAATGTTGGCAAACCACTTCAGTCGTGATCCTCTTGGTTAAAAGTCTGCCCTCTCTCAAGAGCATGAGCTAAAGATGGAGGTTAATTTGGTGTGTCTGTGGGGAAAGGAAACTCTCAGTTTAATAGAGCATTATAAATATTATAATAGAGTTATCGGTGAGAGCAGACTGAAAAGCAGCTGGATGGGAGCAGTCAAAATGCTCTAGCCTCAGGCTTGAATGTGAGAGTGCACTGCTGGAGAAACTTTACATCAAATATTCTGCCCGATAGAACCCATGGAGCTGGAGAAAAAGAACAGTGTATTCTGCTAATGACTCCAGGGAGAAAAAGATGTCTCATTATTCAGACGGGCTTATCCACTATTTTCTTCCGAGGAACAGTAGACATATCTGAGCAACTCTCTTTTGACAAATGCATCCCTAGTTGAAATATTGGGAACTGCAGGGCACGTCTCTTGAGGGGAGAAGGGAACCTGAGAAATCGTAACAGTACTTTCTGGAATATAAAAATCCCCCCGGTCCCTCACATCATGGCTGTGAGAGGATAAGTGAGCGAGAATGCCGCATGATTGTTTTGCACCTACATTAGGCTCACCAGCTTACAGACATGCACACATGCATAGACACTGGGAAATCTCTGTGCGAATATGGAGGAGTCAGCTAGTCTCAAACACCCAGGAAAACTGCAGAAAAACAGTAGAAGCAAAGTGCTCTTCAAAGCCATACTTACACTCAGGTTACTAAGCAACGTCAGACAAATTTTCAGCCTTAATTCCTCTTGAACGTTTTAAGAGGAATGAGTGTCCACATTGACTCCAGACCTTGAAAATGAGTGGGACAGGTAAGTCAATTTGGGTCTTCAGTGTTGAGAGAAAGCCATTCAAATGCATAGACAGATCCATAAAAAAATATATTCTGCTAATGGATAGTCCTTAATCTGTGGCCTACATGTAGATAGTTACTCAGGTTGCCATACCACAAACACAGTAGGGAAGGATTTAAAGGTTGATTAATTATTATATAAATATTTTCTTCTGAAATATTAGTGTTTGAATGAAAGCAGAAGCATTGGCCTATTAAATATAAGCATTTTACCAGAGTTCTAAGACTGAGAAAAAAAGTGATAATTTTGAAAGCAAAATTTTAACAACAGCCATGGAAAAAGAACGATGGTTTTCCTTGGAATCCTGGTTTTTTTAGAAACAATTTACCCCAAACCATTCCTTTTTACTCAAAATGATGACCCCATGCACAATGACCTTCCCAGGAAGTTAAACTCATAAAATTTGAGTTACAGCAAACTTAAGAATTGAGTAATAGGTGTGAGGACATTGATCAGGGAGGTTCCTGGACAGAATAGCTAAAGTGGCCAGAAAGACCAGAAATATTTGAGCAGCTATTATGTGATTATGGTGGAGTTCCTTGGCACAGACTTCCAGAAACACATGAGTTCCTTAGCCTTGCCCACCCAGTGGCAGCTGGGTCCATGAGAAAGTGCAACCATGAAATACAGATTTAAAGAGAAGTTCAAGAAGATACCACAAGTTAATTTTGAAAATTGGTTAATATTGTATGGAAAAGAAAGAATAGAATATTAAGCAATATATATATATATATATATTTATGTATATATTTAAATTGAGCATCACATAGAGAAAGAAATTCTTTGAGTTTTCTGAAGAATAAATATAAAAATATATTATTATGCCTTTATAAATGAGCAGCAGGTGAGGAGCACGGAGCTGCATTAATCCAAAATGGAAAGTCATGAATATTGAATGTCTGTGCCTCCTCCTGAGGGGGGAGAGAGTTGGGTCTGAGTCTCTTATTCTTTTCTTGTCTTTCACAATCAAGGCAGAGACAGGCAGAGGAAAAAAAGAGAAGCACTGAAAGTTTGGTTTTAACTAGTTTATCCCTTAGATCTCCGATAGTTATCTATAATGTCTCCTTACATGAGTTGCTATGTCCACACTTAGAGGACAAGAGTTGTGAATACAAGTTTCTGAATAAATGAAAGGAACTTCCCAGTAGGGAGGCTTTATAGGGGGGGAGTCAGAGCCTGGCATACATCTCGGATTTGGGGCTCTGCCCATTCATGGGAATGAATGAATGATGGAACTGAGAATGGGTATTGCCCAAAAGGTGGTCATGTGAGATGTAGTGGAAGGACTGCCAATTGGTTTTGGAGACACACTTCTAGGTAGTGTCTGAAGAATAGAGGTAATTCCCCTGGAAATGGAAATTTTTTTTTCAATTACCAAACAAGTATAAAACAAGGAGGCATACTTGTTTTCCACTATATCTCAATAAGCTATATTTCTTCTCAGTGACTACAAAATCTTTAATTGAGGTGAGTTCAAAACAGACAAATGACTAACAATCCAGATTTTCTGTCATCTTTCACCCAGTCAAAAATAGATCTCTTTAACCTATTAATCTATTTATAGAGATCACCAAATGTTCTTACTATAAAACCAAGTTTCCAATCATTGCTGCCGCCAATTGGGGATAACTTTTCATCTCTAAACAAACCAATAATAGAAACAAAAAACAAAATTAATAGAAAGGGGGAAAATCTAGAGAAATAGAATTTGAGCAAGAGTAAAGCTCTGCTGCCACTCACGTTCACCTCTGCACCAATGAAAAGGCAAGCCTGGGCTTGTTCTGCGCATGAGCTACGCTTTTCTGGCAACAGAGTTAACCTGGCCCTGTCAGGTGAATCTGCTGCACATCCCATTTCAAAGTCTTTCACATTATTTTATGACACTCCAGTATGCCCCACAGGCCTTCCAAGAGGACGTGCCGCCTCTGTGCACGTTATACTCCATTATGGAAGGAACCAAAGAAGGGATTTCTCTCAATCTCTAAGTCTCACACTTTTTCTAGTGTAACAGCTTTCCTACCCTTTCCTACACAAAATAGTGTGTCTACTGTAATGTACTAAAAACCATCTCTCCTCATGACCATCTACGTATCTAAATCACATACCCTTTACATACATTCGCTGTTATATGCTCTATTATAGCTCTGACGTTTTCTTATTTTGCAGAACTTGTTTATAAAAGTTCTTTCAATTACACTCTACGTTCCAATTACATTGTACATTGGCCATATCCAACTTACACCATTCTTTTGCCCATTGAACACTTCTTAATGAAAAATAAACTCAGCATTAGCATTATGAGCTAGAATACTGAACATGAACTGGCATAAAGTTTACAACTCTGAGAAATGCTTTTCAAGTTTGATTTGTTGAAATATATAATGCCATCTTTCATGATATATCTTGCTTTTTTTATTTTATTAAAATACATTGAATCTATTGATCAACAACTTTTAAAAATATTTTCTATTGGCAGAAACAAACAAACAGCATTAGTATCAATTCTTAATACCTTCTTCCTCAATGCTATACATGGTGATACCACTGGTTCCCATGCTGGAAGAGTAATTAGTATCATCAACATAACAGGATTAGATTCTTCAAGGGGTGAAACCCATCTCATTAATAATCATGACAATTGTCATAATTATCCACTTCAACTCAGAATTTCTTATTCACAAGTAATGTCTCTTTTAGGAACAACCTTGACACTTACAGTGATAAAATTGTGTCATTTCTCTCTTTACTACATTCAACACGTTCCCTGAAGCAATGGAGTACTTCAATAACAGTTTGCACTTTTTTCGATTTGCATAATTCTGTTGCCAAGGAGATACTGAACACTATGAACAAGTAATAAGTAGGCCTCACTTAATAAATTATTTTAAAAGTCAATGAGCCCGGCTGGGCGTGGCTCAGCGGTTGAGCGTCGACCTAGGATCCAGGCGATCGGGGTTCGATTCCCGGTCAGGGCACATGCCCCGGTTGCAGGCTGCAGCTGATCAATGACTCTCATCATTGATGTTTTTGTCTCTCTCTCTCCCCCTCCTTTCCTCTCACTGAAATCAATAAAGATATATTTTAAAAAAATAAAATTAAAAAAATTTAAAAAGTCAATGAGAATTTTTGAGATCTTTCCTTCTGAATTAAAATGTGACTTCAGTGTTTCAAATTAACTGAGAATTCTCTTAACTCCATTTGTTAAAGAGACCAATGGCTTTTGAATATGAAAGAATTGAAAAGTACTGAACCCCAACTGTTTTACAGATGTTTCACCAAATTTTAAAGAAAAGGCCAATCTTATGCAACTTGTCTCATAAAACTTACTACCCAGTTCATTTTATAAGCTTATATATTATTAACTTCAAAACTAAACTCCATACAAAAGTGTCACATATAAACATAGAGGCAAGCATGTGAATAAAATATTAGCTAAGAAATATCTAGAAATATATTTAAAATTTTATATTTAATTATTAGAGTATATACCAGTAATGCAAGAATGGTTTAACAAAAATGCATAATATATTTTATCACAATAATAGATTACAGAAGAAAATTATGTTATTTTATCAGTAGATGCAGAAAAATATATATTAGAGCAGATCGTGGACCACGGTTAAGAATTAGTGTCTAGACTCAGATAATATAGTATCCCAGGGTATTAATAGAACCTATAATAATACATTGAAGGGAAAAAACCCTCAAAAGTAAGAAACATTTGAGCATATTACATGTTTATTAATCTTCACAATGAGTACCATGAGACAAGTGTAGGTATTGCTTTCATTTTACAGTTGAGGAAAGTGAAATTTAGGTAGAGCAACTCAGCTTAAATCACACCTAAAATTAGCGGAAGTCAGAGCTAAAACTGTACCGTTACATTTAATATCAATGTCAATACAAATACTTAACTTAATGATGAAAACATAAAACACTATACACATAAGCAAATGAGGTGTGTATATGTGTGTGTATTTGTATGAATCTTTCAAAAGGGCCTCATACTCAGTGTATATTGGATGATTGAATAAATTGTAAGAAAAGCTAGCTGGAGAACTTAGAGCAGTAAATATTATATGAAGATGTAGGGAGAAAAAATAAGCAACTAAGCAAAAGGCAAAAACTGAATCTTGAGTCAGAGCTAAGGAAAGGGGTTGTTAGATAGTGGCAGCAACTAACTACCGCTTAACCCAACAACTGGTTGAGAGGTAATCAAATGCTCGAACAGCAAGACTAGGAGATCAACATTTTTCATACTTGATGCAGAACACTCCTCTTCTACATGAATCATTCTACAATTTTAATCATTGTGAAAATAAAAAACTGCCCTGCCCTGTCACCCCACAATGCAATGCTACTGAGCTGTCTCAACAACTTCAACATTCCAAGTTTGGATTAAAGCTTTTCTATTATTTTTTTGTTTCACAAAATGTTATCTATCAAAATAAGATAAATATATAAGAAGATTTATAGATTTTTTTACCTAATATATATATATATATATGTATATGCTTGCGTTATTAACAACCAACGTGCTTGATAGTTAAGGACTTGCTAGATTCATTAAACATTTCATCACCTGTAAAAGATGTTTAATAAATTATTCCAAACTTTGATGGAGTCACCTGGCAGTTATTCTAATGTAGGAGTAATCTAAAAAATAACTTGATCATGACCATCACTTAAGCTGTATGTATAAGGCAAATATTATTTGTTAAGAAAAATAATAATTATTAAATGATAATTGTGTAAACAGATAGTACATCAATCTTAGCACACAAATGGCATGCCTTTCTACTTAATACACCTGAACCAAGTTATAGCTCTCTCTGTATTGCATCTCCAAAGACCAAATAAAAATCGGGATGGTTTTAATTATCTTTATTTCAACCCACATTAAATAAGAATGTGTCCCAGAAGGATATGCCAAACTTATGCATATGCAGATAGTCAATTTTATATTCAGAGACCTATAGCTTTTCTGGGAAAAAATAACAGAATCAAAACAATGTAATACTTATAAAAACTGAAAAATAATTATTTTCTTTCTTTTTTGTAATTAATCTATCATCCATATATAAAAGAATGTATATTAAAATACAAAGGCAAAAGATGGAGTATATATTTTCTACATTACTTGTTATCATTTTCTCGTACAAGTATATTTAACAAATTTGAGGTGTACTGAACAGAAATTTTTAGGCACCCATTTCTCACAGCTAATTTATACATCTAAAAATTCTGCAAATAAAAATATAATGCTCTAGGCTACCCTGCTGTGAGGAAGCCCAAGCCAGGTGGCCAGACCATGAAGAATGAAGAACCATGAAGATGGAGTGACAGAGAAACAGAGAGAGCCCAGGGGTCAGACATGTGTCTAAGAGATGCTGTCTTGGGAGTGGATTCTTCAGCCCTGGCCACCCCAGCTAATATCATGTGGATCATAGATGAGCCATGCCTCTGATCCCTTCCGAAATTCCCAATTCACAGGAAATGAAACGGCTGTTTTAAAATACTAAGTGTAGGAGCAATTCATTACATGGCAATAAATGATCAAAACAGGAATCAAGCGTTGAGTTTTACACATGCTGATTTTGAGATGCCCACAAACACTCAACTTGTATTCAAGCTTTTGGATATTTGACAAATATTTTTCCGAAGACTGAGATAATATATTCAGACATCCTAGTTAAGTGCCTCCCTATTATTAATCACTTAACAAAAGCAAAATGGTTTTCCATTTTTAAAGTTACCTAATAGCCAAAGGACAGTGGAAGTTATTTATGTTATGAATCAGAATGCTGCATAAATTTTATAATTAAATCATGCAGAGAGGTAAGAAGAGGAGACACGAAATAAACAGTGCATGCATTAATGTCATCTTTGTTTATCGTGGATGGTAGATATTTGTTAAATGTAATAATTCATGGAATAAAAGCTTTAAATATTAAGTCTTAAAAATTAACCTCTAGAATAATGTGAAATATTATTTCTAAAGTACAGAGGGAGAGGAGGGCAAAAATGGTGCTTATTGACTGCATGATAATTCATTCTTTTTAGAGCAGAAAATCAATGTTTATAGGAGTTTTCTATTGCTCCCCAAATTATTATAGCGCATGCATGTGTGTGCGTGTGTGTGTAATGGGAAACAATATGAACTGTATAATTCACTTATAAAAAGAATATTCAATGCAACCCTGGCCACTTTGGCCCAGTGGGTAGAGCGTCAGTCCAGGGACTGAAAGGCCTCTGGTTCTACCCCAGTCACCACACGTACCTCAGGGGCAGGCTCCATTCCCCGCCCAACTGGGGCGCCCCCCAGAGGCGATGAATGGCTGTGTCTCTCTCACACTGATCTCTCTTTCTCTCCCCCCCCTTCCAGTCTCTCTGAAAAGCAATGGAAAAAATATCCTCTGGTGAGGATTAAAAATAATAATATTATTAAATATATATTTTTATATGCCATAAATACATTTTGAAAAGATATGCAAAAATTAGTCCATTGTAGGAGAAGGAGAAATAGGAAAACTTATTTTTTTCTTTTGTAATTTGGTAATTTCAAATCAAGACTTTATAATAAAATAAAATGAATAAAATAAAATAATAAAGTAAAGTAAAGTTCCAGTTGAAATATGTCTCAATTCTCCTCCACTGAATAAAAATAAATGTGCCCACATTCTACTTGAAATTATGAAGTCCTTATTAAGTTACAAATGTATTTTTTAAACTAATTCCCTTTTGATAATTAGAGGCTTCTATTCTTGGGTTCTACAAATCTTTCTGATTCCATTTTATCCAAAGTTATTTTAAGTCAGCATAATATGAATCCTCTCAATTAAATAATAGAGAATATAATATGCTATACTTCAAAATTGTGTTCTTGAACTTTCTCAATAGCCTGAATATTCAAATCTGTTGGAACTAGAGATTCAGGGAGCTGGAGTTAGTGTCTTAATTTTCTCCTTTCCTTTCTAATTTCACTCAAAAATTGCCCTTTTGACCACCATGTCACTCTCAGCCACGAACAATACCTAATGAATAATATTTTTTAAAAAGGAAAGCTTTCTACAGGCCATACTACTCTACCAAGACCAAGTCTGTGCTAGTCTGATGAAGCAGGGAACTATTTTGATTACTCAAATCATGTGGATCCCAAAGCATAATACTTGCAATAAAATATGTAGATAACTGAGTCAAAAATGATAAGTTTCTTTAAAGGACCTGTAAGTGGCATGTATTATCTGCTTCTCTTGCTAATAGAAAGCTGCCCTGCCTTACCCCATATCCTAATTCTTCATGTCTATGTGAATTAACTTAATCCATAGTGTTCATTTTGCTCCACATAAAACTCCTACCTCGTGATCTCATGAATCTTTTATTTCTGTTATATCTATTATAACTAATTATTTGGGTTATGTTTTCTAACCAGAAGGAACTAGAAATAAACAGGCAAGTAAATGAATCTGTAGTCTTTATGGTGAAATACCCTGAGGGGAGACTAATTCAATAGTCCTTTTGTGGCACTGTCAGAATTATTTTTCAAAGAACGAAGCCGCAGAGAATTCTGTCACTAGCTCAGTCTAAGTATATTTTATGAAGAAAAACAGATTTAAGCAAAGGAATGCTGAGAAAATTTATTGCACTGGGAAGAAAAGTTTAGTTTAAGAGATGAATGCCGTACCACAGATGTTTTATTAAAATTCCATCAAACCCACATTTTCTGTTTCTGCTTTGCATTCTTTACCTTTGTAGCACACGCAGGATGAGCTGCCCTGTGTGAAATGTGTTCCATCTATCAGAGTCCTCTGTAGTTCCAATATTTGAGAAATTTGAATTCATCACTGTGCAAGAAATGATGTCACGTCTATTGCATCATTTTTCTGGGGACTGTCTTCTAATTTGATGAGGGGGTAGAAAGAGTGACCTGAAAGGTCATTTCCTTCTCTTGTTTTCACTGTAAAACACTGGGCCTCGGTTATGTTTGCTTTCTCGGGATTGTTAGTTTAATAAGTAGACATGCAGCCATTTGGGTATAAAAAAGGTAATAACTGGCAACTCAATACATGGAGTTAAATATGAAAGTTGTGTGAGATTCTGATGAGACATCTTTCCTTTGAAGGACACTGGAGCATGAGGGGGGCTTCCAGGACTTGAACAATAGTGTTAAATGCTTGTACAAGTTGGGAAGGCTGAGTACTAGGAGAAAAAAATAACCAGAGAGAGCATTTGGATTGCTTTCCTAATTCCTGCCATTCCCAAACATACCACAGAACAATCTGCACACATCTGTAGCGCAAGTGCTGCAAAGGGAGCCATAGATGGAGATTCTGACAAGCAAGGAGAACCAGACGTGGAATCACAGAGCGGGGGCAGGCGTCACTCACTTACAACAGAGAAACTGAGTCCCACTGGGGATAGACCTGGGCTTCTGCTGTCTACAGCCATTCTTGGCAAGTCTCACTGACGTTTCAGACACGCTTCTACGCCTGGTCATTTAAAACCAACACGCTCCAGCAGTTGCCCTGAGACCGAGGTCAAAAGACCTTGTTGGGACAGCTGAGCCGACTAAGCTGCATTTCCCAAGGACGATGCTTTTCATAAGTAAGCTTTAAACAGGGTAATGCAAAGAGGAACTGCGCCCAACTCTTAAGGCCCATTTTGCTGCAGTCAAAATGTCTTATAATGGGATTTTTCTTGGAGCAGAGACAGAGTATCAGCAGTAGACCTGGAAGCCATATATCAGAAGTTACATCAGAAAAATCCATGACTGCTTTCCTTTAGGTTCGTTCCTTCCTCTCGGTTCTGCCACGCATTGCCCATCTTCATCTTGTCAGTAAAATTTATGACAAGCTTGTCTTGCCGCCCTTATCACCAGCAAGAACACAAATGTTTTTAATTACCTGGCATATTAATTCAATCAAAACCACACTTACTTTGTATCTACCTTGTGTCCCACAGAGCAGCGCCATGGTGAAGGGCACGGTGCACCCAGACAGGCTCGAGCGCTCACGCCGGGGAGACAGAGAAGTCAGGGTCACGCCACCAGCCATGTACGCGGTGTCACGGTGCCCACAAGGATGAAGGCACAAACATTTTGAAGGTCAGAAAAGGTTGCCTGGAAAAACTACATTCAACTCTGAGACTAGAAACAATTAGTTGAAATTCTCTGGGCGAAGCAAGGGCGGATCTTTGCTCAAGCATTTAAAACAGCAAGTGCAAAATGTTGAAGGTGAGCAAAAATGTCATTTTCCGTATAGATACTTTACCCCCACTCCTATTAAAATCCACAACTCCCCTCAGTTTAGCCCGTTGGTACTCTCTGACTTTTCTTCTGTCTACCCTTCTCCAGGGCTCTTCTCTTGCAATTAGCTCTTCTCAGCCTGTTTCATTTATTCATCTCTTTCTCTGAAATAATTTAATCCATTGCACATACTTTGTATTACTTAATGGAAAAGGAAAATGAGACTAAAACTCCTCTTGAGCCTCATGTTAAAAAATATGATGTTTTATCCAGAGGCTGGTGGACAACCAGGAAAGAGTATTAAGCCACTGAATATCATGAGTTTGACCCTTTGAAATGTCTTTCTGGCTACTGTGTGCAGGATTAATTGGAGGGGTAAGACAGAAAGACTTCTCAGGAGACTGGCTGGTGGCTTAATCTAGACAGTGGTCGTGGAGACAGATATTAGATGGATATAGAGAAAAGAGCAATAAGAAGCACAAGAGGAGGCAGGCTGGATCAGATGACTGGTTCAGCCATTAAATGTGTTAAAACTGGGTGTCTGGTGAACTTGAAAGTATAGTTATTAGACATGGGTATACAGGGGATAAATTAGTCGACATTTTGAAGTCTTTGGCCTATGAGATCCAATCTTGAAATATTGAGAACTTACACACACACACACACACACACACACACACACACACGAGTTACCTGCCAATCCCATAATTTAAAATTCCAGACAAAAATGGGCCTCTCAGGTAGGGAAGATTTAGAACCCTAATCATGGCTCTGGATTCACTGAAGCAGTCCTAAGACAAAGTTTTGAGCACACATTAAGCACATGTAAGATAAAGAAAACACCAGTGTGGGGATATTAAATAAGCCAAGTAAGGAAAAAGAGCTGATAGAGTATATTTTAAAGCCAGCGCCCACTGCGGGTTCCTAGAGATTAATCCCCCTGAAGAAACTTGGGAGGCCCTCGCTCTTCCATCTGGAGGGTGAGAGTTCTATGCTCTTCCTATTGATCAGTGCTTGAGAGCTGTGTCTGTGGCACATCCAGCCTGCTGCATGTAAGCCAAAGAGTTTTTCTACAACCATAGATAGTCTGTAGACAAAAAAGAACCAGGTTCTGGAAGTCAGGCAGCAACAGAGTCATAAGAGGGAGGGGATACAAGTAAAGCCCATTGTCATCTACTCTGCTACATAGCAGGAAAAAATCTTAAAGTCTTCACTAGCCCTGAGGAAACTGCAAGTGGTTCCTATAAATTGAAGGCACTAGGACTGGCTACAATGTTCACCAGCCTTTCAAGAGTCAGTACATAGTTTTGTGGACTTGCATATATTTCTTAATATTTATCTGTACCTTTTTATAAATAGGAATGTACAGAGCTGAGAAGCAATTAAGATAAGAGAGAATTATTAGAGGTTACAAGATGTTATCCTGCTGGCTTTGAAAATGGAGGAAGGGGCTACAAGCCAAGGAATACAGGTGGCTTCTGGAAGCTGAAAAAGGCAACAAAATCTTTTTTCCCCCTTAAAGTATCTAAAAGAAACACAGGTCTGCCAACAGCTTGATTTTAGCCCAGGGAAACAGATTTTGGATGTCTGACCTCCAGAACTGTAAGATAAGTTTGTATCATTTTAAACCTCTAAGTTTGTGTTAATTTGTTAGAGCATTAATAGGAAACTAATATAGCTTTTACTTATTTATTACTTACATTCATTTTAGTCTTAAAACATTCTAAAATTCTGCCTACTCTTGGCTTCTCAGGAGCTTGGTATTACATCTTGCTCTGTATGCTTAAAACGTTTTTGGAATTTCCATTTTAAAAGCTCTCAATAGACAACCTATAATGTATTAGGGAAACATTGGTTCTAGGAAGATCGAATAGTACCTTTTAGGTTTTTTCACCCCTCATGTTTATGCCTCTTCTAAATCATACGTAGATGGAAATTGGACCAAAGCATTGCTCCATTGCTTTCACACATTTTAACAAAATATTTTTTTTAATTCATAAAGATCCTATTGATCCTTCATTGTTTAAATGTATATAAATAGCTTTTTAAAGTTTGTGATAATGTTAAAATTCCAGATATCATGGAAAATTTATAAAGATTATTCAATCATATAAATGAACCTTAAAGCCCCACTTTGGTCATCTGACAGTTATATTGACCAAAAGCCTGATCTCTGCTAAAACAATGAGAAGTTCATTAATCACCCTGACATGTCTATTAACTAGTCACCACCGACCAGGCCCACAAAGACGCCCTCAGCAGCTGAGTCCCTGGTGGTTATTTTGAAGGAGTTGGTATTATAAATGTTGGGATGAAAGCCACCTCACTGTTTCGGTCTCCCAAAATTCAGACATCCTGGTTTAAGGAGAGTATGCAGAATATTATAGCATTTTTTAATTCCAAGGTTTATTTCAGTATTTTCTAAAGCTTTTTAATAGTATATACTCTGAAAGAAATCAGGTTAATCACAGGATAGTTTTAAAACTATTTAGTAATGTATTTTCATTTAATGCTATGGCATTACATTGAAAAATAAAAGAGTATATACATCTTTCATGTCTTAATTAATCACATTTATGGTTGGCAGTAGATATTATCACTTGGACAGTCCAAATGGAGATTTATACTTAATTTTCAATTTCTTAGGTGCTGTTAATTTGTATATTGACCTCCTAAAATCAAACTGTAGTAAATTTTGAAAATCAATCTTAATAATTAGAGAAATGCTAATAAACCTTGCCTCATCTGGCTTTGTAAATAGGAAAAAAGAGTTCTTATAAGTACAGGAATTATAAACCACAATAATGTTCCACAAAAATCATTAAAATGAGAGTGTGTGATTAGTTCCAAGCAGTTTCCTATTGTTCCTATTGTTCAATTTTCAGACTATACTCTCTACCAAATCTATAAATAGGCTATGTATCAAATAGTTTTCTCAGAAATTAGTTATTTGGAATATTTCCTACTTAATGTATATAATAGAATTTAGAGACCTCTTTAATCCAGTTAACTATATTAAAAATGTAATGTAACTGAAGTTAAAAATATGTTATTGCATTTGAAAAAAGCATAAAGTGTGTGCATGATCAGTATGAAATTACTGAGACACAAAACAATCTGAATTGTTTAAACCTAAGCATGAAAATCACAAATAAAAGCTCAAACCAGTTTAATAATTGTTAAATTGTTTATTATTTTCTCTTTTCTTATGTTCCAATACAAATAATAAGTGGCAAGTAAACAGTCACTTTCCAGTCATAATAAAAATTGTCTTTATTTCTCATTACTATCTTTGCTCCCTCTTCAACAAAGACCATATTCTGTGCCCTAAATGTAATACAGTGTTTCTAATGTCCCTCACCTGACATCAGGCATGAAATAAGTAGGTAGCAGGAGCTGGAGACACTTTTCTCTGGGGAATATTCAATGATATCAAGGAGAAGGGGGCATAGCACTTTGTGCTAGGGAGTCACCAAATATGTATTCTAGCAAAAACAAGCTTTAGTTATGAACCTGTTTTTAAGTGACTTTCCCATTGCCTCAGTCCATGGAGAACCTACCAGTGCAGTGGAAGGAACACAGCTCTCAAAGAGAATGAAAACATAGCTTTACCAATATTACTAAAATAAGAGGGTCACCCACAGTTGTTCTGCAGGTGACAACCAGAAACTAAAACAACTTGTGATTAGTAATAAGAATTCTATAGCAAGAACCAAGCACCACATCATAGATATTTGAGAAAAGACAATATGGGACACCCAAGAGTATCTTAGGAGATGGAAAAACAACTTAATTTTGGAACAAGAACTCTTTGCCTAGATGATTAAGCTTAGGCGAAAGCTATTTAGAGAAAGGAACTCGAGAGTGATTTTTTAAAGACCTTCACATTATATATAACATTGTTTCTCAGCATTTTTATCTACCTTCTTTGTGATAAATTAAACACCTCGGCCAACCTTTAACAATGCCTGGGTGTTCTGATAACTATAATGAAGACTCCAGTTACAAAGTATTACTTTATCCCCCAACCAGACAAGAATTTCTGTTAAGCTTTATTTCAGCTGTTTCTATTATGAAAACTATTTCTTTTTAAGTTTCTCAAGTACAAAATTATAATATTTTATTTGCTTTTAGAGATTTCAAATGTCCCTGTTCACCACTCACCACTGCCAAATAGACATTGAGCTTCTAGGCAGACAATTTCTTATTCTCAGCATGTAGTACAATACCTGGTCCTCAGAAAATGTTTGATCAGAGAAAAAGAGCATAAAGACTAGAAAGAACAGGCCAGAATATGTGTTTTACTCCCAGCTTTGCTATTGCCTGAATGAAATTGGCCTGTGTACCCTCTGAAAAAGAAGTGGATTGTACCAGAAATCTGTAAGATCTTTTTTACCATTGACCTTCCATGAGCACCGATCATTATGCACCATTATACACTGTTCATGATTCTGTGTAAGGGATGCCCCTTCACAGGCAGGAAAACGCATACCTTGATAATTGTATGGAGATTGGAAGATAATTGATAAAAATTAAAGAAAAATTTCTAGTTGAACACAACAGCTAGGCCATACCTACTTATCTTCTTACTCTCAAAATTATTTTAAAATGGAAGTTAAAAATATATAATACTAAATCCTCAAAAACAAAAAGAAAGTGAGCAAAAACATCAGTGAACAAAAGATTTCAGCAAATATTTCAAGTCAGCAAGCTGATAGAATGGAAAAGTTTCAGAGCTAAGAAGCCCAAAGTTCATTCATGGGCCAGTACTGAAGTGAGGCCACCTGGCTAGCTTCGGAAGGCTTTCAGTTCCAAGGAGAGTGTAGACGAGCTGAGTCTGAAAATGGGGGGATTGATAGAAAATTCTCATATAGAGATAGGATTATATCCTTCAGCCCCTTCTAAAAAGTGCTGCCTCAAAAGCTGTTTATAACAATAAAGAGAGATTAAATCATTCAAAAATGCAAAATATTTACTTTCCATACATATCGTAGCAAACCAGGGAAATGGAAGAGGGGTAGTCTAGCAAACAAGGGATTTAACAAAGGAAAGTGGCCAAGAGGAGGTCCACGGTAACAACTCTAAGACAGTCCTAAAGAGAAACCAGCCCAGATGCAATTAGGAAATGTTTCAAGAATGTTTCAAGGCGAGGTCTCCAAGGGCAAACATGGCTTAACAGATTATCTACTATGTTTGAATATATGGGGGGGGGGGGCATAAACAAGAACATGAAAGATTTTATATAATATAAATAAAAATAGGTACATAGAAAATTATGTAAGTTAAAGAAATATTATGTCAATAAAAGAAAACTTTGAACAAGAAAGTAAATAAAATTATAATATATACTCTCTGCATTAAATATTTTTTAAAATGTGTTTTTATTGATTTTAGAAGGAGAGTAAGGAAGAGGGAGAGAAAGAGAAATATTGATGTGAGAGAGAAACATCTATTGGTTGCCTCAAGCATGCATCCTGACCAGGGATAGAACCTGCAGCCTGGGTATGTACCCTAAGCAGAAATCGAACCCACGACCTCTCGGTTTGTGGGACGACGCTCCAACCAACTGAGCCATACCAGCCAGTGTTCTGCATTAAATATTGACATGATTATAATGTAAATACTAATTATTTAATTAAATAAACATTTTGTAAAATACTTAGATACGCAAGATATTATAAACAGAACTTGTTTCTAGATAGAAATAATGGAGTAGATTTTGGAAAGAATCCTTTTAAGATGTTTGCATATTTTCCATATGGTTGTGTGAGAGTCCCAAATAGGATGACTCAGTTTTCTATGAAGCAAACATTGAGGCAATAGCTTAAAAAGTCACAACCCGATACTATGAAAGATTTTGGCATCATGTATAGTCTAATTTCTTCTTGTTTGAAAGAAAAATACATATGTTTCCCATCTTTCCATTTATAATGAAGTAAATGGTTAGCTAGTCATAAGTGGTTCTTTGGTTTGGAAACATTGAAAAAAAATCTCCTTGTTGTCTTACAAGGATGCTACTCGTCCAAGTTTGGTCCTAAGGGCAAGGGGAAGAAGGCAAACTCTTCCCAAACCGACATCTATTTCTAGACTGTAAGGATGGTCATAAGAGGCAGGGAGGGAGGGAGGGAGGGAGGGAGGCAGGGAGGCAGGGAGGCAACTTGATTGGCAGAGGCCACTTGGCAAAACTTACCTTTGAGAGGTAAAGTGATTTAATTACTTCTGTGGGTAAATATATATATAATATGTATATATATATTATATATATACATATATTATTATATATGTATATTATATGCATATTAATATATGTTTATTAGTATACATATATTATTATTATATATATATAAAACCTCAGTGGTTGTCATTATGTCCAGACCATTGGAATTTGTAGTGACAGCTAGTAGGTCATGATGTTCTCAGGGGCATGACAGATAAACAGCAAAATACAATGTTTGACATTTAGAATTTAAAAATAATTAAGACCTTATACAAACTTCCAGCTATAAAATAAATCAGTCACAGCAATACAATGTGCAGCATGATGACTATAGTTAACAACACTGTATTGAATATTTGAAAGTTGCTAAGAAAGTAGATCTTAAAAGTTCTCATCATAAGAAAAAAATTTGTAACTATATATGGTGATGGATGTTAACTAGACTTAATGTGGTGATCATTTCACAATACATACAAATATTGTACACCTGAAACTCGTATGTTATACACCAATTGTACCGTGATTTAAAAAAAGTAATTGAGAGCTCAGAAGGAGAGGCTGATCCCATCCATTGAAATGGAATATTATGTCCTATATGGATCACACACCCAAATCACAGTAATTTCAGTGGAATCCAGTTTTCCTTGAGGGAATATACCACAATATCATCACAAGTATATATGAAAAGTTTTCTCCAATTCTTCCTTCAAGTGATGAAGGTAATTTCTAGGGTACCTCTGCACTAAAATCCTATGAGGAGATTCTTCATTGCTGTCTTTAAAGAGAGAAAGAGAGAGAGACATGTGGCAAGAAATGTGGGTGGTCTCTAAGAACTGAGAGCCAGGAAGAAAACAGGAAACCAGAACACAAGGAGGTGGATCTTACACCTCCCAAGACCTGGATTCTGCCAACAGCATGACAGACCTTGGACATGGATGCTTTCCCAGAGCTTCCAGATAACCATGCGGCCCAGCACGGACCGAAAGTGTAAGGCCCTGAGCAGGGAACCCAGCAGAACACATCCTGGGCTTCAGACCTTCAGGCCCACAGAACCGTGGGATGACTACGGACTGTTCCCTTACGCTGCAAAGTATGTGGTCATCTGTTACAGAGCAAGAGAAAACCAACACGAGAGAAAACCTGCATCATTTAACAGAGCAGGAGCAGCAGTGTCCACTCACCGCTTTTCCCTGCGGTCACGGTAACTTCGCTGCGGTCTCCCATGTTACATCCCACAGGAACCTCAGTTGCCTTGACGCCCTCCGTCACATTGATCCGCAGTATTGATAGCATTACGCTGAGTGTACCTGTTACACAGAAAGTGGAAAATAATTCAGATGCCATATTAAGTCTCATACATCCCACAGGATAGTAAATACTCCAGGATGACATAAGAGCCTGCCATGTCTGGAGTGATTATGGGGGTCCGGAATATTCCAGTTAACATAAAGGGAAAGTTATTTACCTCTTCACCGAATCATTAAGAGAGGGATACGAAACGTGGCAGGCCTCTTTAGATTGCGATGGGAGGGTGAACTGCATTTGTGAATATTGCTCCAACCCTTTTACCGAGGGACACAGGCTGCTGAGACTTTCCAAGGGGACACAGACCAGGAACAAGCTGAGGTACAGGAGTCCCCACAGCCTATCCCATACGGCTGCATAGGTCTGATGTTGCCGGATGCACCTGTCGTGGGTAAAGATGTTGTCTGTGATCTCTAGCAGGCCCCGGCAGGAGAGATGCAGCACACATTCTCATAGCTCCCAGTTGAGGCCAGGCCTTCCACATCAAAGAGCTATTCTCTGTTTGAAAAACACAGCACAACACAACCCAGAAGCTCTTCCTCAAAAGGAGCATGTGGTCTGCAAAGGATGGCATAGCTTCTCTCTAAAACCCTAAAAGTCTCAAAAGGCTCCAAAGGACACCCCTATCTGGCACAGATATTCCCAAGCTCCGTTTGATCTGGGTCATGTGGCCCAAATGGTAGAGCAGCTTGCATGACAGGTTGGGCCCATTGTGGATCCTTCTCTTGCTCTGAAACTCAAAAAAAAATTGTCAGCTTTTTGTGTTGTTTGGTAAATGGGTCAAAGCAGCCTATCAGAAGGAGGAATATGCTGCCTACAACTTCTAGATCCCCATGATCTGTTTCATCTCTTTCTTGGTTTTGGAACACATCAGATACAATGACTTGTATTTCATCTTGGAAGGGACATAAAGCATGCTTGAACAACTGGAACCCTCAAAATTTAACTGAGGAAGCAGGACTCTGAATTTTCAAGGATATTTCCTGCCCTCTGGTGCATATGTGTCCTATAAAAGTGTTAAAATATGTACATATGGGATAGCTATATTTAGCAGCTAAAAGAATAGTTTCCTGATCACCCGGTGAATTGCATGTTATCAGTATAGTGGACTAACTGAACTTTTATGGAATGGAGAGGTAATAGTGGTTCTTGCAGACTAGATAATGAAAGAGGACTGTAGAGTTGGAAAAGCTCTGAGATAGGTCACAGCAAATGGCCAGGAAAATTAAAACTCACTCTTGTTGAAACCTTTACTAAAAGGTATGGGGGGGAGGAAGAGTTCTCCAGATCAATAATTGCATACTACATACCAAAAGCTTGTAAAGAAAACATATCTAGAGCACCATTTGCAACTGGAGTCACTATAGCATAAAGTTGATGCTAATCCATTGTCATTCTCCAAAGTCCATATCTTTTTTGCAAAGACCAGATAGGTTATTAGAATGAGAATTTGGTAGGAATCACCACCTTTGCATCCTTCCAGTCCTTGAAAGTGACACTAATGTCTGTAGACCCTCTAGGACTGGTTAACTAGTTTTCTAGGTAGAAGCAGATCTAGTGGCTTCCATTCAACTGGTTCTACTATAACAGCTTTCACTCCATTTATCTGACAACTAATATAAGAATTTGGATTTTTGCCGAGTGTGTTTATATTATACTATACATTCAAGAACTGGGAAAATAACCAATGGATGTATTCTGGGACCAAATAAACCCAACATAAGGTGAGTTCAAGAAAAAGTATATTATTCACTTGACCTTCTAAATCCCTGACCAAGTGGCTGACCATTCTGGATTTTTCAGGAACTAGAATCAGTGTAGAGTCAATACCAAGTAACCCTTAAAAATTTGAGGAGTATTTCCCTTTCCTCACTTCATAGTCACCATGCTAAGTAACTAAATTTTGAAGACAGGAATCCGAAATTTCCCAAGTGGATCCTTCGGAGTAATGGGAATTTGTGTCACTCTTATATATAGACCTAGGTGTTCAGACCCATGAGTTCTATCTTTAAAGAAAGATATGTAATAGCTTTTTTATTTTAATATATCTGCATTGATTTCAGAGAGTGGAAGGGAGAGGGAGAAAGAGAACTGAAATATCAAGGGTGAGAGAGTCACTGATCGACTGCCTCCTGTACACTCCCAGCTGTGGATTGAGCCCGCAACCCTGGAATATGCCCTGACTGGGAACCGAACCACAATCTCCTGGATCCTAGGTTGATGCTCAACCACTGAGCCACGCCCAGCCAGACAATAGCTTTTGATGCAGGATTTTTACTGCATCTTGGAAGATGGCAACCCATTCATATAAGGTATCTCTTCCAATCTTTTATCTCAACAATGCCTTCAAAAAGGTAGTGTAGCCTGGCCAGGCGTGGCTCAGCGGTTGAGCATCGACATAGGATCCAGGCGATCGGGGTTCGATTCCTGGTCAGGGCACATGCCTGGGTTGGGGGCTGCAGCCGATCAATGACTCTCTCATCATTGATGTTTCCACCTCTCTCTCTCCCTCTCCTTTCCTCTCTCTGAAATCAATAAAGATATATTTTAAAAAAAAAAAAGGTAGTGTAGTTTCAGTAGCTTTTATACAGGGTAGTAAGAATAGTAGATCCCACGGTTCTGGGCTGATTGCCACAACCCTTTGAAGTTTAGTGAGCCCCGTGATTTAAGACAATATTACCCAGAGTACTGTTTCAGTGAGTCAACCCCTTTATAAGCCCTTATATAGCGATGCAGGTAGAGGCTCTGCAGGGAGAAAGGGAAAACTGGTAGCTGGGAATGTGCTGGTTCTAGAAAAGATTTATGGCTGCTACTTCCAGGATAGAAGAAACATAACACAATGTAATCAATTTCCAACCCAGTGGCTGGTCAAGTGACATCAGGGTTTCAGTGCTGGCGTCCGTTGCTGACAGGTTACATGGGTTATAGAACAGTAGTTGCAACCTGTCATTCTTAGGTAAATAAGCAGTGTTTTGACAACAAATGACTTAATATAAGTTTTTCGATGCATAATGTTAATAATCTGGCATCTAGACAGTGATGATTCAGAACCTAGTACTCAGGGCTACCAGGACCCCTGCTTTGCTATTTAGAAAGAGCCTTATTGGTAAAACGCGTGCAGCATATGTGCTCTGATGCTCACATCGGCCCTCCAGGTTAACCACCATCCTTCCCCATCTTGGCTTCTGATACCTCTCTAAATTAACTACATCAGTGGACCCCTGTGCCCACACACTGGCTTTGGCTAATAGAGATACCAGGAAGCCGATTGGAGAAGGGAAATGAGTTTGCAATTTTTAAACTCACAGCTCCCTACCTTCAGGCTCTGCAAAGAGCTCTCTCCTTTCAGGTTGCAAGAACGAACTATCCCGTGCCCTCAACCGAGAGAAGTAAGAGTCTCCATATTTTTATTGTTAAGTCCTATATGTTACCTGTGGGTTAGTTCACCCAAACCTATGTAGATGGCCCATTTATTAAACCCCCGTCAAAGAATCCTCATTTCTGTGTGCCATCTTCTTCCTTCAGGGACTTGGACTGATATATGAAAAAAAAATGAGGATTTTAATGGAAGTGAAAAAATGGAAACCAAAAAGTTCTTTTCAAGTGATTAAGAAAATGGATAAAAAGTTTCCAGTGAAAATGTTTTGTTGATACTGAAGTGAGAACCTAGAGAAGTGATAAATCCCAACAGATATAATTAACTGATAATATATAATTTCTCTTAAGAAAGACGTTAGGATTTGAAGCCCCAAGGATATTAAAGTTAGATGTAATCTCCTTTCACTGATGTTAAACAAGCTAATTGTGTATATTTATACCGGAGGATAAATCAATTAATTTTCAAGTATAAATCTACATCTCCCTTTACCTGACCCTGAACAGGTAAATATTTTCATTGTCTTCATTGTAATCCCCACCCACCTTATGCTGATTAGTTATCTATTACCACAATAATGATAGATGACCAACAACAGAAAACATCCCTAGCTTAAATAATAACTATTTATTGCTCAAGTGTATGGACTCAGCTGCTACTAAGGCGAGAGGCTCTGCTAATCTTGGCTGGGTTTGCACACAGGCTGGCTGGCTGGCTGTCCAGTGACTGCCCCACATGATCTCTCACCCTCCAGCAGGCTAGCCATGGTGAGTTCTCCTGACAGTGGAAGAAGTGTAATAGCATCAGTGGAGAACTCTTGAGACCTTGACTTGGAAATGTACAGTTCCTTCAATCATGGGCTACTCTCTCAACCAAACAATTTACAGGGCCAGTCCAGACTCAAGAGATGGGAAAATGGTCTTTATGTCTCTAGTGAGAGGAAAAACACAGGCACATGGCAAACTAAGTGAATGCAGAGAGGAAATGTATGAAGGCCTTCAACTCACTCAATCTCCCTGCATGCCCTTTTCCACACCTAACCCTCCCCTCATGAGGATGGGCTGCTTATCTCTTTACATTATCCAAGACTCGTGTCTTCAAAATAACAATTTCCATTTTACACAATTAAAACTGTAGGCCCTTCTGATTGCAAGAAACAGAAGTGGAAACCAGGAACATGAAAAGTGGGAATTTACATTAACAAGGGCCAAGGAAAAAGTGACTGGCCTCCGGAGGAGCAGGGCCAATACACCTGCACTGACGGCAGACAGCAGGACTCCGAGCTCTGCGCTCAGGTGGCCAAATGTTTGATCAACGCTTCATCTCCTTGTTTCCTGCTTAGGTCCATGACTAGCTGCTCCTCTTTTCATGCAATAGAATGCTCCCCCTGATCTAACATGCTCCCTCTTTCCACTCTACTCCACAGCCTTGAAGGAGCAGGGAACAGTTTGGGGGAGCCTTCCGGAGCATGTTGGTTAGGGTGGGGCACTGTAAGTTAGACAGCAGTCAGGTGTGGCAGGAGTCCTGAGCCCATCCCCAGATATAACACAGACACTTTCTCTGTTATTGCCATTCTCATCGTGAAGGCTCTTTCCCTTTTTATGACTCAAAAACAGCTGCATGAAATGCACCATACAAAGAGGAAATAGAAACTCCTGCTCCATCTGTACACAATGAGGAAATGCCCTCCCTCTACTAAACCATTACTATCCTCAAAGGACATTCATTACTTAGGTAGGCCTTTGTAAGTATGTCAAAACATCTGAGATAAAAATTGACCTCTGCTCTCTTGTTTTTCAAAGCATGCTAAATTTTGTTTTACAAATAAACAAGATAATTTAGTAAAATATACATTATTATATCTGCATTTAACTATAAATTTGAATACAACTTTTTGGGGTTATTATTTACATTTGAGAGTGAAATCTACAAATGGTTGGATTTAGTGGGAATGAATACCTCACAAAGTTTTTCAGAAAGGAAGGGAAGCGAACAAGCATTATGTAGTCTATGGGAGGTACTTTGACAAACATCATCTCACTATACAAAAGCTGCCCGAATGTAGTGGTCAGGGAGTTGGGCTCTGTGGTCATTTGCCTGGGTTCATATCCTGCCACTCTCAGTTCCTAGCTGTCTGACTTTAGGCAAGTTACTTAATTTTCTGCCTCAATATTCTTATCTATAAAGGAGACCAATAATTTGACCAACTTTAAAGGATACTTATATGGATGAAGGGAATTCAGATAAGCAAAACCAGTAGAGGTAACACATAGTAAATGAAAATTTAATATAAGCTATTATTATTCTAAAATTAAAAACTATTCATTTTTAGTCAAAGTGCTCTTTTAAAGGTTTCTTAAAATTAAACTGACCTATTATTCCTTTTAATTAGAGTGACAAAAAATACACACAGTATTGATATATGGTAAGTTGGCTTAAGACTATATTTTAAATGCTGGGTTTTATGATTATTGCCATTATATCTCATCCATTTTTCACCTGAGTGGAAGGTGTGATGTTAGCATCAAGCAGCCATGGCCAAATCCTGCTTCATGCTGTGGGCTCCTCAAAGATCAAGTCATTAATCCTGAAAATACATTATGCAATTTAAATTCTGTAATTAGAATCTGCTACACCCTATAAAAAGAGGAAAATCAAGCATTCTCTCTTACCTTGTGTTGAAAGATCTTTCAGATTGACTTCATGGCTTGGTTTCAATCTTTTCACCGCGGAATACCTCTGAGGTAAGAGATCTTTTGCATTTTAACCAGAGGCCTCCTTAACCTTCTATCTGGCATTTGAAGAACTCTGACTGAGACATTAATAAAGGGCAAGCAGGGGGGCAGTGAGGAGCAGTCTTTCCTTTGTCTCTTATTTGTTGCAGCCTTTTAGGGGGAGAAGTGGAAAGGGCTCCAATTAATTTTGTGCCTTCAAGTTTCCGCAGTCCCGTGACATATCGGAGTGCTTTCCTTTTATGATTCCAGTTTTGCTCCTGCGCTTCCTTTACATACTCTTCCAGTGGAAAGCTAACCTTTATGCTTTTATAGACTGATACTGCTCAGAGTCTAAACAAAGTTGGCAATCAAAGGCTAGGATGGCATTTGAAAGGGAGATCAAACCAATGGGGCTCATAGGACGAGTTCTCTGAAGCCCTTACATGTATCTTTTGAAACCAGCCTTCCCCGCATATCATTTGTTATTAAAATGCTAATGCTGCTGGTGCTCAAATCGCATCCCTGTTCTCTGTGGGCCTTATGTACACTGTCATGCACACTCTTCCAGACCTGATTTTCAGACTGTTGGACAAGGTACAGAGCTTTTATTCTGATTGCACAGCGACTCATCTCATCGAGGGCCAGCTTACTGATTGATATGAGGTGTGCAGCCAGAGGGTCATTACCCACTAGGCCTTTTCCTGATTAAACATGTTGGCAGTAAGGAGAGATACTATACTATGTTCTGCTTTCTCTGTGGAGATGAGCCTGCTAACTCATAGACTCTGGGCTTTTAGGTATATGGGTTGTATTAGTTAGTAGAAAGCCATAGCGTTCAACACTACTTTTATTAGCTCCATGTGTTACAGGTCCTAACTAAGCACTTGCAAATCTGGCTTTTGGGAGGGATAGTGGGGTGGGAACAGGATGTAAGACAAAACTTGGAAAGTGGTTATAACAGGGCAGGATTTTCTTTCTCTGTTATTCCTTATGGGGAAAGTAACTTTGGTGAAACAGAGCAAAAAGGGCAGTGTCTTTCTTGGATTAAGAGCACATCGGTTT
Organism: Miniopterus natalensis; assembly: GCF_054644295.1. NCBI lineage: Eukaryota > Metazoa > Chordata > Mammalia > Chiroptera > Miniopteridae > Miniopterus > Miniopterus natalensis. The sequence goes on along the minus strand of NC_142083.1, from coordinate 21,249,664 downwards.
TACGCTACTGGAGTGGACTTCACAGCCCTTTCCTATGTTCCACCAGAGTAAAAAATTATGAATGACTGGAAGTTTTAAGGAGATAAAGTGCCCCTCATCCCTGCCTCCCCAGAGGAATCAGAGAGATCACAGGCTTTCCACTTTCTCAACAGAGTTAAGCCTAAACCAGGAGCTGAGGGTGAGGCAAAGAGGGAGATATTTTCTGGCAAATCCAATATGGAGAGATAAAACACTCCCACATAAAAGGGTATCAGGATAGAAAATGACTCTGGTGGGAACAAGTATAGAAATGTTTTGTACCATTGTCTGAAATATTGGTGCAGATAAGATTAATTAATAACACTTTTTATTTAATGGATTATACCCACATGCCCCCCTTAAGCAATGAGTCTGATAAAGGGGCGATATTTAGGGGCTAATGAGCCCAGGGTAGTGGAACAGGCTCTGGTCTCTAGGTTAAAGACCAAGGCTTTTTTCTTGCTTTCTACTTACAAATCCTGTGAACTAGAGCAACCCATATATGATACGATAATAATCTCCTTTCCATATTCTGGGAAAGAAAAAATAATCTATGCTAAATGTTTCTAAAACTCTAACAGATCTCTATAAATGTTAAATAATATCATTAGCAAATGAATCCTTGCCTTCAACAGACTGATTCTTGCCACAAGGTGTTCTGCTCTAATTGACATCAATAATTTATCTCAAATTAATCCACTCAGTAATTCTCAGGCTGGAAATCATGACAATTGGAAGGTTAAGTACTAGAGAATCGATATTGCCTCTGCCACTATTTTGCCAAGGGTATGCCTGGGAACAGTTAGTTCTCTGATTTCAGGTCTCATCATACAAGGACTGAGAAGGGACCGCTCATTTAATTCCTGAGAACATCCCCTTTATCTAACCTGGATTTAGGCAAAATAATTACTGCAGCACATTCTTTTGAAAAACAGAAAACCAGGTCTTGGCATCTAGCTGATCCAGGTTTGCTTCTGGGCTTTTGCTCAATATAATCCAAGTTGCACTAGAGAACATGAGGCTGAGTTACAGAGTTTGATCTGTAAACCCTGCCATTGAAATAGAATCACGTTTGAATCTTAACACCTGGAGCATGCAATCGGGCTGAGCTTAAGTGGAAAAAAGATATTTACAATTATTTAATTTTTGCCAGTATGGAGTCTGGGAACTTAGAGACTACAATTTAAACAAAATTTTTTTTAAATGGTAATTATGTGATGTGATGGAGGTGTCAGCTAATGGCCACAGTGGGAATTCTTTGGTAATACATAAGCATATCAAATCAACACATATGCAGAGTTACATGCCAATTATATCTCAGTAAAGCTAGGGGGAGAATATTAAATAAAAACAAATCTAATTTAGATGGATCATACAACTTGAGAAATATAAAGCAATACTAAGAAATTAGGTCTACAAGTTTATTCTAATAATTAAAAATCTAGCTTTTTAGAAGTTTATGATGATATTTACTGTAAAACACACCCAGCAGAACATCATGCAAATTAAGACTAAGACCACCATTTGGAATCTTGTAGGATCACTTACAACAAAACTTTTATTCTACTCTCTCCACTGTTTTAAAGACCTGAATATCACATGATCTCACTTATATGTGGAATCTAAAGAACATAATAAACTGATGAACAAAATAGACTCAGTGACGTAGAAGCAAAGAACAGACTGACAAATCTCAGAGGGAAGGTGGGGAGGGCAGTGGGAGTGGGTAGAGATTAACCAAAGAATTTATATACATATATTCATAAGCCCATGGACACAGACAATAGCGTAGTGAAGGCCTGGGGCGGGGAGTGGGTGGGGAGTGGGAGGGGTTAATGGGGGAAAAGGGGACATCTGTAATATTTTCAACAATAAAGATAAATTTTTTAAAAATCCAATCACAGGTATAGAGCTTTTTGGTAGCTAAATATGTATTAATGGTGTGAAGCTTAAGAGAAATGTGTTACTTTTACCCTGTTGTAATATTCTTAATACCTATTTAACCTCTTCATTAGCTTTTCCCGTCTGTGGGTGGGGACATACTAGAAGTGAGGGAACCTGAAAACGCTGGATGCATAGTAGCACACATCCCCAGGTATAACTGGGAAGGCACAAGGCAGTGGTGTGCGAGTAAATGTTAAAAAAAAAAAGACTTGATTTGAAATGATAGCCATAGTTATTTCTTTCAAATATTTACTTTAAAATTTTAAAAAGTAAATTATTTTATTTTCAATGATGAATTATTCAGTTGTTTATGCTTAACACTGAGAAATCTTTTGGATTTCGGCAAGGTTTTAAGATCACATTACCATCCTCTGTTAACAGTTACACTGTTTTTGAATTCTGGATATAAATACTAAATGCATTTGTATTTAAGTTTTCACTTAAATGTGTCTTTTTGGCCAAATACAAGACATTTTACTTTCCTTAAAATGCTGAAGTGGGGAAGGCCTCTGACATTCATAGAGCTTTGCAGTTCAAATCAATTTTGTCCATGTAAGAAAGCACCATAGTTGGTTCAAATCCTCAGGAGCTTGCTGGTGAGATCTGCAGCTGGCCCCCACACAAGGAAGGCAAAAAGAGACTGAAGAAAGGAGACCCCTCCAAATCAGTAGGTGGCAGGTTTAATAAGCAAGGACCTTACTTACAAAGCTTGTCTTGGGCAGCCACAAGACGAGTAGATCTCTGCCCCTGGTCACCAGTGTCCTAAAGTTTATATAGAGGCCTTAAACGGGGCTCAGTCACATACATAATCAAGACAATTTCAACAACACACTGCTGTCTCAAGGCTGCATCCTTGGAACAGATCCCACTGTGGGAATGGTGGGCAGACTACACATTCCAAGGACAGAGAAAGGGTCAGGAGCCTCCGAGCCCCTGGGTCCAGCTCACGCTTCAACCAGCAGTTTTGTCCTGTTAATGGCCTTCTCCAACAATCATATAGCATTTTTTCTTACTGCACCCTTGTAAGCTCTCACCTTTTCTTTGGGAAAGAAGTGGGATAGAAATAAACAATTTGCAAAATAAACATTAAAAGATTTTGTTAATCTGCCATGCCACTAGAGAAAGAGTACATCAGTAAGATGCTGTTTTGAAATAAATAGGAGATATCAGTCCAAATGGGCTAGGCCTGTTGCAGTAATAACGCCCAAATTTTAGTGGCTTAAGCACAACCATGATTCCTTTCTTTCTCATGCTTGTTGGCTGTTGTGATTAAATAGAGACTCTGCTTATCTGAGTCCCTCAGGATCCAGGCTAATGAGGCGAACACTATCTTGAACTCGGGGCAAGGGTTTCATTCTGAGTGCAGAGGAAAACAGGGTGCTCTTGAGAAGCTTGCATCAAAATTACAATGGAGAGCCCAGAAATGATACTCAGCATTCCAATCTCAACTCGTTGGTCGGAAATGGATTTGTGGCTCTATCAGTCACAAGAAGTCAGAGAATGAACCAATCTTGTGCCAAAATCAGGGAGCGAAAAAGACATGCATTGCATGCAATCCTAAAGACCAGCACAGTGAACCCTTCTGACCAACGAATATTTGTTTCACTCTCCATTTCACCAGCAAAATACAATTACAGCTTCCCTGGGTGCGAAAACTTAGAAGGTGTCCATCCAGGCATGCCATGAAGCTCAAAGGCTTGGATATCTGAGCGATGTACAGTAATATCTATATCAGGAGGGGGTGCTCATCACTGAGCTACTGTCTCTCAGCTTGAATTCCACCTTTCCACATTCCACTTTATGACACTGAGATGCTGCAAGCTATATTTTCTCGTTTACCAGCTGACTCACAGTTAGGCTTTGCAGCAGGGGGTTCTAGAAGGAGCCTGGACGACTAATAGAGGGAAAAACACATGATGCTTGCTTTTTGATCCTGTAAAATGACTCCAGTCCATCAGTGGCATCTAGTCCAGAAACAGCAGCTGATTATGGTTGTAATTTTTCAACATTCCCCAAAGAGAGCCAGTTTGCCCCCTCAGAGCCAGCAGCACCAGCTAACTGTAGATAAGTGCTTCTCCATCAAAGTTTGCATTCCATTTCTTGAGGGCTCATTCTCCAGATTTACCAGCTCTGAATTCAGTCCTGATTTAATTCTAACTTCAATTTCCAACCCCTGGGAGTAGTAGCTGTTTCCTTTAGATACTCTCTAAGTGATACTTCAGTGTTCCCTTTCTGCCTTTACATATAACAATGTTTATATTTAATTCTCTGTTAAAATAACTGGTGTTTTGTTTACTTTTCTCCTAACTAGACAGACTCTTGACTAGTGTAGTGTGTATTTCAGGTTGGAACCAGCTCCTCTTGACCCAGAGAAATGTGTACTCAAATGATAAGCTATTTGCCATCAACTCATCTTATAAAAAATTTGTGGGTCAGGAACAAGGTATCTGCAATAAACACTCCTACTTAGAAAGTGAGAAGGCAGCAAGGAAGACAAGATGAGATGTAAGAGAGGGAGCACAGGGATCCACGCAGACCCTGTGGGTACCGGGGATGCAAGACAAGTTCAGGTTTAAAGAAAACCAAACATACACATGTAAACACATCCTACAGTAGGAAGGAAAGGATATTTTCAGGGAATGCATTCTCCCTCGTGATGTTTCCTCTTTCTTAAATTGGTAGATTGGTGGTTGCCAGAGGCATGGGGTCGGGTGGGTGTCACAGTGGGGGAAGGGAGTCAAAAGGTAGGAACTTTCAGCTATAAAATATATAAGTCCTGGGGATGTAAAGTACCAAATGGAGACTATAGTTAGTAATACTGTATTGCGTATTTGAAAGTTGCTAAAAGGATAGATCTTAAAGTTCTCATTGCGAGAAAAAAAAAAGTGTAACTTCCTATAGTGAGATGTTAACTAGAATTATTGTGGTGATCACTTTGCAATATATACAAATATCAAATCATTCTGTTGTACACCTGAAACTAACATAATGTCATATGCCAATAATACCTCAATAAGGAATTTGAATTTTTAAAAATGGATAAGAGAAGAAGAAAAGAAAGAACAATATGAGGCACTAAGCATTTGAGTTCTGGGGGCTGAGCAGAAATTTCTAAGGAAAGGGAACTGTTCAAGATCATGCCCTGGTTTGCTCCCAGTGTTGGTGGGTCCCTGGTTCACTGTCTTCCTTGGCCACCTGTTTTTAATCTCTGGAAGGTCCTTTATTGTCCATTATCCTTTGGGGTCACCTCTGAAGAGGGTCCTGGAGAACATGCCCTTGTGTCAGTCTGAGTCCTATGAGAAATAGATGCCAAGAGAGTATTAACATGCAAGAAATGTATTACGAGAAACGCCTGTGAGAGAAAATAGGAAAGGTACTGGAAGAGGCTGGGAAACCTTTATATCATGGGATGCATGTCTGACCCCAAGAGGAGGAGAGAGGAAAGGAAGTGAGAAAAGTGGGAAGGAAGGGAAGGCTGAAACAATGTCACCCCAATGCTTTCAATTAAAAAAATAAAAATAAAATGCAGGGCAATTCTAAGGAAATTTGGCAAGGAAGGGCTTACACAGTTGAAATCTGACTTCTCTTACACAGTTGATCTGAGCAGAGCTATTGCATAAAGTAGTTCCATTTTAATCATTTAAAACATATATTGTGTGTCTATTGTTCAAGATACTAGAAATCCAGCAAAAAAATTAAATGTATAGGATCCCTTCCCTTGGAGATCTTGCATTCTAGTGGAAAAGCAGGAGAAAAAAATAATGTAGTAGAATATAATATACTAATATGATAAATGTACTCTAATATATTAGAATGCTAAGTATTATAAAGAAATATAAATCAATGTGAAAGTAAAGAAATGGGCAAGGATTCTGTTTTAGAAAGAGTAATAATTCTAAGGGCCTGGGAATGACAAACTGCCTTAGTCTTTTCGCCTCTGAAACGCCTCTGGTGTGCTCTTCCTTTCAATGCTAGTTCAGCTGCTACAAATGCCTAATATCCTTTGAGTACTTTGGATATATTATACTACTGTCTTCTAAAGTCTTTTTTTATTGATGAAAATTTTGTTGTCAGTTTAATTAGAAAATGATCTGTTGTTTTTCCTGTGGTAGGTGTTTACTTGAAGGTTTTGAAGTCTTAACACAATTTGTCCAGGGGGAGGTTTTTTTAATTTTGTTTTGTTGTTGTTGTTTTAATATATCTTTCTTGATTTCAGAGAGAGGAAGGGAGAGAGAGATGGGAACATCAATGATGAGAGTCATTGATCGGCTGCCTCCTGCACGCCCCCCACTGGGGCTCGGGCCCGCAACCCGGGCCTGTGCCCTGAGTGGGAATCGAACCTTGGTCTCCTGGATCCTAGGTCAGTGTTCAACCACTGAGCCATGCCGGCCTCGCCTGCTTTTTTATTTTTAACTACATGATATTTGAAATGCACTTCGTAGCTAAACTCTCATTTTTAAAATTTTAAACCATTCTTCAGTTTGAACAAGTATCAATTTTTTGCCATATCTTCTCCTCTTTGAGAATTCCAATTATATAAGATTTCAAATGTTTCTATTGTTTTCTCTGTTGCTTAATATTAGCTTTCTTAATACGTGTGTACACTTCCATGTGTATATACAGGGTATCCCCCCAAAAATCTATACACACTTTAACAGCAGATAGCTCGGTTTTGGAAATGAAATGTATTTTAATAAACACTGCCTTTATAATTATTCAAAGTGTATGTATACATTTTTGGGACACCCTATATATTCATATATATATCATATGTGTGTGTTTCTTATTGGGTTCTTAGCTAATTCCTAAATATAATTTTTTCTTATTCTATAATTAGTTTTATCCAGCTTGGAGTTATTTTATTTCCTTTCTCCCTCATGTCATAGACTATAAACTGTAACCTTAGGACTGAGAGAGCCCTGCTCCAGCCACTGGTTCCAAGCAATGGGACTTCATCAACTAGAAGATTTTAATCTCATTTTTCCAAGAAGAGCAACGTTTAGTTGCTCACTTGTAGTTCTAATCCCAGTAGCCTCTCAGCTTTGTATGTTCTTTATTTCTTGTACACAAAGATGTTTATATTAATTTTATAGTATATGTATGTCTTCTTTAATGTTTCTTTTTAAATTTTAGCTGTCATCATTACTCATTTGGAGCAGAAAGATATCCAGCACAGGAAGTCCCATTGCCATCTCAGCTGAATGCAGCAGCACACTCTCAACAGCTTCTCTGAGTCTCAGGGCATTTTCAGCATTGTTATTTCCTCCTCTTTGTTTTTATGTACTTCTAGATTTTTCTTCAATATTCATGTACTTCTTTTGACAAGAGAAAATAAAGGGTGGATTTAAGACCTGAAGGGGAAAGGTAGTTTGTATACATTTAACTTATATACATTCTGGTGAGTTTTCTAAGTACTCACTGGACTTGAAACAAGAGAAAAAAAAATTCTCAAGTAGATTAGGACATCAAGCCAAAAGGGGAAAAGAGATCTTAAGATAAAGAAGCCAACTAAATTTTCTTACTTCATTACCTTGAAATATTTCCATATAATTAGCAACAGTCACTTCTGAGTATAGTATAATAGTCATTTTCCAAATGGCAAAGGTAATTTTTAGATACCGCTTGATGATTTGTTTGTGAAACTTTTTTTTAAAAAGTGTTACCATTTGAGCTTGAATAACCAACTTAAATATTTAAACAGCTTATGCTATTACTTTAGTATTTTCAATTAGCTAAAATCAAGAAGTGACTATTTGTAGCATAAAACATTAATCCTAAACTAAAGAGATATTGGCACTGAAACAAGTGAACTAATTTCTTCATATCAACCATGTACTGAAATTCTGCAAATATTTTATTTACCGCATAATTAAACCTAGAGCCATATCCACCAATGACATCAGGTTGGTAAATCCAATGATCAGTTCTCAATCTGCATCTTATTGTCTAAGCAAAAATTGCACCAGGAAAAGCTAAGCAAGTATGTTAGACTTAACTCAAGCACATTGCACTACAGGAGAGGTCAAAACTAACCTCAATCCAACTCTACTGAAACCAAAGGTGGAAGAATTTTTCATTGCTGGGGTGAGCTAGAGGGAAAACTACTGGAGGAAGTTAGGCCTAAGGTTGATCAGTGGCATGTGTTGAGCACATTAAGGTTTCAAATGTTTTGCTCTGTGATTAGACTGTGTTTGCTGACTGTCGCCCAAAAGTGAAGGATGGGACTCTATATTCCGTGATGAATACATTTCAAAGTGGGGTGAGGGGAGGGTTCTCAGGTTCTTGAGGAAAACATTCCTGGGTTGTAAAATTGGCTAGAAGCTTTTAAAGAAGATTTAGACCTGAAAGGGCCAGGGAAAGAATTTTTTATGACAAGTTTTTTAAAGTAAATGCTTTAAGAAAAGGGAGGTCAAGGCCCAAGAGCGAGGGAAAAGCCTGCCTGAAAGTCAGTCAAGCTGAGAGCAACTTTAAGTGCCTCTTGGTCTGTCCTCTCAGCAGCATTGACACAGACGGCCATTCCCTTCTTCAAATACCATTTTGAGTTGGCTTAAGGGGCACCAGCCCTGGCCAGTGTTTCCTCCACCTCACTGGAGGCTGTTTCTGTCTCACTCCTGTTGGACTGAGGGCTCCCTTTGTGTATGAGTTTGCCAGGGCTGCCATAATAAAATACCACAGACCATGGGGCTTCAAACAAACAAACAAGCAAAAAACAACAGAAATTTACTGGCCCACATTTCTGGAGGCCAGAGGTTGAAATCAAGGTGTTTGGTTCCTTCTGAGGGCTGTGAGGAAAGTTTCTGTCCAGGCCTGTCTGTCTGGATAGAAGCGAGTTTGTTAAATTAAATGTCACCCAAATTTATAATCTCAGCCTTGAACTGTTCCTCAAATTCAGAAGTCCTATAGCTAAATTCCTATGTTAAATTCCATTTAATATTTAATTAAAACAACAACAACCCTGAAATGTAATAAGACCTCCTCATTTCCTTGTAAGGAGCCCCTCCCCGATTTCCCCATCTCAGGGTTCAGTAGCTGCGGTGTTCAGCTGCTCAAGCCGGAGAGCCTTCCTGTCACTTCTCGCCTCCCTCAGTCTTTCATTACGCCATTCCTTTCGACTGCGCTCCCAAAACACATCTTGATCTCACTGGGTCCAAAGGGGAAGGGGTTTGCCTCTGGTTTTGTGTTTATTAATTGTGTGAACTTGGGTAATCACATTAACCTTTATGCCTCGATTCCCTCTTATCTAAAATGGATATTAAAAATACCTGCCTCATAAGGCTGTGGTAGCACATACAGTGCTGACGTGTGGTAATTGCTTAAAACATGGCAAGCATAATCGCATGGCGTATTTTAAGACGCTCTCCCAGTTGGGACATGGTATCGAGTTCCTCAACAGTGCAAAAACTTCATCTTTTTGTTTTTCCCTCCTTCTGCCCCACAGAAAAACTTGGTCAGCAGATGGCTATACGCAAACCTAAAATAGTGGAACATAAATTGGGTTTATTGTAAAACACTCTAACAGTTTCTGTTCTCACTACTGTCTTCCTAATGTTGATGTAGAACTTTTTACAGCTGAGACAAGGCAACAGTCAAATTTAAATATAAATGGAGCAGTAGACTTGCGTGAACAACCATCAATATATACACATGTGCTATTTTATGTACCATAAAAGGAATTTAGGATGAGATAGTCACATATAATATGTTTATCCTGAGAGTTTATTCTTAATCTAGATAAAACCAGCATCATTTGATTGGTCTCTTTGTTTTAGCACCTCAAAAAGGGAATATTTTTACTTTCTTCTGATTTTACAGATAACTAAAATGCTTTCACTTTGCTTGAGATACCATAATCTAGCAATATATATTTTAAAATGACATGGTACATTATACAAGAAGTAGATACAAGCGATGGATTTTTCTTACAAGAGGGATGGCTCATTCCAAAGTATTTTCTAGACCAGCACTGTCCAATAGAACTTACTGTGCTTTCCACATGTGACTGCTGAGCACTTGAAATTGTCTAGTGTCAGTGAGAAGTAGAATTTTAAATTGAAGTAAGTTTAATTTAGTTTGAATTCAAAATTAAAGTTTAATTTAATTTAAATTCAAAATTAAAGTAAGTTTTATATGTTTTATTATATAAGTTTTATTATAGGTTTTATATTTGAAATTAAAGTAAGTTTAATTTAAATTCAAAAGTCCTTGTGCAGCTAGCAGCTATAGTTTTTAACACAGTTTTAGACAGACACCTATATTTCACTATGTCCTTTCTATTTAAAGCATGTATTGAGTATTGTATGAATTGTCCTTAATCCATCTTGCATGTAAATATTAGAATATACTTTCTTTATTTAGAATTCAAAAATGTTCACTGAGAGCCTGTTATGTAATAGGACTCCTGATATATAACAGCTATTTCTGGAGGAGTCATGCTCAGTGTCATTCTTCTGTCCTTACTAATACCCCTGCCAAACTTTTCAGGGTTCTGAACTCACTGAACAAGTCCCCATCTAGGGGTTTTTAGCTGGTAATCAGTGCTTATTTATAAAAGAGAAGGTGTGTGAAATGATTAACGTCAACCCAAACACACCTATTTATTTAGGATTGTGTAGGTAGAGATATTAACAAATGGAAATTCTTATTTCCTTTCCAAGGAATACCTTGGATTCACTTTAGCTGAGGCAGGTGCTTACTCTTTCACTGACTACTGTTTCCAGAGGTATGAGGTCCTGTAACTAACAAGGACTCGGGATGGATCACAGGTATAGATCTATAAACAGAAGCAACATAACCTCTCACTTCTTCGGCTAAAAATTCGCTGGTTGAGGAAATCACAAAGTACTATAAATAGTTTTAATCAAGTTACTCCCCTCTCCAAAATGTTTTGTGGCTCACTGTTGCCAATATCATGAAAAACAAAGCTCTATACAGAATTCAACTTTAAAATGGTTCCTTTCTATTTTTTATATCAATCTCTCTGCCATATTGGATAAGAATTAATTTCCCAAATTTCCCTGCTTCCATCACTGTCAAGACACCTTCTATTAATTGGCTTTGAAATTTTCTTTATATTCCATAATTCAAGGCTCTTATCAAACGCCACTTTTTTTTTAGAAAGAAAAGTCTTGTCTATTTAATGATAACTTGGAATCAGCCTCTGGATAGCTTACATGTCACATAGATGTAGATTTTCATTCTTAACTTGGACTCAGAATAGTTCAGTACTGGTCAGGTGCTGATTTGGAATTTTTATAGAAAATTTAGAATATAATTCTAGAGCGAGACATTTTTAAAATCAAACTGACAAGATGGACAGAAAGTGAGTCAGTTATTTCAGTTGTTAGTTTCACATAGGAGAGCTGTGATTTTTTAAAAAAAAACTAATGTACTAAGTTGATCTATATGTCATATACATTAAAGAAGGGAAGTGAAAACTAATGGGTAATATCTTTGATTCTCCAACATAGTCAATAAAAAAATACACTTACGCAATGGGTTAGAAAGAATCGAATACTTGTCCTCACTTTCTGCTTCCTCTCCATTAATCCCTGGCAAACATTTCTGCTCACCCAAACTCTTTTTCTCCATATTTGCTAACCAGAAACCTTATCTCTTCATAAAACTTATTTCCTACATCACAGCCTATATTTAGCAGAGATGCAGTATCTGTCCAATACAAACTAAATGAGCTTTGAAAATATCTGTCAAACCCAATAAACTTTGTAAAGCCATTTATGAGACAACTGTGCTTGATCTTTGCATAATTTTACTTAGTAATATTAAGTCATCCGGAGAGAAAACAAAACAAGTAATAAAATCTACTGGGTCATTTTAAAACTAGGATGTGTTTATTTAAATATTTGAAAATGTGTTTCTATATCTCAGTTACAATCAAGAGGACTGTGGTAAGGAAATAATATTTAATCTTGGTGTGAATCTCAATGAGAAAAATTGGAAACGCCTGAATTTTTTAGTTAATGATTTTGAGCAATAACTGTACAAATATTTCTAGTTGCATGAATTCAGAAGCACATCTTCTCTGTTCATATAAATTATATAAATATATGTGATAGATAAAACACATAAATCATATATAAGTACCTGCTATTTATACATTACATTCTATGCATCATTGTTTTCGTCATTACTATTGAGACATTGAAAGACGTGATTCTTTTAGGAAATCATTTAGGTTCATGTGACTAGCTGATAGTAAAATAAAAGCCTGTTTTTATGTTCTGCATTTAAATTCCTCTTCCTGTGTATAGAGGAAGCCATAAATTTCTTATTAAATTTCTTGTAAGAAAAACATCCTAGAGCGTGTGTGTGTGTTTTCCTAGAAGCAGGAGGAGAATTGCTCACCTTAGCCAGGCAGATGTGAGCGAGTCTCTTGCAGACGGCAGGGTCTGAACTGGCCAGGACCCTGAGGAGCGCGAAACTTGGCTTTGATGGGTGCCCACTGCCTTCCCTTTTCCCTTCCCCACTTTACTTTCGGGCAGCCTGCTGTCCAACCATGTCAGAGGCTCACCACTCAATATACTGTAAGAGTGAACTTTTTTAAAATATGCAATCACAGAGTTCTGGGCTTTCAAATGTTCCACAAACAAATCGTAAGTAAGAACAAACAATTTGGAATAAAACCTTCAAGACTAACCGTGATCATGATGATCATGATGATCATGATGACAACAATAAAATAAATAATTCTGTAGTGTGGAGATTTACTACTTTGCTGGCCAGAGACCAAGATATTTTGGCATTTTAAAATATATTTAAATATACTTTGAAGCTATTTTGTGATCTTTTTAAATAACACCTCATAGATGCTCACCTAGCCCTCTGTGAGGCTGCACCAGCTATATACGAGTGTTATGTGATACTGATATTTATACTAGTATCAGTGATATTTATTCTGGACACAAGGAGAGTCTGCCTCACCCGCTCAAACACATTTTCACATCCCATAGAAAAGTGGTTCTTAATCTTGTGCTTACATGCATTACCTGGGATCTTGTTAAACATGCAGAGTCCAGGTCCCAACTTCCAGGGACTGATTCAGAGGTCGGGTATGTAGCCAACGAATTTGCATCTTTAATTACCCCCCCCCCCCCCCCCGAATATCCTAATACAAGAGATGCATGACTCCCAACATCAGGACCACAAACTAGTTCTGGAGAGAGCTGCCTGTGGTGGTTGTTATCCCGTTTCCATAAGGAAGAAAGGGGCTTGGGGGAGAGTTATAGGAAGTCACATACCTCTCGTGATGACTTTGGCATCCTGAGGGACCTAAAATATATGAAACAGGACAAATAGCCTCAACGCATTAGAAGAATGAAAACCACAGACTTTGGTGCCAGGGAGATCTGAATTTCAAACTCAGCTCAGCCACATCCTCATGTAGGAGCTTAGGCAGGTCTCTTCACCTCTGAAAGTTTCCTCATTTAGAAAATAAATGTTTTTAAAAGCCAAAACAAAAGTAGCTCATAAATTTGTTGTAACAATTCAATAAAATAGAGAGACAATAACAATGCCTAAGTGAACAGTAGTAATTTTAAAAGTTCATTTAAATAACCTGTCCATCTTTCTTGTCATTTCAAAGTCTTCCATTTATACCTACAGATGGGTTTAATTCTAACAAAAATGGCTCTCCAATCAATTCTATTCTGAAGCAATTCTGGAAAGATTAAAGTTGACATTTTTCCTGGCTACTTGCAATTTTGAGTGTCCAGTCAATTAGCAGCCCGGCTCAACGGTGTATAAATGTTGCTTGCAGTTGTGTGTTGGATTCTCTAACCCCAGAGGGTGAACACAACCCTTCTTTCAAAATGCAACAAGCGTTCTTCGTGCGACGAGGCACCGATGCTCTGCTTCTTTTCCAGTGAGTGAAACTCTGATTGCCCTTCACGGATGTTACAGAGTTACATTCACCTTTCAGGGTGTTACTGGAAAACAAACTATTTAACCTTCCTTTGGAGGCAGGCCCCTGACGGGTGAAGGGAGGCTGGTAATCATGAGTGTATAGGAGAGTGGGTGGCTCAGGGGGATAATTGGTGAGGGAAAGCCAAGCCTTTCGGCTCCAGGTCACCAGTTCTAATACATACCAGATCAGTGGTGATCAAAGGGGTGAGGGACTTTATACATATTTTCTGGTTCCTACTACATGGAGAGTTTATGTCAGAAAAAGCATCTCTGGAAATGACAGCCTCAGCACAGAAGCCACAATTTAATTGACATGGAAGAACAGGCATCGTTTCATCACTATAGGCTGCCAGACACATCAGGACGAGGGCTGTTTCATACGAATCCCTCCGCCCTCCCAGGAACACATGGCACCGAATGACCCGAGTGGCACTTGCTAAAGGGGCTCAAGCGTATGTGATCCAGCAAAGGTCCAGTGAAATCTGTCTACTTAATGAAGAAATCGCTACCAACAGTTTGTACTTATACTTCACATGGGAGATAATTAACAACCAACGTTAAATTCCACAACCATGCGTCAGCTGTTGTTCATGACTTGAAGATTTAGGGAAAATTTCTTCCTCCATCCATGCTGCCCCGTGTTAGGTACTACTAGTGTTAGGTACTATTCAGGTCATCCACACCTCGTTTTCCAAGGAACAGTGGTGACTGTTTCTCCTGTAATATTCTCCTCATAAATTTGGAGGCTTTGGGTAATTTGGGCATTCTTGTGTCATTGATCTTAGCTATCAATACCCGTCATGACAATATATCAAATAGAGCTCTTCTCAGGTTGGAAATATTTTAGTCTTAAGAAGTGGTCACTGTTTCATAGAAAGGACACTGAAGACCAGCAGGTCTGGATTTGAATTGCTGCTCAATATTCAGTCTAATATGTGGAGAAACTTATGCAAATTCCTTCACTTTTCCAAACCTCATCTCTAGTCAACTGGTCATAATAATAGCAGCTCTATGTAATGGATGGCATAGGGAATGACTTTATGTGGTGACAGTTACTAGATTTATCATGGTAATCACTTCATAAGGTATATAAATATCAAATAACTATGTTGTACACCTGAAACTTATAATACTGTATGTCAAATACTATATATAAAACACCACCAATTCTACAGGGTCATTGTAAGAATTTAATAAAATAGTACCTATAAAATGTTTCTTAAAGACATATTTCATAAGAGATACCCAATAAATATCAGTTTTTTTCTTTCATTGGTAAATGTAGAAATTACTAAAATATTTCTGCAGCTTTACTTTGTATGGATCTAATCAAGTGTGTAAGTCATCATATCAGTGAGTCTGAGGTTTCCCTCTTTATAGAGAGCGCAGGTCTGTCCTAAAAGGGGCAGCACCTACCAGGTGCAGGAGGATGTCTGCTTCTCTGGGAGCCACAGGATAGAGAGGATGAGTGACGCACAGTTAAAAACTATGGGAAAGTCGTTTGTTAGGTTCACTGATTTCTTGTGAATGATTGACAAAATTATAATGAATGCTCATAGTTCACATTATATACATGTGCCAGATTGGTCATGTCAATAATCAAGTGCATGAGAGGAACAAATTCAAATAATGATTGGTTAATTCTCTAGACAGAGTCAGGTACAACTATCCCAGAGTAGTGGGTATCTTGTAGATACCATGTTGGTCCTGTGTGATGCCATGTTAGTGGTACCCTGTTGTGTGGCCTCAATGAGTCATTTAAATGATCTACAGCTAACATGTTAAGTTAAATAAATAATAATAATAAAGTGTTCTGCTATCAATCTATTAGAATGCTATAATAAATGAGAAAGAGAAATTAATTAATTATAATTTTGGTTATTGCTCTATTATATTTATATATTTTGTAGTTAACTTAAATTTTTTATTTCATATTCTAAGCAGCAATTTATTCATGCAGAGATATTATAGTTGTCTTATGTTGCATCATTTATGTCATTACTAACATTGCTCATTAATTTTAAATTTCAAAAATGTACACTACAAATAGTGCCAGAGCACTAGAAAAACCCAGCTTGGTGTTGCAGCACCAGGTTGATTTCATAGCACAGACAATAAGATTAGTGCGCACCTGACAAGTGAGCCTAATAAATTTTGACAAGAAAGTCACTAAGAATAAATACATGCCCCCATATTTATTCTTTTCTGACTATAAATATATTTTAAAAGAATATAGAACATTTCCCTTGACAGCATCCTTGATGTTTTAGCTACCAGTTTATAAATCATATAGGAATTTGACAAAGTTACAATATTCAAGTGCCCGTGTAGCATGTAGAAATGGAACATCCAAACCAACCTTGAAACTAAAGAAAGATAATAGTTATATGAAATGGCATTATTGTAATTTATTGGAGCTATGTTCCAGTATGTAGAAAACTTCCAGAATCAATCAGGCAGAAAACAAGACTTGTTCTCACTCAGTCACTTAGATATATAATCCCCTTTCCTTTCTGTTACATAGTTTAGGCATTTCAACTAATGAACACAATCTTACCATTTTTAGAAGTAGGAGGCTATTGGCGTACATAAACCCATTTATTAAATCAAACCATATTAAGCATCTACTGTGTATGTAAAGGAACCTACACTAAGCTCTTAAGTATATTCTAACATAAATGAGGCACAATTCCTTGACCAGAAAGAATTTAGCATCTAGAACTGACTATTAATAGACTTTTAGACTCACAATATTCAGCAGCTATACCATCTATTGCCCAGGCATTGGTTACCACCACCACCCCATACACACACACAAATACTTTTAAAATATATATTTCCAGAGTGGATAGAGTTATCTTGGACAGAAGAAAAAGTGCTACCCCAAGACCGAGTGATTAATTAGTTGTACAATGCCGTTCTTGGTTGCCATTGATTTGTCTAAGATTAGGCCTCTGTTCGTCTTCTAATAAAATATAAAAGTTTCTGAGGAAACTTGCTCCTGTTAAGTCTGAAACTATACAGAGTCTGAGATTTTTCCTACTTTCAAGCTGACATCTTATCTTGCCACATTTTTATATACGTTTTGTGACAGAAAAACACAGGACCTCGGGGTAAGGGAACTAAATCATTTAATACTCATGTCAAGATGAAGTAGCCAGAGAAATACCTGGCACCATTTCCCTACATCCTAATCCCCAAAGGGCAATGCAGTGGGGACCAGATGCTTATATGCTGTTGGTTGCAAAAGAGAGAAACTCCAACCTTTTGAGATTTGGAGCTTACACGGGACACTCAGTCTGCCCATGCTCCAATCAGGAGACAGAGAGAGACCTCAGCTTTCCTCTGGAATATGAATGGATCCTGTCTGGGAAAGTAGCAGAGCTCTCTGGAATATCAGCTAGTGTGTCCAGATGAGAGAGAAAGAAGAAAGAGTTTCTAGCTTTCAAGTCCTTTGTCGTTCAACCATGAACATTGTTGAAAAGGCTGAGACCCTGCAAACCTGAAATGTTCACGGAGAATTATCCCTCAACAGCTTCCCCATGAATAAAAAGACAAACACTTCCAAGATAAAGGCCTTTTGTTCCTTTTCTCTTCTTTTTGTCTGGCACATAATCCCTAGAGATGCAGATACTCTTTGCAGGCCATGAGACCACAAAAATGTTGGCAAAGTCAACACATGAGGAATGATAGAAGAGAAATATAAAGAGTTTGTACACCTCACTGTGTTGCTAGCACCTGAAGTAATGTGAGAAACGGCCTGCCTCTGGACTTAATGTTACATGGGTACAACAAACTCGTATTTGTTTAAGGGTAAACTTCATTTGGGCTTCCTTTTACTTGTAATTAGAAACACTCCGAAATCATGGGCATCATTTGAGTAGATTCATGAATGAACATGCTCCTCACGCTCCCTGAGCAAACCCGTGATAAATTAAAGTATATGGTAGTTCTGCTATAATACCCTTATGGAACACAAAGCATTATTAATATGCATGCTATCATTTAATCTGGTTTTTATATATTTTTTTAGCTACTGTTGACAAATTCAGCGGAAAATACAGCATGCATGAGCTCCTACTGTGTGTAACAACTAGAGAATTCATGCTACCAGCATCTTACAAGTCCAAACTTTTCCCCCTTTTTTCTATGTTGCAAAAGTGTTATCATAGCATTTAAAAGTAAATTTTTTTTTATTTGACAGAATGAACATTGCTTAAGCTAGCAAATTCCAGGCTCATGGTGAAACAAAGTATTTTATTTCTTTTGTTTCAAGGTTAAAAATGTACTGTGAAGTAGATATTTATATTTAATTCAATGAACACAATGCTGGAATAAATTACTGCCTATCTATGAAGTGCAGATGGGACTCCTGGCTTCAAAAGATTCTTAGAATGTTTCTCTGGAAGCAAATAAATTGTACTTGTTTCACATATTATTTCACATGAGGCATTGAATGAAAATATTAGTTACAAAAGTATTATAATTTAATGTTTCTATATTTACTGGGTATATAATTTTAATCTTCATAAGAATAGTTAATTCTATCAAGTAAGTACTAATTTTTGCAAATTGTTTTAACCACTTAGTTTCAATCATAACAAGTTCATTTCATGAAAAGTTATCAATGTCAGACACTTGAGAGGACAAGTGTGTAGCTGCTCAATTATAAAAGTACATGATGTTCTTAGTTGAAGCATTCAAAGAGCAGGTGTTTCTCTTTTATGTATCAGCAAACCTACTAAACCAATGTCTATATTAACTTCTCTATTTATCCAGAATATTCCATCTCTAAAATACTGAGCAACTTAGAGCATCAAGACATTTCCCTAAAACAAGGAAATAAGAGATAAAATGAAAGATTGGTTCTCATCAAAGTAGGTCAAAAAAACTAAAAGGGAAAATTAATTGATGTTCAATATTAAATCAATGTTATCATCATTTATAATTTGGGACTCCAATTAAAAAATTTTACCTCTGTGATTCTTTAACTTTCAGCACTCCACCCCTAGTAACTATTATTCTTAAGGATTTCTAATCAATGTTAATGGGGGGGAAAATAACTGTATTACGGAAATTTTTATTTTTTTCTCCCCTCAAAACTACAAGGTCCAAAAGGCACTGTGGCCAAGGTGAGTAAGTTCCAGGTGTAGGAACATTAGCAAAACATGAGGAAGTGGAACAGTGTGGGACAAAGGGATGGTCCTTAGGAAAGGATACCAGTAAGGTAAGGGTTCCGAATGAACTCCTCCACGCAATAAAACAAGCAGAAGCAGCAAACACTTAAAAAACAAAACATTCCACCCACTCACTATTTTACAAGAATTATTTTGAATGCCACCAAGTGGTCTATTAAGCCACTCAGTAACTGGGCATTTCACTACTTAACCAGAAGTGAAACACACACATCAAAATAAAAAGCAGGGCTTTTATTTCGCAATAACCTAGTGAGAGACAAAAGATATTCGGGATGGATGATAACTTTGTGAATATTAATTCAATCACTGCCATTTGGAATATATGCTGGCTATGTCTGTAAGTAAAAGCAGAAGCAGGGGAAAATCACCAATCTAGACTTCTAGGCCTTTTACTTTGCATCTTACCTTCCCTTTCAATCTTTGTTATCTAAGAAAATTAAAACAATGTCTAACTCACGGGCATTTCTCTTAACGGCCACTGCTGCGTCTCAACCATGATTTTGATACAAGAAAGTGAAGGAGGAACAGAAATGGTCATGAAGCGTTTACTGCCTACAGATATTGAACTAGCCACTCTTTCACATACGTTCCATCATAAAGTAATTACTCTACCTTGTCAGTTATGTATATTTGAATTTTATTTAAGTAGAGAAAATGAGACTCTATAAAATTTAAGTACATTGCCCAAGATTATAAGGATAGTAAATATTGCAGCTGGGATTCAATTTAAGGTCTGATTGACTTCAAAATAAATCAGCTTTCCACTAAAAAGGGGAGCCAATCCTTGGATCAGTCTTTGTACAGTGATCTGGAATCTGAAAATCTATTTCATGGTACCAAAGACAAATGCCCTCAGTTACAAGGTGGAGCTGGCATGCAATGCAACCTGATTTCATCCCATAGTCTCCATCCATAGGACCAAAAACAGCTAGGTGTGTGTCTCAGGCTGGGGAAAGGTAGGAATTATTTTATCAAACTTTCTAATCCAAGAGATACTAAAAACCATGTGGTTAAATTTCTTTCCTGTGTATTTATCTAACCTGAGTCTATAATGATTACACATCAACAGGAGGCCCTTGGTGTTTTTGCCACCTGTACACCTTCAATACATACTCTTATTAGATTAAATCATTATCATAAAACGTGATTTTCATCATGTGTTTAAAAGAGTCAAAAACATAATGGCAGTTGGGCAATTGGAAAGTCATCTGTGTTTCCTCTCATTGTCTCTAACTGGAGACAGACCACAGGGGAGCTATGCTAGGGCCACCATCTCTACCCAACCACAGTTTGATTCTCTTTGGAAAGTAATTTTTGAATCTTAAAGGTCATTTAGTGATTTCCAGTGCCAATAAGTAACAATGCAAAAATTATATTTCTGGAGCATAGCAATATCCTGCAGGTGGGTTGAATGGCTGACACTGTGTGTGATCTAGGTGCTCTTATTTTGAGGGTACATGTCAGAGAAAAGTAAATTGACTACAATTGTTATGAGAAATTAGTTATAACAATTTCCCAGCTTTCTAAGGACATTAAAAGTGCCAAGATTTTTAGCGTTGTCTTTATATTTTGTAATAAGATATTTCACTCAGCAAATTTGAAGACCAAGAAAAATACAATTAAAGACTAAAAATTGTGTGGAAATGGAAAAAGTTAAAACTAAAAAAGCAGGCCTTGTGCTTAACAAATGCAGTGGATGACCAAGAAAAAAAGTGTTGCTTTATTTATAAAATCACAGATTTTTATTTATTGTCAATGGAAATATGTGCTGAAAGTATAAACAGGTACAAGAAAGATTGAAATAAATATGTGTTTTTATAGAGAAATATTATTTTGAACAGGAAAAAAAGGAGTTTCAGAGTTTTAGTCTTAAATTTTGATACAAAAAAATAACAAAAACAAAAACATTTTGCCAAATTATAATATTGATATTTCCACCAAAAGCAAAATTTGGGGGTAAATAAAAAATGAATCTGGTGTTGGATAGATTATTAATAGATCTATTAAAATACATTGTCCATTCAAATGACAAAGGTAAGTCATGCTTAAAGCAAACTCCAAAATATAATTAAATGGTTATGTTTACAGTATTACCTCAAATCTGTTATTGTGGTTTTTGTTCTTACAGAAAGATTTCTGTTTTAATAGTATCTGCAGTAACAGACATGGACTCTAAAGATGATCACTTAGCTTGTAAATCTTTTTTTGTTTGTTTTTGTTATTTATTTTATTGCTGTTACCACATTCTGTTCACAAAGTTGGTGGAGATATGCAATTTGTGTCGCAAATGATTCATAAATATTAGGAATATTGTTGCAGGAGAATGCCATTAAAACCAGCAGAAGAATAACCTATTTTATGGGAAATTCTCTATTTTTTATATTACCACTAAAAGTTGTAAAGACAATATTAATTTTTATAAGCATATTGTAGAACTACTAAATTGAAGTCAAAATGTGTTGGCTTTGCAGTTTTAAAGAGCATCTAAAATTAAGCTGGAAAGAGGCATGTTCTTTAGATGAGCAATTTTCCGCAAACATAGGCAGAATCTATTACTTGTCCCTCCATGGAATTCTAATGATACCAAAAACCAAGGCCAAGTCATCATTAGGAGTCCAAGTCTGTATTTATGGTTGTGAGTCATCTATTTTGCATAATATTCTGTGGTTTAGTTAGTTTGTATTGGGGTTGGGGGGGGGAGGAATGGAAGTTGTTTGTTTGTTTTAGTGAAGAAATAAGTAGAAATAGGAGTAGAAAAAAATTTTTAAAAACTGTGCTTCAAAATTATTAGCAATTAAACCATAATAATCATTGGACACTAAATTTTCTCTTACTTCAGTTTTTTTCAATTAATTCAAATACACAAACTTACAATAATTAACTAGCAAGATATGGAACTAGGTCCTTTAGTTTAGAAGAATTAAATAACTTAAAGTCATATTCAGTCAAGAGAAATAAGTCTCCCAAGGGGAAAAAAATATATATTTCTTAGAAAATCCACACTATGCCATTTTTTATGCTTTGTTTATTGTGATGGAAACAAATATAATAAATTTACCATCTTAATCACTTTAAGTGTGTAGCACAGTAGTGTTAACTGTTGTTGTGAAACAGATCTCTAGAACACTTCCATCTTGCAACACTTTTCCAGGTTTCTTTGGGGTTTTTTTGGTTATTTATTTATTTTTTTTCTGTTGATTTCTAGTTTTATTCAATTGTGATTAGAAAGAGACTTAATGTCATTTTATTCCTCACAGATTTGACTTGATTTGTGGTTTAATGTGATCTGCCCTGTACACTTAAGAAAAAAATGTATTATGCCCCTGTTAAGTGGAGTGTTCTGTATATACATTTTAGCTTCAATTGGATATGGTGTTGTTTAAATTCTTTGTTTCCTTGTGAACATGGTTTAACTGTTCATGACTCCTCCAAAATTCATATGTTAAAACCTAATGCCCATTATATATAGAATTTGGAGTTGACGCTTTGGGGAGGTGATTAGGTCCTAAGGATGGAGGGCTCTCTAACCATTTCCACCATGTGAGGACACTGTGAGAAGTCAGCAATCTGCAATGAAAAATGTCTTCACCAAAACCCAACCATGCTAGTACCTTGATCTTGCATTTCTAGTCTTGAGAACCGTGAGAAATAAATTTCTGCTTTTTACAAACTATCCAATTTATAGCATTTTGTTACAAAAGCTAGAATGTACTAAGACAGAAATCTGATACAAAGAAATAGGAATGCTTCTGTAACAAATACCTAAAAATGTACTCTTGTACTATTATATGATCATATTAATAGATGCAGAAAAAGCCTTTGACAAAATGCATTCTTTCATGATAAAAACTCAATAAACTAAGTATAGAAAGAACATACCTCAACCTAATAAAGACCATAAATGACAAGCACACCGCTAACACCACTCTACAGTGAAAGGTTAAAAGCTTCTTTTCTAAGATCAGTATCAAGAAAAGCATGCCTACTTTCACCACTTCTTTTTAACATAGTGCTGGAAGTCCTAGCTGAGCAATTAGGCCAGAAAAAAATAATAATAAAAGGAATGCAAATTTGAAAGAAAGTAGCAAAATGATCTCTCTTTGCAGATGATACAATCTTATACATAGAAAATTCTAAAGACTGAACCAAAAACTATTAGAATTAATAAACAAATACAGTAAAGCTGAAAGATAAAAATCAACCTATAGAAATCAGTTGCACTCCTATACACCAACAATGAAATATCTGAAAAGGAATAAAGTAAAATTTATAATAGCATCAAAAATAATAATTTATTTAAGAATAAGTTTAACCAGAGAGGTAAAAATGGAAGGATCTGGTCTTTACCTTTATGATGAAAACTGTAAGGGTAAAGTTAGTCTTTAGCTCTTCATAAGCAGAAGACACAACCTAGAATTAAACCTCAAAGTCTAGACATCTCATTGATTATTATTTATTGTCATTTTTCATGGATTATCTTCTTAAAAACTCATTCTAATTTCTCCCAATTTAATACTAAATAGTTATTTAAATTTTAAATGATGCAATTCAGTAATCCTCTTCTGCCTTTCCATTTTTAAAGCAGCTTTATTGAAAGTATTAATTGACCTGCATAAGATAAAATTCATTAATTTTACTACACAATTTGTTGAGTTTTGACAAATGTTTATAGTTGTGTAACCACATTATAGTTATATAATAATATAGAATAGTCTCACTGCCTCAGAAACTTTCTTCAGGCCCTTTGCCATCAATCTTCTCTAACCATTCTCTGCCCTGGGCAACTGCTGACCTGTTTTTTATCCCTGTGATCTTTCTTTCTTTCTTCCTTCCAAAAGTATATTTCTTATTTCACTTATTCTTGAACAATTTCAAGTTAAATTTTTGTTTCTAGAAGTCTTGCACATATTTTTTAAGTTTATTTTGAAGTATTTTATAATTTTATGCTATTGAAAATTGTATATTTTTAAACTTCAAGTTCACATAGGGGTGAGGAATTCTCCTTCAGCGCTTTGTTGCTCTATACACTCTGAGATGCTTTCTTGTCATCTGTGATGGATTGGATAGTGTCCCTCAAAATTCATGTCCACCCAGAAACTCAGAACACGATTTCATTTGGAATAAAAGTCTTTGCCGATGTAATTAAGGTAAGGATCTTGAGGTAAGATCATCCTGGATTATCTTGGTGGGCCCTAAATCCAATGATGAGCATCCTTATAAGAAATATAGTGGAGACATAGAGACACACAGAGAGAGAAATCCATGGGACAACAGAGGCAGAGATTGGAGTTTTGCAACTACAAGCCAGGTAACACCAAGAATTGCCAGCAGCCACCAGGCATGGATCAGATTCTCCCTTAGAGTGTCCAGAAAAAAACAACCCTGCCAGCTTCTTAGTGTTAGATTCAATGATGGTAATTTCCTCATGAAGACAAAAATTCTAGGTTGCTGAAAGATGAGAGGGTAGACAAGGCTTCTTTTCAAGTCACAATAAAATAAATATTATGAGGACACAATGGAAAACTCACAGCCATATAATAAAAAAATCATTCAAATCACCTATATCAAACTTACGAGGGGAATTTTTATAAGCTTGGGGTATCTCTCCATTGTAAAGTCATTTAATTATCTTATCCTCTTGGACTCATTCTTTTCCACAGTGAATCTAGAATAATTTCAATGAAGTTGATTTTCTTGTGTCCCATCTCTAATTCCAAGTTTCTTCAGGTTTGAAACAAATGATACTTTATCCAAAGTCAGCGTCTCATTTTTATGATGCCAGAATGACCTTGTTATCAGATCCTTTCTCAGTACACATTAAGGTAATAGAACACCTGCCTATTGAAAACAATTAAAATTCATTTTTACCAGGAACTATAAAATAATTATGAAACTATAATTTTGAAACTATAAAATAATTATAAAGTTTAGTTTGTTAATATTGTAATTAAGAGGTAAAACTTATTAATAGATTATTAAAAATTAATATAGAATCCTAACTTTTAAAAATTATCCTACTACTCTTTCTCTTTCTGTGCTGTGCACAACCTGAGGAGACAGGATGCTGGTTCAAGCTAACACTTACCCATAAACCACAAAAATTCAAATGTGGGCAAAAACTTAAACAGTTATTTCTAGGCCATCAACCTATAGTAGCAGGGTAATAATAGAACAGCTATTCTGTGCCTCAGATCCTCCAAGCTCTGTCCCCTGTACCAAAAAAAAAAAAAGGAACAGAGAAAGAAAATCAGAGCTCATAATGCCAAAGTCCAGGACACTGACAACGCCAAGTGCTGCTGAGCCTGTGGAACCATTGAGACTTTCATTCAGTGCTCATGGGAATGCAAAGTGTTATAGCCACTTTGGAAGACAGTTTGCTAGTTTCTTATAAATCTAAACATATTCTTTCCATACAATCCAGTAATCATGCTCCTTGATATTTGCTCAAAGCAGTTGAAAATTTATGTCCACACAAAAAAACCTGCACACAGATGTTTATAGCAGCTTTATTCATAATTTCCAAAACTTGGAAGCAACCAAGATATTCTTCAGTAGGCAAATGGATAAATTAACTGTGTTACATACAGGCAACGGAATATTATTCACTGATATTTTTATTTTATTTTGTCTTTTAAAATATGTTTTAATTGAATTTATTGGGGTTACTTTGATTAATTAAATTAGTTTCAAGTATATAATTCTATAATTGATTTTTTTTAAAGCACTGCCAAGCCATGAAGAGACATGGAGGAAAGTTAAATGAATATTACTAAGTGAAAGAAGCCAATCTGAAAAGGCAACATACTGTACAATTCCAACTGTGTAATTTTCTGGAAAAGGTAAAAACTATGGAGAGATTAAATTGATCAGTGGTGCCAGGTCTTAGTGGATAAACAGAACACAGAAGATTTTCAGGGCTGTGAAAAGACTCTGCATGATACTATAATGATAGATATAATTGTCAAACCCATCGATGTAGAACACCAAGAGCAAACCATAATGTAAACTATGGACTCTAGGTGATGGTCATGTGTCATTGTAGGCCCATCAGTTGTAATAAAGGTACCACTTTGGTGGGAGATGTTGATAATGGGGAAGGCTAAACATGTGGGGGCAGGAGATACATGGGAAATCTCTGTATCTTCTGTTCAATATTGCTGTAAACCTAAATCTGTTCTAAAAATAAAGTGCACTAAAAATAAGTAAGCAAAGCCTATGTGTATTGGGGGAGGAGGGATGGGGTTAATGTTATTGTTGTTGTTTTCCAAAGGGAGGTTCCCCAGGTTTTCTAACAACTACAACTTTTCTCCAATTCCTGATGAGTGTCATGCTCCCAGGTTGCTATGTTACGTGTCCTGGCTAACTGCCCAGAGCCTGTGCAGAATCCTTATGCAACTCAGAGAATTACGTTACTGTTACTTCTGCTAAGGTTTCCAAGAGCAACTACCCAGCACATCCATCCATCTTATTTGGTCACAGAACAGGAACCTAGAGTTCTAGAAACTTGGAATCTTTGGCTAAATTAAGAACTCTATGGTCCTACATTATTACAGCAAATACTTTCTAAACAATGTCAGGCATTGATTTAAGTGCTGAGAATATAACTGTTCAAAAGGGGCAAAGTCCCTGATCTCAAGAAACTACATTAAAGCTGGGATGAAAGAAGGAGAGGAAAAAAAACTTGAGTAAAATAATACAGTGGTGCATAGTGATACATGATAGAAATCTAGTGAACAGTGTTTCTAAATAGGTTATCTATATAGTTACTATAGATAGTGACCTTGGTGGTGGGGAAAGAAGACAGGGAGAGAGAAAATCTTTGAGCTGAGATCTAAATGATCAGGAACCAGACATGCAAAGATATAAAAGAACAGGCCAGGAAAAGTAAAAACAGTGCCAAAGACTAAGAGGACAGGGGGAGTTTAATGATGTCGGTCTCGTGTGCCAAGTGATTTGAACTTCTTCCTAAATACAATTAGAAACCACTGAAGGGCTTGGGAAAAAAATTTACGGTTGTAAATGATCACTATGATCACTCTGACTGCTCCACGGAGACAGACTGTAAAGGTGTAGGAAAGGAACAAATGAAAAAATAAGAGATTACATACCACAGGAGTGCAGAGGAGAAATAAAGAAATTGTGAATCAGGCAGTCATGGAAAGAAATGGAGAAGCTTGAGAGGTATTTCGAAGGCTGAGTCGATCGGACTTTTGATGGACTGATAGATTTGGTGGGGGCAGGTGGCCAGCGAAGGAAAGGTGAGAATCTCCAATGACACCAAATCTGCCTTGAATCTTTGCATCAGCACTTTTGCATAAATGGCCTTAGGCTGCTGCTCAGACTTGTCTCTTCCAATCTCAACACTATTTTTGGAAGACAATTCTCCATGGGTCTCTCACATTTCTGTACATTTTATGAGCACCGACTGCATTTGTTCTGGATTTTCTTGACAGAAGTGTCTCTATAGCCAAAGCCTTGGAAAATAGACATAATGTGACCCCCAGGAACAAAGGAGAAGTTTGTTTACTATTCCATGTAATAAAGATAATGTTTCCCTCAGAGGCAAAAGTCAGACAGGTTTATTTCCCACTATAAAAAAAAAAAGAAAAAAATTGTTTCCCTAAGTGCATGGCTCCTCTCTTGCAACGCAGCCTACGTAGTGTCATGTCACCTGCCAATTGGAAGTCAGGGAACCAGTGCAAGTGCTATATTCCTGTTGCTTTGAGTAATAAACTGTCCTTGTCTCTGACCCACTGGTTTCGTGTCTCCTGATAACATTGATAGCATCCCTCAAATGTGGCAGGCTCACTTGATAATTTGCAAGTAGAGGAAAACCTGTGATCCTTTCTGGTTCTTAGTATGAATCACCAGGGAAGTTTAAAAGAGGTAAATTTTATTTGTCCCAATGTCAGATCCTTGCATTTTTCCAATGGATTATTCCTTCATTCCTGCCAGCTTTTCAAAAGTTTCAGTTACCAAGGAGTGGCAATATCTTACTTACCAGACATAGGATGCTCTTAGGAAGTCACAATAAGTGTCATCTTTTTTTAAGACCCATTAATCTAGATTAATGAGTATGTGTGGTAACAATAACTTTCAGTATTAGAAACTTGATCTAGGAAAACAATTTAATATAATCTTTTTAAGCCAAAAAGATTTATCTGTAGCATTGCCTATGTAATGAATTGCCTATTTTATTTCCCTTTCCATAATTATAGGGAAGGGAATGTTTCCTAATTAGATGCACCACGTGTTCCTCTAAGTATGACAAGGAATCCTGATGATCTAAAGAAACAAGGCGTGACATAACTTGATAAATGAATCACCATCAGCTGAATGAAGGTCCACAATAAAGAAATAGAAAACAGTAATTATTGGGAGAAGGGGGAAGAGGAGCTTGAAGAAGGCAAAACTAGAAAGGATCAGAGATGAGAGAGTTATTCCGATAGAATAAAACCAAGGTCCGTTTCACTAGAGCAGAGTACAAGATAAATTTGAGGCAATTATTCTGTGGAACCACCTTGTTGGAGTAATTGAGAGAACACCCCAAGAGCACCTGAGAGGAATCATTAGGTACTAAAGTGTGCTTCATACGAATGCCTGGCTACATAAAATAATGACTGTGTTTGTGGTCACAGCTTCCTTACAGGGGCTATGCTGTGCAATTAGCCAATTAGGGACAAGGATGAGATTCTAGATCCAAATGAGAAAGGGAGTGTGAGGAGGACTCCTTAATACGGAATCGCACTTGTCAGTGAAATGTTTTTTGTTTTGTGAATTCTCTTCTGTATAGAATAATCAATGTCATTGGTTGTCTCACTGTCAAGATGGCTGTGGCAAACATGGAAACATGTAAGCATGAGGGAAATGTACATACATGAAGGAAGGGGAGAGTCTATTGTCACCCACAGCGGGCATGGTTTTGAGTGAAACATCATCTACAACCTCTTCTGCTGGATTCTAATTTCCTGGCTCTTTAAAAATGCCCTCTGAGTTCCAGCCATCTTCACAACTGAATTTTTAAAAGCTAGGCCTATATAGTGACATCCTGTCTCCACCACCTTCCAGCCATGGCTTTCTA
The DNA here is from genome assembly GCF_054644295.1 of Miniopterus natalensis. Taxonomy (NCBI): domain Eukaryota; kingdom Metazoa; phylum Chordata; class Mammalia; order Chiroptera; family Miniopteridae; genus Miniopterus; species Miniopterus natalensis. The sequence continues at coordinate 21,220,504 of NC_142083.1, read as the reverse complement.
CCAATGCTATCAGTTTGTGCTACTTATAGAAACATGCATTTCTATTTCAAGTTCAAGCACATGAAGAATATTAGGCAAGTCTCTATGCAAAGCAAACCAGGGCGAAATATGAAGCAAATATGTTACAGTTAACAAAGTTCACTGAGAGTTTTAAACATTCCTGAATTAAGAATGACTCATTTTTGTACCTGACCGAATTACAAAAAGTAGGCCATACATTTTGATAAGCTTCTTGGGGAGAGTTGATAAATTTTCACTTACTGGTCACATTAAGTCCAATCTTTTTCATTGCTATAATTCATTTAATAAGTTGCAGTAAGTACATGCCTTAATTTGTCCCAACCTACTTGGCTTGAGTACTTCTATCTGGTCATAGATTCTAAAGCTTGTGGTGAGTGGAATTTTAAGATGGTTCCTGTGACCTTCAGGTGTTACTCTCAAGATTATTTTACCTTCAGTGACAAATAGGAGCTTACCTGAGTGGGCCTAATCTAATCATACTAGTTTTTAAAAACAGAGCTTTCTCTAAATAGGGACACAAGAGGAATCCAGAGAATTTTAATGCACAAAGGCTGTTGCCAGCTGGGCGGGAGAAAGGGGCACATGTGAAGGAACCAGTCAGTGTTCTTCAGAAGCCCCAGCAGTCCCCGGTCAGGCCAGGCAGCCAGCAAGGAAATGAAGACCTCAGTCCTGTAACTGTCAGGAACTCAATTCTGCCAACACCTTGAATGATCTTGGAAGCAGACCGAAGTTCAGCCTGTCTACCTTCTTGATTCTAGTCTTGTGAGACTCTAAACAAAGAACCCTCTGAGCCACGCTGGACTTCTGACCTACAGAAGGAACGCTGGTTATAACCTGCGTGTGTGTGTGTGTGTGTGTGTGTGTGTGTGTGTGTGTGTTAAGATGCTACATTTCTGGTAACTTCTCAGGCAGAAATATACAAATACAGAACCAGAACATATTTTTATAAAATTATGATAATTCCTACCAATAATATAGACAAGGCTGACAAAATAATCTTCTGATATTTATTTTAAAAGAAAAATTTTTAAGAGGAAACTTCCAGGCAAGGTGTAAGGCAGACATTTTTACGCTGTTTTTCTCGGTTTACCTTGTATTTTTCTGTTAGTTCTTAGCTCTTTTTATTTATTTATTTTTTTCAGCAAAATCCTATTCATTAGTGAGCACCTTGGAAAACAAACATCAAGGAGACGAGAATAACATTTGCCGTGATTCCGTGTGTTTGACAAAACACCCGCCTGCGCCTTTGCCCTCAGTATTCTTTGGCTCTAAGGTTTGCAGGAGGTTTGTTCAGATCAAGCGGCTTGCTGCCCACGACGACAGATCGGGGCCGTGGCAGCTACACGCGGCATCCTGGCGACAGTGCTGCGTCGGCGAAGCCCGTGGGCCCAGCGGGGCCTGTCTCCTGCCCTGGCAGAGCGGTCATTTACTCTGCGACCCTGAGCAAGCGCATTCATCCCGATGGTGTGTTTTCTTACCCATAAAACTGAGAGAGGCAGTTTCTATCTGATAGAGAGCATTACAAAGGTATAATATTTTAGGTATTTCTAGATTATAGTGAACGCTCAGTGAATTTTACACACGAGAGCTACCTGTCTAAGGCTAATGGCCACTCGAATGCGATGCACTTGATCCTAGACAACTTTTACCAATTTCTAAACCACAGCCTTTCTCTTGTCTTTCTTCTTTCTGTGGGTAACTTCTACCATTTCCTAAGTTACCCAGACTCAAAGCCTGGGAATGACCCGAGGCAAAAGTTTTAAAGTTGAATGTCTTCGAATTGATCTCTGAGCCTATAGAGGGCGGCAAGAGTAGGTCTCCAGTTGCACGGTGGCATTCTGGCGAGCGAGCGAGCAGAGCGATTGTCATCATCAGAACCTGCCTGCCTTTTCCATATGAACAACTGTGGGCTTCTGCCCTCCCGTATGTTCCTGCTAAAGTGGCCCATAAGAGATATGCTTGTGCAAAATTTGGAGAGTGGACGTATGGGAGCAGCATTTTCAGCTCCTAGCCAGTGTTGCTGACCTGCTGACTCACAACATCGCCATGAGACACAACAGAAGCTGCAGCTGCTCCAGCTGCCCCTGGATCCTGCTCTGGCTTCTCTGATTCCGGGCCCCAGCGCGTGTGTTTAGCTTTATGGCAAAGAACCCAGCGTCTATGGGGTACCCATTCTACCTAGGTCACAGGCAAAGAGAACTGAGGCAGGTTTCAGTCTCCTCTCCTGGCCCCGGCTTGTGCATGTGGATATCAGCCTGTGCCTCCTCTCTCCGCCTTACCTCGGTCTCCCCCTCCTGCCTGCCTTCCATGCGGACTTCAACCTCCAGCATCAGTGCCAAGACAGCAGCCCTGGAGAGACTACTTAGCGAGCTCCTAGTCCTGCTACAGAGAGAACTGAACTCCCCAGTGTGAGACTGAAGGAAAGGGAACATCAAATGAGCACCAAAAAAGTAAAAGACTGTATCTGACTAGCACCTGGAAACTCTCTTCAGGGGCTTCAGAAAGAGGTGAGAAGAAGGAAGGAGAGGGGAGGGGAGGGGAGGGGAGGGGAGGGGAGGGGAGGGGAGGGGAGGGGAGGGGAGGGGAGGGGAGGGGAGGGGAGGGGAGGGGAGGGGAGGGGAGGGGAGGGGAGGGGAGGGGAGGGGAGCTCCCTGTTCTGGATATGGGTAGGGCAAGAAGTTAGATAGTGTGGGAGAGGTGCCTCTTTTTCATTCATATCTCAGAGTTTGGCACAATGGCTGCTTTAATGAGGGTGAAAAACACAAGCCTCCAGGAAAATTAATAGTCAACTACAGCAACAGGATTGCCATTCATACATAGAAATAGACACTGTTTCTGCACCATCAGAAGCAAGAGGTCAGGAGGACCAAGGCTAATGAGGCAGATTTTGAGATGCCTCAGGGATGATTCTTACCTCCCATTAACCATTAGGAAGGGGTAAAAATGGGGTTCAAGTGTCAGAAAAACTTTAGTTAAGAAGTTGGCCATATTACCTTCCACCTCCCAGACATGTCTTCTCCATCCCATTCCTCTTTCCTTCTACTTGGAAAATTCAAAGGTGGAGATGGGCTTGTGTTGCCAAGGGCAGGAAGAATGAGCTGACAGCTAAATGACTCAAAGATATCCTCTTATGGAGCAGAAATCAAACAGGCCAGGGGCTTGATGGTAGGAAAGAAGGAATGAGTTCAAAATTGTAAGGGAAAATTCTCAGCATCTTGGAAATCACCCACAGTAGTTGGAGAAAGAAGAGAAAAATGGCAGGCGATGCTCAGGATGATGACATTTCTGCCTGAAAGTGACATAGCCACTTCCATGCAACCATCTTTAGACAAAGCAAGTTGACTCGGCCACATTTGAGTTCAAGAGAACAATGGTATAGTCTTCTTTCGAGGAGTGGGAGTTGCAGGGAGAAAACCAGAGTATTTTGTAAACTATGTTGAATTCCTCAAAATCTTATGAAACTTAGAATAAAGCAAAGCTACTCTTCTGAGAACTTAAATTAGCCCTGGCAATCAATCAGTCCAGTTATTTTAATTATGAAGAGTGTGCAGGCAAACTCTGGCATGGGCTCTTACTGTCATTTTAGCTGTTGTCATAAACAGACCTCAGAGATAATTCAGCTTTAAGATACCAAAGCAGGGGGAACACTGAAGCTGGTGGAATGAGGGAATTAATAAATGTATTGCAATGGGGAGATTATAGACAATGGGTACTAAGTAGCTCAAATTAAGGACCTACCATAATGCTTACCTGTGTTTATAGTCTTGTAAGTCACAAATGAAAACAAACACTTATGGCCTATGGGCTACCAGTTTGCAAACCCTAGTCTATCAATAGCTACATTGAAATAGTCTGGTAATTGACTAGGTTTCTTTTTAATAAAATGAGCAGGTAACAAGTCACCAATGTACATGAAAAAGATGCTACTAAGATCCATGGATCTTCCACTACCAAGTGGTTATGTGATCTTAAGTAAATAACTAAAATCTTCCTTATTCTGTTTTCAGCTTAATGGCAAAACAGTGTTACCACATTCATGGGGACATTATGGTGTAAACATATATCATTTTGAACAGTTCTTTAAGTTGTTTTACCATGAAATCAAAACTAGTAAATCATAGTACCACCCTCCTATTAGGATGATATACAACACCTATTAGCTGTTTATGACCCTAAGACTAGGGTAGGAAGTGGGCAGCCCACATTAATGCTTAATGTGATTAGAGTCATCGTTCAGGACTATCCCGGGAATTCCCACAGCTCACAGCTTTCAGAAAGCCTGAGACATACCCCAGCCGTCAGCACATTTCCTTGAGAGGCTATTAGCAGGATGCCAGAGTTTGTATGAATAAGATTTTTTGATATACATAACATCTTTTTTGAGATACAATTCACGTATCTTAAAATTCATCCTTTACATTGTACAATTCAGTAATTTTTCAGTACATTCAGAGTGTACAGCCATCACCACTATCCAATTTCAGAACATTTTCATCACCAGAAAAATGTGGCAGTGATCAAGAAACTAATATGGACATTAACAAAAAATTTTTTTGTAAGTATCTAAAATCTAAATAAATCCAGTGACTAACTGAAAACAATAGGCAGGGGGATCTGCAGTCTATATCAGAAAATGATTCACAATCTCCCAGGAACCTATGTAATCTAGGAAATTGTAGTCTCTTGATATTTAATATCATTTGCTCTAAGTCTAAAGACTGGACCTAACATGGATATTTTAAATAACAGAAACTACATAAATAGCCCTTTGGTGCAATAGTTAGAGGTCATGATGACGATTCCTATAGGTGCCAATCTGTTCTATGTTGGACACAAGCTGTGCCTACAAATGCCAGCACTCCCAGTTGAAAAGTCAAATTTCAGCTCAGAAATTCCATACTCAGAGTGACTTTTTTTTTTTTTATTGAACTGAGGCATATTTTGCATTACATTGTGATAAGTGTATATCTGGTGTTTTACTACAAATAATTCAGGTATTTAAAATGTTCTTCAAGCCTTTCTTAAAAACCACAAATTAATGTAATCAACAGCTCACCTGAGCTCACACTTCACACATAGCCATGGCCAGCAGATACTCCAGAGCAGTAATGTATATATTCAATAGCATTTTGGTTGATTCTTTTTTTAAAATTTATTTTCATTTACTTTTATACCAAAACATATTTTTTTAAGTAACCACAACTTTAAATAAAATAAAGGAAAGGCAGCACAGTCATGAAGTATTTTAAAATTTACCCAAGAATAATTCAATTTCTAGGGAAATGGTATTTTGTGTGGCTTGCAATCTACTACTGATTAGAGTCCTAGATATACCAGGTTAGTTATTAAATTGTAGATTTTTGTCAGTAAAGATGCAAATGTTATCTCTGAAGAGAAAAGAAAATTCCTCAGGTTATAATGTTATTGGTCTATGAGATATTAACCTATAAAATACAGGAATTAGCATGTCTTATAGAATAACAATATTATTTTAACATGCTTTTTTTCTTTTCAAATGCCTGTACATACCCAGTTCCTCAGTTATTCTTTGAACCAGCTATGTAGTTCTGCTAGCTTTATTTATGAGTGAAATAATTTCGGACACATGTTCATTCTCTAATATGACAATCATGTCTACATTTTAACTTTGAAAAGTCTACTTTGACTCATCATTTGAATGCCTGAACAGCAACAACAAAAATCTTTATAGGGAAAAAGAAAAAACTAATACCTTAGCCACCAGCTATAATAGGTAATTTGAAACTGGCTTTTTCAAAAAGAGGAAGTTTAAGGTTATAAGGCAGTCATAAAATCTCAGAATGCCATCCACAGTTCTGGAATTTAAATGCAATAGTTCATGGCTGTGTGGCATCTAATGTAAGGGGCTGAGTATCTTCATCATTTCTATCACCATAAAAATGTAATTTTTTATGAATTCTCAATATTTGGAAGTAATATCATTTGGCTGTCTGTGCTAGAGAGATCTGACTTTCAAATCTTAGTGTCGGTATTTTATAACAATAGAAACCTCTTGTGCTTCTTTTCCTCTAGCAAATTTTCTGAAAGTATTTTAGCCTCACAAATATGTCCGATATATCAGTCCAGGCCATGGTAGAGTCAGATAGGTAATAGTGGCGGTAATAAACTGGAGAAGGTAATCATCTCAGGTACGTACACTGTGGCGCTGGTGGAAATTGTGTCACACACAAGTCACCTCTGCTATATATACTATTAGATCTTCCCATGGATGGGACCAGCCCCACAAATATGCAGGATCTTGGCCAATTTCCATCAAAACCAACTTTAAAAAAAGCAAACAGGACCTCAACTGAGTCCCATACTGATTTAGATCAGTATCTTGTCAGGTCTCCTGAACATTTTTAAGCCTTTTTAACATGGTAAAATAAAATGTTTGCTTTTCCCATTAAATGTAGTTGGGAGCAACCAAGTAATCAGTGGAAAGTTTCGTAAGGTCAGGAAATTACAAAGCTGACAGTCACCCACTCCAACTCCACATATGCTCAGCCCTGCATCCTATTTCTCATCTCCACCCCTTCTCCAACCTGATTTTCCCTCTAAGGTGATTTTGAGGTCTGAGGTGAGGTCTCTACCTAATCCCATATTCATAAAAACCTAAATTATTGCCTTTTACACTTTACTGCTAAAAAAATATCCTTATGTGCTCCCTTCTTTTGGGCCTTCAAATAATTATTTCCTAATGAATTTTGTTCTAAAATGAATCCTGTATAAGATTACATAGTTGTTGGGATATCTTAAATTCACAAGATTGGGTGAATTTTGGAATTGAGACTTTCATGACTTTCTGCGCCCCACCTCCCTGCACCAGTTTTTAAACTAATTCTGTGGCTCTCTATACATGTTATTCAATAGTCATCATTTCATTGAACCATTAGTTGGATAGGAGGTGATGACCATGAAGTAGATATTTTTCTTATTTTCTGTTTTTCATGCATTTTCGATCAGAAATTCTTCCAATGAACTAATGTTAAGTAAGAAAAAATTTTCTGGGATGTAAAATTATAGAGTCAATTAATGTGTAAAAGACTTGGTCAGTGACTAAGGTTGTTAGACAAAATATCATCACTCTCATTGCCCAAACAATGAATTTTTTGCTTTGTTCAATTCCATGCAATTTGGGAGTAACTTCCCTCTTCAATTCTAGGAATCAGGAACCCAGAGGTGTGAGTGTACAAGAGTCTTGAGTTAATTTAGAATTTTCAAAAGCCTCTCTCAAGAAATTATTGTCAAAAGACATTATAGTCACTGTAGCATGGGCTAGCGTGTTGTAGCTTCTTCAGTTAATTTAGTAAAATAAAAAGTACATAAAATAGCTGCAGTCTGATTTAATAGTTTTACAAACTCGAAACTTTATAGGTGAATGTATGATTTATTCATGAAAAAGTTAATGTACAATAATCCAAATGAGCAGAGAAATGACAGCATTATTGTTTAATTAAAAAATAATTTATTATAAGTTTTACGTAAATAGTTTCCTTCCTACACTTGAAATACTCATGGTTTTGTAGTGATCCAACTCAAAGGAGAGATTTATATGGCATCCTACCATTTTTAGGGTTGTCTTTTGACAAGAATTTCTTTGGCAACATCTTTTCTGCAGCTTCTTTTGCCTATAAAAATATTCTAATATTGTACTAGTTTCATTTCCTTAATGAGGAACAAATTTCTCTGTATTCCTAATTAGAAAGCATCTTTTATTTTTGCAGAGAGAACCAAAAAAAAACCCCACAAAAAAAGGTTTTCTCATTGCCTTTTTTCATGAGGTGACATCCCAAATATCCCAGAGAGAAATGCTGGCTATTTAGGCAATCCTGTCATATTTGAAAAATGAGCCTTTGTGTTAGTTACTCGTAAAAAGGGAAGGGTTTGCCTCCTACCAGCACTCCTCCAGCATGGTGCTCCTGGGTCGCTCATCCTGTCGCTAGTCAATTGCATTTTTAAATGGAGCCCTGGCAATTACCAAATAACAATCATGGTTTTAATTGAGAGTGGGAGTTGTTAAACGTCTTTTGTTGTAAATGAGTTGAGCTTTTCCTGAATGATCCATATGAGTTATAGTTTGTTCAGGCAAAAAGTATGCCTGTAAATTTTACACACTAACTGTAGTCAGAAGCAAGCTATCTCAATAAGGGATAGTAATAGTAGTTTTTCTACTTAACTGCTCCAAATCAAGCATGTACTGAGAACTACGCTAATGAAGAGAATAATGAACAACAAAGAGCTGAAGTATTAAATTGACTTTTGGTTAATGATCAGTATCTGTCAGTGAATGGCTGGTGTGGGCTCATGGAAGAGCTGAAGTCTTAGAAGCAGGAAAGCCAGCATCCACAGCTTAGGTAGCTCCACAGCTGTTGGCGCTATGGTCTTGACATGTTCCATATTTTACACTATTGCATAAGCAATAGTTTTCTGTTCCTTGCACCAAATGCCAAGTGGAATTCTCTGGCCAGTTATCACCACATAATAATTATGTGAATATATGTGACATGTGATGGGGTCCCCAAGAAGGACTCATAATTGTCTAGTCTGGGCAAATGCAAATTTGATAGCTCTAAGGCCCTTACAAGTGAAGTAAGTCCTTTTTGACTGAATCTTCCACCTAAATCTTATAAACACATATATACAAACATGCAAACTTTAAAAAATGTTATGACAATCTGTAAAGCTACCACCCTGTCTCCTTCCAAACTACTACTCATCCTTGAGCTCCCAGTTAGAAGATCATAACCTAAAGGAAGACCTTCCTCGAATCTCCATCCTGTACCACCCAGCCCCTCACAAAGACGCCTAGGTCCTCCATGCCCACAGAACACTGATCATTTATTCCTGGTACTGCTTAAAGTTTCAAATATTTATGTGTGTGATTATTTGATAAATATTGGTTCTTCTCCATGAAATTATGAGCCATTTAAAGGCCTGGATCCCATCTTTCCTTTTCTTTATTATCATATCTTAAATATCTACCAGGGGACTGGGCACATTATAAATAATTCAATAAATAGTCTTTGAGTGAGAAAGAAACTGAATGACTTAATGAATGAAATTCAATGACCTTTGCTCAGACTTTGAGATATTTAATGCTCAATAATAATCAATACTTAATATTCACAAGTCACGATGCTAATCTGTTTCTTATCCTACATCTGAACACTCTTTGCTCTCTCTTACCTGGTTTCTTACTCTTTTATCTAAAAAATGTAGGTATTTGCAAAATATCTCCCTTCATTCTCTTTTTACTCTCTGTCTACACAATTTTTCTCTGTGATTTTATTCATTTCCAGAGCTTTAACTCTCTCCACCTGCTGCTGTCTTATAAATATTTATCTGACATTGGACCTCCAGACCTTAACTGAGTTTCAGTTTTTTCATCTGTACTGTGAAGCATTTAAACAGGTTATCTCTATAATCTCTTTCTACTCTAAAACAATACCTCTAATTTAACACGTCTGACATGCATGCCTTCCTGAAGCTATTGTTACTTAATTCCCCTTTGTTCTCAAGAGCAAAGCTATTCTCAAGGCTGTGCCACAATTAGGCTTGAGGCTCTCCTTTGATCTTATTTCTATTAGTGCAGCAGTCTCCTAATTTTTCTCTTACTTCCAGTCTGCACATTCTCTAAACAAACTTCCAATGACTGCCAGTTTAATTTTCATTTTGATAAAATAGAAGAAAAATTTTGTGAATATATTACTTTCTTGATCAAAACACTTCACCTGCTCCTAGTTTCTTGCCAACTTTACAAAGGCCACAGCACGGATATTTCAAATCAGCCAAAATGTGGTCCAACCTATCTTTCTGGTCTTATCTTCTTTCTCTTACATGTATTTATCATATGTCATAGACAATTTGTTTGATAACATTTCTTGGACACATTCTCTTTTCTCCACCAGAATGGTTTTGTCATAATCTTCCCTCCTTCTAGAAAGCCTCTCCATCTCTCTGCCTCGCTTTCTTTCCACTTGCTAATATGTGCCCCATTGTTGACAGACATACTTAAATGGCATTACCTCCTTGAAACCTTTCCTTGTTAATCTTTTAAATTAATTGAAATTTATCTCTATACCTCCTCTAGATAATTAGATATTTTGTTTAACTCTCATCTATCTATCTCATGGAGGTATAACATGAATACCTAGTCTAGTGTTTGACATTAAATTTTGTACTTCTAGCCCTGACTGGTGTGGTTCAGTTTGTTGGGTGTCCTCCCAGACATGGAAAGGTTGCAGGTCTGATTCTGGGTCAGAGCACATACCCCGTTGCAGGCTCAGTTTCCAATAGGGACATACAGGAGACAGCTGATCAATGTTTCACTCACATGGTGTTTCTCTCTTTCCCTCTCCCTTTCTCTCAATAAACTATTCTTTCAAAAAAAATTTGTGTTTCTATAAAAAGTAACTGTATGTCTAAATAACTTTTAAATCCCTGGTTCAGTGCCAATCACATCGTACACATTCAATGAACAGTGATTGATAAAATAGATGCTAAGTAAAAGTTATTATATAAGAAGAGGAGGTTCTGATTCTAAAAAGAATTGGACTGAACAACCCAAGATTTGCTTCTTAACTAACTGAGTAACCTTGGGGAAGTCAAAGTAAATTAAGTCAACTAGGTAAGCTTTATAATCCTATCCATAGTAAAATACTTTTGAACACCTATCAATTATCTTCAATGAGTACTAATAATGCATAAACATTAATATCATCAAAGTAGTCAGTAAATTATAAAGAAATTGACCTCAACATACTTTAGCTATTAAAGCCAAATAAGTAAGAAAAAATTCTAAATTATTTCTTTCCTGTTGTATGACCTCAATATGCTCTCAGGCTAGGGGACTTTCTAAATGAGAAAATAATATTCACCTTACACATTAGGGAACACAGAGCTCTCCAGAAATTTGTACCAAAACCTGTAAGAATGATGTGTCTAAGATTAAATGAGATTGTCTGGGTTTCCTCAAGGAAGATGCTTGAACCCACAGGAAACCATGATCTTAGGGATGTTGGCCAGAACGTTCTACCTTGGTTTGTCTTTGATAGTCCCTGGTGAATCAGGGCTACACAGCTGTCCTCATATACAGATTATGATGCTCATTTCTGATTTACCAGTCTTCCAAAGTATGGGTAAGTGTGCAACCCAATTCTTTATGATTTTATGTCTTCAAACCACAGCCATCATACATTCATTGTAAAAATTACATAGCAAAATATAACCCATAATTAAAGGTATATTTTATTGGGGTGACATTGCTTAATAAAATTATATAGCTTTCAAGTGTACAATTTTATAATATGTCATCTGTATATTGTATTGTGTATAAATGAGTGGATTAAAAAGCTGTGGTACATTTACACAAAGGTACATATTTTTAAAACTCTGAAAGTTCCTGAATATAATTCTAATGCATGCACTATGAGCTTACCTAGATTTTTTCATCTACACTCAAGCTGAAGAATAGCTAGAAACATAGATACCTATGGTGGAAGTATAATATTGGTTTTTCTTTACCTATATTGTTTTCAACCTAGGCATTCTTTTGCTGGTGGGACTCCCAGAATATAATTCATTTCAGAAAGATAGAGCTTCCTGGAATGTTAGCATCTCTGATATTGTAATCGAGGCTCCAGCAAAAAATGCCAGCATCCTAAATTTGAATTGGAAAATACAAAGTTAAACTAAATGTAAGCCATTATCTATAACTCTACCTACTGCTAATGTAAAATAAATAAGTCCAAAATTCAGGAATGTGCCAATATGTTTTAAAGATTATTTCAAAGATCCTACAAAACAGCTATATGTATGAATCCAAGACTATACCACAGAAACTCCGGTTTTGGTGATTCCTGGAGAATACAGTTCTGTTTCTAAAATTTTTAAAAGGGCAAAGGGTGGCTTACCATTTACAGAAAACCATAATTGTTAATAAATTCTATTCTAACAATTGAAAATAGGGCTAAAATTATGTACTTTCAATATTACAATGCTGTGATGTCTAACATGCCCAATCAAGTATTACCTAATCACCTAGTGTACCATTGATGACTTATTGATTACTGTTAATCAGGCCAAGACAACATAATATTAGATTTGTAGGAGATTAATAAGTTATAAATAATTTTTGCTGCTAGAAATGCAAATAATTTTCACCTGATAGAAAAAAATAGCAATAATGGCTATAATTTTATTGCTCTTCAGGACATTAACCAGTTTTGTATCTTACCTAGCAATTTTATTGCAGCATTATTTATTCTAGTGATGATACATAATCTGTGCAACAAATTTTCTTCCAAATCAGCTTTACCATGCTGCTGTTTTCTTCACTAATAAATTAATTACAATCTCACCCATGTTTTCCATATATTTGAATGCAAATCAGGTTGTTAACCTTTGTAACATATTTTAATATAACTGCTACAAAGTGTTTTCAAGAATTTAGGCAATTTCAATGAGACGAACACTGAATCTAGCTGATCAACCACTCTCTGCACACACTCCTGCCCATTTTCCTACTATAGAAAATAATTATCAGAACTCTAAAAAGAATCCTCGCAGCTATGCACACTTTTATTGAAACAGATTGTATTATCTATGTAGATAAACTGTTTCCCATCTCCTAAATTAGAGCTGTATAAGAATGAATGAATTCTATATGAAATGAGTAGAAAACATGCATATTCCATTCAAAGGACAGATCTTTATCAAGTAATGGCAAGAAGAACCATGAATGAAATGTCAATGGATGACATGAGCCAGGCAGTGCCTGGATCCTCCAAGAGGGGCATGTAAGTACTGAGGAGACAGATATGAGATTCAGCACTCGTCTTAGAATCAATCTATTAGAGTGACATTTTAATTTCATGAAGATATGCACCCTCTTTGTTAACTAGTTAAGATAATTAGAACTACATTAGTGAGGTCATTAGTGACTAATTACAACCTACCCTTAGTGAATGAAAGAAAACTGATTAAAGAAGTTTACAAATTTGAGTGAACATAATTTTTTACAATAAACATTTTCTGTTTATCTTATCCACTTTATTTTTTAGCTTTATTGATATATAATTGACAAATGAAGTAGTAAGATATTTAAAGAATGCATCATGGTGATTTGATATACATATACATTGGGAAAAGATTCTTAACACCTAGTTATTAACACATCTATCACTTTATCTATTTATTTTTTGTTATTTTTGATGAGAGCATTCAAATTCTACTGTTAGTAAATTTCAATTATGTAACACAGAGTTATGAACTACAGTTATCACCTTTTACATTAGCTCCTCATCTATAGCATCCATCTTAGAGCTGAAAGTTTGGACCTTTTTAGCAACTGCTCCCACCCTCTCAGCCCCTAGCAACCACTTATCTATTCTCTATTCCTATGAGTTTGAATTTTTTTTTAGATCCACATATAAATGATGATATGCAATATTTGTCTTTCTCTGTCTGGCTGTTTCATTTCATATAATGCCTTCAAATTACATCCGTGTGTCACAAGTGACAAGACTTCCTTCTTTCTCATGGCTGAATTATATTTCGTTATATATATAATCTCACATCTTCTTTATCCATTGATCCATTAATGGAAACTTAGGTTGTTTCCATGTCTTGGCTATTGAAAATTATGATGCAATAAACATGGGGGTGCAGAAATGTCTTTCAGATTCTCATTTCATTTCCTTGCATATATACCCAAAAGTGGAGTTGCTGGATCATATGGTAGTTCTATTTTTTAATTTTGAGAAAATTCTATACTGTTTCCCACAGTGGCTGCACCAACGTACATCCCACCAACAGTGCATGAGGGTTCCTTTTCCTCCACATCCTCACCAACACACTAACACTTCCCTCTCCCTCTCTCACTCTGACAGCCATGTTAACAAGTGTGAGGTGATATCTCATCGTGGGTTTGATTTGCATTTCCCTGATGACTGATATTAAGTTACTTTTCAAGTATCTGTTGGTCACTTGTGCATCGTCTTTAGGAATTATGTCTGCTCAGTTCCTCTGCATGTTTTTAAGTCAGATTGTTTGGTTTTTGCTATTGAGTTGTATGAGTTCTCTATATACTTTAGATATTAACTCCTTATCAGATATATGATTTGCAAATATTTATTCCCATTCAGTAGGTTACCTTTTCATTTAGTTGTTGGTTTCCTCTGCTGTGAAAAAGTCTTTTAGCTTGACACAGTCCCACTTGTTTATTTTTGTCTATATTGCCTTTGCTTTGGTATCAAATCCAAAAAATCATTGTCAGTTCTGATGTCAAGGAGCTTACCCATTACATTTTCTTCTAAAATGTTATAGATTCAGGTCTTATATTCAAGTCTTTAATCCATTTTGAGTTAATTTTTACTTAATTCTTTTGCATGTAGCTGTACAGTTTTCCAATGCCATTTATTGAAAAGACTACTCTTTCCCCAATGTATATACTTGATTCTAATAAACCTTTTAAAAATGTAGGTTTTTTAAAAAAAAATAACAGATGTATTTTAGCCTCAAAATTACAAATGAGCAATCTTTATAACCATTGAAGTAGATCTTTTACTATTACAAAGAAACCTATTTGTCTCGCTTGGTAAACAGTCTTAGAAAGAAATTCAACTTGATGATAAGATATGCAACAAGTAGATATATGTGTTTAAATTTTATGACAAGATATAAAATGTGGGGCATCTGCCTTATAAAATAAAGTGACTAACTGAAAGCTTAACTTCTCAAAGCACTTGGGTCAACAGTCTTCTATTTCAAGATTGTTTATGAACAACCACTAGGCTAGCTGCAAATGACGCACTCTGCCTGCACTAATTTTCTATACACAAAAAATTAAAGAACACAGGCATGTAATTTTCCAATTCTCAGCTTGTTGTTGAAAATTCTGTTTTCCAGAAAATAGAGCATTCGTGAATGTGTGTAAAAATATTACCATCAGCAATGCAGCAGAAGAGATACAACCATAGGAATCCACTCTGATTTATGAAATAAAACATTTTACATTTAACATCTAACAGAGCTACAAAGCTTCTGAAAGGAAAGTTCTATTCTTCTATTTCCCTATAAGTGGAAATTTAGCAAGCAGAGCAAGAAATAATATGTTTTCTATAAATTCTTAAACTTTTCATTTTCATAATATTAACTATATAAAAAAAAACACAGAACAGAATACCAAGCTTATATACCAACCTCCGACTCTTCCCTTCCTTTCCTAACCTGCCTGTTTCTTTCATGTACAAGTCTTCTGCCCACTTCAGATAATGTAGATGAATCATTCAAGTAACAAGATGAATGGGAATCAAGGCCTAAGGCACAGAGGAACTCACTGGAATAGCAAGTCCAAGAGGAGGGAAAACTAAACATCCCTCCTTAACAGAGGTTTATGAGCATGAGGAAATGTGCCTTAGTAGGCACTGTCAAATCTCAATTATAAAGACTTCATTTGTTTTTGAGTCAAGTAAGGTGTGGGGTGGAAGAGGTCAATGGGGAGGAAAGGGGACATCTGTAATATTTTGAACAATTAAAAAAAGGAATAAAGGAAAGTTTACCTTTGCATTGTGCTTGGGGAAATGGACTCAACTAGCAAAAGGAAAGAATGAACAAGACTGGAAGACATTCAAGAGACAAATCTCTTCCAAGTACATCAACAGCATACACCTTTTCATGCAACAAACATTCTAGACCAGTAAGTGGAGCATGCCACTGACCAGCCTTGCTTACTTGCTGCTTTAATGTATAAATCATAAATCAATCACCATTATTCATTCATGAAAGCAAGACCTCAACAAGGCAATGATCTGTTGTTATGTAATCTTGACCTCCTATCTAAATATATGCAGAGATCCAAGAGGGTGGCGGACTAAGTGGGAGCTACACTGACACTGTCCCAGGACCAATCTGGATTTACAACTAAAACAGAAAAACCATCCTGAAAACCAACTGAAGATGAGCTAGAGAGCACCCTCACAACCAAGGAGGAAAAGTGAAGACCACACAGAGACTGGTAGGAAGTGCGGACATTAAAGGGCTGGCTGGGCTCCCACAGGCAGCAGCTGAAGGTCCTGAGGGAGATCACAGCTGTGGGGGGTTCCCACTGAGGACTTCAGGGCCTAAACCCCAGGCTGGGCTTCCCAGCCCAGAGCACCAGAACTGAGAAAGTTTCCCAGATAACATCTGGCTGTGAAAATCAGCTGGAATTCTGTCTGCCAGGGAGAGGCAGCTGGAAATGCAGACACCCTCTTAAAGGGCCAATGCACAACGTTTCATGTGCAGCCACTCACCTTGGACTCCAGCGGAGGGGAAGTGGAGTGGACTGGAGCTGCGTGGGGAGAGTCAGGAGAGAGTCTTTCCGCCAGACTGTGGGAGACACATTTCTCAGGCTGCCTGAGGGGGGAAGCAATTGCCCCACACTGCTGGAAAGCCTCCCTCCGTGCCCAGAGGAGTTTCTACAGCCTAAGGCTTGTTAAGAGACTGATAACTACCAGCCGCTCCACCCTGTGGAGCTTCTATAGCCTGAGGCTCATTAAGAGAATCAGATTAATCAGTCTGCAAGCAGAGGCAGAACCCTGGGTGCTTTGAGTCTTTGCCTGATCTGCTTCAGGACCTGGGCCTTAAAAAAGCAGACTTTGGTGTACGTCTTAGTCCTGTCCAAATGCACCTAGCCACAGCATTGGAGACCTCAAGCCTCAAGGGTTGTTGATAGCCTGAAACAGGGTACTCGGGGCTGACATTGGCCTGTACCAGAGACCCTCCAAAAAGACTGAGAGTCCTAGCAGAGCTACCTAATACTTAAAAGCAATCCCCAAAAAGTAGCAAATGGGGAGACCAAAACCAAGCCCCAAATGAAAGAACAAGAGAAGTCTCCACAAAAAGAGCCAAATGAAATGGAACTAAGCAATCTCTCAGATAGAGAGTTCAGAAAACTGATTGTAATGATGCTCAACAGCATGAAAAAAAAATATGGAAGCTATGAAAAATGACCAGTCAGAAATAAAGAATTATATATCAGAAATAAAGAATATATTGGAAATAAAAAACAACAAATTAGAGGAAGCTGAGGATTGGATCAGTGAATTAGAAGACAGCATAGAAAAAATCACTCAATCAGAGACCCAAAACAAAAAACAATTAAAAAACAGGAGGATTATCTAAGGCAGCTATGGGACAGCATGAAATGTAACAATATTTGTATTATAGGAGTGCCAGAGGAGGTCAAAAGCAAGCAGGGATTAGAGAACCTATTTGATGAAATAATGGCAGAAAACTTCCCTAACCTGGTCAGGGAAAAAGTCATACAAGTTCAGGAGGCACAGAGAGTCTCAAGCAAGAAGAATCCAAAGAGACCCATGCCCAGATACATCATATTTAAAATGCCAAGAATCAAAGACAAAGAGAGAACACTAAAGGAAGCTAGAGAAAAGCAATCTGTTACCTACAAAGAAGCCCCCATAAAGCTGTCATCTGACTTCTCATCAGAAACTCTACAGGCCAGAAGGGAATGGCACGAAGTATTCAAGGTAATGCAAAACAAGGATCTGAAACCAAGACTACTCTATCCAGCAAGATTATCAATCAAGCTGGATGGTGAAATAAAGAGCCTCCCAGACCAAAAAAAAAAAAAAAAAAGGCTAAAAGACTTTATTACTACAAAACCAGCATTACAGGAAATGTTAAAGGGACTGCTATATTAGAAGTAGAAATAAAAAGAATGAGAAACATATGCATAAAGAAACAAAATGGCAGTAGATAAGTATATTTCAATAATAACCTTAAATGTAAATGGATTAAATCCCCCAACAAAAAGATATAGGGTGGCTGAATGGATAAAAAAAACATGACCCAAATGTAGGCTGTCTACAAGAAACCCACCTCAGAATAAAAGAGTCACACATGATGAGAGTGAAGGGACAGAAAAAAATTTTCCATGCAAATGGAAATGAAAAAAAAAAGCTGGGGTAGCAATACTCATATCGGACAAAATAGACTTCAAAATGAAGATCATAATGAGAGATAAGACTGGTCATTACATAATACTAAAGGGATCAATCCAACAAGAGGATATAACCCTGATAAACACATATGCACTCAATATAGGAACACCTAAATTTATAAAAGACACTTCTACAAGACTTTAAGGCAGAGATCAACAGCAATACAGTCATACCATGGGACTTAAACACCCCACTGACTTTACTGGATAGATCTTCCAGACAAAAAATCAACAAGGAAACAATGCCCCTCAATGACACACTAGATCAGATGGATTTAATTGACATTTACAGAATATTCTACCCCAAAGCTACAGAATATACATTCTTCTCAAGTGTACATGGGACATTCGCAAAGATAGACCACATGTTAGGACACAAAGCAAGTCTCTACAAGTTCAAGAAGACTGAAATCATATCAAGCATCTTCTTGGACCACAGTGGCATAAAATTAGAAATCAGCTACAATAAAAACATTAAAAAACATATAACACATGGAGGCTGAAAGGCATGTTTTTAAGCAATGAATGGGTTACCAAGGAGATCAAAAAAGAAATCAAAAACTTCCTGGAAAAAAATGAAAATGAACACACAACAACTCCAAATATATGGGACACAATGAAAGCAGTCCTGAGAGGAAACTTCATAGCACTACAAGCCTACCTCACAAAATAAGAAAAACTTCTAATAGACTCTCTAACCCTACAACTTACAAAGTTAGAAAGAGAATAAGAAAAGCCCAGAGTAAGTAGAAGGAAAGAAATAATAAAGATCAGAGCAGAAATAAATGACACAGAGACTAAAAAAAAAAACAATAAAAAGATCAACAAAACCAAGAGCTGGTTCTCTGAAAAGATAAACAAGATTGATGAACTTTTAGCCAGACTCATCAAAAACAAAGAGAGAGGACCCAAATTAACAAAATCAGAAATAAAAGAGGTGAAGTAACAACTGACCCAGCAGAAATACAAAGGATTGTAAGAAAATACTATGAACAACTATATGCCACCAATCTGGACAAACTGGATGAAGTGGATAAATTCCTAGAAAAATACAACTTTCCAAAACTCAATCAGGAAGAGTCAGAAAGCCTAAATAGACCTCTAACTGCTGATGATGTTGAAGCAGTAATCAAAGGGCTCCCAGCACACAAAAGCCCTGGCCCAGATGGCTTCACAGGGGAGTTTTATCTAAGATTCAAAGAAAAATTAAACCTTCTTTGAAATAGTTTTCAAAAAATTCAAGAGGAAGGAACACGTCCAAAACTCTTTTTACAAGGCTAGCATTAGCCTATTTCCAAAACCATATAAGGACACTCCAAAGAAAGAGAATTATAGGCCAATATCCCTGATGAACATAGATGCTAAAGTCCTCAACAAAATATTAGCAAATCACATCCAGCAATATATTAAAAAGATCATATACCATGACCAAGTGGGATTTATTCCAGGGATGCAAGGCTGGTACAATATTCGAAAATTAATAAACGTGATACATCACATAAACAAGTTGAAAGACAAAAATCACATGATCATATCAATAGATGCAGAAAAAGCATTGGATAAAATCCAACACCCATTTTTGATAAAAACTCTCAACAAAGTGGGAATAGAGGGATCATACCTCAACATAATAAAGGCCATACATGACAAACCTACAGCCAACATCATACTCAATGGGTAAAAACTAAAACCATTTCCCCTAAAGACAGGAACAAGACAGGGGTATCCACTTTCACCACTCTTATTCAACATAGTGCTGGAAGTCCTAGCCACAGCGATCAGACAAGAAGAAAACATAAAACGCATCCAAATTGGAAAGGAGGAAACAAAACTGTCATTATTTGCAGATGACATGATATTGTACATAGAGAACCGTAAAAACTCCACCAAAAAACTACTAGATTTAATAAATGAATTCAGCAAGGTAGCAGGATACAAAATTAAATCAGTGGCATTTTTATACATCAATAATGAACTCTCAGAAAGAGAAACTAAAAAAACAATCACATTAACCATTGTAACTAAAAAAATAAGATACCTAGGAATGAACTTAACCAAAGATGTAAAAGAACTTTACTTGGAAAACTACAGGACACTGAAAAAGAAATAGAGGAAGATACAAACAAATGGAAAAACATACCATGTTCATGGATTGGAAGAATTAACATCATTAAATTGTCCATACTACCCAAAGCAATCTATAAATTCAATGCAATCCCTACTAAAATACCAACAGCTTATTTCACAGATCCAGAACAAATACCTCAAAAATTTATATGGAACCAAAAAACACCCCAAATAGCCACAGCAATCTTGAGAAAGAAAAACAAAGTTTAAGGGATCACAATACCAGATATCAAGTTATACTACAAAACCATTGTAATCAAAACAGCCTAGTACTGGCACAAGAACAGACATATAGATCAGTGGAACAGAACAGAGAACCCAGAAATTGACCCACACCATTATGGTCAACTAATATTTGATAAAGGAGGCAAGGACATACAATGGAGTAAAGACAGTCACTTCAATAAAAGGTGTTGGAAAAATTGGACAGGTACATGCAAAAAAATGAAACTAGATCACCATCTTACACCATACACAAAAGTAAATTCAAAATGGATAAACAACTTAAATGTAAGACACGAAATCATAAAAATCCTAGAGGAAAACATAGGCAACAAAATCTCAGACATCTCTCGCAGCAATATGTTTGCTGAAATATTTCTTAGGGCAAGAGAAACTAAGGAGAAAATAAACAAATGGGACTGCATCAAAATAAAAAGCTTCTGCACAGCATAAGAAACCATCAACAAAACGAAAAGGGAGCCTACTGTATGGGAGAACATATTTGCCAAGGACATATCAGATAAGGGTTAACATCCAAAATATATAAGGAACTCATACAACTTAACAAAAGGAAGACAAACAATCCAACTAAAAAATGGGCAAAGGACCTAAATAGACACTTCTCCAAAGAGAACATACAAATGGCTAAGAGACATATGAAAAATGCTCAACGTCGCTAATCATGAGAGAGATTCAACTTAAAACCACAATGAGGTATCACTTCACACCTGTCAGGATGGCTGCCATCAACAAGTCAACAAACTACAAGTGCTGACGAGGGTGTGGAGAAAAGAGCACCCTAGTACACTGTTGGTGGGAATGCAGACTGGTGCATCCACTATGGAAAGTAGTATGGAGTTTCCTCAAAAGATTAAAAATTGATCTACCATTTGACCCTGTGATCCCACTTCTAGGAATATATCCTAAGGAACCCAAAACAACCCAAAACACCAATCACAAAGAACTTATGCACCCCTCTGTTCATAGCAGCACAATTTTAAAATAGCTAAGACCTGGAAACAGCACAAGTGCCCCTCAGTAGATGAGTGGATAAAAAGCTGTGGCACATTTACACCATGGAATACTATGCAGCTATAAAAAAGAAAGAGCTTTTATCCTTTGGCACAGCATGGAGGGAACTAGAAAGTATTATGCTAAGTGAAATAATCCAGTCAGAGAAAGACAAATACCACATGATCTCACTTATATGTGGAATATAATAAACAAAATAAACTGATGAACAAAATGGGTCCAGAGACATAGAAGCATGGGAGTGGGTTGGGAGAGATTAATCAAAAAATGTGTATGTTTATAAGCATAACCCATGGACACAGACATTGGTATGGAGAAAGCCTAGGGTGGATGTTGGGTGGAGGGGATCAATGGGGATAAAAAAGGGACATTTGTAATATTTTCAACAATAAAGATAAAGAAACTTTAAAAAAAAATGAAAACCAGCTTCTCAAGTTTTTAATAAATAAATAAATAAATAAATAAATAATAAATTATAGCAACAGAGTTAAATAAATAAATAAATGTAGTTAAATTTTGAAATAGTGAAATCTAAACACAGAACCTTTTTAATAGAGATCCTAATGACAATATAAAAATTTTTATGATACAAGAATATTTTTAAGATCATCTAAAGAATACATCTGATTGTAAAAACATTCAAAAATAATTAAAACTATAACAAGAAAGGTGAAAACTCATCTGCATCTACACAAACCTGTGGTTTAGTGACAAATCCTGATTAATTCCTAACATGAACTTGTACATACTTATCATTCATTCCATTTCAAAGCAGCAAGATTAATGTGTTTGATTATGGTGTGTTGCCCCAAGCTCTTCTTGAAGTATTAAATAACATGATTATTACCTTTCTAAAATCTAAAACCTATGGAATTTTGAACATATCTTATCCTAGTGATTTCATATAAGGGATCAAAGAATGGTATATAATCAGATATATAATTTTAAAACTGGGATATTTTCATGCCCAATTCTTGTTACATTTTTAATACCCTGGGGTATATACACTTATCTTAGCTATATATGGAAGGTCATTATCTAGAATAGATAAATTCTTAAAAATTTGATATTACTAAAATATTTCTCTTTCTCCAGTGTATATTTGAATCTAGTCATTAGAAGTATATTTGTCATAAATGTATATTAATAACAAAAAATGATGAGAAATTTTATCTATCAGAAAAGTATTTTAAATCTATGTATGGGTAAATTTGAATGCTGAATAAATTGTGAAACGCTTGAATCAACTTAGTCTTCATATTAAAATCTACGATTTCATAACATGCTTAATTATAATTTCTTCAAAATAAGTGGCTCAGAATTTTATTTAAAGGCAGGATTTACAATAGTAATGGCGTAAGGAGGTCTGGCAGTTTAATCTAGAATGTTCAATATTTTTCAGCAGTGACCAATTTTGAACAGCATTGTAAATTACTAGATGGGTCATGACACTAATTTTGGTCTGGTTTTTTGCATAGAAATAGATCACTGGAACATGGTTTTGTACCTAGAAAAGGGTACTCTTGGAAAAGAAATAAACTGAAATACAAACTTTTCACTTTTGAATTCCAATTTGGAGGAAATGTAAAAGCTCTCAGACACTCATTCCAGCCAAGTGTTCTCAAGTAAATGGCTTAGAACACTGTTTCTCAACCTCAGTATTACTGACACTTTCGATGGATAATTATTTGTTGGTGGGGGATGCAGCATTCTGAGCATTATGGGATGTTTATCAGAATATTTTATTTCTTTCTACCTATTAGATGTCATTAGCATTTCCTCATCTGTGAATATCAAAAATTTCTCCAGACATTGTCAAATGTCCTCCTCTTTTGGCCTCAGGGAATCGGGGATATGCCTTTAACGCCCTACACTTTGTTAAGATCTCCAAAAGATGTAAAGTAATGCCTCAATGCCACCTCAGTAAAACAAATGACAAATCTAAGAATCTGAAGTATATGTCTCTTAGTCCTTCTGGGACAGAAAATACTGTTTCTAAAATCCTTAAGGGTATTGTCCCACAGCAACTTCACAGAAAGCTCAAGATAGGTAAGGACTTGTCTCACATGTTCATGGGTATGGCTTTTGTCTAATGAAGTAGATTATAAATAGATATATTTCAAAATATAGAGTGCTTAAAAAAATTGTAGCAACTTGGATTTTAAAAGTGATGAAAATATAATAAAATGAAAGTAAAGAAAATGAAAACAAGGCATTTGGATCTGCAACTTTCTTCATATAGCAGGCAGACCAAGAAAACTACTCAGTTTCTAACATGGAAATGGAAGGAATACATAAACAATAGCCACAGTATTAGAGGGAAGAAAAAGACTCCAGAGGATAGAGTTAGGAAGCACAGGAAATCTACCACAGAGCAAGTTTGAGTCCCAAAAAAGTAACTAGCAAAATGTGTTCAGCTCGATTTCAGAATTGTTATGGAACAGTGACTTCTGTGTCCAGTGTCCCTCACTTTTCACAGGAGTTCCTATAGCAGTTAACTTTATCTGTTCCATCATTGTATACTGGGCATGTGTGTGTGCCCAAAGGTGAAGACAGTCAGATAACATCTCTTTAGTTCACTGGTCTTCAGTTAGAGGGACTCATTCTTAGTAACTTCCTTAGTACCTGAACTTAATTGATATGATGAGATTCTTGACCTCAAGTATGAGCTGATGTTATAAATGGGATAAGATTTGGGGCTGGGGGCAGGGGACAGAAATCTTGGAAAGGAGCAAGTGTTTTATACATGTAAATAATTTGTGGCCACAAATAGATTTGATCATTTTAAAACATAGCTGCAAATTGTTGGTCATTGCTTCCATCCAGAAATAGGCTGTATGCCCTCTCCACTTTAAGATGGGAGAGCATTAACCAATGGAGCATGGCAGGGTAATTCTGTGTGACACCTGAAGCTGGGTTCAGAGGTTCAAAGACCATGAAGTTTCTGCTTCATTTGCTGGAACATTCTCTTTTGGAGTTCTGAGCCACCACACTGAAGACCATGTGTAGGTCTTCTATCAAAGATGCCAGCTAAAGCGAACTTTCAGCCATCTGTGCCAAGAATGAAGCCATCTGGAGCCTCCAGCCCAGCCCATAGACTTACTAAACACCTCTGAGTGGACTTTGCTGACACTTCATGATATAGAAAACAGCATTACTCAAATTTGTGACTCACATATAATAAAGTGATCATTATCTTGTGTCACTAAGTTTTGGAGGTGGCTTATTTAGAAGTTATAAATAATCAGAACATCATGAAGTTCTGTCACCTATTTGTGTTTAAGATGTTCTCTGTAGAAAGTTAAATTTTGATATATATTCCCTGGTTGTTCTGTTTGGTTTTTCAAAAGGAGTTTTGACAAAAATCTAAAAATTATGCTGCTGTCATTTTTCTGCCATAATCTAAATCCTTCATTTTCCTTAAAAATTATTAATGCCTTTGATGGAGATAAAGTTAACATACTATTCAAATTTGCTGACGATCCAAACCAGAATAACAAGAGTTAATATACCATAGAACCTATACACAGAGAGCCATTGGTGACTTTGAGAACATCTTTTTAAGAGGTGCTAGAATGGTGCTGAAGAAGCCACATCTCAATGAGAATTAAATCTAAGTTTCCTATAAACTGATTTTCATTTTACTAATGAGTTGTTATTCTTTTTTCAGTAAATATATTGAACGCCTTAGAATAACAAAATCTATGTCAGGCACCATATTAAGTGGTATGCCTGTATAATTCCATATATGGAATTCCTATATAAACAAACTCCTCAAGAAGTAGACAGTAGTTCTATTTAAAATAAAGCTAATGCTCAGAAAAGTAAAGGAACTTGCTTATAGTTGTACATCTGGGAGATATTTCAGCAGTAAAGGTGGACTCCAAAGTACATACTCTTGTTATTACTCTATTTTGGTGATTAAGACACAGTCCATGCTCTCTAGAAGGTTATAGTGTTCTCTAGGGACAGATAATAAAACCAGCAATTATGGGGCTGTGGGATGAGTGCTAGCATGCACTATGAAGCTTAAGTGTGGGAGCATACATGATCACCCCAAACCCTGACTGTATCTGTCAGGAAGTATTCTCAGAGGAGATGATACTTGACCAAGTCTAGAAAGAAAGACAAAAAAACTTAGCTACAGGGAAGGTGGGGAGAGAGGCAAGTAGGGCAGGGGATTTCCAGGCAATGAACTCCAATGGGCAAAGCCATCAAGCCTGAAAAAGTTTTATTTAGAAAAGTTTTAGTAAAAAGAAATCCCGAAAAAGGTTTTGAGTGTGTGTGTGTGTGTGTGTGTGTGTGGCGTTTGTGAGAGACAGGATGGAGGAGAGGGGAGGCAATAGATGAGTCCTGAGGAGTAAGTCAGGTGACTAAGGCCTTGTATGCTGAGGGAAAGTGTTTGAATGTTCTCCAAAAAGCTATGGAGAGCCAAGAAGGAATTTAAGCAATGGCTGGAGATGATGAGATGACAGTATCCCAGAAAAAAATAAATTGCCTTAGTCTCAAGCCAACTTCTGAACTAACCACTGTAGCCATGGAGATGGGCTTCGTAAGTGTCCATCCCTGGAGCTGGAGCTTCAGGAGGATCCTGCAGATGCTCAGCGCTCACCAGTGGAAGGGGACTCTTGGGATGGGTCAGGAGAGACTGGTTGTCGGGAAGACAACCAACTACAACATTCAAACACATTTTCAGATGGTTGGATTCTGATTTTAATCCTTTATATACCTTCAGGTGAACAAGAAGATTAACAATCTTTCTTTGTTAAAATTACCAAAACATTCTTCTGGCTGGTCATAAAAATGGAATATCACAGTTTCCTAGAAAAACATACTTCTACTGATAATGACTATCAAAAGAGGAATAATATAGTCATCATTTTAATTTAGAAGATTTATGTGATACATAGTTTAATGTATGTAAAATACTCATTAAATAAAAAATAAATAAGCATATCTACTGTGTTTCAAGGAAATTCAAAATACTGAAGCTAAGAATACTGAGAAAAAATGTACTAAATAACGAATATGTATTTTCATTAACCTACAATTTTATTGAGAAATAAACCAATTAAATTAGAAATGTCATTTATTACTCTCAATTGGCTCACATGATTGTAGGAACTGACAAGCATAAAATGTGTAGAATAGGACAGCTGGCTGGAGACTCAAAGAAGAGCTGATATTTTAGTTTTAGTCCAAATTCCTGAGGGAAGACACTGGACACTCCAGGGGGCGTTCTATGTTGTAGTCTTGAGGGGTTTTTTTCTCAGGGAAACCTCAGACTTTTGGTGAATAAAAGTCTACTTGACAACCGAGCATAAAGAGTAAGAACTTGCCAGAGGAAATAAACAAAATAGCCAATACTTTTCAAAGGATTTATTGTTGGCTGCAGGACAGGGCAATTATATAGATACACTACAAATTTCCCTTAGCTGGGAAACTGAAGTGAAAGTGATGAGTTCTTTTTATATAACAAAAGAGGGGGAAGCCTGAGGAACAGTGTTAATCAAAGATAATCTAACATAAGAGATGGGGGACAGAAAGATAAAGCCTTTAACAAGATAAGGCGCAAAAGGATCCTTAGCAGAAGAACTGGGTGAAACTGAGACATTCTGTGGAAATCTTGCCCCTGCAGGGTTCTCCTCAAAAGATTAAAGGATTGCTTGGAGCATACACAGATACACAAATACTATCAACTCTTGAGAGTCAAAATATGACTCGAAGATCTCCTCAGAATAAAAAGAAATTTAACATTTTAGTTGAATAGTAGCCAAATCCAATTGTTTCTTAACGTTTTTTTAAAAAAAAGAATTAGTCAAACAAAGATAAAATGTATGGATAAGCATAGTAATTGATTTCCAATGACATCATTCAGACTCAACTCAAATTGCATTTATAAGGAATCTGTTAAACCAATAAGTCTATATTAAAATAGGTTTTAGGGAAATGCAACAGGCAACACAGGATAGAAAAAGAATGAATTTCAAATCCAAATGCTTCTGAGTAAAAGTCCCAAATCTGCCTCACAGTAGCTTGTGGGATCTTGGTCATGTTACATAATTTCTCTCACTCAGTTTCCTCACCTGAACAACAGAGAGGAGCCCTGACATTATAGAACTGCTGTGAGTATTAAATCGCTAATATTTTGCAGGACCTCCTATCCTCTTAACACAAGTTTAGTGAAGAGTCTTATTAATTGTAGATAAATATGTATTGATTTTATATTTCCTCCCAGCTATGCTCTATTACCCTCTACCTCCTTACCTTTGGGGGAAAAACAAGCTGCAATAATATAACTTCAAGCTGTTTTTAAAATCTCTCTCAATAACTTTTACTATTAAAGCAACAGTCACTTCAGAATCTTCAGTGATGTTAAATTCCTCTCTCCTCATCACATCCCCACCCTCCCACCCATCTCTCCCCAAAGTGGGTGAAAGTCTAATAGTTCAGAGAAGTGGCCTATTTCTCTCATATACACCCCATCACTCTGGGGATGCTATTGCCCCGAAAGCAAAAATGAACTTGCTGTCTGTGGTGAATCTACACGGTCCTACCTGCTGACCCAGCTAGATGTCAAGGCGGCATTCAGTGTAAAAGGATGGATCCACCCATGAGGGCTCCAGTAGACTCTGCTGATGAGCAATTCCTCCAAACGGACATCTAGGCACTGCTGTTCCCATGTAAGACATTCTTGTACTTTCTAGCCAGTACGCAAGCTGGATGCATCACTTTGTATCTCTGTGATGCTCTGTCCACTTTGCCCCAATCTGTGCTGTTGCCACTAAACTAAAATCCCCAATCCCATCTGCGATGGTTGATTATATGTGTCCACCTGAGGTCATGGTGTCCAGTTGTTTTGTCAAACACTGGCTGTGAAAGTATTTTTTAGATGTCAATAACATTTAAATCAGTTGATTTTGAGCAAAGCACATTACTCTTCATAATGTGGGTGGCCTCATCTAATCAGTAAATGATCCTAAGACAAAAAGACTGAGGTTTCTTAATAAAAGAAGAAATGCTCAAGGCTGCAACATAGAAACCCTGCTGAAGTTTCTAGCCATCTTCCATGAGAAATTTGGACTAAAAACTGAAACATCAACTCTCACTTGAGTGTCTGTCCAGTCTGCTGACCTGCTCTACAGATTTCACCCTTGTCAGCCCCTACAATCATGTGAATCAAGCTCTTCAACTCTCTTTCTGTTTATTGCTATGTGTGTGTGTGCGTATGTGTGTGTATACACATATATAGATACATTGATATGTGTACATATTTATATATAAATTTTTATTCATATGTATATACATTAATGTGTATTTATACATATATATATACACACATACAAGTCAATTATTGACTAATATCAAACACCAAGCCAGGAAATAACATACTTCTTTTCTCTTTTCATAATTGTAGAAGATATTGTCATTCCCTCAGTGCCTTTCTTCCTTTGGAGAGTGGAAGGGAGAAGAGAATTCTCAAGCAATCAGAGCAGTGCCTGGAACATAGTAGGTGCTCAATGAATATAAGCTATAATTATTCACAGACACTTCACTACTCCCCAAAATGAGAAGTGGGGGCAAGGGAGGGGAGGGGTAGGTACAAAGATGGGGTGACCATGGTGCAGCTGGCTCTCTCAACTGACATGTTTGTACACTTAAGGAAGAAGCTGGTTCAGTCACTTGTAGTTCTCAGAAGTCAATACGTGGGGTTGTTAGCATCTTTTCTCATCAGTCAGGGTATGAACAGTCAATTCCCCATAAAAAAGGTCCCACTCGGCCATCAGGTTCCACTGTTCTCTTACGTGTAAACCAGATTATAAAACCAGATTTAAGCACTTGACCATCCAACACTGAGATAATATCCTTTAATAAAAAGGTTATTTGGGCTGAATTCAGAAGCTCTGGTTTCTAGTTCTGTGCATTGTCTTGGATGGATTACAGGTTGCAAGTACCAGCTTTTTTTATAAATGAAAAAGAAGCCACTTGCAATGTTGCTATGAGGATCAAATAGATGCCACATGCCCCAGGGCTGTGCATAGTATCGTATAAGTGCTCTGAGAAGCTCTACTCACCTTCGTCTCACCAAATAAAAGATTAACTGCTTCGTATTGATCAAAAACTGTGTGTTTGACAAGTTATATAATTTTAGTATAGATTCAAAGCCATTTGTGTTCCCTCAACCCCACACAGTGACATCATCCTTAAGCCAGACTCAAGATGATATAGATCAATGTTTTGACAAATAGAATCCCCATTCCAGATGCTATAAAGCAGGGCTATATTATATAGCCTGCCTCTCCTTCTTCCACATCTGCATTTAAATAACAGTGGGTGCACTCAGTGAGCTACATGGGTGATTAACTGCCATCACTTATAAGTAGACAAGGACTGTCTACACTGAGAGTGCTGTTTAAGTACCACAGAAAAGGCCCTGCCTTAAAGAAGCAATTAAACCTCTTAGTTAAATGTTGTCAGAAAGAACAACTTAGCATCAATTACTTAAGCTATATTTTCAGTCTTCACATTTAAAAAGGGCAGTGTTAAATGGTTCTGTGATGAGTCAATTTCTTGTGATTAACTCATAGCAATGTCAGGAGAACTGCACTAAGTTCCTTTCAAAACTGGCATTCTTTGTGAGACATTCTAAGATTTATTGTCATGGAGGCTCTTGCTTGCTAACATATTCTTTAGAATTTATAATGTCAAGATCAACGTTTCGAGGGCAATATGACACTAAAACATGCTTTCAAACAGGTCAAAAATTATTGATGAACAGAAATGTAGATCCTATTACTTTCAGGCAAGAATATTAATTAGGTTCCTTAATATTCAAAATCAATAATCAATGCTATCACTCATACACCTGATTACCAAAGTATATGCTTATTTCTCTCATTAATGATTATCACAGTTATTAGCAGTTCAAGCACTCATAAAATATCAAATATGTCTTCAATCTAGGACTTAATACAACCTTTTCTTCAGATATGATATTGAGAAATACAGTAAGGGGCATAGTGACCATCCACCTCTTTGTGCTTTCTAAGTTATATCACTGTATTGAAATATGAGAATCATATTATTTTCTCTTTCTTCTGTGGGTCTAATATTATGTCTTTGCTGCCAACACATTAGTAAACCTCCAATTACTGTTTGTCATGTCAGAATATCATGACCCTCCACCATGGTATCTACCCAAAAATCCTTCTACCCCAATGGAAGGAGAACAACACTAAGTTTTCCTGAGCACAAGTATCCATGAGGCGGTAGAACAGATCTTTCTACAATGCAAAGCAAGAAGAAAAAGAAGTTGGCCAATCCACAACACACTAGGGAGAATAGAAAGTTAACCTCAGGGAAATAAACACAAACTTTGAGACCATGTGAAAATCAAAGAGACTAGAGTTGAACTGAGTCAGCATGCAAACTATACCAGATTCAGAATCAAATGAAGAAGCTATAGGTGAGCAAAGAAGTGAAGAGGCTCCATTCCCAGCTCCTGTCACAGTTCCTGGTACATGACAGGGGCTCAATAAGTGTTTAATGAGTGAGTGAAGGAATGAATGCCTAAGTAGATGAATGAAAATTCAGCTGGCTAAAAGTGTGATGATTATTGCCACCCAGTATTTTATTCACCTGGTCAAGTCTTATAAACACAGGATGGGAAAAATTAAAAGAAACTTCACTAAGTTATCACTTACTGCCTTTGGAATAATTCCTCATGAATCTATTTGTGTTAAAACACCCTGTTTTTCAGCCTCTGCCTATCTGGCACTTGCCTGCTTTAGATTCTCTTTTAGGCTTTGTAAGCCAGGGTCCTGGCCTTAGCTGCTCAATCTTGAATCCAGAATGTTTAGCCTTAGTCTGTGTCCTTGATCATCAATGTCCCACTGCATTTGGGTAGTACCAAAATATGACAACTTCCTTTCTGAGGTAGCCTGACTCAGCTCTCCTCCCCACTTTTATCTGAGCATCCTTTGTCTTTAATGTCCCATCCTACTCAATTTTTATTCAACTTCCAGGAATTTCTCTCCATTGTGGACCCTGATTTATAATGAAGCACTGGCAGGTCATTTCAAGAGCACTAAAAGGCTAGACCGCTCCAGCCACTTTGGGTCATCTTACCGCTGAAATCTTGCATCTCCTGCTATTGGAAAAATTGATAGCATTTAAGCTGCTATTCTGAAACCACTTGCTGTACTCCCCATGAATAACTGTTGGCTATTCTGTGATATTGCTGTTCCCAGGTCCTTTGCATTCTGTCAGCTGCTTCACTTTCTTCTCACAGACTTGCCACCACCATGGCCTTGGAGCTGAGGGTAATTTGTCCCTACTCGTATCTTTAGGGTCTCTAGAGATATGTTGTAGAGAAAGCAATACTTTTCAAAGATAGTTGCAATAATATCATTCTATATGCTCACACTACAATGTGGCTTTGACATCATTCCCACCAAGAGGCAGAGGCTGTGTCCTTGCTTTTTGAAACTGGACTGTTTTGGGTTTTTGTTTGTTTGTTTATTTGTTTTTTACTGAATCTATAAATCAAGTATGGCAGAAATGTTATTAGTGACTTCTGAAGCTGGGGCATGAAAGACAGTACAGTTTCCACCTTGCTTGATGGAGACCTAGAGCCAGAACAACCCAGCTGCACTATGTCCAAATTTCTGGTCTACAGATATTGAGAGAGATAATACATTGTTGTGCTATTTTTAGCTCCTAAGTTTGGGGCCAATCTCACTCAGTTGCACCACGTAGTGAATAAAATTGAACCAATACACAGTAGATTCTACACACCTCCTTACAGTTCTTCTGCAAATTTACCTGCTGAGAATTTGATTGGCACTTGGCATAATTTCTGTGGAGGTGATTGGCCTCTTCTAGTCATTTCTTTCCTGTTGTTTTATAGATGATGGATGGCCCAAGTGAATTAATGGAGGGAGAAACCATAAATGCTAATATAAACATTTCTCTAAGTACATATTTACAGTGCTTCCTGTATATTTAAAATTATTTCACCATTTAAAGTCTCACTGATGTCATAAATAAATGAGTTTCTTTGTGCAAGATATTTCTAGGTCCAGAAAAAAATTTGACAATAATTACTGGAAATTGCCATGTCTTATAACTCATCCAGATGTGATCATTTGGATTTTCTCTCTCTACAGATTCACCTCCCTTCTTTTCTCAACAGGAACAGAGTATACTTTATCATGCAGCTCATGCTCCGTCTGACCCTGTGACTATTTTGGCCAATTCAATGTTACTAGACATGACACGAGCAGGGGCCTCGCAGAGTTTTGATTGCATCTTCCAGTCAGTTGAACCACCATAAGTAGAGTTTGTACCAAGTCATCACCATCCCGTCAACCTGGGCCCCTGAACAAACACCTGGGTAGTAGGCCAGTTGGCTCAACCTGCTGTCTGGATCCAAGCCCAGCCAACCCACACCTTGAAGCAGAGCCACCCATCCTAGATTATCCAAACTGAAGTCCTCTGCAGCACTGTCAGCATCATAATAAATGTTTGCCTGAAGAAGCAACTCACTGTTTGCATAATTTACTATTTAAAGTTTTGGCAGCATTTGACCAAAACACCAGGTATAGTCAAGCCATAGTTAACTGGATAGAGGGTAGACCAAAGGTCACAAAAGACCAAAGGTCACAAATTCCAGCCCACAGGCCAAATCCATCCTGTGGCCAGTTTTTGTAAATAAAGTTTTATATATGTATTGCCCATGGTTGCTTTCATGCCTCAATGCAGAACAGGGGTGGCAGACACAGTGCAATCCAGAAAACCTGAAATATTTACTCTCTGGCTTTTGACAGAAAACATTGGTCAACCAAACATAGAAGAATCATTCATAGGTGGAACAATGAGAACAGAGCTCACCCTTTCAGACAGCACAGGTGCTGGAAGGGAAACACAGTGGGGCTGAGGGGAAGGTTACTGCGGCAACACATAAATCTGATAGATTTGTCTTTGTCCCAATTCTTCACTCCTCCCTGTATCTACCTTCTTTGCTTTCTGACTTTTCAGTTTTTCCACTAAAGACAATATTTCTCTGCCCCTCTACTTTGACCATGTCACTTATTTTTGCCAGTAAAATGAAGATCAAGTGACCAGTATCAGAAGGGCCAGTTCTGAGTTGAGGCCATGACAGCTTTGCACATTTCTGCTCACCTTATTGCATGGTCATCATTTTGCCCAGTTAGCTTGCTTGTCTAAAGCAGAGGACAAGAGACACAAGTAGCAAAGCTAACCCAGGTAAAGTACCCAAGCTAAGCCTAAATCAGTTGACCCTTCACACACACAACAACAACAATACACAGACGTATGAGGCAAATCAATGCATTGAATTGCATCTCCTGAGATTTTATGGTGGTTTGTCATATAGCATCAGTGGGGCCACAGTTAACCATTGTGCTAGTAGAATTTTAAGATGGCTTCCAAGAATTCTCACACTGGTATGCATGACCTGCATAAATAAAGACTATGAATAGAATAAATATTACTTCTACAATTAGGCTATATTATGGGTTCAGTTCACTTTAAGAAAGGGAGGTTATCTGAGTGGGACTAATGTAATCATATGAACCCTTTAAATCTGGATGCAGAGGTCAGGGACTAGCAGAGGTCAGAGATCTGAAGCATGAGAAGGATTTGATGTACAGTCGCTGGATTGAAGATGGGAGGAGTCAGGTGGCAAGGAATGCAGGCAACTAGGAGCTGAGTGTGGTCCCCTGGCTGTCAGCCAGCAAGGAAGCAGAACTGGATTAGAACCACAAGGAACTGGATTCTGCCAACAACCTGAATAAGCTTAGAAGCAGTTTTTTTTTTTTTTGCCAGAGCATTTGGATGAGAACTCAGGTGACACAACACTTTGATTTCACCCTTATGGTATCCTGGGGAGAAACTCCAGCCACACCGTGATAGACTTTGGACCCACAGAACTCTCAGATGATCAAGGAGTGTTGTTTTAAGCTACTAAGTTTGTGATCATTTGTTCTGCAGCCATAGAGAACTAATACTCTGATATGACCTCTTTGTTCCCCATTTTCCTCATCTGTGTGGCTTAACACTCTCTCAGCCTCATAGGATTTTTGTGAGGATTAATGAAATAATGTAAGTAATTTTATTACAGTGCCAAGCCCACAGTAGTTTGCAGCCCAACCCAACCATCAATACTGAAGCTAAGAAACAGCCAATGAGGTAATGATAACCTCTAGAATGTACTAACACTCCAATAAATATTTAATAAACAAAGTAATTAATTAACTCATGTGGGAACCAGAAAGTGTCTGAGCCTGCAAAAGGCAGTAAGACCTACCTCTGGAGAAGAAAAGAAATGAAGCACCTAGACTCTATCCTCTAGACTCCATACTCTGGGCAATTACAATTGCAAATTTTAACATAACTATATCTATAATATAATACATGTCAATTAATGTTTATTCAATAGTAAGAGTACTAGACTGCAATAAGAAAAAATTTATTTTCAAATTAATAAGACATTGTTATGGGTTAAGTTGTAACCCTTCCCTCAGAAAAATTGTATGTTGAAGTCCTAGCCCCCAGGACCTTAAAATGTGGCAGTATTTAAAGAAAGGATCTTTAAAAAGGTCATTAAGTTAAAATGAGGTCATTAGCATGGGTCCGAATTCAGTATGACTGG
The DNA here is from genome assembly GCF_054644295.1 of Miniopterus natalensis. Taxonomy (NCBI): domain Eukaryota; kingdom Metazoa; phylum Chordata; class Mammalia; order Chiroptera; family Miniopteridae; genus Miniopterus; species Miniopterus natalensis. Next base: position 21,185,405 of record NC_142083.1, on the reverse strand, counting down.
TGTCCTTAACAAAAGAGATTAGGACAGAGACTCACACAGAAGGAAGACCATGTGATCACAGAGGGAGAAGTTGGCCATCTATAAGCCAAGCTCAGAGGCCTCAGAAGACATTAACCCAGGTGATACCTCAAGCTCGCACTTCTAGCCTCCAGAACTGTGAAGAAATAAATTTCTGTTATTTAAAATGTCTGTTTAAGCCACCTGGTCCATGATATTTTGTTCTAGCAGCCCTAGCAAAACACAGGTTCAATTTACGACTATATTGGTCTAATTTGAGGGATTTTTTTTTTTAACTAAAAGAAAAAAACAGCTTTCTCTTCTATTATTTCTTTCTTATTGATCCTTCCAAGTAGCCTGCTTTAGGATGTTGAAGTCTCTTGTATTTCAACTTGAACATGCCTAAATGGTCCAACTCTCACTACAGAAAGATTTAATCACTTATGTTTAGAGCCATACAACAACCCTCTGTTGAATATGGCTCAGCTTAAGAGTTTTCAGACTACGTCAAATATACTGAACAATACCTTATTTATTTAAATATATGCATGCATATATTACAGGAGATAGAAAAATGGATCTTACTAGGTATGCATTAAACTAATGGTTTTCATCATTTTCATATAATAGCCACCAAAAAATCTGTTTTCCAATCTGCGTGTCATATGATTAGCACATAACATTTGTGATCAATTTATTTTGCATTCCTCTACTGAACTACATTTGCCATCTGCTGGCTCACTATAAAATGATCAATCCATTCAGCCACTTGCATTGTGCTTTAGTCTTGGATCTCTTTGAAAAACTGACAATACAAATATTCTATTTTGAATTCCATTGAATAAATCATTATGTGGGAGCCCAGGCATTTGCCAGGTTGGTGTTTCACCAAATTTCTTTGCAAATGAAAATATACAAATGTGTGTCCAACTCAATCAGATTCTTTGGTGCCTGAGTCAATGTGTTTATTGATATGACAAAGGGTGAGAAGGTGCATGATGGATTTGAGGAAAAAGCCTCCATTTAAGCCTCTCAGCAACAGTGAGGTCCATAGAGAAGGTAAGGAAGCTGAAGCACAGGAAATAATGGAACTGAGTAAAAGGCTGAAACAAGAATACCGGCATGTTCAATGGCAACATACCCATGTCTTTGTTTTTCTGTGCCTCAAGCTCCATAACTGCAAAGTTGGAGATGTAGAGATGTTGGATTGAGGTCTCATCCATTCCAATGTAGTAGGATTTCAGTAATTAAAGAACAGAAGAATGCAAATACTAGTCAAGCTTTTGACCCAATTCCTGGATCTTCTATCATACCATACTCATTAAAACCATTCCCTTTGGGATCAGGCAGGCCTGTGTTCAAATACTTATGCTATTACTCTATTATGAACTGATTTTGGACAAGTTACCAGTATCTCTTAGTTGTGATTTTCTTATTTATAAAATACAGAAGATAACAGCCCATGCTTCATAGTACTTTCTGAGCATTAAATTAGATAATCCACTTAAGTCATTGTAAATATAATGTGTGCGATAATATTAAAAACTATTGCTATCATACTATTACTTTAGTTATGCCTCCTCTTAATAATATTTATGTGAAGGATTGCACTCAAGCAGGGTTAGGTGTTGTTTAGGCATCACTTATAAGGGAATTTTTTACCCATAGTTTCAGCTTACTGGTTTAACAAACAATGCTTTCACCTAGTTCAGATCTTCTCATAAACAGTACACAGGGTAATTATACCACTGTAGAGCTACAAAGACAGGAAAATATTCGTAAAAACTTAACATATTCTGTGGAATTCAATATGTGTAATGACCTAACCATCTAATGCAATTAACTTAAGCATAGAGAGAGGCAGGTAGACATATGAATATATACAGTGCACATAGTCAAGGGAGCTATAGCTAATGGGCACATGACAGTGCAGAGTGTTTTGGTGGTTAATCAACAATTCCTGTCAATTACTTTATTAGAAATTCCATGTTTATGAGCAGAGATCATAGAGTGTCTGTCTTTCTGTTATTGGTTTCTGCATCATTCTCTAATTCATTACTGCGGCCAACACTAAAACATCCATGTGAGTCACTCTCCTTAATGTAGAATTCGTCACTTTGCAAATTAGACATTGCACGCTAACTGCAGAGAAATCCAAGGTCCCCTGGGCTTCTACTGCACACACTTCATCAGATCTACTTCTCTGGATCTAGATAGTTCTACACTTTCTCTTTTATATGTCAGGGAAGCCCTGGAATTGGGGAAGAGGGTGCTACTTTCCACCAATATACATTCATGCAGTGAATTTGTTGTTAGCAAAACCTAGCATAAAAACACGTAGAAAAAAATATCTAGTAGGCACTTCTTATTGGCTTTAGGCAGGAAAGAGGATAACTTTGAACCCAATAAATATTAATACATTAGTCATATAACCTTTATTTTATGGTGTTCCATCTCTTGGCAAATGGGTCCTCTGTCAAGACCTCTCCAGTTGCTACCCTGAAAAGATAGGGGTCTCCACCACTTGGATGCCTCCTTCCTCAGCTCACTCTCCTCTAAAATGAAATTTTGTCAGATGCATGCAAATGATGGAGCTGAGGTCATGTGTTAAGCCCCAGCTTCAAAGGAAGTGGGAAACTGACTCCTGGCTCCTATCTTAAGGACATAGAACTCTTAAGATGGAAAAGTCTCACATAGGAGAGACATTGAAGCAGTGCTAGATATCTAAAAGTGTATAGTAAGATTCTACTACATAAGGGATCTTTAAATAAATACCTCAAGGCCCTTAAAATGCTAAGAAAAGTAAAATGTGTATCAAATATCAGTACTTATTGCTTTTTAGTTGGTCTCTCCAATGGTGCCCTATGAATATATTTGATAAACTGGGCATGGATTCTAGCATCTGGTAACAACTAAAGTAGTCATCTCAGAACTCCAGCTGGTCTTTTAAAGCTGTAACTAGGCTTAGAGACCTTCTGAGTCATCTACATCATTTGATATGCGCATAGAGATTGAATAAATTGGCAAAGATGACCCAAATTATCAGTTGTAGAGCTAGAACCGAAATGATGTAATTATGCATGCTCAACATGACCTTCACTTTGGTTTTCCTCTAGTATCATTTGCTGGATGAATCAGTCTGACCATTGGACTCAATTTCCATTTTTATCAGCTCTATAATCCCCAAGTTCCCTGTTATTTGGTGAATATCCTGCTTAAACCTACATCATTTGCCCCTTGCATGACCAGTTCTTTCTCTAACCAAGTCTGATCTCTATGGGGCCCCAGGTTGTCCACACACTTCTATGCTTTTGGGTCTAGTTTATGCTGTTTCACTTGCCTAGATATCCCTATAGATTTTTTGATTGAAAATAATCTACTCTTTCTTAGAAGGTAAATCGAGTATATCTTTATTCTATTCCAACACACCGGACCCAGGCCGCATGAATGGTTTACTAGATGCATGTGTATGTGAGTTATTACATTGTAGCTCTATCATTCACTTACAGGCTTCGTCCTTCAACAATGGGTCTGATTCATCTTTGAATGCCTAGTAATTAAAATATTGCTTTATCCATAGGACGCCATTAAATGTTTGCTGAGTGACTGGCTCCTTCAGTCCACCTTACATGTGAAACACCCTTTCCATAAGACTCTGGGTACATATAAGCACATAGATATTAAATATTTTGTGAATTTGACTTTGCAAACACTTTTACTACTTCTTCTATGTCACGGAGTGTAACAGGCCTTCAGTATGCCTAATTTTCAGGGATATCTTAACTTGCAGCTCACTTTTAAACGTTGCCAATAGAATTGTTTGAGAAATTAAAACAGCTTATTATGTAAATTTGAGTTATTTTAAGGCTGTCTTTCATTTCATTGTTTTAAATAAAACTAGTATATTTTCTCTTATAATGGGAATCAAGGTAGCCATTTTTAAACGAGGGGTTTGTATCCATACCATGAATGAATAAAATGAGTGGGAAAATGATGCAAGATAAAGATAATGGGTAAAATATTAACTGGAGAATTTACTGAGTCAACTTTTCCACTCCAATTTGATGCAATAGTCATATTGCAAAATAAAAGAGACTGAACCTCCCAGGAGCAAATCAGGATTACAAAGATGACTTACATGTTTTTACTGTAGGGATCTCAATGTACGGTTAAGTAATAAATATAATTTCATAAGATAATCTATCCTATGTTGGGCACTAAAATTTGATGTATAAGAGTTTATAAACATCAGTGACCTGAAGCCCTGTATTCCTGCAAAGAATTTCTAACACTACCTCTGTGTGCTGTAGAATTTAGAGAACAGCAAGTAAAGATCCCCAGGGTGCAGCCCATTCCTATTAGATAGGAAATCTGTGAATGTCTGGCAGGCTTTTACCTTGATGCTTTTAACTCAAAAGCTGATTGTAAGAGATTTGAATGGAGCTAGATATTAAATTAATGACTGCATTCATCACACCATGGGGCTCTTTTTCAGTTCAGAATTCAGGACTGTCTAGATTTTTTAAAATGTAACCTTCTTATTCCATCTGTCAAGGTCGGACTTGTATTTGCAAAAACATGTCAAGCTTTACTACCTTTATAATGTGAGAAGGGAGGCAATAGGTAGATGATAAAATATGAATTTGAACAAAGGTCACTTGGCTGGTGCAATAAACTCGGTCTACACGCTGAGGAGCAGAGAGTTTCTCTTGGCTTCTGATATAATTTAGGCAATAATGGAAGCATGTGTAGGAGGAAGGGGGGTTGAAAACTTCTCAGGATCAAAGAGGCTAACATTTTAAAATACTTTTAGGGTTATATTAGTTTGCTAGGGCTGCCATAACAAAATAATGCCAACTAGGTGACTTAAGCAACAGAAATTTATTGTCTCGTATTTCTGGAGGTCAGAAAGCTGAAATCAAGGTGTCCCAGGATTGGTTCCCTGTGAGGGCCAGGGGGACCCTGTGCAGGCCTCTCTCTTTGATTTGCGGATAACTGTCTTCCTTCTGTGGCCCTTCATATCTTTTTCCCTCTAGGCATGTCTTTTTCCATGTGAAATGTCCCCTTTTTATAAGGACACAAGTTATATTGGATTAGGATGCACCCGAAAGACATCACTTTAACTTGACTTCCTGTATAAAGACATTATGTTCAAATACAGTCACATTCAAAAGTACTGGGGGGGGGGGGGGGTAGGACTCAGACATATCTATTTTGGGCAGACACAGTTTAACTTACAACAATAGTGCCATGTAATAATTACTCTGTCTGAAAGTCCTTTCAATTTAACCTCTATGTTGTTTCTGCAAGATCTTGTACTCTCTCCTCCCACTGTTGCTACCTTAGTTAAAAGTGCCCTCCCTTTGGCACCTATAGTAATATCCCATTTAATAATCTTGATTATTGCACTTCCTCCAACTCATTCTACAGAACACGGCACAACCAATCTTCCTAATATGCTCTTACCTCCTCTGCAGAATGTTTCTTCATTTGGCTGTCTCCAATCTTGTATAATCTTCCCCAAACTCCTGAGCTCTCACTCAGTACCTGTCTCATGGTACTTAGCACATTATCTCATGCTGAAGTCATCTGGATAATTCTTTTATTTTTCTTCCAAATGGCCCTGGGAGCAGGAATGAGGTTTTGTTTATTGGGAAATCCATGAAACAGAAAACAAGTCTTTTTGAAAAATATGTGTTGAGTGTCTTTTATTATCATTGGAGGGTAGCATCAAAAGTTTTATCTTTATTTTAATGTTTGTGCTTTGTTACATTTCCAACCTTTGTAGAAATAGATTATTTTGTTATTATAAAAATAGAATAATTTGAAATTGTTGCCTGCAACTTTTCTTAGTGTGGAGAGAGATCACCACATGGAAGTAAGCAGAAGTGCCCTCATGAATAAAGCTTATTTTTCATAAGGAACAGAAATCTGAGAAGATAGAGCCCAGAAAACCTTGTTGGCCATCCTCTGAATGCAACACTCGCCTGAACTCATTTTATTTGATACTCACACCCTTCAGTTATATAATGTAGTATTTAAATCATTCTTTAAAATATAGTCAGCTTTAGGAAGTGTGGCTCAGTCGGTTGGAGCACTGTCCTGTGCACCATGGGGTCCTGGGCATCAAGGGCTCACAGGTTTGACCCCAGTAGGGGCACGAACCCTGGTTGTGGTTTCCATCCGCCTGTCCGGGCACACACAGGGGGCAACAGATCCTTGCTTCTCTCTCAAACGGATGTTTCTCTCTCTCTCTCTCCCTCTCCCTTCTCTGTCTCTCAAATCAATTTTTTAAAAAAAAAAGGTCTTCCAGTGAGGATTTTATATATAGTTATATATCTATATATATAGTCAGAGCTAATTATACATATATTAGGTACACACAACAGATATTTTAGGATCCCACTGACTTGATTCGATTATTTTAATCAATTCTAAAGCATGGTGTTTTTAAAATATTCTAACTTCTCTTTTAGCTGGATGTGTTTCACAGTTTCTTTCAGTTGTTGCTGGCCATGCAAAGTTGATGTCTGTGAATGCTAGAGCTTGGTGAGAGTGGTTTAATTGCCAATTTAATTGAACAGTGTTCATTTTTGGTAATATCCACATGAGTTTTATAGCCATTGAAAATGTATTCTAAAATACTACTTTGTGATTCAGCATTGAACTAAATCTCAGTTTTATTGAGATATAATTGACAAATAGCATTATATAAGTTTAAGGTGTACAATATAGTGATTGGATATATGTATATATTATGAAATAATTACCTCAATAAGTTTAGTTAATATTCATTAATCACATAATTACCTATTTTTTTTGTTGTGCTGAGAACTTTAAGATCTACTCTTTTAGCAACTTTCAAATATACAGGATAGCACTGTGAACTATAGTCATCATGTTGTGCATTAGATACCCAGAATATTTTTATCTTTTGGAATTTTGTACCCTTTGACCACCTTTACACATTTTGCCTTCCCCCACCTCTGGCAACCACAAATTCAGTTTCTGTTTCAGTGAGTTTGGGTTTTTCTTAGCTTTTATATAGATAAGTGAGATCATAAAGTATTTGTCATTTTCTGTCTGACATTTCACATAACATAATGCTCTCAGAATCCATCCATTAAGAAGTGGCAGGATTTCTTAATTTTTATGTATGAATACTATTTCATTATATATATATATATAAATGTCCTCCAGTGAGGATTTTATATATATAGATACATATAGTCAGAACTGATTATACATATATTAGGTACACACAATAGATATTTTATATATATACATATATATATCTCACATTTTCTTTATTCATTCACTTGCCATTGGACGTTAAAACTGTTTCTGTGTCTTGGCTATTGTAAATAATTCTGCAGCCAACATGGATGTGCACATATCTCTTTGCGATAGTGATTTTGTTTCATTCGGATATATACCCAGACATATTTCTTGCACAAAAACAAGGGTTTTATGGCATCTAGGGGGAGATAGAACCCACAGGAGTATAAAGCTTTGCTATATTTTATTGCTGAGATACATACAAAATAACTGCCCAGCACACATCAAGCAAGCAACTGAGACAGGACAAAGGGCCACATCTTTAGAAAGGCTAAAAAGACATTTCGAAGAAATAAGAGGCCAGTGTGACTAATTAATCAAGTATAAGAAAACTCTTACAAACACCATAAAATGTCTCAATCAGAAGGCATGATTGTGTTATGGTTTAATCAGAAGTGGGTTGTTTTTCTTTTCTTAGTGGAAGTCATATAAGCTCTCCCTCATAATTGACGGCAGCTTAGATTGAATGAAACACAGTAACTGCCATGGAAGACTCCAAGGAAATATTTTAAGATGAGCAATGCCTTTCCTGTTACTCGTGAAGCTGAGGAGTGGCCTAAAGCAGTCTTCAGCATAACGGATCTACTCCGATGCTTCGAAATTCAACACTTTGAATTCTTTGCCAGTGCCTTCCCTCCCTGCCTCTCCACCTCAGCTCCCTCCGTTTCTGCCGGCCCTCAGTGCAGCAGGCACTGCAAGTCTGTGTCACATGCAGTGAGCACCTACTCATCTTCAGCTTCTCACACACTTCCCAGGTCACAGTCTCTACCTATTTGTGCTCAAGGCTACCAACCAATTGACCTGCAAATGTACAACTACCATCTCTGTTGAAGGCTCATGATTCTTCCGGTGCCTGAGATAAAAATGGAATATATATTTTTCAGTGACTGCATAAGAATTTTAATTTTTTAAAAGACTCATTTTTAACTGATTGTTTCCATTTTAAAAGTTCTCCACACTTTAGAGAACTGTATATATCCTTATTTATTTGCCCTATGCCTAGAATCCATGAGTAACCAGTGATAGTTACTTGGGGGATGGGGATTTCCACCCATTTGGTAGTTTCACATCAAAAAAGTTACCATTCTTGAGGCATGGATTGCCAAGAATTTTGCCTATTTCCTGAAAGAAGCAATGTTGCTGTTTCTGATTTTTCCTTATCTCGCTTCCAGGCTTGTCTTACAAAGTTTACACAGATGTTAAAATTACTGGGCTGGGAGAAGTGAGAGATGGAAAATCCTACACACTATGTGTGCACCCTGCCTGGGGATCAAGGGAGAGAACTTGCAGTAGAATCAACTTTGGAGCTCTCATGGTATCACACTGGAGATCAAATTGTAACTAGACCTGCTGCCTCAACCTGCATATTCTCTGCACCAAAACTTAATCCCCAATCAATCCACTTAATTTATTCACCCCATAGACATTTACATCTAACACAAAATGCTGAGTCCTACAGCCTCTCCAACACATTCCACAACCAGAAAAATAACAGAGAGATGAGGGAACTAAAACCCTTCCTCCTCATAATGATCTTAGTGTCAAAACACTGAAGGGATGAGTGTTATGTTGAATGAAAGCCAAATAAACGCAGTCACCCAAATAATGAAACAGATTATTGATGCTGATTTTCACGCTGAGGGAATTACTCAGATCAAGTAAATACACTCTTCACTTGATCCATCTCTGTTTGAATAGCCTCTGTTTTCTGCCAGCAACTTTAACTACTCAATTTGAAGTCTCTTCAGGAATGAGCACTTGAGAAAGTTCTAAAAATAAATCAAACTCTGAAAAGCCTTAAAGAAAAAGAAGATGGTTGTGTAGGAAAAGGGGGAAAGACCAAAATTTTATATAATCCTTTTTGAACATTTCTATTCTTTTCTCCAACTTTTCTTCCTAAGCAGCAGCATTTTCTCTGTTCTCTGTCACCAGCCATGGTTGTACCCCTTAAAGTCAACCCACGATTCTGCATATTTTTACAAGTTGCTAAGGCTACTGACTGTGGTACTATATAGATGTGGGCAATGATCCTAATTGCTTTTGCAGCTACAATATTTGCTTATTGCCATTTCTACATAAGGGAGTCACGCTTCTGGTCAGAAAAGCTGTTGCCCTTAGTGTGTTTATGTGAAAAGGGCTAAAATGGTCAAGAAACCATTACCACCCAAGCCCTAGAGTGTTGTATAAAGACTACACTTGTGTTAGATCCTCCTTGTACATATGTAAACATTATTTAAGACATTGTCTCAAGGGTGTCTATATCCCCATAACATCTAATGGCAGTGTTGACCTTGGGTGGGACTGTCCAGTAATTAAGGCTTGTCTGCAGCAGTGCTACTTAAAGTGTGGCCCATAGACCATCACCAGTCTAATGGTTGTCTATCCCTTGTTGAGATCAGGACAGAACTTGGAAGTGAACATTTAGACACTTGTGGAGCAGTTTGACATGCCTGATATCCAAGTGCATAATCGCCAGACACATCACACTGAACAAGGGGTAAGCCACTTTGATGTCCAATGCAAGCAACAAGTCACATCAGATATGAACTGATACCAATGTTGGTCTGCAACAAGTTGGGGGAAAATAACTGGTTCTTCACCACAGGTAGTTTGAAACACTCATCCAGAACATCCTTCCAATTCTGTTTTAGGGATCTTTCATTTTATATCTTGCCCCAAGCATCCTATCCACGCAGAATCTCTGTAGGAATGTGGACACACCTATCATTGTCATTCTGTAGGTCCCACACCCAGCATCAACCCAATCCTTCAAAATATAGCCATGTTTGTCTTAACAAATCTTCCATAGATGTTCCATGTCTAGGTAGAAGCTTCTCCACCCCAGGCACATCCCCAGCCTCCCCAAACTGTAAGCAAACCACAGTTACAGCATCACAGCTTTCAAAGAAAGGGAGTAACTTGAGAGAAAAAGTGAGACTAACCTCAGAAGGACACTTGGGAGTTGGCTGCTCACATAAGACTCTGAACAAAGACCACATTGTAACCCACAGAAGAGCCAGGCACCCTCACCATGCACATTACATCCAGTATACACACACACGTGTGCAGAAACACTCACACACATGTACATGTACAGAGAAACACACACAAGCTGCCATGTTCACACTGAAGAAACTGTCTTTTATTTGAAAATCAACACATGACAGCAACCAGCAGACTCAGCTAAGGCCTGAGACCTTAATAAAGATGGCAAAGTTCACATGTCCATTTAGACATTGTCATTTTAGGTTAAAATAGGTATTAATTGTTTTGCCCAACCTAATACAAACATTAAAAAATAACATATCATTATGTTAATATTTATAGTAGTATTTGTGGTAATGTGTATAATTAACATATTAATATAAACAATAATATAAATAATAAAATAAAAATAACTATAATAAATAACAAAATGATAAAAATAAATAGTAAGAGAGTAAATAATAACATAAAAACCATAAACATTTTAAAAATGTAAAAAAAGACATTTGATTCATTCCAGGCCTATTACTTCCTAGTATATGATCAAGAAATCTGCTCGGTTTCTCTAAGGCTATTTCTTCATCTTTCAAGTCAGAATAATAATACATGTTTCATTCTTTATTCTGTTTTCCTAGCCAACACTTTTTAAAAAGCCCATCCTAGACCCACCTTCTTAGATGTGTCTAGGAAATGCATAACTGCTAAGTTCTTCATTTACAAATGTCTACTATTTCCTCTGGCAGAGTCAGACTACAGACAGGCAAAGGAGCGGGTTAGAGAAGAAAGATAGGATGGTCCCTCTTATCATGGTGCAGAATGGCTTCCTGCTCCTTCCCAGATTCAGATAAACTACCTCAGGGTCCAACATGCAGGAAATGGAAGGAGTCTGTTCAGTTTGGGACACAAGTTAGCTCTTCCCATGTCAGGATCCCAGAAAGGATCCAATATTTGGAAAGCTCTTCAGGCGATACTGATGTGTTGCCACCCTTGACAAGTACTGACCTGAATGAAGAGATGGAGAATGCAGAATTTTTGTAGTTGATGGTAAGAATGTTAAGATCAGTTACAAGCAGAACACAGAGAAGAGATGGCATTCTGCTGAGAGTATCCACAAAAGCCACACAGAAGAGATGACATTTGGGCTGAATTTCTGGGTGTGACCAGCCGAATAAGATACACCCAAGGAAGAAGCTCAAGTTGAATTAATTTGCCATTTTAAAAAGTCTAGGCGGAAATGAGACCTTGGTATTTAGAATAACATTATCAGTTTGTTTTTGCATTGATATAAGTTTCAAGGATATTAAGAAGACATTATAAAAATATTGGCCTCAGGCAAAATGTAAACTTCATTCCCAGACACCTGGCAAAAAGAGAGATCATTTCCACTTATAGCTCTTTGTAGAATACTTTTGCTTGAGTTTTAATGGTTTCTTTGGTGACTGTTGCAAAAAACGAATATTCCAAAATGCAATTAAATGAAGGTGTTATGATCTTCCAGAAAAACTATAAATTAACTTAAAAACTAAATTCAGAAATTCATTAGAATGCAAATAAGTATACATAAGGGACTTCCAACTTATGTAAACAATATGTTCCTTAATAAATTCTGATCTGAACAGGGAACGACTGCACTTCCCAAAATGCTTTTCACCCAGAGCAGTACCTTCATGCTGGTTGTAATGCTTTTCAGTTAGCACAGAGGCACTAGCAAATGGACAAAGTGGTCAGTGCTTTGTTAGCTTTATATATATGAACAGCTGTGGGTTATTTTCAAATTTAGGCTGAATAATATGTAAGTAAATTCAAATGACTCGTTCAAATTATCTACTTTTTCAGCAACAATGTGTTTTTATGGTGTCTATGCCATTAGTTTTATTGAGAATAAACTTCAAACTTCATCAGGCTTTACAGCACTCCCCCACCTATTTTAATTACTAACATTACCAGTCTTAAGATCAAATATTTAAGCCTTAGAGTATGCCAAGTGTACACATCAACCTGATGTTAGTTTAGAGAGATGGCGTATGATCCAGCAATTTCTAAGTATATATTATGAGTTGAGTTGTGTCTCCTCAAAATTCATATGTTGTAGTCCTAACTCCCAGTACCTCAGAATGTAATCCTATTTGGAGATGGTCTTTAAAGAGGTAATTAAGTTCAGATGGGGCCTTTAGGGCAGCCTCTAATCTAAAATGACTGGTCTCCTTATGAGAATAGGAGATTAGGACACACAGATTGAAGAAGGACCATGTGAAGACACAGTAAGAAGATGAACATCTTTAAACCAAGGAAAGGAGCCTCAGAAGAAACCAAACCTAACGACACCTTGATCTCAAACTGCTAGCCTCTAGAACTGTGAGAAAATTAATTCCTGGTTTAAGCCAACCAGTCTGTGGTATTGTGTTATGACAACCCTTACAAACTAATACAGTATATATCAAAGATAAATGAAAATGTATTTTCACAAGAAAAGTGTTCATGAATGTTCATAGAGGTATTATTCCTAGCCAAAGGATGAAATACCTTTGAATTGATGACTATATAAACAAAACTTGGTGTATCCATCCAATAAGATTCTATTCACTATAAACATTAATGAAGTACTGATGCATGGTAAAATATGGATAAGTCCTGAAAAAACTGTTAAATTAAAGAAACCAGACACAAAACAAAGGGTCACATAGTATATGATCCCATTTATATGAAGTCTTGGAATAGGCAAATCCAGGAAAGCACAGAGTAGGTTGGTTGTTGCTAGGGGCTGGGGAAGAGAGGAATGGAGGGTGATTGCTAATGAGTATGATGAAGTTTATTTTGGGGGTGATTAAAATGTTCTGGAATTAGATAGTGGAGATAGTTGCACAACTCTTTGATATACTAAAAAACACTAAAATAACAAGTAAACTTTAAAAGGATAAACTTTATGGTATATAAATGATATCTCAATAAAGGTTTAAAATATAAAAGAGAAGGAAAGGAAACCAGTCCTGGCTTATACATACCTTATCCAGAGAGAAGCTAATTATTTCAAAAGAGCTAAAGGAAATGAAAAAATAGTCCACTCTAACATTTGGAAATAAAATACAAAATTACAATAGCCTGACCAGCGTGATTCAGCGGTTGAGCATCGACCTATGCCCAGGAGATCGGGGTTCAATTCCCAGTCAGGGCACATGCCCGGGTTTCAGGCTCGATCCCCAGTAGGGAGTGTGCAGGAGGCAGCCGATCAATGACTCTCTCATCATTGATGTTTCTCTCTCTCTCTCCCTCTCCTTTCCTCTCTCTGAAATCAATAAAGATATATATATTTTTTAAAATTACAATAAACTAATGAGATTATGGCTTATTATTTTATGAATTTAAAGTAATTCTTTAAAAGTTTTCTTCTGTTTTAGAAAAATTATAAAGTAAATGTTAATTAAAGAACAAAAGCTAAAGTTCTAAAAAAACAAAAACTGAAGGAACAAAAACAATTTTGCCTCCTGCGAATATGAGATCCTGATATTAAATAATAAAAGGAATTGAAGAAAGTTAGGGAGTGGATATTTGGGAAGAAAGAAAGAGCTGTGGAACCTGAAAGAGGGTATCAGCCAATTATTATTGCAAGAGATGATGAGAAGCTTGACTGAGTTTTCTCTTAACATTAAAACACAACATTTACACCATGGAATACTACGCAGCTGTAAAGAAGAAGGGTCTCTTACCCTTTGGGACAGTATGAATGGACCTGGAGAATATTATGTTAAGTGAAATAAGTCAGGCAGAGAAAGACAAATATCACATGATCTCACTTATATGTGGAATCTAAAGAACTTAATAAATTGATGAACAAAATAGATTCAGTGACATGGAAGTATGGAACAAACAGGAATCTCAGAGGGAAGGGGTGGGAGGGTGGATGGGGAGAGATTAACCAAAGAATTTATATGCATATATGCATAACCCATGGACACAGACAATAGTGTGGGGGAGGCCTGGGGCAGGGGATGGGTGCAGGGTAGAAGGGGTCAATGGGCAAAAAAGGGGACATCTGTAACACTTTTAACAATAAAGATAAACTTACAAAAACAAAACACAAATCAGATGTCTGCCTTCTCTGAACTGAGACTTCTGGATGGCAGTGTCTTAGGGGTTATTTTGAATGTTACGATGTCTACTATACATCATCATCTTGTCTTCAAGGTACCTAGACAAAAATGAAGACTGTGGACTTCTGGAGGGAAAATTAACGTCAGTTAAAACCATCAGTCTCTATGGTGCTTTCCCTACCATAAATCAATCCTGGGGACCCCAAATCCCTTCACACTCTCTCTTATGCCCCAGCTGCCCTGGATAAGGCCATGTTAGGTCTCTTAGCGTGTCTTTTCCAAATTTGGGCTGCTCTGAATTCCATCCTTCAAGGCCAAGCATGTTACTTTTCTTTCCATTTGGACACCTGTTTTCTAAATGATAGCTGCCTCTTGGGGTCACTGTTGATGTTTCAGGGTCACTCAGCCACCATCTGGGCCACACGAGCAGGCACATGGTGACACCACCCTGGCTGAGCTGGGGCAGAGACACCTTCTTTTCAATGTTGAGGTCTTTCTCTGCTCCAGAGTATCAAGTATATTAATACTGCCAGCTCCTGATCACCTTGTCCCATCCCACACCTTCACTTTCTAAGAAAAAATTTGCCCTGCCTGTCCATATACCTTTCTACCTGGACCACACCTCAGACTAAATAACCATTTCCTGCTTCTTTCTAGACTCCTACTTATTGATAAATGGACCCCTCCTCACTTCCTTTCATGTCTCCAAAACATTTCTTCATACAGCAATGAGTAATAGTGCATTTAAAAACAATGAGAAATATGAAAATGTTTCATGAATCCAAAAATGGTTATTTTTTTCTAATCTTCATATTAAAACAATATTTCCCTCTTTTTTGCCAAAGACTAATGAAAATTAAATGTATACATCAGGCATCAGTGCAAAGTGGATAGAGAATACACTAGGTTTTTAAGCTCAGAATATCTTTCATTTCCTTTCTTGTATAGCATATGGTTAAACTGCATCTGTCTTCTTTTTGCTGTGTTATTGATTTCTATTATAAGATGCCAAGGGGTGTTTATGTGATAAGTTGGCCTATAAATGGCTTTGTACTCAGACAATGAAATGAGAAATGTTCATCTATAACCATAGTCCAGATGCTTCCTGGAAGATGTTGGAAGATGTTGCATTTAATGCTGTCAAAAACCTTTGTTTCAGAAAAAAACAACAAACTAGCTTTCCTTTAATTGACATACCTTGTCTTAGGAAACCAGGGTCACACAAACTCTAAAATACTATGAGGGGTTGGGGGAAAAATCACATATATATATACATATACATACATACATACATACATACATACATATATATATATACACACACACACATATATATGTATATACCCCAATATTTAAATTCTGATTTAAATTCTTATTAGTTTTTTTGTAACCAGTTGTTGAGATTAAACTCAGTGTTAGTAGTGTAATTTACAGTGACCAATAAAAACATATTTTCTAATGCACAGATATGTTGGCCAGATTTAAATTGCTTGTCACTTAATTATTTGGCAGACTTGTTCTTGGAGTATTTCAAATGAGATGGATTGCTTAAGGTGCCAGTGCACTGGAGAGATTGAGATTTTACATCTAGAGCTTCCCAAAACCTTTAAAAACAAAACAAAAACTTCCTCCCCCAGAAGCAATGATCTCACCACAAAAGGCAGAATAGAGAAACTGGTTTGTCATAAAAAGCCTGCCTTCATCTGTGAAAATAACCAAAAGCAGTGAGCCATATAGATATTGGGCTATTATTTCAGTTAAAAATACATGGAAATCTATTCTCATTTCCTCTTTTCACGGTCCAGCACAGTAAAAGAAGCCCATCCCACACTTTTGAGGCGCAACAATGAAACGTATTGTCCAAATAAGTGTCAGAAACATACCAAGTCCTATTTATCTTCTAAAATGGAGAGCCTTCTTGCCGTATACACAGCTAGGTTTGTAACTGGCCAAGAAAGTAAGACGTGTAACTCTCTTCTTAATGGATCAAGGACAGGAGGAAGGGATGTGTGACTTAACAGGGTGTAAAGTCATCTCATGAAAGTGACACCAATGGCAAAGGATGGAATAGTAATAAAAGCTAACACCTGTAATGCTTTATATACATTAATTAGTGCACTATTAACTTAATATATATAATATATACAAGAGAAAAACATGAATACCACATGAGCCAGTGGCCACTGTGTGAGAGCATATTAAACCCCACACAGGGACATATCCACACACCAACTTAATGAAGGGTGACAATAAAATTCACTATAAATTTTTTTTAAGTCCAGATCAAGGTCCCTGGAAAGACTGATTGATAACAGAGATGGATGAGTGGTGCATGACAGAGGTAGGGAACATTCGCTACAGCTGAAAGGCCTGGGCTTTCAGGAGCAGCATGCAAATCGGCCTTGAACTACAAAGATTTGTTTTTAAAGGTGCCCGGCTAGCACAGTCGGTAGAACATGAGACTCTTAAAAACCTAGAAGTATAATAAATGTATTTGTAGATTAAATATAGGCATTTCCCCCAAATAAAAATATATTCCTTATTATAAGCATACTGTTTACTGCCCAAAATAATTAATTGGGACTATTATATTGTGATGGTTAATTTTATTTGTCAACTTAACTGGACTAAGGGATGCCCAGATAGCTGATAAAACATAATTTGTGGTTGTATCTGGGAGCATTTTCCCAAAGAGATTAGGGAACTGAGTAAAGCATATGGCCCACTTCATGCGGGCAGCATCATGCAAACCCTTAAGGGCCCAAAGAGAAGAAAGGAGCAGAGGAAAGGCGAGTTCGCTCTCTCTGCTTGAGCTGAGCCATCTATTCTCTGCCCTTGGACATTGGTGCTCCTGGTTCTTGGGCTTTCAGACGCAGATGGGCCTTAACACCAACAGCCTGCATGGCTCTCAAGCCTTCAAACTTGGACTAAATTATACCAACCCTTTCCTGGTTCTCTTAGGCTGCAGATAGCAGACTGTGGGACTTGTCAGCTTCCATAACCATGTGAGCCAAGTCTTATAATAAATCTATGTATTGATATAGATACAGGTATAGATTTGAGCCTCTGGCTTAGGGTCTCCCACAAGACTGCAATAAAGGTATCAGTAGGGACTGGAGTGATCTTCAGGCTCAACTGGGGGAGGGTCTTCTTCCAAGCTCACTTGCATGGCTGTTGGCAGGGCTCAGGCCCTCACTGGCTATTGCCTAAGACATCAGTTTCTTGTTGTATTGAGCTCTTCAAGGACTAATTGCACCATGGCAGCTTGCCTCTCCCAGAGCAAGGGCTCAGAGACAGAGAGGGAGAAAGAGCACGTAAGACAGAAGCCACCTTTTTGTAACCTAGTCCTGGAAATGACTTTCCAACACGTAAGCCGTAGTCTCTTCATTAGAGGTATGTCTATAAATGCAGACGTCCCCCAAGGGGAACAGGTTGTAATTACCAGAAGTCTGGGATCACTGGGGCCAGTCCTAGAGCCTACCCCCCTTCTGCTTCTCCTTCCTTTGCTCTCTTCTCTCCACTTCCTCTTCTTCTCTCCACACAGGTATTCAGAAATCAGCTCACTGACCCGCACATGAGGGTATGCAGAAATCTCGTGAAGTTTCATTATCTTAGGGTCACTCTTTCAGTCACCTGGGCTTTTTATTCTAACATCTCAACTTCTCCCTGCATCGGTGGCCACAGGAGAGCAGACCCCTGCGGAGCCTCTTTATTAACTACTCTTTAACATATATTTCCTCTGCAAGCCTACTCTAAAACTGCAACCCTAATAAAAAAGAGAGACATAAATAGAGCTAGAAAGAGTTAATGAGTTAAACAACAACTCCTTTCAGCTGCTCAGCCAAAGACATGTTCACTTTTTTACAGACCATTAAAAATTATGACCTGCTTTAATACATGTCTCAGAAAAAGGAGGGACATTCTTGTACTGTTTAATTTGTGTGCTTTAGTATCCAATTTCTCATTCAAGTCATCACTTCACAGTGGAACTCAGAATCCTCCATGTCACTAAAATTTATATTAAATTAGTACATTTCCAATTTTTTTGACCAGCTGCCTCCACTCAGGTCCTCAGGGTGTTGTTAGCACCTCACTGCCCCAAGCACTGACACACTGGAATAGAGATATCAACATGGCCAATAGCAATTTCTATTTTGGCACCATAACTGCTAATTTGTCTTCTCATTCCAGCAGTTACCACACTGGCCACCCTTATCCTGCCTGGTTCTATCTGGAACTGGCATTTGGTAAGCATACATATTTTTTAAATGATTTGCAATGAAGAGCTGACTGTTGAAGCTAAAATCTAGTATGTTTTTGAAGGTAAAATTTGGTGATCAGCCTTCAGGAAGCCAACGAAGCAGAGTGACACGTGTTAGCACATATTCAAAGATATTTTCAAAACATGCCAGTGATGTATTTCTAAACTTGCCCGTAAATAATTGCTGTTTATGATGCAAAGACTTTTCCTGGTAAATTCATGCACCGATGAATACGTGATATGTTCATTCTAAATATTATACCTGATAAATTTGTGAAAGAGGAAAATTCCTTAACTACTGAAGCATTTTAGATGATGAATGGCATGAAAGCCATGCATCTAAATTCTGGGGAAAGCGAAAATTGTAATTAGAATTACTGTCCCCTATTAATCCTGACCAGGTATTTTCTAGTGCTGACCTCGCCGCTCTAATATTTTTGGCCGTTTACGAGTGTGTAGAAATGGAGGGAAATAAGGAAAGGCAAGGAAAATAATGCGGAAAAAATAAAAAGGAAAGAGGAGTCAAAGGGTAGCATGTAAAAGAACAGCAGGCACGGTCTATGGAGGGATCAAAGCCTCGCAGGGGGAAATGAACAAGGACAATGGTTAAAACTCAGAGGTTTTCATTTAGTTTCATTCCCTCCTCAGTTTCCAATACAGAATCAGTGCATTCAGATGTTTACTGGGAATATCCAAGGCATAGTTACAATTGGTTAACTTCTATCTGGTAAATATTATGTATTTTACAATACATAAAATTTGTATTGTTGGTTGCTGTAGGGCTCAGAACTAAATATTCAGCCCACCTCTAACAGTTTCACAGCAAAACTGAGGGCAAAGTACGATTCCCTGTACGCCCCGTCCCCACGCATGCATAGCCTCTGCGTTTGTCAACATCCCCCACCACAGTGCTACTTTTGTTACAATTAACCAACCTGCACTGACACATCATAACCATCCAAAGTCCATAGGCTGCATTATGATGATGTTCATCTGTGGGTTTAAATGCATTATGACATGTATCCATCATGATGGTATCATGCAGAGTATTTTTACTGCCCTAAAATTCCTCTATGTTCCACCTATTCATCTGTTCTTCCCCTCAGCCCCTGGTGACCACTGATGCTTTTATTGTCTCCATAGTTTTGCCTTTTCCAGAAACATATATAGTTGATATCATATAGTATGTAGGCTTTTCAGATTGGCTTCTTTCACTTGGTAATATGTCTCTTCATGGCTTGGTTGCACTGTTTTTAAAAAAAATTACTGAGTCATATTCCATTGCATGTACTACAATTTATTTATCTACTCACCTACTAAAGGATATCTTTGTTGCTTCCAAGTTCTGACAATTATGGACAAAGCTGCTATAAACATCTATGTGCAGGTTTTTATGTGGACATAAGTTTTCAACCCCTTTGAGTAAATACTAAAAAGCATGATTACTGGGTTGTATGGCAAAAATATGTTTGGTTTAATAAAAACTGACAAACTGTCTTCCAAAAGTGGCTGTACCATTTTGCATTCCCATGAGCAATGAATGAGAGACCCTGTCATTCCGCATCCTTGTCAGCTTTTGGTATTGTCAATGTTATGAATTTTGGCCATTGGTAATAGGCATGTAGTGGTATCTTGATGTTTTAATTTGCATTTTCCTGATGACATATGATGTAGAACATCTTTTCATGAGCTTATTTGCCATCTGTATATCCTTTTTGGTGATGTGTCTATTAAGGTCTTCAGCCCATTTTTTTTTCTCTTTTTTTGTTGTTGAGTTTTAAAGGTTCTTTGTATATTTCAAATAAGAAGTTTTATTTTATCAGATGTTTAATTGGCAAATATTCTCTCTCCATTTGCGGCTTGCCTTCTTATTCTCTTGATTTTGTCTTTTGCAAAGAAGCTTTTCAATTCAGTTAAGTTCAGTTTATCAATTATTCTTTTCATGGATTGTGATATTGGTCGAAAGGTCATTGCCATACCCAGGACCATCTCCTACGTTATCTTCTTGGAGTTTTATAGTTTATTTTATTTTTAGGTTTATGATCCAATTAAGTTCATGTCTGTGAAGGGTGCAAGGTCTGTTTCTAGATTCCTCTTTTTGCATATGGATATCCAGTTGCTCTGGCACCATTTGTTGAAAGACTATTTTTGCTCCATTGTATTGTCTTTGCTCCTTGGTGAAAAATCAGTTGACCATATTTATGTGGGTCTATTTCTGGGTTCTCTATTCTTAATTGATCTTTTTGCCCAATATTTTACAAATACCACATTGTTTTGATTACTAGAGTTTTAAAGGTCTTCATGTTGGGTAGCAGCAGTCCTCCAACTTCGTTCCTCTCCATCAATATTGAGTGGACTATTCTGGATCCTTTGCCTCTCCATAATCCATTTTAAGTATCTAGTGAGTGATTTGTCTAAGATTGTCTGAATCATGCTTTAAATAAAGTTTTGAACATAAAAAGTATCTTTACAGACTTTTATCATGGGAACTATATAGTTTCCTAAAGGAAACTTAAAGTTCTTTTTCTAAAAATCAGTATATAGTAGCCTGTGTAATTTAATAAAACTATTAAAGCCAGCATACACTGACTGGGAATAAATTACATGACAGGATGCTTCTAGGTGCTGGGAAGTAAAATAAACACACAATTCCTTCCTGCAAGGAACTTAGTTTTCTAATGACAGTAGTATTCTGTGAAAGCGATTATGATGGGGCAAGGTAACATAAAAATTAGGTGGAAGTATGTGGTTGATATTGATAATTCCCTACTCAGCTACCAATTTCCCCACCCTGAGTAACAGAACCCCATTTTGAGCTGGATGAATGATCCCGCAGAATAACCGTTTCCCAGACTCCTTTGTAGCACCAGGAGTCAGGTGTTATAAACTGAATATTCGAGTCCCCCAAAGGCATCAGCTGAAAGCCTCCTAATGGGATGGGTTTAGAAGACAGCCTTTTGGGAGGTGATTTGGTCTTTAGGTGGAGCCCTGATAAAAGAGACCCCAGAATGCTCCCTCATTGCTTCCACTATGTGAGGACATGGTAAGAGAACATGAACCAGGACAAGAGTCCTCACCAGACACAGAACTTGCTGGGGCCTTGATCTTGCTCTTCCCAGCCTCCAGAGCTGTGAGAAAGAAGTATATGCTGTTTAACCAACTCAGTCTAGGGCATTTTTGTTATAGCAGCTCGACCTGACTAAGACACCACGTGTTTAGTCTCTGGGGGGTGAAGGGTAAACAAGTGTGCTCTGTGAGAATTCCAAGAAAGTCTCTATAAAAGGAGTTGACTCCTTGCCTCCTGCCAAATCCTTAGACTAAGAACATGATGGCAAGAGTTCTGGAAGCCTCTCAGAGGACGAGGTAATTGTGAGGAAGAAAGCCCCGTGCTGAGAGCAGTCGGTGGTAAAAGGCCTAAGGCCCTGATGACTATGGAGCAACTGCACTGTCTATGGATTTGACCCATAAAGATGAGAAAATTTTGTTCTGTCAGTTCTGAGCTCAACTTTTTTATCATTAGCCTGAAAAAAAATGGAGATGCATGTGAAATATTTGTGTAAAATCAGTTCCAAATGAATAGTTAGCAGTGAGAACTGCATTTATTGAGGTTCAGTTGTTCCCAGCTTCCTATTTAGCTATGGTGATACATATTCAAAAGTTTTCTTTAAATCCCTGAAATGAAAGCCATATTATTTGCCTGTGAAAGACAAAATTATCATAAAACAGATTATAATTTTAAAAGCACACTTATAAATATACATAATAGCCAATTATGCTTTTAAAACAATTAATTTTGAGAGCAGAAATATATAACTGTATATATTTTGTGCAGATATGAAGATGACCTACTTAACACCATTAAATATAGAGGACATTATTTTGGTACATACTAAATATATAATAAGATATGAGACAGGGCCTTCTGCAGATACCAATGCAAAACCAATAAAAACCTTTCACTCTGCTAGCACTTAGTTATTTTTAGATTGCAGCAACTGTTGCAAAGTAGGTTACTGTCTTCCTTCACATATATTCCTAAACATATGAATATATGGGTTGACATGCTTTCCTGGAAAGAGTCATGTGGGGTTTGAAAGAAGGGGGAAGAAGAATATAGGAGAGTTATTGCAAATCAGGTAATACTGTACTGAATGTGTGCTTGGAAAGAACCCTGAAGGAAATATTTTGGTAAAAAAAATAATGTTTCTGTAGTTTTTAAAAATCATTTGTTAAAACCTATCAAGAACTGTAAAGAGCCAAAGATTTACCCTACTAGTAGGCAAGCAAACAGTGCAAGGTAACCATGGTGTGTTTCATTGATGCAGTCAGATGACCCAAGGTTCCTGGGTCAGAGACGAAGGAGTTTATTGCTCATGGCCCTGCAAGCACAAAGTTTCATGCTCATGTACATTCTTCTTGACCCTCAAATCCCATGGAAGCAATGCAGAAAGGCAGAGGAGGATCCGGTACACACAGTAGGCAGGTGTCACAGCACCCCTTTTATATTACACTGCAGGCAAACTTTCCTGACCTTCGCCAAAGAGAAATATTTTTGTTACATTGGACAGTAAACAAATCTGCTCTTTGCTGTAGAGGAAGACAGTACGTCTGTCTTCCAAGGCTATACAAATAGCCTGGAGAAGATGGGCAGTGCTTCTGATTACGAGATGTGCAAAAATGTGATAGATGCAGGAGAACTGCCTCTCAGAGAAATGCATTCCTCATTGGAACAGCACAACACAGCCGCGTCACTGGGAGGGGGGGATCAAGCTCATAAGCACAAGGAACTTAAAAAAGGCCAGGAAATCTATATCTGGAGTAAGTTAAGGAGGAAGAGCGCATGGAATAACATGAGGTTAGAGAGAGACGCAAGTGATATAGGTTCTGCCGGGACTTTTCATGCATGGGGAAAAGTGGGTTTTAGTCTGAAGACAAAGGAGAATCACTGAATTTTTTTTTGTTTTCTGATCTTCATCCAAGGATATATGATATATTTTACTGATTTTAGAGAGAGGGGGATGGAGAGAGAAAGAGAGAAACATTGATGTATGTTTGCTTCCCCTACATGCCCCACTGGGGATTGAACCCTCAGCCTAGGTTTGTGTCCTGACCAGGAATCCAACCAGCAACCTTTCTGTGCATGGGACGACTCTCCAACTAACCCAGCCGGGCCAGCCAAGGTGAGCCACTGAATGTTTTTAGACAAAGGAAGATCACGGTGTAGTTTGTAGTTTGTTTATATACATATATATTTATATTAATCCTCACCTAAGGATATTTTTAACATTGCTTTTCAGAGAGAGTGGAAGGGGGGGAGAGAGAGAGAGAGATATCGATGTGAGAGACACATTGACTGGTTGCCTTCTGCATGCGCTCCAGCCAGGGCCGGTAACTTAGCCCACAACCAAGGTACATGCCTTTGACTGGAATCGAACCTGGGACCCTTCAGTCCGCAGGCCAATGCTCTAACCACTGAGCAAAACTGACTAGGGCTGTAGTTTATATTTTGAAAATATGTTATCAAATATTACAAGTATTGATCAAAAGGTACAACATTTCATTTATGCAACATGAATAAGCCCTAGAGATCTCCTCCACAGCATAGTTAACAATTAGAGTTAACAATTTTGAGTTAACAATAGAGTTAACAATTTTGTATAACATACTTAAAAATTTGCTAAGAGAGAAGATCTTATGACAAGTGTTCTTACTACACAATAATAATAAATAAAGAAGGTGGGAGGAAATTTTTGGAGGTGATAGGAAAACATATTACATTGGCTGCTGTGTTGGGAATACATCGTACAGAAGGAGCACAGAGAACAAGGGTCGCGGGCACACCAGCTGTGAAGGAAAAAGATGACGGAGACAAAGACCAGCATGGCTGTGGGAGAGACGGGAACAAGTCTGTGTCTATTTTGAAGATGGAAATGATAGAACCTAGTGTGAAGTGTGTGTGAAGTGTGTTGATAAAGAGGAATACAGGAAAAGGAATGTCTTGTGTTTTTCCTTGATAAAATACTGTAGATGATGATGAATTTGACTTGAGTGAGGGGAAGATTAAGGATCATGAAGGAGACGGTGGGAATTAAGAGCTCCATTTTTGAAATATTAAGTTGAGAACTCCTGTTACGCTTTTAAGAGAAGATTATTAGATGGACAGTTGGATATACAAAATAGGTCAGGGGATAAATCTGGGCAGAAGGTATAGATTTGGGACACATGGGTAATATGATCTGTAAAGACCTAGGAACACTTGAGAACACTATACGCAGGAGAGAAATAGGAAAGAGAACCCCGTGGTAAAAATGCCGACGTGATCAAACAGGGTAGAATAGGGCCAATTCAAGGCAAGGAGCGAGAGAAGGAGCCCCTGGGTAGGCAGACTGAGATTTAAGGTAGCTTGTTGTCATAGAAACCTAACAGAGCAGGTTTCAAAGAGCTGTGCCGAAAGTTTGTGGGAAGTTAGTTAGGTAACACAAAGACAGAGAGGAGCCCTCTGGATTTAGCAACATGGACTGTTTCAGGAACCTGGGCAAGAATGTTTTTACTGAAAGCCAAAGCCGAATTAAGAGTGGATGTAACTGGTCCCACCGCTAGAAGAAACAATACTTACGTGGCATGACAGAGGTCTTAGTTAACGCTACAGTGGCGATCACATTGCAATAAAAAGGTAATCATATCAATATGCTGTACACCTTGAACTAACACAATGTCAACAATATCTCAATGACAAAATGGGAAATATGTAAAGTTTGAAAAGGAGCACTTCAAGGACATTTCCGCTCAATACACTATAGAATATTGTTTATTATAACATAGTCCCATCTACGGTGTCCCCAAACTAAGAGATCTTGGAAGACAGAGGCTGTGCCTTTCATCTTGATATCCAAAGCCTGATGTGTAATAGGCATTTAATAAAGATTTAAATGAACAAAAATTTAAAAAGAAAGTAAATTGTAGAGGAAATAATAAGTAGGTGAAAACCGAAGAAGGGTAAGCATAGCTAACTCCTTTCTGGTGGTCTATTCTGACACACAGCAGAAAATTAAGGCTAGAGGAGGGTATGAGGTCAAAGGCTTGGTTTTCAGTGGCAGGTGATAGAGCATGTTTTCATACGATTGGAAAAGAACCAGAAAAGACTGTGATTCTGGCACCTAATGTGCAGGCCAGTCTTTGGAAAGGTAAAAAGGAAAAGTGGAGAAATTTATATTCCAAAAGCTCAGAGGCAATTCATCCACAAAATAAGACAGTAAATGTAAAATCTATGCATAGGAGAAATTATATTTGTAGTTCTTGCAGAAAGAAGAAAGGGCCTTACTTTAATGAAACTTCAATTCTCAATGAAGTATGTTCCTCATACTTTTTAAGGAAGGGTCTTATTTTCTCAGTGAAAAATTGAGGTGAGGAGTTGAGTGTGTGGGTGAGGGAGGAATAGTGACAGTTGGGAGGATTCAGAAAAAAGAAAAAGATATGAAAAATCAATACACTAACAAGAAATACTCTTTAAGGAGTTTGTTTGTTCTTTAAGAATATCCATAATGGTCTTTACATGAGCAAGAAATAAACTTTTACTGTGTTAAGCCACTAAAAAAATGAGCATAAACAAAGATAAGAAGATTGTAACTAGAAAATATACAGAAAGTATGGTTCAGAGTGGAGAAGGGCTTGGTCATATAGGTTGTGGTTACTAAGCCTTACTGCACAATGTTAGGTGCCTCGTGTATATTATTTTAATTCTCACAAATTATGAGCAAGCTACAATATGCCCATTTTACAGATGAGAAGATTAAGGCTTAAAGACATGATGCGGCTTTCTTAACATTAACCACAGCCAGTCAATAGCAGAATTTAGATTCAAATCAAGTCTGACTCAAAAGCTCATGTTCTCACAGACGTGAGGGGAAATCAGAGGGTTTAATTCAAGGATGGTTTGTGAAGAGATATCTGTTTGAGGAAGATAATTTTTATAAAAGTGTGGATAAATGGGAGGAACAGAGACAAGAGAGAGCACCCAACTTTGAAAGGGTCGCAGTTGGCCAAGTCCTTGATGAAGGCATGAAACAAAACAATGATGGAGGGATAGTCACTAGAGTTCTGTAAGTATGTTAAGTAGATATTAAGGAGATAGACCCAATATCTACCTAATCAGTCCCTCTCTACCCTATTAGTTTACATTTATTCTGCTATGGATGGTTCTAAAAAGGAGACATCAGTGCCATTTCTCTCTCCATTTCCTTTTCACATTCTCCCCCAACTTCAGAGTAAAGAACTAGGGGAGGGGAATGAAGAGAGGAGGGCCTGGGAGCAGAAGACCTACAAAGCACTAAGGCAAGCTGTGTCACATTACCTTGGGAAGTTTCAGGAATGAGTTAGCATGAGTAACCTGAAGTAACTCTGAGTATTAGAAGGCAGTGTGCTGGCGCCCTAGGACACTGACTTCAAAACCATCCTTCTTAGGGGCTTGTGTTGCTTGACAACCATGTTAACTTTTCATTCATTTAGCACGTGTATGTGAGGACTATAAAAAGCTGAAGAGAACAATATTTGAAGACAAATGATCCAATATTAATTTGAAAACAACTGCCTTATGTGGGCATGGCCTCCATGTTACCCAATTGTTTGCAATAAGCAAAAATGTTCTTCTAACAGAAGCAGATGCTGCACCGAACGTCACAGCAGGCTCACGAGGCATGTTACCTACCGTGGGTTTTTGGAACAAAGTGCAGAATAATGAAAATATATGACTGCTCAGAAGTATGTGGAGAAAATCATTTGCCCAGTGGTAATCGATGCCTACTGAGGACATAGGAACACAAGGAAAGCACTGTGATTTGCCCCCATATTTCTGTTGCCACAGATATAATGACTCCATAGTCAGAAAATAAATAAAATGTGAATTTGTCTTTGGGGCACTATATAATTTCACATAATTTTTTTCTGTCTTGGGTTTCCCTTTATTCCTTTTTCACACGACAGCTTTCTTTATTTTTTTTAATGTTCCATATAGTATACATTTGTTTCTCCTTTTTTTACCTTGTAGTGTGGGGGGAAAAATCCCTGAGCAGATGTTGCATTAAGATTGCCAAACTCATTTTGCTTTTGATGTGCCAGACTCAAAGCTACTTTTTGGAGAACACCATGGAGGAATGTACTGCTTGCTGTATACTGTACATTTAATAGCAGGAAGACAGTTGGAAAGGCTTGTAACACGGTTCCTGAAAACACCAGGGCCGTTGGGCGATCAAAGGAAAAAATCTGGCAAAGGGTTCACATGATGAGCCACAAAGGTTGCAGTTACAAGTCTGTTCACTATTAAGGACAATGGAAAATTTTTAAAAAGACATCCATAGTGATGAAATGCTGAGGGCACAGGGAAATTTAACAACTTAAAGTTGCAGTTTGGTAGGCATTAAAAATTAGAATAAAAATTTCCCAAAATAAACAACAATTAATAGCAGAATATCCCCTAAAACCAGTTGGCAGTGAAAATGCATAGGTTAGGCCTTCATTGTTCTAAACATGAGCATGCACACACACACACACACACACACACACACACATCCCTTTTACACTTTCTTCCTAGCCAAGCTGATATTTGACACTCAAAGCTACAATAAGAGTTGAACTGAAGACAGCTGTTGTAAAACCAGCTTATACATTTGTCTATTTTCTCTGTAGCGAAATGGTAAATTTAAATGAAGCCCTATTGAAACATAGTCTTTCCTTAAAAGAAAGCACCACCAGCCTGGTCACTTTTAACTGGGGAAAAGCTGACTTGATAGAGAGGTGAGATAAGAACCAGATTTCGGTGCCCGCAGGTTTTGTAAGGAAATGCATTACACAGGGAACAGAATACACTGGAATAAAAGAAGATGATGGAATGCAGACCTTTGAATGCTTTTGAGAGAGAGCTCATGGGAGAGGTGTAGAAATGGTGCAAATCGTACCATTAGTATGCTAGGGCTGCCATACAAAGTGCTATAGATTGACTGCTTAAACAATAGAAAATATTTCCTCACAGCCCTGGAGGCTAGAAGTCCAAGATCAAGCTGTCAGTAAAATGGGTTTTATTCTGAGGTGTCTGGCCTTGGCTTATAGATGGCCATCTTCTCCCTATGTCTTCACATGGTCTTCATTCTGTGCCACATCTGTGTCCTAATTTCCTCTTCTTATAGAACATCAATCATATTGAATTAGGATCCACCCCAAGGACCTCATTTAACCTTAACTACTTCTTTAAAGACTTTACCTTTGTCTCTAAATACAGTTACATTCCAAGGTTCTGGGGGTTAGGACTTCAACATACGAATGTTGGAGGGACACAATTAACATAAGTAACATGTAACATAAATATTAAAGAAATACAGTTGTTTGAATAATCAAGTTGATGAAATCAAGGAAGATACACAGAACATGTGACATTTGAGGTGTGACTCAAAAAATGAGCAGGTACTCACTAAACAGAGAGGGTTTATGAAGACTGTCTCAGGGGGGAGGCGGGGGGAGAGAGACTGTGACAGCCTGCCTGACACAGACGCTCCGGAAAGACTTAGCCAAGGCTCACATTGTCAACAAGGAACCATCAAAGCACAAGTAAATGAATTAGCACAAAAGTATTTAAAATGCTCCCTCTGAAAGCTATAATATATCCTAGACAACAAAGGAAAACTTAAATTATGTATAAAACTCTACTTTTAGGTTAGGTCTGCATAGATCTTTTTGTAGCAAAGTGCTGCTCCAAGCTTCGAATCAAAAAACAGTAGTCAAAATATGACATGAGGAATTCCTGATATTCCAGGAATTTGGAACACAGATGCAGTTAAGTCAGAATTAGGACCCGATAAACACAATCACACATGTGTACAGAGGTAGCTTTATGTATACAGCGGACTTATTTATCAAGGATTGTCATCATTTTCCATACGGCTAGGAAGTCTTGTGACATTTTGCTGTCATTCATCTTAGAAGGGTAAACTCAAGATTCGATTGTCTTTTTAACCAGAAAGGTAATTCTTTTAGTAAAGGTGGTGAATACATCCATTTTATATGACTGTATAAATTTTGTAAAATCATCAGCTAAGGACATGCTCATCTTTTTAGATCAATCTATTTCAATGTAGTTGATTTTTTTGGCCAAAGTCAATCACACAGTCCTTGGAGGCTATTGATGTACTGTATAATGGAATTCAGAGACATTGAAAAGAATAGAGTTTCACTTTGATACGTGATTTACATCTGATTCCTGCCTTAAATGTTCATATTAATTCCCACATTCTAGCTCAATCTCTCAAAAACCACGGTGTTTATTTGTAGCACAACTTGTGTCAAAACATCAAGAAGAAAAAAGAAGCCTGGCTACTCATTTCAGACAAGGAGATACCTAATTATTTGTCTATTCTGAGGCATAGAATTGCCTAAGTAGGTACCATTCTAGTGTCTATTTAATCTGTAAATATTAATAATTAGAAAGGTCCTCTCACCAGAACTCTATGAGGTAACAAATAATAGGTTGAGAACAACTGAAACCACTCTGTCCACAGATTCAAGAACAACAAACCATTAAGATACACAGTAGATTTTTATATTAGCCCTTATGTTCTTTTTTGAAAAGTACTGTAGCTAAAGGGAAAGTTTTGATGCTATGGCCCCTGTCCCACATTATCTATGTGAGATGCAGGATTCTTTCTCTATACCCTGGTTAGGTTGCTTGGTTGGAGCATCGTCTTGTCTGCCAAAGAGCTGTGAGTTTGACTCCCTCTCAGGGCACATACCTAGGTTGCAGGTTAAATCCCTGGTCAGGGCATGAGGCAACCGATCAATGTTTTTCTCTCACATCAATGTACCCACCCCCTCTCTCTGCCTCCTTTTTTCTCTCTCTAAAATCATTAATAACAAAAAACTAAGATTCTTGCTTTATGGCCATTTACTCTAGTCTCTGATTTTGAACATGCACTTGCTCGAAGTGTAGACTTTTGACTACTGGATGTTTCTAAACCAATTTCTTCAGGATGAGTTGTTTTCATTTAATAAACTCAGCAGACTAATACACATAATGATATGATGCTGTGGTGCTCTTTCTCTCACCCAGTCAACTGGACCTGGGGCTCCTGGACCTGGCGACAAAGTTAGATAGACATAGGACAGGAGAGAGTAGTAGCAATGAGGGGCAAAGGAGGACAGTTATTGAAAACCACCTGAAACCATCCGAAGATCTCTGTCATTTTCTTTGTGCCTCATAAAACATGGCACGGAAAGGATTATACCAGGACTTTAGTGTTGAATGTCTTGCCTCAACTGAAGGGTCTATCCAACCATGAAGGCGTGGTATGTATCATATTCAGTAAACAGCAACTGATTTTTTTTAACTTTCGATATGTCTTTGTTGAGCTCCATAGAGGCATTCCAAAATATTTTTTATATTAGCAGAGCACCCCACCATCACCTAACTTAGTCTCTAATTGTTTTGTCCAGACACAAGACATTTTAAAATGCTTACAATAACCCGGCCGGGCGTGGCTCAGTGGTTGAGCATCAACCTAGGATCCAGGAGATCGGGGTTTGATTCCCGGTCAAGGCACATGCCCGGGTTGCGGGCTCGATCAATGACTCTCTTATCATTGATGTGTCTATCTCTCTCTCCCTCCCTCTCCTTTCCTCTCTCTGAAATCAATAAAGATATATTTTTAAAAAATAAAATAAAATAAAATGCTGACAATGCTCACGGCTATTTCAAATGCAATATAAATATTGTATGCATATCTATACGCACACAGATAATTATTATGTATTTTTAATCGTGACAACAGTTATGTTATTGATCAGAAAAATAATGCTACCTTGCTTAATAACCAAATTTCAGAAACATGTGGGTTTTATATTTTTTAATTCATGAAGTTACTAAAAATAAAGATAAGTGCTATCTAACCAGTAAGTATTTAAATCAACTATTTGAGAGCATGGAACAGAAAATGTAATAGCATCCCAATTACCGATGCACAATGGTCTTCTGATTCATGCTATTATCCGTTTTTGGCAGCTTTTATTCTAAAACTGCGTTCCCACTTAAAAAACAAAAGAAGAAAACTGTGCAGACCTGTAAGCTGAACTGAAGGGAGGCTGTGGAGGGAGAGTTGTTGGTTGCTAGGGAAACCAGGTCCTTTGTATGTCTACTTCAAGGGCTTTCTCCTTGGTAAACTGAGACTGGCCTTGTGACTTTCAGTGAAAAATGAAAGGTGAAATTATAATATATAAACATATACTTACTAAATAAACAGGACAAAGTTGTACTTAACAAAATATGAGCATTTATATTTTGTCAGTACATTGAAATCTGACACTGTTGTTCTTAAATAAAGATAACACTAGTGAGTGTACCTAAAAATATCACAGTATTGTTAAGTGTTATTTTATACCACAATTGAATAACATTTATTTTTTCAATCAGCAAACATGTATGAGTACCTACTGTGTGTAGGCACAGAATCAAGTATAATATTTATGGTTAAAACTGCATTTTGCAGGGGCCTCCTTTTACCAGCTACTCACTATCAAATAAAGTACAACAGAGAAGAATTCAGGGCCATATAAAATCATTATGAGCATCATCCCCTGAAACACAGGTAGATCGACATCCCTGTTTTACAGTTAAGAAAGCAGATGGCCAGAGGGAATAAATACCTTAACCAAGGGTCCCTCTAATCATTTTCTGTATATTAGTTATTTTTCCAACTAGACTTGGAAGGCTTCTGGGAGTTTGAAGAATGACTTACACTGAAAAGGAAAAACAGCAATAAAAGACATCACGATAACATTCAATATATTTGTTGATTGAATTATGACTTGTAAGTTATGCCTTCTGACAGTGTTTCAGCTGGTGGTTGGATCACAGATTCAGTCTTCTCCATTCAAGACTGAATCTGGTCTTTTATCTGTTGCATCTTCTCCCCTAAATTTATTTCATATCTCCTATCTATTTTGTCTAGCCCACCCTGTTCAAATGCACACATAGCTACTGCTTATCACTGTTTCCTATATTTTTATGCTTCAGAATTGTACTTATTAAAATAAATCGCAGGTAGAGTTTCCCATTCCCTAGGTCAGCTCTGAGAGTTTCCAAGCACTAAATAATTTCCTCCTATGGCCTCTCCCCATTTGCCTTAAGATCCTTCATTCTCAGGGTGATGCATTTTCCACCAAATTATTAAATGCTGTTGTCTGGGTTGAAGATGGGCTCCATGTGAATTCTTCCCCTGAGAGAAATGTTGTTGACATTGATAATTTGGGTAGTCTTGGGAAGAAAAACATATTCCTATGATATGAGGATTATTATTTTTGTTACACTATTCAAATGAAATTTTATAATCGATGATTTGGTGAAAAAAGACTGTGATAGTTCATTTAGAAGAGAAGTATTTCAACCTGTTTGAATAAAAATTTTGCTCACATGGGCTCAAAGTGCTTGTGTGTGAGGAGCAAATTATTTCTATTTAGGAAGAGAGAAAAGAATAGGAAAAATGAAAAAGGAAAGTAATAGAAAAGAAAGCCAGATAAGGGTCATTTATACGGGGCAAAAATTGGCCTTATGTGGTGGGATTATTTTCCTCTTTTTGCTGTGTGACTTGGTAAGAATAGAAGGAATTGTGTACAAGGAATTTGAAGGGGGAAAAAGAAAAACCTTTCTAAGAATGACTTGTAATCAGGAAATTTTCATTTTTTTCTGCATGAATAGAAGGATCTGGTGCACTGAAATATTCTTCAAGCATGCAGAAGGAAATGACCAGAACCATGAAAAGTTAAGGTGAGCTGATGCTTTCAAACTGGGAAGAAAATGTAGAAAATTAAATTATATGAAGCAGCAATTCGTTAAAGCATAATTTGCAATAATAGTGCGTTTTAAGCTTGTTTGCCCTTCTGTACAATTTTCTTTCACTGTTCGTTTCATTTTTATTATAAATGCAGTATTTTAATACTATGCTCATTTCTTAAAGAATTATGGTATGCTTTTCCCAACAACAATTAAGCTGTTTGTTTATATTTCAGTTAGAGTTACTATGGGAGTAGGTACTACACCAGGATGCGATAGTAAAAAATGTGCTGTCCAGTCCCTGACAGCAAACCCTAATTATGGAACAATCAGAGTGGCATAAATTGCCTTAGGGGTACAAGTTATTCAAACACAAGACGGGAAGACAAAAACAAACATTATGCGGATCAAGTCCTGCCCTAAAGCTGAAAATCTATATAGTGCAGGAAATCAGCATGCAGCCTCTAAGGGCAGCATGACACACTGGGCATCCCTGACCTCGGATGGCATCATGCTGTGAATCTGGACTATTTAACCTTTGAGAGTTAAAGAGTCTCAAGGTCAAGTTATGAGGGATGTATTTCTACAGCTGTTACCACCTAGCAAATGTCCAATAAACTTTGAATTACTTGTAGGAAATGTTTTCTCATAATAAGAGCTACTATTTATTGTGAGCCATGAAGCCTTTATACCTACGTGACAATATTTATTAGTGTTTAAGTAAATACTCCAATCCCAATGAGTTATTTCATAGCATATGTACTTCACTGATTTAATTTTTGCACGTGTTTCAAAAATAAATTTTAAAAAGAAAAAATTTATCAAGTAAATTACAAACATTTTTCACATCAACACACAACAATAAAACTGTTTTAAGTTTGTTAGCTGTTTTTCGGAAAGTTTTCATTTTATTTCAGAATCAATCTAATTTATGGAAAACCACCCTTAGCAAAGTTATGAATATAACGTTTCATTTCATATACGGGTGCTTGCTATGTGATATATTTAAAATAATCTTTCAACCATACTTCTTGCTTCTTTAAATAGAAAAAAGTCATAAAGTATATGAATCATAAATCAACTGTAAATTGTCGTTTCCCTTGGTATGTCGCAATCCCATCTTCCCCACTTTTCTTCCCCTTGAGTTGTTTACACAAATTTGAGGAGAAATGGATTCCCCTACAGGATGAAAAGGTGGAGGGATTCAAGGAATTATTCCTCACACTTCCTGAAAGGTCTAACTTTAGAGGTGTCTACCCCCTCTCTGCAGATCAAGGACCAGCACAGCCCACACCACCATCGTATCTGTAAGGGCCTCAAGTTCATGTATGCCCATAATCCCCAGGCCTCCTAATTTAGTGCGTTTCTGAAATGAGTGTGAACTACAATTGACTGTAGCAGTGACAAGCTAATTAACTTCTCCAAACTAAATTGAAAAAAGTTCCAGAAGAGTTGTGGGAAAAGTAGTAAAGTGCAGATTGGGTTACTTAATTCCCAAACCTTCCTCAAACTCTTCAAAATCCACTGTTGTTAATTGAGGACAGAGCTAATGGCTGCGTGTAACCATTTGCTCTCTGATTCAGAGGAACATCAAGAGAAACTCTGTTTAGCAGATGCTCTACTGTTGGGGATTCATTGCAAAGATAGCTACAACCCTGAAAAAAAAACAATTACAGGAAACCTGCTAGCTTCTGTGAAGACATATGAAGCCAAAGAAAACTCTTTATTTGTCCGGAAATTTTTTCAAAGACCAAAAGACGTTCATTTTAATGAGTTGTCATGAGATGTTAAGAGGTACAGGGATCTGTGCATTGCCAAAATCTGCCCTTCCTCTATGCCTCCTTCTTTCAGAGCTTGTGCTGATGGATAGAGGAATTCTTTCTTTTAGGGCAGTTATTTTTCATATTGTTTAAAAAATCAAAAACAAAAACAAAAATATACTCCCCAAGACTTAAAAAAAAAAAAAAAAAAGCACCTCAGAAAACTATAACTTGGTTACAAAAACCTCACACATCTGCTCTATACTAGTTTTGCATAAATTGTACTTCTGCTTCCTCCTTTTATGCCTTGAAACATAAAATTTATGACCACTCTTTTCCCACTGCCTATATGAAAAATCAGACTATGGATTAAGATTCCAATGGAATGAACTATAATTTTGTGATTAGTTCCTGGAACTGGCTTGAATTTTACCCACATCATTCTCACTCTTGGCACTTCTAACTCACTCAACAATATTTGTTAAGCACTTAGGATGTGTAAAGTGCTGTGAGTTGGGAGAGTATCGAAGGAAGACCAATCCTGCAGACGACCAATAAGCAAAATCCAAGGGAACAAAGAGCATGTTTATGTGGGACTCCAATGGGAAGCCAGAACTTTTGTTGCCTGTCAAGTTGCCTCTACATTCCTCTATCTCCTCAGTCCTCACAGCTCTATGCCTTGGACCAACCAGATTAATCTGTGTACTTTATCCCTCTTCATCCCAATTGCTACAAAAGACTCATGACTCCAAGGTCATTCTTCTTTCTCTAAAGGTTAATCCTCACCTGACTCCAAAACTGCCTTTTCTGACCTCATCTCCCATCCTCTATCTCCTGAAAACATTTTGTTCACTGTACCCTTCCCTTGAAACCCTAGGTCAATCACCAACCCTCTCTCTTAACCTCAACATCTTCTCTGAAAGTCCCCATCAAATTCTTTTTTTAAAAATTTATCTTTATTGTTGAAAGAATTACAGATGTCCCCTTTTTTTCCCATTGACCCCTTCTAGCCCAGACCATCCCCCCTGCACCTCAGGCCTTCACCACATTATTGTCTGTTTCCATGGGTTATGCATTTATGCATATAAATTCTTTGTTTAATCTCTCCTCCCCCCCCCCCACACCCACCTTCCCCCTGAGATTCATCAGTTTGTTCCTTGCGTCTATGTCACTGGATCTATTTTGTTCATCAGTTTATTTTGTTCTTTAGATTCCACATATAAGTGAGATCATGTGATATTTGTCTTTCTCTGCCTGGCTTATTTCACTTAGTATAATATTCTCCAGGCCCATCAAATTCTTAATTTGAGTGAAACCTGGCTCCCCCTGAGGACACTTGTTCCCTTTCAGCCCTCTTGCACAGTGGCTATCTGTCTCCTACTTCCCATGTGCAAATGGGGTCTGGCTAGAGTGCCCCTCGTGTTCTTTGTCATTTCCAAAACATTCTCCCTCCCTTCTCTATCAAAACTCCCAGCACTGAGTCATTTTATTAGACACTTTGCCTTCCTGTTGCAATCATCTCACATGTTCACAGGACTCCACCTCTTGCTCTCTTTCTAGAAGAGTTTAGCTTTTGCTACTATCATTCTTTCCAATATTTTCCCATCATAATGGAAACTCACATTGGTCACTCTTCTAACAACCTGGTCTCTCAATTCCTGCATTCCTTTCCTCTAAAGATCTTCCCTTTAGCCTCACTTTGTCCACTTATTCCCACGGCCACACCTTATTGTTACCTGAATTTCAATAATTTCACACACCAATCACTACTTCTTAACATTTAGCCAACACTCTTTAGTAACCCAAATCTAATATTATGGACTGAATGTTTGTGTTCCCCACACCCCAAATCCACATGTTAAAGCCCTAAAGACCAGTGATTTTCAACCTTTTTCATCTCATGGCACATATAAACTAATTCCAAAATTCTGTGGCACATCAAAAAATATACTAATTTTTTGTTGATCTGACAAAAAAAATAGGCATAATTTTGATCGATTTATAAAAAAAATAATAATAATAATATTTATCTACCCTTTTTGCTCCAAAGTGACTTTTTAAAGAATCAGGTGCCTATAGTTACATATAGGAATTTCTGGTAGCAAGAATCAATCAATCAGATGCAAACATATTATGCAACGTGACCAATAGTATTGACCTACATATTGATGGATCAAGACAAGGCATTCACACCAGACAGCTATTATTGTGTTGGCTGTTGTCATTTTTTTATTTGACAATCTCAGGGAAAAGGGGTCAGGTGTTGCGTGATATAAAAATTATTGCGGCACACCGATTGAAAATCACTGATCTAGATAAATGATAAGAGTATATTCCATTTGCTTTAAAATTGTTAACTTTAATCAAATAGCAGGGCAGACTACCTTGCAATATCCAAAGAGACCAGGGTGTTGCAGAGTTGTGAGGCCCAGGAATGCTGCAGAGAGTTAGAGAGAATCAAGAGGCCTGGGGTCAGGTTGATTGAATTCTGCCATTTAACACCTGTGCAGTTAAGGGCAAGATTTCTCTTTTATTTTTATGAATCTGTAGTCCATCTAATCCACATATAGCTCACATAGACATCTATGCGGCACAGAGGTAATAGTACTTATCACAGGCGATTGCTGCGTTGAGGATTGTGCCCTGCCCAGGGCCCGAAACATCATTATCCAACATTGCAAAAGCCAAACGCCTCAGGCCTCTGTGTTCCTTCTGACGCAGCAACCCTAGGTCACAGGGTCACAATGGCTGTGTCGCAGGAGGCCCCTTCCCCTGTTGGACATGAAGGGTGCCCCGCTGGCTGGTGTCTCTTCTCCACACCCACAGGAGCCTCATGAGGTCTTGCCAGTGACAACAGAGGGTGGCTTACCTCTCCCTGTTGAGTTCTACATAGAAACTCAACTACATAGGAAAAAACATATGTTCAGAGAGATATGGAGCCAGAAAAGGAGTATGTGCCTTTTCAAGCCATCAACTTAGCAGACACTGGAAAAATAAGCCCTCAAAGGGAGGAGGGGACCTTCCCCATGTTATTCACATTGATTTCCCTGAAAATGGCTAAGCAATCTTATATAATTGTGCAGCATTTCTGGGAGAGACAAACGAAGCTGAATAATGTTAGCACAGAGCATAAAGCGGAATGCAAAGGGGAAGGAGTTATTTCCTGTCTCTGAGAGGGACAACATTAGAACTTCTTTTGCTTTCAATAATAATGTTAACCTGCCGATATAAATGCATCTTGTCTACAAACTTGAGATTTCGTGTCACGGTAATAGAAGTTTAGGTGGTGTTTATAATCATATAAAATTGCATGGTCCAGAGTAAGGAAGAACTCAGGCTGCACTGACAGCACAGACAAGGGGGACACTCAAAAACAATATATTAGGAATCAGTGCGATTCCTTGTGAATATGGGATTTCACACACAGGGACTCATGAACCCAGCCCACTAATGCCAGTATCTACTAATGCTGTGATAAAGGAATCCTGCCCATCTGTTTTGAATAAAAAACTATCTCTGTGACTAAACATCAAATATATCATTTTTAAATGAAGAGAACACAATTCGAGTAATTCAGCTAGCCCTAAAATTCCCCAAACAAGGATTTTATTAAAAGTAACTAACAGCACATTTCTAATTACTTTCCTTTGTTAGGAAACTGTCTGACCTATGTGCTTATGCTTTATACACAACAAAAAACAAGACCCTGAAGTTGTTTCCCAAGACTAATATTTGAGTAGAGAAGGAAACTTAAGCACAGTATTTTTACTTTGTTACATTTACACACACATATTTATATACATATATGTACTTCCACATACGTGTATATGTAGGTATATTTATAACTAAGACTTGCTCAACCATTGATTGATAACATACACAATCTATGTATTATTTATCTTGGAATCCCAGAATTCAGTACAATGCCTAAAATGTAGCAGGTGATCCACAAATGTGTTCTGTTGACTTATAATCTTTATAGGTTGAGTTCCATTTGGGGATTTCACAGATTCACATATGGCAAATCTCTTAACAGAATAGGTAAAAAATTTTAGAAAGCTCCAGGTAGGAAATTTTTTTTCCAAGTAGAAAAAAATGTTAATATTTTTCAAAAAAAACAAAGTCTTATGGAAAGGTGGGTCAAAACCAACTCCTAAATGTGCCATAAGCATCTTTCTCATCTATCGGTTTTTGATTCAATGAAAACTAGCATCCAGAAAATATAGTTTCTGTGCCCCCCCCCCACAAAAAATAAACTAGATTAGTTCCTGAGGAAGCCAAGAGAGAGAAGCCACACACAAAGATCCCTGGTCAGTGTGCTATGGGCCCAAGATCAGGCATTTCAGGAGGACAGCAACACCAATGATCCATCTACTGACCAGCAGAAGGGGACGCCAAGTCAGAATGCAGGATAATCAGCACTAATGGGAATGGCTATAAGAGTGAAGTACTCATTCACTGGTCAGTTTTTGCATACTATATTTCAGGTGGGATGTGTTGATAAACAAAATAGGTAAATCTCTGTCACTAGACTCTAGTGGGAGGAGACAGCCAATGAAATATTAACACAATACATTGGTTCATTGTATAGTTAGTTAGAAGGTGGTGATTAGTTTAGAAAATAGAACTGGGTAAGTGGAACCAGAAGGGAGGAGGGTGGTTGCAAATGTCGATAGTATCATCAAGGCAACCTCTAGAAGAAGGAAACCAAGTGAACAATCACAGAAAATAGAACAGACCTAGGGATGAGCTAAGCATTAAGAGAAAATGATTAACTAACAGAGATGGACATTTGGATCTAGACCTACAGATATAGTTAGAGGAGTTGAAAAATCAATAGAGGGATAGTCAAAGAAGAAACTAGAGAGTGTTTAATAGTGAAGCCTGGAGCTGAAACACTCTAAGTGAACGATTTCCCTAGATGGATGTCATGAAGGGTGTGGTGAGATGGTTCCTCATTTTCCCATAGTTGGGATCTCTGGACAGAGGACAAGGCACTGTAAGGAATGACTTAGAACATTCATTTTGACTTATACTCTTTATAATATTCATTGAACACTTTGAATTAAATGAAATAGAGAGCAAAAAGACTATACAAAAAATTAATGCAAGAAAGAGCTGGTTCTTTGAAAAGATTAATACAATGGACAAACCTCTGACTAGATTCACTAAGGAAAAAAGAGAAAAGACTCAAACGAAATCAGAAATGAAAGAGGGGGAGCTACCACAGACACCACAGAAATGCAAAGGATCACACAAGAATACTATGAAAGACTATATGCCACCAAATTAGATAACCTAGAAGAAATGGATGTGTTCCTAGAAATAGAAAATCTCCCTAAAATTGAATCATGAGTAACTAGAAAATTTAAATAGATCAATCAACAGTGAGGAAATTGAAACAAACATCAAAAAAACTCCCAAAAAGTAGAAGTCCAGACCAGATGGCTTCATTAGTGAAAATTCTTGCTCAACTAACTTATGGATATTTCAGGAAGCTCAGATACGTCTGTACAGCATATTAATTTTTAAAGGAGGAGTAAAGCACTATATTCTTAGAAACTTAATGTTGCTGAAGACTGACCCTTCTAAAAGAAGCACCAGCTTTAGGGTGTAAAGTCAGTGGGTCTCAGGGCCCTAGTCTTCAGTGAAATTTTGATGTCTCTCCATCTGTATCCTTCCCAGCAAGCAGGAGTAAGCCCTGTCTGTTCCCTGCTGGGTGGGTGTTCTCCAGCACTTTTCTTGCAATGTTTAAACGTTCATCTGTGTCTGCCACTGTGAGGCTCAAATGACACTGCAGTTACTGTTTTAAGTTGTAAATGTAGTTATCGTGCAAAACAACAGAGGGTAATGTCTAAGGGAACCTGGAATCTACATCTTGTAAGTGGGGCTCCCTGAAGACTAACTGAAAAACCGTAACAGCGATCAAATGAAGGAGGGGTATA
Source organism: Miniopterus natalensis (assembly GCF_054644295.1). Classification (NCBI taxonomy): domain Eukaryota; kingdom Metazoa; phylum Chordata; class Mammalia; order Chiroptera; family Miniopteridae; genus Miniopterus; species Miniopterus natalensis. The sequence goes on along the minus strand of NC_142083.1, from coordinate 21,144,225 downwards.
TGCTGAAATTGCTCTTTATTTTTGAGTATCCATTTTCAAGGCCTAAGAGAGAGAGATGCAAATAGCAACTGACTTACATATTATGCACTTAGGGAGGTGCTAAATGTGGAAAGTCAGACACAGATGTATCCTTGATGTGCCACAGTTCAACAAGAGAGTTGAGTGAGAATGTGTTTATGAGTTCAGAACACCGCAAGAGGAGGTAGGTACAGGACATCCACAGTCATAAGCAGCAAAAGATATAATCTGATGGAGGACAGGAGAGAGAAAAATAATACAGAAAATTCTCTTGACAAGGCTTGAAGAATAACTAGTTCACCAAGCAAATAGAGAAAAACATTCTAGACGTGTGTGTGTGTGTGTGTGTGTGTGTGTGTGTGTGTGTGTGTGTGTGTGTGTTGATGGAGATTGATGTTGGGTGGGAAGGTTATAAATACAGAGGCCAGGAAATGCAATATGCATGACTAGAGAAAATTAAAGGGTGTAGTACAACTATTTTCCATGTTCAGTCTCATTTCAAACATATATTAAGGGCTTTGCATAGAAAGATTATTTGAATTTTATTTTTAAATTATTAAAATAGTTTGATGCATGTTAAAAGACATTCCATGCAACTGTTAATTGCATGTTTCTCCAAAGCTAGTAAACTTGCAGAATTTGGAACAATGTTAAGCACTGAAGTTTTATATCTCACAGAGCCACATCTAGTTAGAGAATGAACTCTGCTCCAATCCATCTTGTCGCCTACTTAGTCTGGTTGATAAAAGGCAAGACATCAATCAGGAAAGAGCATAACTATCGAGTGCTTTCAGGAGAAATATGGACACCTTAGCAAGAACATGAAACCATTATGGAATAATTTGAGTTTGGATGAGCATAGGTCAAAAACATAACTTCTTGAAAAATGTCACTGGCCTAGAAATCAGACTATATACTGGAAGGATATGGTTCCCTAAAAAAATTCTAACTTTATTCCTTTAAGACTATAATGCTAAGTATACTCACAAAAGCTATGCTATTTAGATACATAAAATAAAAATGTTTGATTAAAAAATATTTTGGTTACATAAATGCACATACCCAACAAATCCAGTCATGCCCATGTACCCTTCCTGTCCCTTCTCTGTAAATGGTGTCAGCATTAATCCAGTTAATCAAGCAAGGTGACCTCCAACACGGCTGAATCATCCCCCTTCTTCCTACAGCCCTTACACCACCAATAGCAGCCTCTCCCCCTTTTGATGCCTTTTCAGAGCCTCGAGTCCAGGTAAGCAAAGTGTGCAACTGACATGGAAGGCAGAGCAGTCAGATGGTTAAAAGGTGATGTTTCTGGGTTCTGTAAACATGGATTTGAATCCTGGTCTGCTACTCACCCACCACAGGAGCTTGAAAGGGACGTCATCCTTCTGGGCTTCAGTGTCCTCATCTGAAAAGAAGATAAAAATAAAATCTACCTTATAATGTTGTCGTTGACTATTAACTAAAATAACATACATGAGAAATATGGCACATGTTAAATATTTGATAAAATTTAAATGTTACTATTGAATTTGTTATTACTCCTAGACGACAAGCTAGAAGGGAGTCAAAAACAGTACGTGTGAATTCATGGGAAATATATTAGATATGCTGCTCCGTAATTTCATTATATCTAAAACCTATAGCTAAAACGCATGATTATGTTTTCTTGCCTTCTGTAACAGTGTAATAGTTTATCATCTAAAAGCCACAGTTGACTTCTTTTGGTTTGGGAAAGCAAGTGACACTAAGTGACTGTCCACCTAATACCTGCCATTTACTTCATGTTTCACAGCACTTCCATTCACATGGAATGGAATGGAAGTGCTGTGAATGGTTTTAACAGGGACCAAAGACAGAAGAAGGCATAAAAGGAATCCATTTGGGGATGTTGGGGTGAAGTTACTTGTAAATGGTTTCCTCTATAATTGCACCATCTTTGTTTGCTAATTGGCACCCATCCACGTTAGGCTCCTAACTCCCACAGAGACAGGAGGTAGATGCATAAAGGTGCTCTCTTATTTGATGTTTAAGTTTCAAAAATATGGTTCCTCAGGTTCTTGAGAAAAAGACATTTCCCGGGTTGTAAAACAATCAAGAAGCTGGGAGAAGATTTACATAGATTTCAAGAGGCAGAGAAAGAATTTACAACTGCAAGTTTCTAAAGAAAATGCTTTAAGAAAAGGGAGGTTAGGGGCCTACCGTCAGGAAGAAAAATACCTAGAGTTTATCCAAGCTGAAGAAAACATTAAGTCTGTCCTGGTCCATGTCATATCATGAGAAGAGCTGCACATGCATACATCTCAATCACTGAGTTGCCGACTGGAAGACCCCACCACTGAATTCCTTTCCTCATTTCCATAAAATCATCCATATGTCATGCATGTATCTGTGTGTCTGCATGTATATGTGTGTGTTTACAAAGTACCATTTGGGGTTTTGAAAGAGTTGCTGTTGCTTTTTCTGCTAGCAATGGACTGAGCATATGTATGCCCCCAAAATTCATGTATCGAAACCCTAACCCCATGATAGTATTTAAGGGGAGTAGGGTTCTGGGAGGTAATTAGGTCATATGGGTAGAGCCCACATGATGAGATTCTTGCCCTTTTAAGAAGAGGTCAGAGGGCTAGCCAGCTCTCTTTCAGCCAAGTGAAGATACAAAGCAGTCTTCAGCCTGGAAGCAGGCCCTCCCCAGAATCTAATCATGCTGGCACCCTGATCTGGGACTCCCAGCCTCCAGAACTGTGAGAAATACATGTTTGTTGCTTAAACCACCCAGTCTATGGTATTTTGTTATAGTAGCTCAAGCTAACTAAGACCCTGCTACAAGCTCCAATGTTGCCCTATTTACAGCTTTCTTATCTTCAATATTATCTTCAATAGTATCATTAATATTATCAATATTGGGGTTCAGTAGTGGACTATTGAAGTTATTAAGTAATGATCCAAAGTGGAAATTTCAAGGACAGTAACTAACCCCCCACCCACTGAATTCCCTCTTCCCTGCTGCACTGGGCCTGTGTCTGAGCATGTTGGCTGTAAAATCTCAATGGAGTTTAGAGGGTTTCCCCTGGAGCATCACAGGTCTTGCATCTCATAAGACTACATTCAATTAGCTTTCTCAAATTGAAAAGTCACTGCCAATCCTGTCATTTAAGTAACTGAGTGCCTGAGGAAAGAAGGGACACTGTAACAGAAAGGGGATGCAGAGCTCTTTCTGCTCTCTCCTTCTGCTTGAGCCGATGGTCTAGAGCCGGGACAATGGCGATGTTTGACCTCATGCTTCTCCACAGAAGCGAGCAAGACTGTGATCCCTCAGATTGAGAATATAGCCCCTTGGGTTCACAGGGCACAGAACTAAGCCAGCCGAGACCTCAATTGCTGACCTCATTTTCTACCTACTCAACAGAAAAAGTAATATACTCTGTTCTTCCAAATTAATCTTCTAAGTCATTAAAAAATATATAAATCTCATACACGCAGCTCATCAGTGTAATGGCAAAATTAATTGGATAAGGGATGAAGGAGAAGGGCCCTCAAGATCATAACAAAGAAATAAAAGTCAATATACCAGAGGCAGCAATATATACATATAAAGAGATATATCTTTTCTTACAACCCCAGCTCATAATCAGTGGCAGTTAACATGCAGAGAGAGCTCTTTTCCCCAAGTAGCTAATGAATTCTTACATCTTTCTCAGAAATAACCATTCCCACCAACCCCTCACCTACCCATGTGGAGATAAAGCTGGGTGTTCAAAGCCTGCTCTTAAAATGATAAGAACTGGAAATTAAATTAGATACCTCTATTTCTGCCTGCTCATTGAAAATGTGGATTTCAATTTTAGGATGTTTTCTGAACTTGGACTTTTCCAAAGCTCACTTTTCCAAAATGATAAAAACTGACACCAACTGATAAAACCTCCAGCAAGCAGTAACTGAGCTGTTTAACAATGATTAAGAATTTCACGGAATATAGAGTTCCAATTGGCTTAATATCTATATGTCTCCTTTTTATGAAAATAATAATCAACCGGTTGCTTGTAATACAATCAAGTACATAAACCCTCTATTTTCTTGTTAGTTTTCTTTCCCAATAAGAACAGCACAGCATTTAAAATCAATTATACCATCGCTGTAAATGAACATAACTATGAGCAGCAAAGTCAGAAGAAGACTACCTTAGGTATGGCTTTGAGGGTCAAGATTTCACCTCACCTAAAAATTATTACTTTCAGATAATATTTGCTGTCATAAGATACTACCTATTATGCTAAGTATATAGAATTATGTAAATCATGTAAAGGTATACAACGTGCCTGAGCTACCAAATTTAGTTTCTATCCTAAGTCACAAACTTTAGATTAAATTATATATAATTTTTAAAGAAGGAAGAGAGTCATGTGATTCAAAAATAGAAAATCTAAAAATATATATATTAAAACTGTCCCTTCAGCCCTTGTCCCAAATCCACCCAAGTCCCACTGCCATCTTATATCACAACAGATGATTGATATTATTAGCCCCTTTGGATCACACCAGTTTCTTTTTGCACATCCATTATTGATTTTAATTTAATAAGTGCTTTTCTGCTTTAAATAGCTTGTATAAAACAGAGAATGAAGCAATATTTCAAGGGAAGCCAAAGCTAATTTGATGACAAAGCAATCTTTTTAAAAAAAAATAGGTAAACATTTCCCACATCATTTTTTTTCTTAATACAGCTGAAGCTTTATAATCCTTATTTCCCAGGACTCTACTTTTAGCTGGTTTTTCAATAAAGAAACATGCCCACTTGTCCTCAACAGGTACAGTGGAATTTGGCAAATTGTGAGTCAGACCTGAGGGGTGATCTATTTTCCGGCTAACAAGCATAAACAGAAACTGTACAGTGTTACTCTGTGTTCTAGCATTGACCTTTCACAGGATGCTAATTAATTACAGGGTGAGACCTTATCAGACCTGAAAAGTCCTTTGAGATTTTGTCTCAAAATAGAGTTCTAACTTTCTCAGTTACAGTAGTTACTGAGACTGCAACTACAGAGGAAGTAAAGAAATGGCTAATAATTACCAGCTGAACTGATATAAGAAGCAGAATTGTCATAAAAAGAAAGACAATTTCATACTTCATCAGTAAATTTTTATTGGGCATTAATTTGATGTCCTCTATTTGCTTAAACCCCACTCTTCAAGTAGATATTATTCCTAACTTCAAAGAGTTACAATCTAGATAATGTGCGGAAAACTAAAATCAGTACAGGAGTCTGATACGAACTTGTCAAAAAGGAATATATGTGTGTCATAAGAAATTGTTGTTTTCTCAATTAGTGATCATATCGGTCAGCTATTGATGAAATAACATCATGTCACAAAGAACCCTCAAATTCAGTGGGTTATAATGACGTTTATTTTCCCCCTGTATTTTGGCAGGTTGGTTGGGATGGCTCAATTTAGTCTGTCAGTGAGCTGAGCTGGGCTCTACCCTGCAGGCTGAATTCAGGTCGATGGCATTAATCTCTCCCTTGTCCTTGGGCCAGTGTCAAACCAGGACATGTTCTACTCACAGTGAATGGCAGAAGGCAAGGCAAGATAACCTCAGCATATGTGAGCCATGCGAAAGCTTACCTTGACCCAGGAGTAGGAGATACAAGAGTGGACAATTCATGTCTTTTCCTTCTCTGTCCAGAATGTCTCCAAATACTCCTCTTTACTTAAAAAAAATAATAATTTAAGTACTTGATCATAAAATTTCAGACATACACTAAGAAGAATTCAGATAAGCCTGACTGGAATTTCAGAAGCTAGTCTTAAGCAATTCCATTCCACTAACTGAATGACGCCAACTCTATTGGATTCGTGTGGTCGCATAGCATACGAGAAGAGAAATTATGGCTGAGGTGCCAAACAGATTTACTTTCACGTGCATCATGAGGTCATGTCTTTGCCTGTTCGCTCACCACCTTTAAGATTCATCCAGAAAGTTTCCATGTAGTAACTGGCCCTCGACCTGGGTTTGGAAAACATGTAAGGTCTGAATGGGTGGAGAAAAGAGGGAAGATATGAGCAAATTTGGAGTCAGGGAAGTAACTAATCATCAGACTATTGGATAGGAATGAGGTATAATCAATAAACTATAAAATTCAGGAGGGAACTTTTTAGTAATTTACTAAATGTTAAGCTGTTTATCCTATTTATGTTTGTTTAATCCTTACAACTAAAGGAGGCAATGTCACCTCTCCTTTAAAGATAAGGAAACTGGGATTCCAAGAGGCTAAATAACAAGTTCAAGATCACACAACTAGAAGTTTGACAGGCTTGAGATAAAAACCCAGGTCGATCAGCTAAATCTGCCCCCCAGCCTCCATGAAATGAAAAGTGGGGGACAAGACCATAAAACAGATTCAGGGCCACATAATAGAGCTGTTCCACTGTGAGATAAAGACAGTAAATCTCATTCTGTGGGCAAAGGACCACCAAGCTTTTGTGTTTCAGGAGTGCTCACTCGTGTGATATGTGGTTCTTATAGAAAACAGGGCGGCTAGCTGGAAAGGAAATTGTGGTCCTCGGCTGGCAGGATGTTGTCCGAACCATGGTGCCCCCACTTGTCTCCACGCCCTGTTTATCCTTGTGGAGCCAATAGAAGCTGCCCAAACCATGCTACCCACAAATGCATTTCGTTTCTCCACAACTGTCTCTCTTTTCCTTTTTAAACCTGGCAAAACATTCCTTGGAACTATATATTTTGTCTTATCTTTTTAACCCCATTCACTTGTGGAGCCTTTCTAGCACAGGTGGTTTTGAATAAATTTTTAAATATTATATTATAGGCTAGCAACTTCTGTGCCTTAAGAGACACCCTAAAGGGTCTCTAGCTACATTTGGTCCCCTGAACATTTCAAACACATCTGTGCAAAAAACAACACCTCAAGCCCAGCTGGGCATGGCTCAGCAGTTGAGCATTGGCCTAGGATCCAGAAGATCATGATTCCATTCCCGGGCAGGGCACATTCCCAGGTTGCGGGCTCAGTCCCCAGTTGGGGGCATGCAGGAGCCAGAGGATCAATGATTCTCTCATCATTGACGTTTCTATCTCTCTCTCCCTCTTCCTTCCTCTATCTGAAATCAATAGATTAAAAAAAAAATTAAAAATTTTAAAAAAAATTTTAAAAAAACACCTCAAAGGACACACTCATGTTTATTGCAGCATAATTTACAATAGTCAAGAAATGGAAGCAACCCAAGTGTCCACTAATAGATGAATGGTTAAAGAAAATGATTAAATATCATGACAAACTGGATTAAAAAAAATTAAAAATGATAATACGAAAAGAAAACCAATGAGCTACTGATGGAGCAGAGCTTTGCACCTCCCTTGGGTCCAGGTAGGAACCTGATGACAACCTCAGGTGTGAGGAGTGCAAAAAGGACAGAGTTCTAGTCAGAGGTTAACAAGCACTGAGCTCAGTGATACGTCAATCAAGCCCTCTGCACTGGTGTTTGCTTTATTGTTTTTTTCCTCTCCTAGACCCTGGGCCTAAAAGCAGGCATGATGGATGCTCTTGTCATATTGTGAGCTGATAACTGTCACACTACCCCTCCTGCTCTTGCTATAATTTCCTTCAGGAGCTTTGGCTTGCTGCTGGCTGAGTTCAGAGAGAGCCATTCTTGTCAAACTTAGGAGAAAAGGGAGAGAAGAAATATGGATTTGTGACTCCAATTTAAATGAAGAGGTAGCACTTTCCCTGAAAATATTAAATTAGAGGTTGTGATTCAGGCTTCCAGGTCTTACTCTAGTTACTCCTCTTAAAAAGCAGGACTTGGAAGAAAAACATGATCTCTATATTTACCAAAAACATTCAGGAAAAGCCATTCCAGTGCTCCTGTAAGAATTAAAGAGAAAAGGCATAAAAATACATTATATTTCACAGAATGCCCAGTGTCTCAGTTACCCAAGGCCTTTGGAATTATTCACTGTGAGCATGGCCTTTCTAGGGGGATGTGTGAGCTTAGGAAAGAAGCATCCACAGGGCACGTTTGTCCAATGACAGAGCACCCGGGAACATCATGGAGAACATTATTGATGGGATCACATCTAACACAAGTCTTGGAGGCAGATCAATCTCATCGAAAAATTCAGGGCCACTCTGACAGCCAGCACAAACTAACAAAATGTAAGGAAGACAAGGTGCATTTGAGTCAGTTCTTAAGCTCTTCCAAAAGCAACTAATCAAATGATGTTCAACAAGTGCTTGCAAGTCGGTGTTTAGAAGCTGCTGTAGATGTACCCCTGCAACGTTAACAAACATGGAAGCGATGTGGATGGTCTCTCCAACTCAGTAATACAGGACTTGGGGAAACAGCAGCTTCCAGGTAACCGAGGCAGAAGGTGCTGATTCTTTAGGAAGGGTAATTTCATATTGAAGGGGTTTCATTTCAAAAGGTTCAGAGAATGTGTTCAGGTAAGTTCCAGTGGCACCATCTTGATTTCTTTGAAGAAACAAGATTGGGCTGCAAACATCCAAAGAAACAGTTTCCCAGGAGATGATCTATCTTTCCTTCTTTTCAGATCGTGTTCTTTCTCCTAGAACTTTACACATTTTAATTCAGTGTGGACATAAAACATTAATCTCGCCCCACTGGCCGTGGCTCAGCGGTTGAGCATCGACCTAGGATTCAGGCGATCGGGGTTCGATTCCCAGTCAGGGCACATGCCCGGGTTGCGGGCTCAATCCCCAGTCAGGGGCGTGCAGGAGGCAGCCGATCAATGACTCTCTCTCATCATCGGTGTTTCTCTCTTTCTCTCCCTCTCCCTTCCTTCTCTCTGAAATCAGTAAAGATATATTTAAAAAACAAAAACAAAAACAAAAAACATTATTCTCACGTTGAATTCTTGGAGGGGAACGAGAACTTTGCTTCAGTCTCTTTGGCCCTGGTATATGGTTGCACAATTCAAAGTTAAAGACGCCATCTAAACTCCAGGCAGCAATTGTACTGCAACTGCCTCCTGAAAGTTCACAGAGGCTGCAATCATAAATATTTTTATTAGAATAATGTGAAAGTTGACACACCACACAGAATAAGACAAGGTGTGACTGCTGTTTAGCAATCTTTGAATTTCCCAGTGTGCATAGCTGTCCCTCAGGCCCTAGAGCCAGAACAACTCCAGGCAACCCAAGCTAAACAGACAGAAAAGAATGCTCTAAAGGGCAGAAAGCACAGTGTCTCAGCAGCAGAGGTCCCACAGAAGTTAAGCATTCTCTCAACTTAAACAACAAGGACAATAGGAGCACTTGCCCAATCCTCAGCACTAGCCCTGGGACCACATGTCTAAGTCTGCAGTATGCGCCGAGTCAACAATAAAGGAACAGCTGTCTTTCCAGAGCACCTAAGGTCATTTAACACCACAGACAGGACAATCTCAGGAGGGAAAAGGAAATGTGCATGTGTGGGGGGGTGTGAATGTCTGCACACTCAGGTGTGTGTTGTGCATTTATCAATATTCCTGACAAATCTTAACAACTCTAAAATGGCGCATGAGTTTGATTTCTTATTTATCATTTTTAAAAATAGATACACTCTACCAGGTGTCCAGGGTGAAATAAAACTTCCTGTGGCAGAAAAAAAGTAAGTGAACAATGCTAGGGGGGCGTCATAATGATGCTGAGAAGTTGTACTTCATAAGTAATTGATGTCATCATTTTATCTTTTTTATATGGTCCTTAAAGAAGGAATTTTAAGCTACCAGACAGCTTAAAGTACAAATCTAAAGATGTTTAGAAAAGTAATGGAAATAGAGTAATCTACAAAAAAAGTCCAAAATCATTAACAAAGCACAGAAGAGAGTAAGACCCTTATAAATGACAGCCAATGTCTATTTAGATGCTCCATCTCAAGGTCTTTGCACAGGCTGCTCCTCTCCCTGGTTATATGTCTCCAGTACCTGCATGCTCCCTCTTTTAACTTTATTTGGATCTCAGCTCATATGCCACCTCCTAGAAGAGCTCACCTATGACTCTAAAAAAAGAGTACATATCTCTCCTGTGATAGTTAATTTCATGTCAACTTGGCTATGGAGGCGAGCTGTTTGGTCAAACACTAGCCTAGGTGTTGCTGTGAAGGTATTCTATAGATGTAAATAACATGTACACTCAGTTGACTTTAAGTAAAAATTACCCTTGATAATGGGGGAGGGCCTTGTGCATTTAGTTGAAGGCCTTAAGGGCAGAAACTGAGGTTTTGTAGGGAAGAACAAATTCTGACTGAAACTGTAACACAGTTACCCTGCTTGAGTCTCTAGTCTACCAACTAGTCCTACAAATTTTGGACTTAACATTATAACATCAACTCTTGCTTGAGTTTCTAGCCTGCCCCACAGAGTTCAGACTTGCCAGCATCCACAATAACACAGTTATGTGAGTCAATTTCTTAAGATAAATCTCATGTATAAAGATGCATGTGCATCTTCTTTTCTACCTTTCTCTCCTTCATCATCCTTCATCAGAATAGTCAGCACCAGATAAAATATATTTGTGTTTCTTTGTTTAATTTTTTTCTAGTACCTTCAACAGTGTCAGGGACACAGCAGGCACTCCTCACACATTTGTATAATGTGTAAACAGTACCCTGAATTTTGCTAGTTTTAGTGCTTTGCATGGAATGACTCATTTACTACTCCCAGCTAGCTATGTTGACAATTGAGGTTGATGCTATGTTTTGCTCCCATATTGCAGATGCTGAAATGAGAGCACAGAGAGGTAAAGGGACTTCCCAAAAGTCATGTGGCTGCACAAAGTGGAGCTGTCATTGAAACCATGCAGCTGGGACCCAGAGTCCAGACTCTCAAACCACATTTTAACACCTTTCATGGGACTTGCAGCTTCACAAGGATGTCATTTAGAGCAGGGAAATCCACTTCTAGAAGCTATAACAACTAACAATGTATATTAATAAGGTTAAAATGCTCAATATCAGATCTTGTGACCACATGTGATTTGGGGGAATGTTACAAACCACTAAAAGAAGCCATGGCGTGAGTCTACAGCAGCTGAGCAGGGCACTTGAGGACAGCGCATTGTGGACATCACTCAACATAGGGTCTCTAGGAGTCTGAGCCGATTCGATACCATGTAATAAATACAAATCTCTCTGTTCGACTTGAAAAGAGGGAATTTTGACTTAAAGAAGAGGAAAAGAAATCTGAGGAAAGGGAACACTGAGAATCATCAGATGTTCCATAGACTTGAGTAAAAATAGATTTCAAAAAGTTGAAGTACAGCAAATTGGTCCATTGCAAAGACTCTAAAAGGAAACACAGCTGAAAGATCGTGGGAGACGTTTGAAAATGAGATGACGTTTATATCATCACAAACGTCTTAGTGCAGAAGAAACCAAAAAGGTAGCGAAACAAACAGAGGGGAGGCAGGAGCACAGAGAAAGGCTGTGGCGAGCACCAGGAAGTGAAACATCATGGAAATAAAGGCCACTTTCCCTCAGGCCAAGCCTCCACCAGGTCCTATAGCCCAGCTGCTGGATCTGAGTCTCCAAACCTGGCTGAAAATCTCCCGAGAGTGTCTGAGACTCTGTCCCCACCTAGAGGTCGGCCAGTGAATAAAATTAGATAATTGTGAAGTGCCCGAGTCCCATAGCAAAACTCAGTAATCGTAGCTGTAATCGTCACTATCTAAGCCCCTGATAAGACAGCCTTTAAGTGTTTTGTAAGCACTCAGCAAACGAATGGGCAGTGCCTAGGAGCCAGTGGGGTTAATCATATGTCAGCCATATAGCTTTCTCTTGGGTTACTGGGTTTTGATTTCAGTAAGATTTTCGATCAAAAAAGTAAAAATATTTTTTAAAAAAAGCAAGGATAGCTTTGTGGGCAATATAAAGAACTATGTGCTTGACCTCTAGACAGTTAGGCAGCCTGAAACCTGACTAAGCAATTCTGCACACTGTGGATTGTGTCTGATAAGCTGACACCGAATCTCAGTGGTGCTCGAGTGGTCAGCCATGGGCTCTGCTGTGGGACTGCCTACACCTATACCTGATCGGAAAGCAGCCATCACTCTGAGAGTTTCCCCCTCCTCCTGTCCTCCTGGGCTTCTGTCTAATTTATTTCTCTATTGGTAAAATGGGGAGGGAAGCCCGCCTCTGTGGGAGAGGCAAACTGGCATTTCTGGAGCATGCCCAGTGATCGAATGGCATCCAGCTGCAGAGATCAAGGGTGTTGGGATCGGCTCTCTTGGCTGGCATAAAATTTTATGGTGGCAACTTGGCCTAAACCCTCAGCTAAGACTGCTTATGAAACCTTCTGACCTTGAGGGTTTAAATGAATGAAATGGTGTGGCCAAATCCTCGCCCCTGGCAGGGAGATACACCCCAAAGCCTTTGTATGGAATCCTTTGTCTTTTGGGAGATTCAGTGGGAGCAGCCTGAAGGTCCACACCTGCCCTAACTAATCTGTCTCCATGGGAAACCTAGAATTTCCTGTTATGCCAATCTAGTACCCACGGAAAGTAGGCAGGAGATGGCTCTGGCCTCCACTAAGCAGCTCTGCGCTTACCATCTTCTATAGGACTTTTCTGATGCCATTGGAGCTTGTCTGCAGGGACAGCCACTGAACAAGTCCAGGGGAAATTAGACCTCTGGCCCTATGATCAGAAACACCACAGTCTTTAGGGGAAAAACGTCCAGTGGCTCCTCCCTTGGTGAAGAGAGAAAAGGGTAACTCCCCACACTCTAACCTCTCAGAAGATCCTCCATAGCATTCTCTTCCGAAGGACCTTTCTTCTTCTTTCCAAGTCTCTTTAATTATTTTTATTATAATTTTGTTGTGTTAAAAACAATTAACATGAAATCTACCCTCTTCAATTTTTTTAGTGCACAATATTATATTGTGAACTGTAGGCACAATATTGTACAGCAGGTTTCTAGAACTTGTTCATCTTACATCGCCAAGACTGCATTCGTGTTGATTAGCACCTCCCCGTTTCTCTCCCCCTCCTCTTGGCCCTTGACCACCAGCCTTCTGCTCTCCTTGGGGTCAGGGAAGACTGTGAGGCTGCCAGCCTGTTCAGCAGTGTTGGCTCAGGTTGGCAAGGTCTCCTTGGAGCCCAGACATTCACAGTCAGCACGAGAGTGGTCAGGAGCAGTGCTTAATGTCTCAAGTTATTGCTACAAAAAGCCCTTTATTGCACCATCTCACACAGTTTAATGCAAGTCAACAGTGCCATATGGCCTCCTGATAGTTACATGCTGTAACAATACTGACCTGCTAATAATCACCAAGGCTCTTCTCCCTGCCCAGGGTACAGCATCCGCCAAAATAGCTTTCCTTTAAGAGGCGTTCAGGAAAGCAGAGACTATTTCTGGATCCGGTGTCATCAGGAAGGCTATGGGGAAGCAATTTGGTGATTGGATCTTGGTTGTTTTCACCTAGGCACCGGGAAGATTAAAGCGGCTCTAGCCCCTACTCTTAAATCACAGGGCACAAATCCAACTTCTGTAATAAAACCCCGTCTCCCTCTTCCCTACAGGCCCTATGGTTCCTCTGATGGGCGCTTTCTCACGTGGTAGCAAGCTAACTAAACCTAACCTCGCTTGACTCAGGTATGTTCCTGCTGATCTCTGGCTGAAGGATGGACAGGGAGACACTGCTGATTATGATTTATTGACTGGAGAGTCTTTTGTCTTCTCAAACATCAACGTGCCTATGACTCACCCAAGGATCTAGTTTAACTACAGATTTGGACTTGGTAGAATGGGGATGGAGCCTGAGATTCTGCAACGCTAACAAGGTCCAGTGATGTTCATCCTGCTGGTCTGAGGTGCACATTTTGAGTAGCAAGGCTGTGGTCCACTGGCTCTCAAATAAATAGCCTGTCCATTTAAATCACATGGAGAGCTGCAAAAACACCAAGGCTTGGGTCTTGCCCCTCAGGGATTATCCCATTATAAAGCAAAGTCTGAAAAACAGTGTCTACTACTCTTTGGTGGAGAGTAGAAGGCATTAAAGAGTTAAATGAGCAATCTTAAGGGGAACTGTACAGGTGAGCCAGGTTTATGTCAAGACAAAGAGACAAAACAAGGAGAGGAAACATGCAGAATTACGATCACAAGAACTAGTAAGATGAGCCAAGAATAATGGAACACTAAGTAAGGTTACAGGGCTAGGGCTAGTTTAAAGCGTGTTTACCCCATTCCGTGTTACCCAGATAACAGGGCCCTTACCTTGCGATAACAATCAGGTAATAAGGAATCTACATGTGAATTAAATAAACAGTAATTAGAGACAAAGTTCTAACAGTCTAGTCAGCTCCACATGGAGGTAGGTCAGGGAGGACAATGGAGCTTTTGAGCTATAGAAAAGAGTGAAGACATAAGGGGAAGGAGATAAATTATGTATAAAGGAGCTCAGGAGTCTGTGTTCTTCAAGAGCTTCTGGGTCCTGCTGACCTATAGTTTCTCCCATTTCCTCAGGTCAAATCAATATCTGTAATAAATTATGTAGTTGCACGTCTCATCTTTCTACTCTTCAAGTATCCCTCCTAGAAAGCAGAAGGCACATGCCTACCCTCTGGTGCCCTGCATAAGTCTGCTTCTTGGTTTATGCCTCAGTCTATACCCCACCCAAGGCGTTGGGCTTGACCAGGGTAGAGACTTGAGTCAGAAGTCAAGAGAGCTATTATGAGACAGAGTGATGAATCCCCATGGCCACATGCCCTGGGAGGCTACACTTACTCATGCAAGTTTCACCACCAGCAGTTTCACCACCAGCAGTACCTCTGAAGGATGACTGTCTTTTCTTGGACATACCTCTGCAGAAACACCAGGGTGAATTTATCAATCTTCAGGAGTCTCTATCTTGAATCAGACCATCCCAAACATACACTCCAATTTCAGTAAAGATCGATCCTCTGCTGAGCCAGGTAAGTGAATGGATGTAAATCTGTGGAGAACATTCTTATGTTTAATATCAGATTCTGAGAGGTATGGTCAGTAGCATTCACCCTACCACCTTCCCTGTCCCTTTCCTGGGGCCCTAGGCAGCCTTAAGCTTATCCTATGCAAAGCAACAGAAACAAGAAGACAGTTTCCTTCCAACATCAAAGGCTCTCACTTGCTCTCACAGTAGAGCAGAATTCAGCTAAATAATTTACGAGCAACTCAGCCATTTAAAGGAAATTAAAGGTGACATATTTACTCTTTTACATTGTTCTATTGTCCAGTTTTCATTTTCTCTACTGACTATGCATATAATCCCAAGAATAACTCCCAAGAATAGCACAAAGAGCTCTGATCACAGCGGTCAAGATCAAGGCCTATTTGTCTTGATGATGTTGCTGGCATTGATCAGGATGACATTCCAGCCTCACAGGGAGGCACAGGTCGTGGCTGCCTCAGGGCTCAAACTCTAGAGCATGCAGGCCTCTCAGCTCCTTCTGGTTGGTAGTTTCAATTTCATTCTTAAGCAGTTGTCTCTCAATCACATGAAAGCTCACATTAGTGCTGTGTCCTTTACAGTGAATTAAACATCTGAGCCTGTGTTTTGATTCCCCACTCACGAAAGGGAGACAGGTGGGCAGATGGAGATAGGTGGCAGATACAGAAGAACGACTTTCCTCTCACAAACCACACAGCTCAAGATGCTACCCTGTGCTCCGTGTACCTCTTACCTTCTCTCTCCCCAGGGGCCCCTTCTCATTCCTAGCCAGACAAAAAGCAAGCAAGCAGAGGGGCCAGTAAGGACCTCAGGCCCCTGGGATGGATGGTGCTCAAGAGGCTTGCCAGACTGAGGGCACAGTTGTGGCAGATGCCACGACCCTCCCAGGTCTCCCAAAGGACCATGGTTCAGAGCACACCGATTCCTTTTTCCTTCCTTCATCAGTCTTCACTGCTCGTAGTTAATAGAAAGAGGAGAAGCCTTGAGAGCATAATCAGAAGTAAAAGTCTCATCAGCATCCACTCAGCTCCCCACTGTGCCCTTGCTCCTCTCTGCTGTCACCTTGCTCACGCCCCACACATGCCCTTCCAGGGAGAGCCACTAAAAATAGCAATAGTTGTGAAACAATGTTTTATGTGTTGTT
Source organism: Miniopterus natalensis (assembly GCF_054644295.1). Lineage (NCBI taxonomy): Eukaryota > Metazoa > Chordata > Mammalia > Chiroptera > Miniopteridae > Miniopterus > Miniopterus natalensis. The sequence goes on along the minus strand of NC_142083.1, from coordinate 21,128,125 downwards.
CCAGATCAAAATCTGTCTCCAAGTGGGGAAAGCATTTCCAAGCATAGACATAAAGAATGTAAAGTAAAAGATTGATGGGCTTGATCACATAAAAATTTTAAATGTTTATGCAACAAAAGCTGCCAAAAGCAAGATCTGAAAAGCATAAACTAGAAGGAAATGGGTCCACCATAAATACCAGACAGCGGGTCATTATTCCTAATACAGACATAAAATGCTCTTTCATGGGAGAAAGAGATGCATGTGCCAGTAGGAAAACTGGCAAAATGTGAAAAGCTGATGAACAAAAAATAAAATGTACATGGACAATGAAAATATTTAGAGTTCAACTTATGTGCAAATCCAAGAAGGGAATTTCAACACCAGTGCCATTTCTAGCCCATCATATAAGCAATTATTTTTATGATAATATTCAGTATTAATGAAGATATAAGGAAGTAGGTATTTATATGCTGTTGGTGGGAATGTTAACTGCTACGTTCTTTTTAATAGGAAATACACCAATATGCATCAAAATCCTTAAAAATCTATATAGTTTGTTTTCCTAATTCTACTTACAGGGATTTATTGTGATGAAATAATGAGAGATAGAAACAATTATTTATTAAAGATGTTAGCAACAGAATTATTTATAAAGAAGAAAAACAACTTAGAGGTGTGACAGCCTAAATCTCAAGCATAACTATGATAAAGTAGCTACAGCAAGGAACATTTGTCATCCATTAAAACTTACGTTTTAAAATAACATGTGATGACATGGACAAATATTCATACTATGAAGATGAATTAAAAAGTTATAAACTGTATGGACAGTAAACTTATGTTTGTATGTTTATTTGAATGTCTGTGTGTGTGTGTGTGTGTGTGTGTGTGTGTGTGTGTATCCCTAGAGAGCTTGACACATACCCAATGGTGGTGATCTAGGAGTGGTCTGACCTTTCTCCTGTATTCCTCAATCTATAATAAATATGTAAATATGCATTTCTTTTATAAATGTTATTAGAAAAATAAATGGTATTTTCAATAGCTATATGCCTATAATTGGTCACTATGTCATCCTCCGTTGTATTCTGCAACAGATTATTCAATCCACTTTTTATTGCATTCATATCAAAATGCCCATCATAGATGCTGTGACCCTGGAAGAGGAGCATAATTCTGGTAGATGAACCCAGCAAACGCTACGTACACCACACAGGGTCACACAGCAGATGACTCTTGGAATAATGTTTGGAGCAGTTATCAGCCTCCAGAAAATGTATGTGGCCTGCCCTTAATATCCAAATTAAGATCTATAAATGACCATTATAAAGATCTCAAATATAATTGAAATATCGCCTACTTAAAATCAAGCTACAGTTATAAAGCTTTTAATATATGGTAAAAGTAAAAAAAAATTGCAAGACTTAAAAAGCACATTGAATTTCATAGGAAAAACATACTCAATATAATTGACTTGTGATGCATTTGTGTCTCTCCCTCTTCATCTAAATTTCTTCACCCAGAACTATCAGATTTAAATGGGTTTAAAGACTCGCCCCTACACATGATGAGGAAGTAGACTGTAGGGAGAGGTGCTGTGGACCCCTGGCTGCTGTAAGCAGAGCATGGCCAGGCTCAAGTATGTCCATTTTCTATATCCTGATCCAACTGAAAAATAAAAATTATAAAACAATTCAACACCTGGTAATAGTACATTTTCCATATGAAATTCTCCATCAGATATCACTTAAGATATAGTCTCCCAGTTGGTCTAATGCAGTCTTGGTTTCCTCTCCTTTTTCATTCCCTTGAAAAATGGCAGTTTCTTCGCAGGCTGTCATTTTTTTTTTTTTTTAAATATATCTTTATTGATTTTAGAGAGAGGAAGAGAGAGGGAAAGAGAGATAGAAGCATCCATGATGAGAGTTCTGGATGCTTTTTTTTTGGAAATTCAGAAGCTTTAATGCTGCTTTGTAAAATACTTCTGCACAATGCTGTCTTTTTCATAATGAAAAAGAGAAGCCACATGTGCTATGTCCGTGGTCTGTTGGAAGCCCAGCTATTTTTCGTTGCTGCCTCCTGCACGCCCCCCACTGGGGATCGAGCCCCCAACCCGGGCATGTGCCTGACCAGGAATCAAACCCGGATCGCCGGGATCCTAGGTCGATGCTCAACCCCTGAGCCAGGCCCAGGCGGGCTGCAGGTTGTCTTTTATGGGGAGCTGCTTCTTTCCAAAGGCTCCTGCAAGTGTGTTCATACAGGTGAGGTTTCCCTTTCTCTCCCAGAGCCTTCACTAAGCCACCTTCCTGCTTTGGGGGTTTATCGTTTTAATGAGGAGCCTTGGAGGGCATCTAGTCAAAGCAAACCTTCAGTTAACACTTTTTGTAAAAAACAAATGCCAATTCACTGATCCTTTGATATTTAAAGGTATTTCACAAGGAAAGATATCTTGAGCCCTTTCTAAAATAGGTGGAAGAGCTCTGGGTTTTGTCTCACATTGACAATGAGTAGTCACAACCTCTCTGGGACTCAATTTCTTTCTCTAAAAAATAAGAGAGGTGTGGGGGGTGTTGTTTGTTCTTTTATCAAATATAGCCTAGGAGAATATATATTAAAATGTTAGCAGTGATCAAATCTGGGCAATGAGATGATGGGTGATTTTTAAAAATATGCTTCTCACAACTACATGAAATGTTTAAGAAACTAAATAATAACAAAAAACCCTCTAGTTTTGCATAATCTACACTAGGTCATAGGTCCTTTAAATTATTGATAAATATCCAATGTATTAAGAAAAAATAACAAAAACATTTGTTTGTCTAAAAGGTTTTAAAGATCCATGATTTGGTAATATAATTGTTGGCATGCAGTTTTTATTATCCAGGAACAATAAAATATTGTAATTGGAACTATGAATTAGTTCTTACATATGCAGGTAAGAGTTCTGAATATTGAATAAAAAAGTTTAAAAACTATGTAGGTGGACTATAATTTTTAAAAATTAATTATGTACATTGTCCAGAAAGAACAACAAAAATATATTTTTTCTTTTCTTTTTCTTCTTCTTACTATTCCTGGTAAAAGTGTACAAAAAAATAAGTGTACAAAAAATCATCTCAAAATAAATTCCAGAAAAAGAAAGAATATGTAGGTTTTTTTGTATTATTTTATTTTAAGGTGATTTGATAAATCTCGCCCCCTTTTTCTTGGCAAGTCATGAATCAATTTAAAACTAAGACAAAGTAATAAGGCAAATAGATAAGCAAAATTTACCAATATTGCTGATACAGATGATATTGGATAATGTAGCCTATGTAGAGTATAAGCAACTTTCTAATGCTGAATCCCCAAACTACACTGACTCACACTCAAGCCACTGCAGGACTCCTGGCCCCCAGGCCTGAACCCCAAGGCCAGGGCCTCCCTGCTAAGCTAACTCCTGGCAGCAAATGATGGAGAACATTTCGTCTCGGCAGACAGGCCAACTCCCAAGAGGAAAGGGAGATGAATCCGCAAATGTACAAGCAATCTCCTCCTAGTACTAAACTCTACTTGGGTACATTTAACGGGAGGAATGATATGGTTGGGAGAGAAGTCAGGAATATTACACAAGAAATAACATAGGTGGCATTGATTTGTCTCCTGAAAATCAAAGCAAGTCATATTTTGGCTTAGTTCTCTCGTGCCATTGGTAATTAACACATCCCATATCCATGAATTTTCCATCTAGCTGAATCTTTCTCATTTAATAACCCAAATACATGGCTGGGAAATTGCTTCAAAATGTGTTTCACCCCCTCCTGCTTTCTTAAATGGAGTTTAGCAAGCGTGATGGTGAATCTTTCTCTTCTGAATCCAAACTCTCTTCAGCATCTGCCACCACACCTGGGCTCCTGTGTCCATCAGCCAAGAGGCTCTCCTAACGATGCGAGAGGCTTACCTGTCGTGGTGGATTACATTGGCCAGTGGAGACACATCAAAGTCACCTTTACCTAGAGCCCAGAGAATGCAGAACCAGGTCTCCTAAAGCCAGTGCCTCAGGGCCCAGTCTAGCCTGGCCTTAGTTTTCTAGGTTCTGTTTCCTCTGCAGAAGACAAATCCAGTCTTCTGGATTTGTGCACCTGTCTGATATAACCAATTAAAAGAGGAGAAAAGGGGAAGAGAAGACACTTCCCCTCCTGTAAAATTACGTCCTCAATAAAGTTGCCTCCTCCAAGGGGCATATATCATTTCACTTCTCCAACCAGGGATCTTATATCCACAGACTAGAAAGCAACAGGGGGAAACTCTTCTGTTCCCTGATGGAATTTTTCTTTTTTGCCCTTGTTTTATTTTTATGGTGCCTCCAGCATTGCCCTTGTTACCTCCCGACCAGGATCCCTCTCCACTGTGGGAATGAGAAATAGGAAAAGGTGCATAACGTCACCTTGATGTTATTTCAAGACCATTGTTAAAAGCATCTGTTATGCCAATGGGTTATTTACACTAAATGACATTTAGAATAAGGCCTTGTGATAAGATTGGGGCAAATATTTAAATCCAGACCAACCTGGAATCAAATTCCTGCTCTACAGATTACTAACTGATGTGCTCAGATTAATTTACTTCTTTTAGCTTTTCTTCCCTTTTTCATAAAACAGCAAATAATACCTCCATTCTGGCACTGTTTTGATGATGAAAGGACTTGGCTTGGAGCATCCAGTTGAGCACTTAGCCGGTACCTTTCTAACATCCCTGTTACTTTCAATGGTTATTGAAATAAACAGGCTGCCTGCCTCTGCAGGTAGCATCCTCACTAATACTAAGTTTTCCATTCCTGCCTCCTCTCTGTTGTCAGGTGTCACTTCTTGCTGCTGCTGTGTGTCCCCTCAGCTTCTAACAGCTGCTTCACTTTCCACAACGTTTTTAACTGATGGCCAAGGGTGCCTCAGCTCCCCATTCTTTGAGTAGAGTTCACAGGCTCAGTGACAGCTCATCGCTTTGTAGTAGATGTTTGTCATATCTCTGCTGCCTTTGGAACACCTCTTCTGTGTTTCATTAGTCTTACCACTGGGCCAGTTACTAAGGTAGTCTGTCAATCACCAACCAACCCTTCTATATTCTGTTTTGTGATGCAGAACTGGGATTCTCTAAACCAAATGTCTGCTTTGCCTGCTGCTCCCTGTTGAGTTCTGCTAGTGGAAGCTCCAGAGGGAGATTGCAAGGCCTGGGGAGTGAGAAGGAGCACTTCCTCCAGTGTGACTCCTTCCCTGATTAGCCTCACTCAGCAACACTTCTCACTGCTTCACCCCAGCAGTAGTATTTCATTCTGGTAGTGACTGTTGGTGTCAGTTTGAGGTCTTTTCAACACTTGCACAAATGGCCTCATTGCTCCGCCTGCACCTCAGAGACACGGTAAGCGTCAACCAGCCAGCACTCCTTTCCATAACTCTGGATCCCCACCCGTTAGGTCTCCTCCTGTAAGCATCTTAAACATCTAAGATTCAATAACTTCAACCTCTTCCTTTGTTCCCAAACCCTAGGGCCACCCATCTCCTGAGGTTGCTACTCGATGATACATTCGTGGGATTTTATTTTGCCATTTCAGTTTCCTAATAAACAATTTCTTATGCCTAATTAGCAATTCTTTATACTAAAATATCTTTGATAAAATTACTGGTGTGATTGTTCAATCCTAACAGGACCCTGACTGATTAATCCCATTTGAGTCCCACCTCTTCAAAGTAGAGGCCCTCACTCATTGCCCAAGGCTCATGACACCCAGGGCTCAGGCCTGTGCCAGAGTGTCCAATGTGTCCCAGTTTCTCTGGGACACCTGTGATTTTAGCACTGAATTTTCACATCCCAGAAACTCACAGTCCCAAGCAAACCAGGCAGTTGTCCACCCTACCTGTGGACAAAGTGTCACTAATCCGATACACTTCGCAATGTCAGAAGAGAGCAATGCAGGATTTTCACTTGTAATTCTTTGGAGTAAAAATAAGATATACATATAGAAATTAAAAGTCTGGTGCTCTTTATTTTTTAACAAGTTTGTTGAAATATAATTGATATACAATAATCTGCCCATATGTAAATGTATAAAATTAATGGCACACATTAGTACTCAACAAATGTTACTCTTGAAATATGGTAAGTATATTAAATCTATGATATAGGATCCTTCAGAGTAAAACTCATATTCTGTATGTGCTCTATATCCCCAATATGACTATATTAGTCTGCTTGGGCTGCCATACAAAGTCCCCCAGTCTAGGGTGCTTAAACAACAGATATTTACTCACAGTTCTGGAGACTGAAAGTCCAAGATCATGGTCCATCAGGGTTGGTTTCTGGTGAAAGCTCTCTTCCTGGCTTTCAGATGGCCATCTTCTTACTCTGTCTTCATCTGGTCTTTTCTCTGTGCACATGTGGAGAGACAGAGAGAGAGAGAAAGAGAGAGAGAGTGAGTCCTGGTGTCTCCTCTTTTTCTTATAAGGATGCCAATCCTATGGATCAGGGCCCCACCCTTATGACAGTATTTAACCTTTATTACCTCCTTAAAGGTCTCCATTTCCAAATAGATTTACATTAGGGGTAAAGATTTTAATATATGAATTTTGAGGTGGCACAATTCAATTCATAATATTGATCACAAATGAAGTGGGGAAAGGTAACATTATTATCTAAAATCTGTGGGAGTTTATCTTTAAATAAATAGATATGAACTGATTAGGGGGAAGCCACATTTTTGGAAAATAAGAGTTTTTTTTAATTAATTTTAGCATATTAGGTTTATACCTTCTTCTTAATTCCACACCAAATAATTACCTTCCTTCAGAGATTAGTTTGGGATCCATATCACTAACAGATGAGTTGATATCACTTGTCTGAAAGAGTGATACAGCTCTCCAAAGACTGAATACAAAGTGTTTTCCATATTGTTTTAGCAGGACAGAAGTAAATTTTAATGGCTTGATGTAATTTACAAATATTATGCGTTCAAAATGAGTAGCCTGGGCTTGCCTAGTCTGACTGTAAATGCCTGTCTTGAACGGTTTCTGAGATTACTGAAAAGTACCACTGTCTATTGTGGGAAATGCATTATTATGATTACAGCCCTACTTCGGGTGCCATTATGTGGTATTTGTCAATGTGAGGTGGCTCATTAATTAATTTTTTGTGAGCTTTCAAGGAGGTACCAAGGGATACTGTCAGCGGGCGGAAGAAAACAGCTTACCCTATGTAAAATGAGGATAATTCCCACCCCTGCTGGTTTCATGAAGCTGAAAATGAACATTCAGACATGCTAAAAGTGTGAAACATTTAAACTACAGGTAAATCTTGGGGTGTATATTTTACAGCTGAAAAGTGTGATGAAATTGCATTTCTGACAAAGCAGGGGAAAGAATGATGGCTTAACCTTATTAATCTTGCTTTTTTTAAAGTTTAGTGAGTTGTTTTTTTCCATCATTGCAAAGTTACCATGACAATGCAAGACAATTGAATCTCCCCAGGACTGAACGACTCATTAAGATGAGGGCAAGGAATGCAGGTAGTGGGCACACTGGGATCACAGCCCCAGGGCACTGTGATTTGATTTTCCCCTTAAGGATTCAGCTGCACAGTGTGTTACAAACAGAAAGTTCTGACCTCCAAAAATGTCACCAATTTCAAAGCTATTGTCTTAGCAGGAACAGTTGGAACTCAGTGATCAGACTTATAAAATTATGAGTCAGTTAACCAATTTACTCAGCTTAAAACTAGTAAAAAATGAAGGTACTATTAATTCAGATAAGAGGCAATGCGAAATGCCCTATCAGTCTCTTTGCTAGTTCAGCTTGCCTGGCAGCTTTTAGCCCCAGGAAATCCAGAGGTCCCTGCCTCGCATGAGGTGGTTAACTACCATACATCGCCAAGGTCTCAATTAAGATAGCACTTCTTTGGAAGGATTGTTCTGGCTGCCACAATCTAAAACAGGAATAGGCTCCATAGTCCACTGTTCCATTCTTATCGTGGGTCTCCCCATGCTGTTTGCATTTACTTCTCTGTACCTCCCTGCTGGGCCATAAGCTTTATAAGGAAAAGAAATGTGTCTGTCTTCCTTCATGTATTAATTGATTTTTGCAGACAGCCAACAGATATTTACTGAGTGTGTGCTATGTCCCACATCCCAGTTTAGGAGCAGGGGCATCACACTGAACAAAGTGGCAAACTCGCTGACCGTGCAAAGCTTGCACTCTGCGAGGGGAGGCAAATAATAAGTAAAAGTATGTGCAAAACAAACTCTTAAGCAATCTACAGTGAAGGAAGTTGAGAGATAATGACAAGAGTATTATTTCATTCAAGGTGAGTGGTCAAAGAAGGCCTCACTGAAGAAGCTGGAAGGAGACGCATGCAATGACCTGGAGGAAGAGCTTTCCAGGCAGACAGAAAATCAGCCGTGCTAAGGCAGGTGCAGGCTCCATGGGCTGAAGGAATCGCAAGAAGGCCCATGTGATGGGAAAGCAAAAAGCAAGTAGAACAGTAGAAATAAGGTAGAGAGGAAGTCAGGAAACAGGCATATCAGGCTTCGAGGACCATGATAAAATTGGGTTTTATTCCAGGAAAGATGGGCTTTCCACTGGCTGGGGATTAGGTTAGCAATGGAGAAGATCCCTCAAGAAGCTACTGCAGGAGTCTAAGCAAGAGGGCACTGTGGCCTGGAACAGAGTAGTGGGAGCAGAGCCCATGAAAAGCAGTCAGCTTTGGGATCTATTTTAGAAGTAGAGGCTACAACATCAGTGATATGTTGATGAAGGGATATCAGAAAAAGTCAGAATCAAAGCTGACTCCAAGGTTTTGGTCTTGAGCAACTGGATGGGCAAAGGTGACATTCACTGAGATGGGGAATGCTGGCAAGGGATTGGGTTTGCACCAGGAGGTGAGAATCAGAAGTTCTGTCTTGGATATGTCAGGTTTGAAAATTCTATTAATATCCAAGTAGAGATATCCACTGGGCAATTGAATATACATGACTGTAGCTTAGGAACTGCATTTATGAATCAGCAGAATAGAGAGGGCATTAAAAGCCCCAGGTTTTAAATTACCGAGACCAAGGTTCACAATCCACGGCTTGGGGTCGAATCAGGACACCTCCCTGTTTTGATCAATATGCAGCCACCTTTACTCGCTCATGTATTGTCTATTGAGTATTTTGTGCTACAATAGCAGAGCTGACTCATTGTGACAGCAAGTGTGTTGCCTGCAAAAGCTGAATTTACTGTCTGGACATTTACAGAAAAATAATTGCCAACTCCTGACCTATAGATGAGTAGAGATGAAGAGAGGAGGGCTGAGGACTGGGCTATGGGATCTTCCAACAACTAAGAAGTCAGAGAGAGTGAGAGGATGCAGAAAAAGAGAATTAGAAGGTAAGAGAACAGGAAAACAGATGTTATTTTCACACTTGTGCCCTCACACCTAGAAGATGCTCAACAAATAAATACAGTAATGATATTAATAAATATAATTGAAAGCATTTTGTATTTCTGTATGCCAATACTTCACTATGATTCTATGACAAAAGAGTCTAAGGCTACCATTTTTAAGATTTTCAGAGAAAAAGTATTTTTAAACTCATATATAGGTAAGATGAAAACATCAGACTCTAGAGTCAACCTTTGATCGTCTATATGTCCTTCTTGGTCTTAATACATTCTGTATATTTTTATTGCAGAATCCAAAACAGAGAATAAATTGACCAAAATGAAAGGGCTCAGACTAACACTGATCAAAGCTGATTTGTATTGTAATTTATTCCAGGTGTCAAGCAGAAATAAGTACAACTCTTGAGCCCTCTCATATTGAAAGATTTTTTTATAAAGCTAGACAAGCATTTCTCACATCTTTCAGAGGCTTTCGGTATTGAGAACAATTTGTCACCCAGGGAGGTATGCACTCTGCTTTGCAGAATCAGGCTTATCATCAAATAATCTGTGCAGCAGATGACCTCTCCCTGCTTTCAGCTGATGGCCTTCCCGAAAAGTTAGTATTTACAAGGGAAAGGGTAAAATAAGAAGGGGGAGTGAAAATTGGTGAAAGAAATATCAGTAACTTAAGATATGCAAATGACACCCTCTTACTGGCAGAAAGTAGCAATGATCTGAAATGACATCTGATGAACGTGAAAGAAGAAAGTGCCAAAGCAAGACTGCATCTGAACATCAAGAAGGCAAACATCATGAGCACAGAAGAAATACACAACTTTAACATAAACAATAAAGGCATTGAAATTGTTAAAGATTTTGCTTACCTTGGCTCACTCATCAATTTAAAGGGAGACTGTGGTCAAGAAATCAAGAGAAAGCTGAGACTCAGAAGAGCAACAATGGAAGAATTAGGAAAGATCCCCAAGAGCATAGATGTGCCAGTAGGGACTAAGGCTATGGTCATCCACACCTTAATATTCCCAATCAGTACATACAGATGAGAAAGCTGCATAGTGAGGAAGGCTAATAGGAAAAAAATTGAATCATTTGAAATGTGGTGTTGGAGAGCTCTACAGATAGCTCAGACTCCAGAAAAATGAACAAGTGGGTCCTCGAGGAAATTAAGCCTGAAACATCACTGGAGGCAAAAATGGCGAAGCTGCAGCTGTCCTACTTCAGGCACGTCATGAGAAGTCAGGGTTCTTTAGAAAAGACAATTATGCTGGGAAAAATATAAGGCAGCAGGAAAAGAGGAAGACTAGATATAAGATGGATTGACTCCATGCAAGACGCCATAGGCATGAGTCTACAGGAGCTGAACAGGGCTGTTGAGGACAGGACGTTGTGGACATCACTCATTCATAGGGTCACCAAGAGTTGGTACCAACTCCACGGCACATAACAGGCACAAATATTATCAACCAAGAAACTTCCTGGTGAATTTTCTCAATCTTTACTAATTATTCTGTTTACTAAGTGAAAACCAAAATTCTTACCCAGAATGAGCTATTTCTAAAATACATCTGGTACTTTGCAGTGTCTTTCATGTACAGCGGCAGCTGTCTCACCTGATCGTCTTCAGCAAACGTTTCATCTTTAATCTGTAGGTTGAAATCCTGCCATGCCATTTTTTAATCATCATTTAACCTCTGTTCTTACTATTTGTTTATTCTGCAGTTCAGAGTAGAGCTGTGAGATCCTGTAAATTATATTCTCTAGTGTATATTTATTTAAAAAGAAATAAAAGAAAAAAACAACCACCTCACATTCTTCAAATTCACAAACTATTCCAAGGTACTACTTGTACCCCAGCCTCAAGAAACACCATTTTATACATCTGTCTTTTAAGACAATAGGTTTTCTTCACGCTTCCTCACATATTCATCAGTCCCCAGTCAACAGTGATTAAAAGAAATGAAGTGTAGGCTCTCTTCTCTCTTCTATATTCTGTTGACGTTTGTTAAATTCATCATAATCCTATAAGACTTGTTCTATTAAATGGACAATTTGGTGGACAAGAAATACGTATATCTTATATATACACATATACTTATACACAAACATATATAAATTACAATAATTTGGGATTATAGTAGAGATGCTCACCTATTTTCATAACCTTGGTAAAAAAAAATTATTTTTTTAAAAATTCATCCTCTTTGGAGTACTTAGCTGAGGATGGAAGAGGCCATCTACCTGTTTATCCATACCTACAAAAAATAATGGCCCCCACAAAGATGTCTATACCCTAATTCCTGGAATCTGTAGATGCAGATATGATTAAATTTAGGATCTTAAAATGGGGAGATTATCTTGGATTATCTGGGTGGGCCCAGTGTCATAATAACAGGGAGGCAGGAGGGTCAGAGTCAAGGAGATGTGAGGATAAGAGCAGAGAGTAAAAGGGCAACAAGCAGAGAGAGAATGGAAGATGCTGTGCTACTGGCTTTGAAGGAAAAGAATGGACCATGATCCAAGGAATGCTCTAGAAAAGTCAAGAGTTGGATTCTCTCCTGGAGCTTCCAAAAGGAAACCAGTCCTTTCAGAAGGAACACGCATGTTCTCTAGACTCATAAAAAGGCAAGGACTGGATTCTCTTCTGCAGCTTCTAGATGGAACACAGTACTTTTTAGAATTCTGGCCTCCAGAGGTGTGTGATAATTTTTCTTGTTTTGAGCCTCTAAATTTGTGGTAACCTGCTATAGTAGCAGTAGGAAACTAATACATCTACCAAAGCAATTCTGACAATTAACAAAGTGACAGACCGAGTGGCTTAAACAACAGAAATTTATTTTCTTACAGTTCTACAAGGTAGAACTCCAAGATCAAGTTTTCTGTAGGGTCTGAGCTCTCTCTCTGTGGTTTCCAGATGGCCATCTCTTTTCCCTGTGACTTCATGTGGCCTTCCCTCTGGAACTGTCTGTGTCCTAATCTCTTTTTCTTATAAGGACACCAGTCTTACTGTATAGGGCCCTCTATAAGGACCTTATTTTAACTTAATTACCTTTTTAAAGATCCTACCTCTAAATACAGTCACATTCTGAGGTACTGAAGGTTAGGACTTCAATATATGAATTTGGGGAGACATGAATCAGCCCATAACATTTAGGTAGATTGAGGAGAGGGAGGGAAAAAATAGTAAATTCAGTTTTGAACATGTTGAATTAAGGGGATGTCAAGACAGCCTCCTACAATTTCTTGCTATGAGTTTCTAAGTTTCATAGCAGGAAATTGTAAATTCATAGAGTTAATAGGTTTCTAAGTAGTAAACTTATTTCCAATCCCCAAGTGTTGATTCATTTGTTTTAGGAACTCTCAGTAAAATTAAATGTTGGGAACTGCAGAAGACAATTTCCTATGGAGCCTTCAGTTCAAAGACACTCCTAATTCCCTCTAGAACATTACACTTTATATTATACCAAAATACCTCACAGTGTGTTCAACTGATCACTAGTCCCACAAAATGCTCTGCAATAACAAGCTTTCTGGGGCCAAATAATTTAGGGGATCCTTCATGCTAGGTAGCCTTATGAAGAACCACCATGCATGTTGATAAAGGCATTTAAGTCTTTCAGCAAAGAAATGGCAGAATTCATTTTCTTTAATCTGTACCCCTAATGGAATTTGAGCATGAAACACTTTTTTATACTGTTTATTAATATCCTGTGGAATAGATTTTTGTGAAATGCTGTTCTTAGACTATTTTGAAACCCATATTCTTGCTTCAGTCCCATAAATCAGTCCCAAGATTAGGATTTTGAGTGTGACATTAGCTGGGCATGAGAAAGTCCTCTAACACCTGACAATAATGCTGTGTGCTGAGAGCACCAACGTTATAGAACTTGTGGTAGGCACTTGAACTTGTAACAGCCTCCTCAAAGATGGCCACGTCCTATTCTCTAGAACCTGTGCATATGTTATGTGATATGGCAAGGGGAAATTAAGTTTGCAAATGCAGTTGAGGTTGCTAATTATCTGACTTTAACACAGAATATTCTGAACTATCCAGGTGGGCCCAGTGTAATCACAATTCCCCTTAAATGGGTAGGAGGCTAGTAAAAACACAGCCAGAGAGATGCAGTATGAGAAGGACTCAACTGGCCATTGCTGGCTTTCAAGGTGGAAGCAGGCCATGAGCCACAAAGTGCAGATGGCCTATAAGAGCTGGAAAAGACAAGAAAATAGGTTTTTCCCCAGAGCCTCCAGAAAAAAACACAGCTTTCCCAACACTTTGATTTTATCCTGGTGATGCCCATTTCAGACTTCTCATCTCCAGAATTAAAACAGAGGAAAATCATGTTCTTTTAAGCTACTAAATTTTTGGTAATTTGTCATGGGGGCAAAAGAAAACTAATACAGAACCTCACCATGATCTTTTTGATGGACGGAAGAAACTGTCGATTTCCAAGGGTAAGTTAAATGCTAGCTAGAAAAGTTACCTAATAGCTAACTATAAGTGTTTAGTATTCATTTTGCATACCAGTTATGTTTTAAATATTTATAATCCACTTTTGATAATACGAGAGCAACAGCAAGGCCAACCTAATTATCAGATATATTTTGCAGATCAGAGCATAGTGTATGTACTATTTTGGGTTGGTTTATTTGTTGATTGGAGATAATTTTCCAGAGCAAATCTGTGCTTAACATTAAGATGAAAAACATCTCACATCAACTGTGCATGCTTCATTTGATTCCATCGAACCAGAGCTCAGTCACTTCTACATTTGTTAGTCCCCATGCTGGGCTCAATAATAACAATTCATTCAACAGATATTGATTGTGTTGCACCTACTATTTCCCAAGTACCATTACAGGTGCTGTGATGGAGACAAACAAGGTCCCTGTTCCCGTGTAGCTTACATTCCAGTGGAATTAGACAGTCAATGAAGGAAGCAGACAAGTAACTAAATATTTGCTTCTCAGGTAAAGTGCGTTGTATTAGTTTCCTGGAGATACAATGACAAAGTAACACAACTGGGTGGCTTTAACAACAGAAATGTATTGCCTCACAGTTCTGGAGACTAGCTGTCAGAAATCAAGTTATTGGCTATTATTGGATGGTTCCTTTTGAGGAGTATGAAAGGTAATCCATGCCATGCCTCTCCCCTAGCTTCTGGTAGCCTCTGGTGTCCCCTGACTTGTAGATGGCATTCTCCCTCTGCCATTTTCACATCACATTTCCTCTGCATGTACCTGTCTTTATATCCAAATGTCCCCTTTTAATAAGGACATCGTGGTATTAGATTGGGATCTCTCCTAATGACTCCATTTTTACTTAATCATCTACAAAGACCCTTTTTCTGAAGAAGGCCACTTGAAATACAGGGGTTAGGACTTCAACATATTCTTTTTAGGGGGAGGACACAATTCAAGCTATAATAGGTAGGCAGGAAGGACCTGAAACCAACTAACTGGAATCATGGAGGCGCCAGTTGGATCTTTGGGGATTTCTCCAGCCAGCCTCCCTGGTGTTACACTGGGAGAGTCACGGTTAGCAGCAGCAGCTCCAGCTGTTTGACCAAGACGCTTCTTTCACTTACTCAGGCACATTCTCTCCGGCATTAGGTTCTCTCAAGTTCTCAGAACCTCCCCTTTAAATTACTGAGGGGTGCTCCCCTTCCCTAAAGTTACCATTACCCTGGATCTGCATAACAACATTTAACCTGACCATCTTCCGTTGGAGGCAAGTCTTATGCACCCAGGTCATTCAGATCACAATAGACTGAAGCCTGGCTTAAATTACGTTTAACTTCAATTATGTTTTTTGTTTTCTTTGAGCATTTGCAAATATTTGTTCATATCTGAAAGTGAGAGGGCAATATAACAACGCACATATTTCTATAGTGCTTTATAAAAAGCTTCCCCATAAATAGTTCACCACAATTCTATGAGATGTAAGTGACTATCCTCATTTAATGAAGACAGCCTCAAAGACATGAACACCCATGCCTGAGGTCACAAGCTACCACAAGCAATGGCAGGTGCAGGTCAATTGCAAGTTTGGACCATTTTGCGACTAAAACATGGCTTAAGACCTTATGCCACTTGAAATTATTTGAAATTGGAAAAGATGGCCACATGCAGAGTGAGAAAATACAAGAATGTGAAATTGCTTCTTTAGGGTCTCACTCCCTCCTGACTGTAGAGCTGATAAATCTTTCTTCCCTACAAGAGACACGTCACAATCAATATTTTCCCTCGTTGAACAACCCTGTGTTTTATCACAAAAGATCTAGCTCCGAACTTAATTCCACTTAGTTCACTTTCATTCTCCTCTTATTTAGATTTTTTTTTTAAAAAATACATATCAAACATGATTTTCAAAAAGCAGATTATCATTCCCACATTGGGGCTGCTCTAAATTTGCTTCAGAGAGAGCTTGTTGCTGCCAAAGTCATTCAAAAGGCTAACCAGTCAGCAGGTGATTATCAATTGAGAGAGAATATTGTCTGTGTGCTCCAGAGGAGGAGGAAAGGATCACTTTTCATTACAGCTCTGCCCTCTGTGTTCTCCATGACCTTTGTTAGAACTTGCTGGGTGGCCAGGCAGCACATGAGCTTCAGGCAAAAGGAAGAGAATGTTTAGTATGAAAAGGTCAAAGACTGCACAGCCTCATAAGGAAATCTCAGAGAGGAGCACTTAATTCCAATGGCAGAACCTCTGCAAAGGTTAATAGCAGGGAAAATCCATGGCCAGAAGACAGACAGGTTCATACCTGGAGAGCGCACGCATATGTTAACTGAGAGGAAAGCTCTGTAGGGTGAACCACAGTGTGAAAGCCAGGAATCAGATTGCTGGCCTGATTCATGCTTCTTCGTTTCCTTGATTTTTGCCCAAGATGAATACATTCTTTGGCTTAGTAGGCTTCTCAGTGCTCATTTTGATAAAATGACATGACCTCGCAGTAAGAATTGCATTGGTTTCTCCATCATTCTTTTCATTTTCTGCCATGTCACACTAATAAACAGACAAGAACTTCTGGCAAAGGGCTTATTAGAAAGTTTTACAAACAGAAAAGCTATGTATCATAAAAAAACAGAACTGCACTGGAAATTTTTCAAAATGGCTTCAAGGTTTCCCTTAATTTGGTATTAATACAGGATGGGAAATGTGACCTTGTCAACCACTTAGGAAAGAAACTTGATCACGAGCCAAGAGTCATGACTTCCAAAGATCTGCACAAATAGTGTGCAAATTACCATGTATTTAGCACTTGGATTTCCAACACAAACAATGGCATCCAGTTAAACCTAGGCCTTTAGGAAGCCTGGTTCTTAGAGGTATCAGTTTTGAAGTGAATTTGTGTGACAGCACTAAGCAGTGACTGCTTACATCTCTGCAGCTCTTACAAATTACAAGGATCTGTATGACATCCATTGATTTTCCCTCTCCATACAACCTGAAAGATAGAGAAGACCAGAGGTATTGTATTTTCTAGATTAGGAAACTGAGGCTCAGAAAGCCAACGCAATTTGCTTGGCTGTTGTTTCAGTTAGTAACTGGCACAGCTGGGACTCCAGATCTTTGTCTAGGCTCCATTATAACTAATTAATTAAAATTATTCTCCTAGCAAAATAACTATCACATGTTTCCTATGTCATCTACTGCTTCACATACCATTTAGAAATTAATGGTGCCCAAATCCATGCTTGTGGGCAGACCCACAACTGGACTTCCTACTGGATATCTAAACTTGGATGTCCCACAAGCACTTTACATTCAACATGTTCAAAACTAAATGCATCACCAATCAAACTGCTTCTCACAGCACCACCACTCACCTGGTTAGTGTAGAGAAAATGTGAAGGAACTTCCAAACACTATTGAAATGCGATCCATTCCATAAGCCTCTCTCTATGGTCTCAACATTTACAATTTGTAGCATTTATGCCATTCTGGATCTCCTCACATCCCAGCATGTGTTTACATGCATGCCCTTCAATATTTTAAAAGGTTCAAGAGAAGGAACTATGTACTTGTCCCTTGATGCACATGCCATATACGTTTGCTAAAGCTGATCAGAAGTTAACATAACTTTTTTTTTTTTTAATTTATTATATATTGGTTTCAGGTGTACAGCCAAGTGGTTAAACAATCATATATTTTACATAGTGTTCTCCTTGATATTTCCATGACCCCAACTGGCACCATACATAGTTATCACAATATTTATTATTGACTGTATTTCCTGTGCTGTACTTACTTACCTGTGACTATTTGTAACTACCACTTTGTGCTTCTTAGTCCCTTCACCTCTTTCACCCAGTTCCCCAACCCCCTCCCCTTGGACAATCACTAACCTCTCTCTGTAACTATGAGTCTGCATTAATTTTGTTTATTTTTGTAAAATTAACATAACTTTTAGATTAGAAAGTCTTTTTAAAAAGACTTTATATTGCAAAGACGGCAGTGGATTGAGTGGAAGCTACACTGACACCCTCCCAGGACCAAACTGGACTTAAAACTAAAATATAGAAAAAACATACTGAATAATCAACTGCAACTAAAGACTAGCTGGAGAGCACCCTCATAACCAAGGATGAAAAGTGGTGACCGCATAGAGACTGGTAGGAAATGTGGAGGCATGAGAGGGCTGGCTGGGCTCCCACAGGCAGCAGCTGAAGGTCCTGAGGGAGATCTCAGCTGTGGGGGGTTCCCACTGAGGACTCTGGGGTTCCCACTGAGGACTCTAAACCCCAAGCTGGGCTTCCCAGCTCAGAGCACCAGAACTGAGAAAGGTGCCCACATAACACCTGGCTGTGAAAAGCAGCCAGGTTTCTGTCTGCAAGGGACAGATGGCTGGAAATGCAGGCACCCTCTTAAAGGGCCCATGAACAGTTTCATGTGCAGCCACTCACTTTGGGCTCTGGCAGAGGGAGGGCAGAGTGGACTGGAGGTGTGTGAGGAGAACAGAGGGTGTGGGCTCTTGAGATAGAGCTCAGCAGGCAGCCATCTGGATTCCTGTGGTGAGTCATTCCCCCCATACAGCAGAGGACATCTTTTTCCGGCAGACATTTACTATCCAAGGAGCTTTTGCTTGGGGGGCAGGAGGAGCAACTGCCCCACCCTGTTGGAAAACCTCTTGCCCCACCCTGTGGAGTTTCTACAGCCTGAGGCTCCTTAAGAGACTGAGGAACAATCAGCCTCTGGGTGCTTTGAGGCTTTGCCTGATTTGCTTCTGGACCCAGGGTCTGGAAAAGCAGACCTTGGTGTTCATCTTGGTCCTGTCCAAATGCACCCAGCCCCAGCAGAGGGAACCACAAGCTGTGGAGTGTGGAAAACTTCAAACAGGGTACTCAAGGCCAGTCACAAACTGCATCTGACATTGGCCTGCACCAGAGACCATCCAAAAGACTGGGAGTCCTAGCACATCTACCTAATACATAGAAACGAATCCAAACAGGCAACCAAAATGTGGAGACAAAAATACAAGCCCCAAATGAAAGAACAAAGAATTCTCCAGAGGAAGAGCTAAATGAAATGGAGATAAGCAATCTATCAGATACAGAGTTCACAATACTGATCATAAGGATGCTCAACAGCATGAGAAAAGAAATGGAAACTATAAAGGAAACTAAGAATGATATAGTAGAAATTAAAAAAAAAATTGGAAGGAACAAACAACAGATTAGGGGAAGCTGAGGATCAGATCAGTGAATTAGAAGACAGAGCAGAAAAAAAATCACTCAATCAGAGAACCTGAAAGAACAATCAAAAAACTTAATATTGCAGAATAGTTTTAGATTTATAGAAAAAGTATAAAAATAATAGAGTTCTCATATGCCTTATAAAGTTTCCCCTATTATCAACATTTAACATTAGTATGGCACCTTTGTCACGATTAAGGAACTAATAATGATTGCAACAAACTAAATTCCGCACTTTATTTAAATGTCCTTAGTTTTCACCTAATGTCCCTTTTCAATCCCAACATCCTATCCAAGACATCACATCACATTTGCTTCTCATATCTCCTAAGGCTCCTCTTGGCTGTGGTAGTGTTTCAGACTTTGCTTATTTTGATGACCTTGACAGTTTTAGGGTGTATTATTGGTCAGGTATTTCATAGAATGTGCCTCAGTTTGTGCCTGTCTGATGTTTCTCTCATGGTTAGACTATACTTATGGGTTTTGAGAAGAAGAACAAGAGATAAAGTGCGATTCTCATTGCATGATATCAAGGGTACTTACATAACTATCAACGAGACTTATCACTGTTAATGCCGACCTGCATCACAGGGCTGAAGTAGTGATTGTTAGATTCTTTTCCACCCTAAAGTTATTATTTCTGCTCTCTTTCTATATTGTACTCTTTGGTAGGCTGTCTCTAAGAGGAGCCCACACGTAAGAGGGGGTAGTTATGTTTAACGTCCTTGATGGCAAGTATCTACATGAATTATTTGGAATTCTGAACAGATTTGTCCCTTCTCTCCCATTTATTTATTAATACATTTACTTATTTATATCAGTATAGACTCAGGGATATTTAATTTATACTTGGAGTTATATTCCAATACTTCTTTATTTTCCTATTCAAATCGTTCCAGCTTTGACCACTGGGAGTTCTTTCATTTGGAAGAAGTCTTCATAAAAATAAAAATGTCATTTATGGATGCCAGGTGGTTTTTACAATTTGAGACAATAACATAGGCCATGGAATTCAGATGCTTAGGACCTGAATTTAATGAAAAATAACAGTTAGCTTTCTGTTCTTTTAACATGCTTTCCCCCTCCTTACTTTAACAGTTGTAAAAATACATAACCCTTACTCATTTTCATATTGTACCTAACTACTCCCTACTTCCAGCTTGGCAAGATAATGAAGGATTTTTATCTCTGTTTTTCAGATAAGAATCTAAGACACAGAGCAGCTGCATGGCATGCCCCAAGGCTCTCGTGCCACACTAGGGAAATCAAATCTGCAATGCCTCCCGCCAACCCTCCTGCAGAGAGCTGGGTCACCGCTGCCTCCTTCCCTTCTCCAATTATGGTGGGCTTTGCAATCAATGAGGTGGTTAGCATGCTCTTTGCAAAGGCTTGAGGTCTCCAGCAAAGGTTAGCTGGTGTTTTGCAGTTCCTCCGGCACGTTTTGTTTTCTGCATGTAGAGCCCAGCAGAGCAGGAAACTTTCAGCTGCTTCTCAGGACCACCTGGACTTCTCAATTCCCAGCTCCCCCAACAAGCTTCGCAAACAAGCTCCTTGTTTTTGCCCTAATCCCACAAGACCTTTATCCAACATCCAGCTGCCTGTTAGGTTTAGCTTTCCTTTCAAAACAAACAAGACTCATTTCTGTTCTGAAAGCTAAGCCCTATTAAGCCACTGTCCAACACTGACAGGAGCTGAGATTTTGAGCTCCCAGTCCTATATTACTCAGGGATCAAAAAAGGCAAAGAAGGAAGGAGGCATCTATGTGGGGAAAGAAAACGTGCCTATGGTTCTATTGCTGATAATTAGCTCTGTGACCTCAGGCCACCCCCTCACTCCCTCTGGACCTCAGTCTCTCCACCTGTAAAATGAAAAGGTTGTGGAGATCAGAGACTTTGGGGCCTTGCAAATTAAAATCTTCACAAGAACAATTTTGTTTTATACATACATAATTGAAATTAAAGTTTCACTAACCAGTACTTACCCTTCCTACATGTGGTTACTCTATTTTATATCCTATTCCATATCTTTGTGTGTTTTTTAATGTAGGTGGTTTGGGAGCCAGGAAAATTGATGTCTTGACCCATGAAAGGATCATGGTCTGCAGCTCTGAAAATCATGGGACTAGGTCTTATCTAAATGTTGCCCACCACTCTCTTTTACCAAACTTCTAAATCAGGGCTGGAGCAGACGCTTATAGTTAGAGCCACTAAGGTATCCTGCCCACTTGCCCTGGATTTTGTCCTAACTCTGAATCATCTGTGTGACCTGGAGCAAAGGACTCAACTTTTTGAGCCTCAGTGTTTTCCTCCCTAAAACAAGGCCTGTTGTTAGGAATACATTAGATAATGCAAGCAGCAATGCTTCAACATTTCATGTAAAATATATGGTATGATTATTATTATGAGAGACTGGAGGAAAAGTTTTCTCATCTAGAATAATGCATCTTCCATGAAGAGGGAAGGTGAGCAGTGCAAACATCCCAGTGGGGGGATCGCAGGGACCAGGTAAATCTGTGGTGCACTTTGGGCTTATGTCTCTCTCAGTGACGCCAACTGGCTGCATTTTGAAGACGCTGTAGGTTATGTGGGTGCTGAGAACTAGTCAGAATTTTAGTTACCTCTGAACTATGGACATGAAGTTGCCATCAGAACACAATCACATTATTTAATTTTAT
Source organism: Miniopterus natalensis (assembly GCF_054644295.1). Classification (NCBI taxonomy): domain Eukaryota; kingdom Metazoa; phylum Chordata; class Mammalia; order Chiroptera; family Miniopteridae; genus Miniopterus; species Miniopterus natalensis. Next base: position 21,106,370 of record NC_142083.1, on the reverse strand, counting down.
CATACAATTATCTGTCGTACTTTGTATAATAGAGAAATGTAAACTAAAATAAACAGCAGATTCTCTTTCCAGTTCCCTACTTACTTTGCCTGGGAATCTCTCACAGTATTCTTCATTCTGTCTGAGTCTTTTTTTACATGTCCTGACTCCCATATCCTCTATTCCAGGCCCATCCAACTCCAGGTCCTTCAGCTGTCCAAGAATGTTATCCAGTGAGAGAACAGGCTGGCCCAGACAAGGTCATCGGGCTGGTTTGTCAACAGGAGTCATCTTCATATAAAGTCTCCTATAGGGCAGGAGGGTCATCTTTCCTGAAACATAACAGATATAAGGGTAAAGATAATAAAATAAGGGAAAAACTCTTCTCTCCTCCCTTTTCTTAGAGCAATTCCTTTGGAAAACTTGGAAGTTTTGTCTCTATGTCTTTGAAACATCCATAAATATTTCTAAAAGCTAAATAGTTCTTTTTGGCTTGAAGTCCCAGCAATTTTCTTTCTCAAAGACCTGGGGGCCATTTCTTTGAAATGTAATTAACAAAGGAGCTAGACCCCTGTCTCTCAGATTCTGCAGGAAGGTAGGAGCTCTCAGGGAAGGGGTGAGGGCAGAGCTCTGGCCTCTCTTCTCAGCCTGACATTGATGCCCAGGAAAATGGTCAGGGAAAAGTAAATGAGGGCCAGCCTGCTACAGGGAGCAGGAATAATGTGTGAGGAGGCAACTTGGGTTTTCACTAAAAGGCTCCAGACCCCTTCGAGAACTTTAAACCTATTCAGTCACTTGGAAGCATATGAAAAGCACCTTTCCTTCTACCTTGCTTCTTATCTTGCCTTCTTCTTTGTCTAAGAGAGTGGTGGCATATAGTGGGGAATTTGATGGCTAGGAAGGACTCATTTCAAAAGTGTGAGCAGACTTGAAGTGACTGTGATGTGAATCCAGAGGTGATGCTGGGATCAAATGGAGATTAAAAGCCTGGAAAAAGAGCAGCAATGGGCAGTCAGCCTCGCCCATGGCAGTGCTAGGTCCACAGTGGACTGATGGCAAATAGCCACCAAATGCCACCTCTGTGAAGTACACTGTGTTATTGGAGTGTCACAATAAGCAATGAGACAGAATTGTCATTAGTCCATTTTACAAATGAGGAAGCTAAAACTTAGATCCCTTAAGCAACTGGTGTGAGTGAAATTCTAATCCCAGGCTAGGGATTTAAAGTGAGGCAGCAACCTCTGTAGGATGGTGCTAGGATTCAGATACATGGGTTCTTCCCTGCTCATTGTGAACTCAAAAAAGCACTAAATGTCTCTGGTCCTCACTATATTCATCTGAAAGGGGTAACATGAGTCCTGCTGTCTCAGAGGGCTAAGTAACATGGCAAATATGAAAGTGTTTGGAAAGGTCTCAAGTGCAGGTAGAGAACACTATTTACCCTGACAGTTCGGAAGCCAGGACATCAGGCCTGCAAAATGGAAATTGAATTAATGCACTTAGAAAACAATAGAGTAAAATATTTCCTGAAAATCCCAGCTTCCCAGGCACCATGGAACTGCAGGCCCTATTCCAACCATGGGGCCACATCACCTCCATAGACACCATCAGAAGCAACTTCCAAAGGATGCTTCAGTGTGCAGTTCACAGGAAAGACCTGCCTGTCTGGGAAGATCAGAGCTGTCACCTTGTAACAGTCTCTTAAGGGTATAGTTTATATCTGAGAGCTCGCAAGTGGTTCCTTTTCAGAAATATAAGAGGAAGAAGGTGATGTTCCCAAAGACACCAGTCTAGCATCTTTCAGAGTAGTGAGGGGGTCAGATTAGAGCAAGGAGGGAATGAGGTAGAACTCAAGCAGGTGACATCCCAGAATTCTGTGCCAGCCTTAACGCACAGGCTGAGCAGCTGCAATAAACAGATCCACCAGTAGGTGGCTGAAGTGAGATGAAAGGTGTTTCTCAAGTGTTCCATGCGGACCCAGCTGAAAGAGCTACTCCTCAACACAGCACTTTCAATGAGTGGTGTGCTGGTAAAAGCAGCCTCTGATTATCAACTTGACCACAAATGTGTTCTATGGATGTACCAATAACTCACAGGGAAACAGGTCTTTATCTTTTCACCTCCCAAGAACGTATCACAGTCACACAGTATAACCAATCCACCCAGCTATCAGTTACATTAGGAAAGCTTAATTGGAAAAAGGACCTTTAAATAAAAATCACTAAAAATATATTGCTGCCCAGCCGGGCGTGGCTCAGCGGTTGAGTATCGACCTAGGATCCAGGCGATCGGGGTTCGATTCCCAGTCAGGGCACATGTCCGGGTTGCAGGGGGTGTGCAGGAGGCAGCTGATCAATGACTCTCTCATCACTGATGTTTTTCTCTCTCTCTCTCTTCCTCTCCTTTACTCTCTCTGAAATCAATAAAGATATATTTTTTTAAAAAGACAAATATATTGCTGATTTCATCTTGAAAATCATATTTTTTCCTGTAAATGAAACATAAAATACAGTAAATTCAAAAAATTTTTAATTTATTAAACATCCACGAACCTATACCCACAATTTTTCTGGTGGGGAAAAAAAAAACACCTCTGCAAACTTCTACTCGATTCTTCTGAAACTAGAGGACTCACTTCCTCCCATAGCATAATGGTGCCATTGCTAGAGTACAGGTTTAAATTCCCCAAAGGACAGATTTCATTTAAGGCCTTTCCAAGCTCTCTGCCAAATCAATGACACGAGAAAAAACGTTTGTGTCATTTTCCCTTCTCATTACACTCCAAGATTGTTCTGACAATGGATCTGTTAGTGGTGAAATGGAATCAGGTGTTACTGGTAGAGTTAGACGCGACCTCTGCTGAGCAACCTCAATACATGAGTTCTGGCTAAGAAAGAATTCAGAGCCAAGACTCAAATACATAAGCAAAAGTTTACTTAGAAAGTCAAAGAGGTAGAAGAAGTGAGCCAGCTGGGCTGCATGGGCACAGGAAACAAGTTACAGAGGCAAAAGAAGGCCCCTGGAGCTTAGAAGGAAGAAAGGCAAAGAAAATGCACCTGGGCACAGGCGTACTCCAGAGAGAAAAAGAACATGCTGGGTCCTCCCTCATGAGGGTTTTTATTCCCTCTCTAAAGGCAGGAATCTTAGTGGAAGTCCCAGGGTAGGATCTCAACACAATATTCATCAGCTTCCCACATGTGTCCACTGGTAGGTCGAGGCCAGAGCAGAGGGTTATTAGTCATGCAACTGCTCCTGATGTCAGCCATGCTGTCACCCACCTGGGAGCTGAAACACAACTGAGGCCTAGATGGTATATCTCTAATTTGACCAAAATTCTGTCTTTGTGTTCAAGGGTTTCTTCCTAATGTTATTTGATGCGGGTCAGAACCTCATTGTCTTGAGGCCTTAATGCTTAAGGGAGTGGTCGTGCAAGGGGGTGAAAGGAGGTGGAGGAGGGTATGGAAGAATAAATGGTGATGGATGACAGACTTGACTTGGGGTGGTGAACACACAATGCAGTGTACAGACGATGTGTTGTAGAACTGTGTACCTGAAACCTGTTTAACTTCAGTGTTACCCCAATAAATTCAATAAAAAGGGGAAAAAAGTGTAAAGTAAAAATGCATTTGCCCCTTTTCACTAGTGGGGAACTAGGGTTCTAAAGAAAGAAGCAACTTAAAAATCATAAAATTATAAAATTTTCGTATTGAAGAACACCTACATAGCAATTTGCCCATGATTATTTAAAACCCAGGAGCCTCCTGAAACAAAATCTTGGTTTGCCATTATAGAGGACTGATATTTTGAGAGTTCATTGAGAAAAGTGCTATTCAAATAGCAAGCTATAATATCGTGCTAACTCTTCAATCTACATTCAAGGACTAACTACAATGACAGCAGGTGAATAGCTGAAGGGATAGAAACAGAGGAGAGAAGTTAAAGAAACCAGAGGGAGGGCAGATGTGACATCGATGAGATACAATCTATTTCTCCTGATAATGAAGTGACAAATATTGATGAAAATTAATTTAATATCATATAATGTGCCCCTAAAAGCCACAATTCAATTGGTAGAAACCCCTCTCCCCTATTGCACTTGATACAAACTGGTACTATAACTTAGTTTCAGAAGGTAAGAAAATATTAACTGATTTGCAGTAACATGAAAAGAATGGTCTTCCATTTAAATAGCTATCTAACAAGAAAGGGTTAAGTCTCAGAAATCACAGCTGGAAAAGGCCATTTTTCTTTTGACAGTTTAGGTCACCAGCACTGCCCTTGAGTAACTCTGCATTCTAGACCTGCAAAATCCATTTCCCCTCTAGTGTTCTTGCCTTTTATTGCAGCACATATGTCACTCAGTTTACTTTCTCTGATATTTGCTTGGACTGTTATCCACTTCAGTTCTGCCCTCCCCTTTCTACCTTTTGTTTGTTTGTTTGTTTTATTTGATGCTTGCTGAAGGAGTTGGATTGACAGCCTAAGAGACCAAAATCCTGTGTTTATCCAGAGAAAAAGTAAAGAGAAAAGCAATGAGATTGTGAGCGTCCCTGACACGCAGTGAGCCTCCAGTCTTACTGCTGAAGCCTGCACCCTGCTATCAGAAAGCTTATTCACTGGGCACTCTGCTGTTCTCCTTCAAGGTACTAGTAATCTGTGGGGCACGACACTAACTTCTAGGGGACTACCTGTTGTCTTGGCATTTAATCTGGCTGGTAGATGAAATCTGCAGGGAGGAATGGAACACGTGGGTCTCTCAGCTATCCCATTTCTTACGCCCAGACTGCAGTGGATTTGGCATACCTCCGGTAGCAAGCTTTCAGAACTATTTATACCTGTGTCCATGCAGGCATAGTGGATTCTCAAACTTTCCATGTATTCTATCGCCTAGGAATCTTGTTAAACTTCGGACTCTAATGTGAATGATCTAACATGTGGCCTAAAATCCTACATTTCTAGTAAATTCTCAGGTAATGCTGTTGCTGCTAATCCAGGGACCACATTTTAGATGACAAGGGGTATATGGGAAAGACCAGAGGTATTTTCCACCAATCAAATTCCTCCTGCAATTATTTCTATAATTGGTTTCCAATAGAAATAAGGAAGTTACCTTGATACCTCAGCCACTAAATCCCTCCAGAGTGAACAACACTGTCCATGATCAATAATTTTCATCATGATGACAAACGTTGCTGGGATAAGGAATCCATGATTCAGAAAGAACCTACATGTGCCTGATAAACACTCTATTATGTATAAAGCCCTGGCCTAGGACTGCTAGACCCATACAGCTTGTAAAGTATAGGATGCTCATTCCCACCTTCATCCTTAAACTGGGGCTATATGTTAAGTGGTGCAAGCCCTTTGGCTGGTTGGGAGCTTGCCCTAGGAGTCTCCAGCTGACATGAATAATTTATTACCCCACCTTCAGCTGGGAACTAGACCAAATTTTATTCTCTACACAACTGTGCCTTTTTGTCTGCTTTTATCATAGTGGTTGACCTCAATATGCTACCATTTTAAACAATGAGATATATATAAATTTTTTTCAATAAGTAAAAATGACTCTTGTCTAATAACTAAAATGTTAATTTTTAACTTTGGGAGAATTCAATGCCTAATCTACTAGTCTACCTTCAAGGCAAAATCCTAGGGCACTTTGTTATATACAGATGTGATAAGGTTTACATTAGTACTTTCTAGTCAAAATTTTAATTTTGTTTTCTCATAATTATAGGCCATAACAAAGTCTGACCCATGACAGAACTATTCACTGGATTTCCAAGGAATTTCTTATCCAAAGTGGTATAAAAATCTATAGATAGAAATGCACATTGAGGAGAGAATGTTTCATAAGGAGAATTTTTTAAGGTTGAAAGTTGGGTGTTTCCAAATGAAAAAATTATCAAAGGATACCACAGTTTGCAGATATCTTTTGGAAAATAATAAGACATGATCCTTCTTTCTATTTCCATAAACATCTAAAACCCTTCCACATATTTATATAGTGAGGAATCAAAATTAAAACATGAGCAAAATTTTGTCATTTTCCTTTTATTGTATTATTTTTTTATTATTCTTATCTTTTTTTCAATCCACCATCATCTTCAGAGCTGATCAACAAGATACCAATAATTTGTTTAAAACCTCACAGCACTGCCCTCATGCCTTGTCTCACCTCCTCAGAGTTTATTCTCCATTTTTTATGTCTCTAAATGTGACATTTTTACACATTTATGTCAAAAGAACTAACTTGACCTTCTCTCTATTCTAGAAAAACAAACATTACATTATTTTTCTCAAGGTTTTTTTTCTAAAAGAAGCAGACTAGATTTTTGCTCTTTAAGTTCTTTCTAATATTTTAAGATTTGTCTTAAAAATTAAAAGAAAAACCTCTGACCTGTGCATTAGAAATAAGGAAGTTGATTAGAACTAATTTCCCAAATTGGGTTCCTCATAACACCAGGTATGAGAATTAACAATAGTATTATTCTAAAAATAAAAATTCATAATCAAGTAACTTTGGAAGGCATGAAGTCAAACACAGTTAAAGAGGCTTTGTAAAATTTATCTTTATTATTGAAAGTATTACACCTTGCGGACCTGTCACAATGGAAAAGTAGCTGACTGCAGGGTGAGTTCTGGCTTGAAATAGCTGGTCAGCAAGGTTTATTTATTCCTTCAACCCACACCAGTGGAGTGACTAGTCTGAGCAAGGCTGTAGGTGGAAACACACAGTTAAAAAGACACAGTCCAGGGACTTTCATCCGATAGCCATTGCCCCAATGTTACAGGTCACCTGGCTGTCGGCCCTCCCCTGGTAGTCACAAGGCGCCCCTGTCTGTCCCTGTTGGGGTGAGTCAGAGGAGCCTGGTGAGCAGTCTTTGATGTGGTAGTGGTCATGACCCAGCAGTAATGAGGCCACCTCTACTATGGTGTCAGTTATGACCACTTGGGGGTCCCAAATTTCCAACCCCAACCTGCAGTAAGGAGGAACCCCAACATCAGGGGTCACTAGAAGCCAAATGAGGAACTTGAGCCAAGAGGAAGGAGAGCTTTCAAGGATGAAATCAGTGTCCAATCTGGCAGAAAAATCAAGTAAAATGATGGCTTTAGAAAGTGTGTGCCATATGTTATTTGGAGACAGCTAATGACTTTAGTGATTTGTAATGGATAGTGGGGGAGGGGCAGTGGGTGATGCTATAAGTGGAATGACTGTCATATAAAAAGTAGATACAGAGTGCTGTGTCTTGTTTTTTGTTCTGATTGTTTTGTGTGTGTTTTTGAAACTTGGCTATAAAGGAAAGGCATAGGGAGATAGCTAGAGGTAAACAGAGGGATGCTTGTTACATAGAAGGGAGGAATTTAAATATGTTCCCACTATGAAGAGAAAAAGGGGTGAGCAACTTCAGCACAGAAATGACTGATCGTCAAATTTCTCCAAGAGACCACGGGGCTCCAATTACCAGACGATTAACCTTGGACAGAAAAAAGTTTCCATTTTTTCAAGTCCTCAGAGCAGGGACCAGGGCTCAGCAGAAAAACATATGTTTTTAGTGGCAGGGTTCCAATCAACAGAGTGTTCCCTGGATGCTTTGAGGACTTTTCTCAGTAGGTTAGAGGCGCACTAATTTGCAAATAGTAAAGAAGAGATGTGTTTTTAGGATAGCCTAGGACAGGTACAGGTATATTATTCCAATATAATTAAGGAATAAGTCTTTGATGGGTAGTTATAATAAACGGAAACAATGTTGTCTTAGTCTTTTGAGCATTCACATTATTTTTGAAAAATCATGTTTCCTCTTCCTTTGTAATAAGAAAGAACATTAATAAAATTGCAATGCTTTACCAGTGATTTTAAAAAGTGAATCACAGCTCTGCCATCCATCTCCCAAGTATTTTCAGCCAATTTCTAAAATTTATTTGGGAAGAGAAAAACCAAAATAAAAAGCCATATTTTCAATTCCACACTCATGAAAGAAAAATCACTGAATAATAACATTTCTCTATCTCAGTCAGTGCCAGGTTGCATCATTACTTATTGGCAATAAATGTCATGTTTCCCCCTCTTCATTTTGTTTCTTGTGTGTTTACAAATAAGTGGGATGTGCTTTCCTTTCCTAGAGGACAGGGGTCCAGTCCTATTCTCAGGGACTGGACACACACAGACTATTCTGCAAACATCCGAGAGACAGAACACACATATCATAAGTGATGTGGACTTCTCTGTCCAAAAGGCTCTGAGTCCCCTTCCAGGGCCTGCAAGAGCCTCTTTAACTTCAGGTTCATCCTCTCGAGGACAGATTGTGCCTCAGGCGTGTATGCCCTGTGCCTTGGCAGGGCTGGTCAAAGCCTGTGATTTGCTGGGGTGCGCATTACTCTTGAGCACGCAAACTGTTTTTCTGTATGCATGAGCCTAGGTGCCCCGCACTGCAGGACGGAGCTGGGGGTGGGAAGAGAATGGCTTCTCATGTTCCATTAAGAAAATCTAAGGAGTCCAAGAATCCTAATTGTGAACTGGGTCTTCTTGATTGTTATGGAGACATATTTGTCAAAGTCAGAGGAGAGAACACACTTTACATAATATATTTTAGCATGAGGTATAACTGTAACTATATAGACATATGGGGTGTGGGCCTCCTTTGGACTTCTGCACTGGTCCAGTAGGTGATAACGGACCTGCATTAGGAAAAGATTCTGATAGTTTGAACTTCTGTTTTCTATAGGGAAATTAAACTGGGAGATTCATTCAGTAGAACATACAGACACATATACTCTTGCACAGATATTTTATAGCAACCATAAACTGGCCAGCTTTAGAAGAGGGAAGTGAGATTCCAGTCTTTTATACAAGCCCAGGAGTCGTGTATCTGCCTTATGAAAACAGTGTTTGTGATTAGTGTTTATAGAAACTGATACCTGGCAAAGCTGGAACATTTTTGACCCCAGAACGAGCACCTATGAACCTACAAATGTTCAGCAATTCAACTGATAAGAATAAGGCGTAGATAAAAGATGGTTTTAGCTATCTTCCAGCCATTTCTTGTGTTGTTGAAACCAGTAGCCCTGACAGCAGCCCACCTAGACTAGATAGTTTCCTAACTCTTGGGACCCTCAGTAATAAAATATGAGTCAAGTCTGAAAATACTTTAAATTTATTCTTTCTTTCATTCTGCTTCCCAGTTAGCCATCAGGTGAAGTTAGATATGAATCCCTGCGATCATTATACATCTATAAAACAAACAGACTTTGCCAGTGGCTTCCCCTTACAAGTTGCTCTGGTGAAACATTCCTGACATTTGCTACAAGGGTCACTGTTCAATTTTCGGCCACAGACACTCACAACATTGACTTAACAGATTTTCAACAGCAATGATAGGCAAGCTGTGCGCATAAATAGAATTGCTAGCTATGCACCAGTGGGACATATCAGTGAATGATATGGATGTACTCCGTGCTGCCATGGAGTGTATGGTCCAGTGTGTGAGCCAGAAATGAAACAAATATTAGTGTAAAAAAATACCAACTTGAATCTTTCTCACATGCTAGGAAAGACAGTAAAGGATCTGAAAAGCAATGAGAAGAGGTGAACTAGTCTTAGCTGGCAGAGAGGGATAGGTCGCAGGAGGCTTCTTTGAGGAAATGGCATTTAAACTGAGCCCAGTAGGATGCATAAATGTTAGCCAAGAGAAGACACAGTATTTGCCATGGTCCTGAAGTGGAAAAACCTTTGATCAACTTCAGAAAGACCAGTGCGGCTGGAGTGGCGTGAGCGAGGTGGGTATAGTGTTAGACAAGGCTGAAGAGGGTGTGAGCCAGACCAGAGACTGTCCTCTATGTGGAGCTAAGCCAGACAGTAAATATTTTAGATGTTGTGAACCAAGCAGCAAAATTAAGGATGTTATGCAGGCACTTAATATCAGGGAAGAGAACAAGTCCCCACATTTTTATGAGCAAAAATCAATATATAATAATATATAAAAATCAATATATAATCAATATATAATAATAATAACAATTTTTATTTGGATTATAGATCTATTAAAGAGAAGGGTGGAATTTGGGGGGGGGGCTGGGGATAATATTTTGCTTAATGCTTCAAGGTGTTTCCTATTATCAAAAATTGATTAGATTTCATGTATGTTATCTCTGGAAATATGTTTTCAAACATATAGGTACTACTGCCAAATATTAATATAAATCCAAGAGCACATGATTTCACTTGAGTGTGTTCATCATTTGGAATGAGGCACTTCTAGAATTCTGAGATTTTTCTCTTGATACTTGCCTGTGAGCATATCATTATGTTGCGGATTAATGATGTTCAATTGAAGGTGAGGTGGAAGCTCCCAAATGCATGGTTAAATGGGTTTTGAAATATAAAATTTCCTGTGCACATGCATTGAGGTCTGAAAAGGGTTGCCGGGATTGTAGCTACACTGCTGAAAGGTCATTTGTTGTATTATATTAAATGACTCTGGATAATCTAATCAAGTCCTAAGAGGGATAAAATAAAATTAAGATCCTAGGTCTCAGTTAGGTGGTAGCTTGTTATCTTATATGATAGGCAGTTTTGTCTATTTTTAAACCATTTGTCTGATTCCCTGAGTTTCCCCAAGTTTCAGCTTCACAATCTGACTTATATGGCCCACATTATGTATATTCTTTCTGTTTTAAGATTTTTTTATATATTTACCAATCCCATAGATAAAATGATCAGGAAACACAGGGCCAGCAATTCAGTTGTAGAAGAATTTGAACTGAAAACATGCAACTTATGCAATCCACTTCTGTCTTAGCTACTCTCACAGATTTCTTAGCATAGGCAGTTCTTAGCCCAGATTTTTCTTTTACTCAAACTTCTGTTTCAAGACTCTCAGAGGAACTTTCTGCCAAATTATCCTAAACACTTAGATGGCAATAAAGACTGCAAGGAAGTGTTCATTATAACAGTTTCACAGAACTCAATCCTACAGACTTAATGAAGAAAAGAATTTAATGAATTTTTTCAGTCTTTGGGGAGGGAAACATCCCCCACGCTGCCATGACTAGGTGGAGAGATGTACTGTGGTTCTGTTCTCACTATGCCATGTCCCGATCCCTCCAAAGGCAAGCAGAAGAATGAAAAAGTGAAACAACATTGGTGGCTGTACCTAAGAGCTGAAGCTGAAATTAGAAAGGGATCCTTGATAACTACACTCATGTTTTAATTTGCTAGCGATGCACAACAAGTTATCCAAAACTGAGAGGTAGGAAAGCCCCCATTTATTGGCTCATGGTTCTATAGAAGACCCATCCCGGTGTCACTGGGTTCTCTGGCTCAGGGCTGAAAACTGAGCAGGCTGAACTCTCACCTGGAGTCTCTGGAGGAAATCTGCTTTCAAGCTCATTCTTGCTGGCATAATTCAGAGACTTCTGGTTGGAGCACTAAATCCCCATTTCCTTGCTGGCTGTTACCTGTGGCCACCTTCAGTTCATAGAGGCTGCCACAATCCTCAACATGTGACACTCACACAGGCAATCTCGATAATCGTCAATTATGCCATCCAACAACCCAGTCAAAGTATCTGAAACCATTATCAATGCGGCTGTGTACACAGTGGGAGGGAGAACTGGGGGAGCCAGCTTGGGATTCTGCTCTGTCACAACATCCAGTGGGACTCCAGGAGAAACACTGAAAAGTTGAGTACACATACATGTACCTACAACAGGAAGCAATTCTTTTTCCCTTTTGACGTTTTAGATTTTATTTCTGAATTTCAAAAAGTAATCTGCATATTAGAAATGGTTTGCATTACAAGATTTGCAGCCGACTACTATGATGATTTCATAAATAAAATGACAAACTATCAGAAAGCAGGCGAGCCTCATGAACAAAGGTTTCAAATAATCATTTTATTTCTAAGGCTTACATCTTCCTTCAACCAAAACATTCCTTTTCACCTAAATAGTTTCCTTACAATGACTATATTAGTCAAGAACATTCAGCTACACAGATGCAAGAGTGAGTAGTGGGGAGTGTAAGCATTCAAAATATTTAAATATTCAGAAACTACCATTTAATCCTGTGTATGTTTTTTCAGAAGAGTAAATACTTTTGGAGTTGTAAAAAGTGTTCTATTATGGGGAATGTTTTTGTATTGTATAAAGAGAATCCATTACTTTCCACAAATACAAAGTTTTACTAGAAAGAACATTAAACATGAGCACTTTTTAAATTATGAGTATCATTAATAAGTTGAGACAAACAATATACATATATGTGTAACTTTATTTTCAAGTCTAAATTCAAGGATCAATCAATGTACCGAGGATGTTTTTATCCATGAGTCACTAAAATTCTGTTTTGAAGAGGTTTTTTGTTTTTGTGTGTGTTTGTTTTGTTTTTAGGGGGGTGTTTTGTCATCTAGTATAAGGCCATTAGAACGTTCTAACACATTACAAATAGGAGATATAGCCATATACATTTCTTTATCAATAAACTCAATCAAAATGCTTCTGCATATAAAATACTTTACAGAATTTTTGCTATCATTACTCAGATCCTCTGGGGGAAAGTCCAGGAACAAGTGTTCATGAACATTAAGTTCAGAAAGAATGTATTTATAGAATTAGAGAAAGAATGATTAAAAGCAAAGAAGCAGTGTATAAATCCATCAAGATTACGAGGATTGGCTGCAAGATTGTTTTGTTTTCAGTGTGAACTTTAAAAACAAGACTTGCTCTCAGTTGCCATGGAAAGTCAGCTTTTCTGTGCTGACATTTGTTTGCAATCTATTTTTTTTCTGATTAGCATTCTCTCTGCTAATATAAGGAAAGTCTAATAAGTTAACTTTTTTGGAGTGAGAAAGAATAAATTATTATTAGATGACTCTAAACTGACTAAGATGAAGTCTTCTTTTTTTCCTCCTTCAGGAATAAAACCTATCCCAGTCAACTGGCTGCCAGATCCTTAGTTTCCAGTGTGCTTCAGTTATTTACTGCTTTATACACATCACCCCAAACTTCACTGTGTAAGAAATTAGCACTTTTATTATGCTCATGCATTCTGTGGGTCTGAATTCTCATTGTAGTCTGGTTGCTGACTAGAGCTACGCCAAAGGTTTTGAGGCTCTCTGATTATTTATTTATAAACATCATACGTAGAGTAGGGTGTTCTAACATCTATTTTAGCACCAACTCATTTGATTGTGTGATTGCTCTGCCCTTTGGTCTCAGATAAAATTTGAGTGAAACCAAAGTACTGAAAACAACCCCAAATGCAAACACTCAGATTTCACAAAATTTAGACAACCTAAGATCAAAGTCATATGGGAGGCCTTGCCAGACATGGCTCAGCAGTTGAGCATCAACCTGGGATCCAGGAGATCGTGGTTCGATTCCCGGTCGGCATATGCTGGGGTCGCGGGCTCGATCCCCAGTTGGAGTGTGCAGGAGGCAGCCGATCAATGGCCCTCTTATCATTGAGGTTTCTATTTCTCTCTCTCCCTCTCTCTTCCTCTCTTTGAAATCAGTAAAGATATATTGAAAAAAAAAAAAAAAAAGGCATATGGGAGGCATGGCTACCATGGGTACTGTGTCACTTTAAATTGTAAACGAGGTAAACCCAAAGACCCCTGTTCTCTAGCAGGAGACATCAATGCCTACCTTGCTGTCTACAAAAAAATCTTTGAGGTATATTTCTGGCAGTCCTTAAAATCCCTCCTTACAGAGGCAAATTTTTGCCAACACTATGAGAAACTCTAGGAGAAATAATCTCACTAGTAAAAAATCACAGCCAGTTATTCTAGGCAAACATACCCCCTAATCACGCTTCTTCTCCCTGTGAAATAGTTCGTAGCTCACCATTTACCTTTCATTTATACCTCCACCTCAACATTAATATTAAAGTATACGATAATTAACTGAAGGCATTCTGTTATCACACTGCAGAATCACTAATCAATATCTGACCTTTTCTCTAACAGGAATTTCATGTAAGATTTTTTAAATAAAATTGTAGTACAATAACATGAAAACCACAAATACATACTTAGTGTGTGGGTAGTGTCATATTAATGAACAGGTGAGGCAGAGAGAATTTTCTGTCCACCAAAATGTATGCTTTCCCTCACATCCTGTGATGTTGCCATTGCAATGTGTCTACCCAAAGGGGACAGTGTTTCCCAGACCCCACCCCTTGCACCCAGCTGTCCATGTTGCATATTCCATAGAGAAGTTCCATCTATGGAACATGAGCCCAAGTGCTATGTGTCACTGTTGGGCAAGAGTATTTAAGAAGCGACCTGGCCAGTGTGGCTCAGTTGGTTGAGCATCCCATGCACGGAGGTTGCCGGTTCAATTCCTAGTAAGGGCTGTTGCTGGGGCTGCAGGTCATTCCCCAGTAGGGGGCGAGCAGGAGGCAGCCAATTAATATGTCTCTCTCATCGATGTTTCTCTCTCTCCCTCTCCCTTCGACTCTCTCTAAAAATCAGTAAAAACATGTTTTTGTAAAAGAGAGTATTTAAGAAGCATTTCTGTCTTCTCCACTCTCTCCTCCCCTCTATAGCAGGTAAATACACAAGATTCAAAGGCTGTAGGTGATGAATGGGTCACAAGATGAAATAAATCTGGGTCTCTTAATCACAAGGGGATAAAGTGGCCAGGAGACCTACACTGACTTGTCACACAATGAGAAATCAGCTTCGAGTATGTATAGTCCCTTAAATATTGGGGTTTATTGGTTACAGCAGATGGTGTTACCCCGGCTAATAGATTTAAAAAGTGAACACAACTGCCTAGCCTCAATTTCCTTACCAGTGATACAGGGACAATAAAATCCACCTTGGAGTGTTGTTGTGTGAAGAAATGAGTTAACATATATAAGTAGGTAACCGAGTTCCTGGCATAGTGCAGGTGCTCAGTAAAGAATATTTACAATATCACCTGTGTCAACTTTCCACCACTCCTCTCTCACCTGGTTTTAATACTAACCCTTCAAATATAATTTCAATTAAAATAAAAACAGTGTTAAATTACTATAATACCTTTCTTTTGGGACATTAGGGGTAAATGTTAATTTAATATAGCAGTCTACCACCCAGTCATCACACACACACACACACACCACCACCACCACCACCAACAACAACAACAAAAACATAAAAGCTGCCTTTTCACATTTTCACATAATGGTGTTTGAAATGAAAATATGATTGTAAAAAGTAATAACAAGATGCTCACACCTAAAAACTCCCTTATTATTAGTTTCCCTATCATTAATGTCACTCTAAGATAATTTTGCCTCGGGCTTAGCACTAACAAACACACAGTAACACTGCACAGCACCAACAACTAAAGATTGTTTCCTTCTCCTTGGTCTTGATTGCTGTAACTACATCCATCTGGCTCAGCAGCTTCTACCAAGATAGCTAATTTTGTGAGAAAATTGTTAAAATATAAATCCTTAAGCTATTTTGAGGAATTGTATGCCCAAGAAGAGTACTACTGAGTTTTAAATTTATGCTAATCATAAATCTCTCCTGCCGAACATGGCCACTATGAGATATAGAATTCAAGTTTTTAATTGTTTTTAATAAGTCCATTCTGAACCCCGACAGTGAAGTCCATAGATTAGCAGTAAAACGAGGCATTGCCTTGTCAGTCCTCTCCTATTCCCATCAGGCCCAGCAGTCAATTGTCCCCTGCAAAGCTGGCTCACCCTCACGGCGTGACGGGGTCTGGTAATTGTGAAGGATCAGATCCCAAGCACATCTGGTCATTCAGGCTAAAAAGGGAAAGCAGTTCAAAATTGCACACAGGGCTGGTCCTTACAGGATATTTTAGTTTTTTTAATTATGTACTATTTCCAACTTAACCGTAGTAGATATGTGATAATTTAGAAAATAGAAGAAAAATAAAATTTCCCACTCCAATGTCACTCCTGGGATTGCATGCTGGGATTTTTCCTCACTATGAATATTTTGTCCATATGCGAAAATGTATAATACATGCAACTTTTTACACTGTGACATATACTTTAAAGTCACAATTAGGTGCTCTCCAAAGATCGCCTTAGCAGATGGTTTACAATTACTATTCTAAGCATAAGAAATTCACTCTCCAGAGCCCCTCTGCTTGCTACCAGCATAACTTGTATTATAGACATCATGCTGCGTGGCTGAGAGTTCTCCTTTTTTTGAAAAACCCTGCAATAAAAATGTTATATCTTCAGACCTGGCATCTTGCTGGGTGAGGTCAATTTCTCAGGCATTTCTCCCCATGGAAAACTACCAGATACCATCCCCTAGGGACTCACCTAAAAAGTACATGTTTATAGCCTCTCTCCAGACATCTTCAAAATAATTGTGTATGAAAGAAAACTTTCCAGCACAAGTCTGCTTGTTTTCAGGCTCTGCACTGATAAACAGCAGAAAATGATGCTCCTAACAATAATAAATTCCCAGAGAAGGAGAAAAATCTCTGTACAAAAATCCCTAACTACGGGAGGTGGTATCTTAAAAGCAACAAAAAGTAAACTCGTAGGAGTAGAAACTTAGGAACTTCTCTGGATCATATAGAAATTCATTTAAATCCAGGGCAACTAGTTGAGACCCACTTAAAAATATACAACAGAAAATAGTATTAAAATCAGGTAGTAAGTGATTAATTACATTGTACAAGATTAATGAAATAGTTGTGGGGAATCGCTTAGGTACAAAGAATTTAAAAATTAAAGAATCTACAGGTATTGGTTTCCTGCAGCTGCCATAACAAAGTACCACAAATTGCTTGGTTTTAACAACAGAAATTCATTGTCTCACAGTTCTGGAGGCAATCAACAGGAAGTCTGAAATCAACATATGGCAGCGTTGATTCCTTGAAAGAAATAATGTTTCAAGCCTTACCCCTCTCTCCTTCTAAACTCTGGTAGCCTCAGGCACTCCTTGGCCTGTAGATGGCCTTCTCCCTGCAGCTGACCCTATAACCAAATAAGGTCACTTTCACAGGTACTGGGAGTTAACCATTCTTGCCCCTCTGACAAGCAGTAAAGAAAAAGGGGGATTAATTGCACATCCAAGGCATTTTAATACCTAAAAGTGTTGTAGCACATTGTCTATGTCAAGTTATTTAAAAACCAAAATCAATAACCTAAGACACTTTCTGCTTTGTTTACTTATTAGTTTCACCACCTACAGGACATGTTTGTTTACAAGTTATTAATTCAGAAAAGCACATGTACTACCTATCGTTAAAGTTTTCTTCTTTTAGATAACACACTGAATATTTAATTTTTCTTTATGGACAAAATGGCAGCAGTTCCCATATATAGCTTTTGAAAATTCAAGATCTTATCTGCTGTCTTCATCTCAGCAATTCCTTTGCTAACATAAAGAGGTGAATTTCGAAGTGGTTTTAATTCTCTTCATAGATGTGAATGAACAGCATTATTCTGAAAAGGGATTTTGACCTTGATTTAGGACACACAACTCTGAATGGGGCCATTGGTTTTATTGGTGCTCACGAGGCCTTCAACAGCATCCATTATCACTCCATTACTTTATAGACCAGCTGAATCCCCCACTAGAGCTTGAGCCAGCACTTGAAAAGTCCTGAGATCTTTTCTCTACATGACACCAAGGACACATTTCAGTCAGGAGCAATGAGCTGCAGTTTGCCTATGTTGCATGCTCTGCCCGAAATCTGGAACTTAATACCTCTCTCTTAGTTTGTGTCCATGTAGACTGTCAGACCCAAGGCAAAGTGGTCCTTTATGATTTGCTATTACAAAGCTTTTTTTTTTTTTTTAAAGGACCTGTCTGAATGAACTTGCAACTTTCAGAGCTACAATTGTCACAACTTTTTCATAAGCTGTAAATTGCCAAAGAAAAATTATGAATCAGTTCTTTTTGATGTGTTTGGCAATTCTGTTATTGCTTTCCTGTGGGTTTTGTTATCACTATTATTACAGAGATATGGGCACATACTTACATGTATACACTCATGTAAACATATATCTCAAACAAAAATTGAAAAGGATGGGATGGGAGGGAAGAGGAAGAGTGGTAGGCAAAATTCTGAGAATTTTGGCAAGATTCCCAGGAATGCTGGACACACCCTGTATCTTCCCCTCTCCTTAGCTGTGGGCAGGGCCCATCAACAGGATGGGATGTCACTTCCATAATTAGGTAATCTTATAGGGCAAAGGTGAAGGGAATTTTGCAGATCTATTAAAGGTCCCTAATTAGTTGACTTTGAATTCATCAAAAAGGAAGTAATCCTGGGTGGCTTGACCTAATAAGATGAGCCCTTAAGAGCCTGGGCCCTTCCGGGAGTCAGCTATTTGAAGCATAAGAAGAGATTGTCTTACTGACTTTGATGGAGAGAGGGCCTGTGGGGGGCTCATGTGGCAGGGAAGGGTAGGAGGCCTCTAAGAGCTGAGAATGAACCTCTGCAGAGGGCCAGCGAGAAGGGGGAAGCCTCAGTCCTACAACTGCAAGGAAATGAATTCTGCCAACAACACAGGAGCTTAGAGAAAGACCTGGGGAGTCACATCAGACTGAACCCCCACTGACCCCTTGATTTCAGCCTGGGAGGACCCAGTTAATCTGTTTCTGGCCTCCTGACCCCTGGAAACTGAGATAATAAATGTCTGGTTTTTGCAGCCTCACAGTTTATGGTATTTGTTATGCAGCCACGAACAATGAATACAGGAAGTAATATAAGGGAAAGGTCCTGGAGGAAAAGGGAGGAAAATGTAATCAATAGATGAGGTTCGGTTTCCTCTTCGACTCTGCTTTAAAGTTTCCCACTGCACAGCAGATTTAATGCAGCCTGGGTCAGACTAACACACCTGGGGGCCTGGAAACGTGCTAGTGTCTCACTCCTTGTGTTCCCATGGCATTTTTTACA